>NC_091880.1:1955051-2606735 GCF_019399895.1 Cardiocondyla obscurior | reverse complement strand
GTTCGAAGAAGAGATGCACGCGTCGCGCACGTTAGTGTGTACGCGTAAGTATAATTTCCACCGCAGGATGCGCGGGGCGAACCGAGCGTAAACATGTACGTAAGTGCACCCTTCCGGTGCCGGGAACCGTCGTTTTCCGTTAACCCGGAGGTTACAACGCGCGACGCTTCGTCTCTCTCTCTTTCTCTCTCTTTTTCTAGAGAAGGTAATCGCGGCAATTATTCGTCGCACCGTCGCGTAATACAATTCAGAATAATAGTCTCGCGACCGCGGCGCAATCGTCAGCTGCAATTAACGTGATTTTAATAGACTTATCCGTTATTCTTTACATAATTAATCATTTCACGTCGCAACTCGTATTAATCAATCATAAGTTAGTATAATGTATAACGGGCTTTAATTCTAAATTGAGGTATGTTTAAACATATGTAATTATAAGCGGAAGACTATCGGATTAAAAATGTAAACCTGCCCGTGACCGAGTGCGAAACGAAGTTTAATAATTAATTTCGAGATTATACGCAACTGTAAGCCAGGTTTTTTAGCCTTTAATTTTGTATTACCTTCCGTATAACACGTTCAGACGAGGATATTTGAAATTCGATTCATATCGTGCGAAAATCAGAAATTCAAATGACACGAAATCTACAGTTACGCGGCTGTGCGAAACCCGGCGAGACTAATATAACTCGGAACGTGTGATCGAGATTACGGTCCTAGATGCATAAGCAGAACGTGCCCGGCGTACCGACGAGAAGATCCTGTCTCTAGCGCGAGATCCAGGATCATCCGGGCGAGGCGCTTCATAAAACGTGGGACGATCGCGGGAGTTCGACACGATCCGCGTCATCTCGTCACGCGTGTTTCAATTGCGGGAAATTCACCGGCACTTTAAACGAGACGGGGGGGAAAAGAAGGTAACTTTAATGGGAAAAACCGCAGGCAAGAGTCGCGAGTAGAAATGATACGTGATTCGCGCGACGAATTGCGTTACGCAATAAAGTTACGCGTACGCGGAGACGAGCAAGGTTACGTTTGCGAGACAAGGCTGTAACCGGTATGTCACGTAATTCACGATCCGTTACGCGATTTACGTCTCCTGACGCCTCGTCAAAATTCAACCGGCGAAAAACTGCCATTTCTTTTTTTTTTTTCTTTTTGCCGCCGCGGTCGCCGCACTCGTTTATATTAGATTGCGAGGCACGGCCGCGGGTAGATACGTCGACGTCGAAAATACAAATTTTACGAGGTAGCGGTAGCGTGAGAACCGACAGATTTCGGACGACATCGAAGATTCCGATTAAATTGGATTTAGGAAACAAACCTAGTCGGCTGCACGCGAGGCTTTGAAAGCCGCCGAGCAAATCGCAATCTCGACAATTTCTATCCCCGTTGCGGAATACGAGAAACGGTATAAGAACAATCCGGTAGACGAGCGACGCTCTAAAGAAACTGCCACTGTCGGAATGCCTGAGTAATTGCCCACGGCCTTGAAAAGATGAGCGGATTGTGCGAGCCGGCGCCGTCGAAAGCGCGCGGAATCAATACCGTCCGCGTGGAAATACCCGCCGGTATCCCCGGAAGAGATTTATCGAGGGCTCAAGGATGCTCCGCGCGATACTTTTTACGAGTAAATAACGCCGCGAACGGGACTGAATAGAAGATGATTGCCCCCCCGGTGATCCTGGCAAAAAACGTAACGTCGAATCTGATCCCGTAAACGTGAATCGCCGCGCGCGAGATGGACTCGAAATCGTCTCGCTGCTCCGCGAGCGTTTTCACATTTTTCAACCCTCCGAGCGCTTTGACCCGAGAGTACGGTACACGAAACTCGGGTAACGATTTGATTTCCAGAAAACGGTATGTATTACTGTAAAGTCCCACCTGCATCGCGCGCTCGCCCCGGCACGTTCTCGGCCGGGTTCGTTTCGACGGTATTACGTGCGCCGAACGGTTAAAACGAGTCGGAGGCGAACCGACGCGGCGGCCGGACGGAAGTAGTGATTTAGCAATCCGGACTACGAAATTAGGCGGCCGAAAGCCGGAGATTTAATCCAGTTTCGAGACAACAACGGCACCGATCCAGCTCGCCACGCCGGGACTGTCCTTTTCCTTGGCGCGAAACAAAGGCGCCGATTGCCCCGCTCGTTTCTCGCGATGCTTATCCGCGAATCAACGCGTCGCATCACATTGCGCCGCGGCCCTGGCCGGCTCGTTATCTCTTCGCGATTTCCTCGCTGCTCGACCTCCCGCCGACAGGCCCATCCGCCGTTTAACTCTTAGAAGCACGGATATTGCGTTCGTAAAAGAATTAATAGCCAACGCTGTGCGGAGAGGCTACCTTTCGCGAAAGAAAATATCTCTGTTTATACCGACGGATTCTTTCACGACAAATTATTACGCTATCGTATAATTGCAATAAAATAAAATTTTAAAAATAATAAAATAACACCGACGTATTTTAATTTAATTGAACATAAACCCATCGAAATTCAATTTAAAAACCAATTTACGTCGACTCGTGATCCAAGTCGTTCGTTATCGATTAAGATGCAATAGTGATCGCGTGTGATCGCGTACTTGCATTGCGAGAAATGGAAAAGCGAAGACCACCCCATTTTTTTTTTTTCAACTTGAACGATTCCCGCAGCCTTGACGCGATCGACTCGCTTCGGTGCACCTTCGTGCTCGTCGCGGGCTCTTCGAAGGTGCTTTTATATCCGCCTTCGACCGCGGTTCCACAGTTGCTGCACGCCCTATCATTCGTTACGCTGCCAGCCACGTCGGGTCGCTTATTTTGAATAATAGTAAATCAACGCCCCGCCGGACGATTTCCGTCTCCTCGCGAAGTCTCGCCGACGGTTGCGGTCTGACAACCTTGACGCCCGGGCGTCATCCTTACCCGAGGATCAGATTCTTTGCTCTGGTTGTCGTTTACAATAGCACGTGGAAGACGATCGTCCGAGTAAAACGATAGATCGGCAATTGTTTTCCGGATGCTTAACTCTTTCCATGTACACGTACCATCCCGGTACGTGTGATTTATATCAGGTGCCCATATACGAGTTTATACGTGAGTTTCAGCGGAAAAAATGCTTCGCTGAGAGTCATATAATTTTCACGGAAGGCATCAAGTTTACCTTTACAAAAAAAAAAAAAAAAAAAACACCGTACCGCGATGGAGCTAATTATTCTTGCGCACAAGGAAAATATGACTGGTTCGTAAAATTACCAGTTACCGTGTGCATTCCGCGCATCCTATTTCGCGCGATGCACCGGCCTTCGTAATGAATACCCATTGTTCGAATTACGTCGCTTTTTATTTTCAGAAGGCCGTCTCCCTCGAATGACTCTGGGGTGAATATATTCCAACGCGAGAAAATACATCCAAGCGGATATTTTTATTTCTTTCTTTTTTTTATCATTAATATTTATTCACGCATTTTACTTCCCCTTCTGCAACATGTAACCGAATAAATATCCAAATGTTAACGAGACTCGAATTTTTAGCTCCATCCACGGTCTCAAGATTTTTCTACGCTCAGTGGTTCTTTTATCAGACATCTGCGTCTGATAAATTCGCCACTGAACGCGCCTAAAACCCGCGATCAATAATAACCGTCGCGAGATGCGTCGCACGGCGACGATATTAATTGCACGCCACGCTCCGCGCTGGATTCATCGCCGCGCGTGTACGACGCAATTACTTCGATTTACTATCCCGAGGTCGGCGATGCGCGCCGCGGAGATTCCTACGCGCAATGATATTTCCGTCGACGCCATTCGTCACGAGGGACTTGGCGTTCTCACTCCCGGCGCGAGCTCGCCTTGCACGGCGTTAAACTCCTCGCCCCGGCCGATTTACCGTGTCGACGTAATGCTCATTCAATTATTAATGACTCCCGCCAGCCGCGTCCGTTTCCAGCCGCGGCGAAATCGTCGAGGAATCGCCAGAAGAAGTCAACGAGTGGCCTCGGGGGGTTTTGGATCCCCGCATGCCTTCGCCGCGATTCGTGAGAATCCATCGCTCATCTCCCTCGCGAAATAAAATTAAAAGAAAAAAAAAAATTTGTATCGCCGGATCTACTATCTCAAATTTTAATCGACAGACGTTCGCGCACACCCATTAGGTATTTCGATCCAGGATAGCAATCGTCTTGACGCTTCAATGTATCGTATTCTCAATTCATTTTAATTACGCTGCTTGTTTTATTACTAATTTTTTTTTTTTTGTATACCTCAGCGAGAGAAGTAAAAAGAGAAAAGAAATGATTGATGAGTCGTTGTAAATTAATAACAAGTTCGATCTTTATTATCCCAATAATTAATAATAATTATAATAATAGATAAGCTCTGATCCAAGATATACGTATAACAAAGACGATGTATGTGAAAAATGAATGGTAGCATATTGAAATGTTAATAAAAAATAATGTCGGGGCAGCAAAGGAACTCGATCGTGGCAAAATAAAGACGTTCAGTTGCAGTGTGCCGTTTCGGCACGATAGTTTCGCGCGATTCCAACGGCTTCGCCAAATTGATTCCTACGCAAACGGCGTCCGGCCGAGGCACCGCGGGCGCGTGGCATAGATGAATTGTCGGGGATTCCACATAAGGTATACCGTTATCGATTCGGACGATTCTGAAGTAAACGAAAACGGTATATTCCCCCGGGGCATTCGATTCTTTTACACGCCGCTTCTTCCTATCGCGCCTCTCGTCGCGAGTGCCGCGAGTCTCTCGACAATGCCTCTTCCCCCCGCGATCGAAGATCCCGGTTTCAGACAACGCGATAGCGTCCCTGATTCCACGGGCCGACACCTTCCGGGGCACTTCCGGGGTGAACGCGGCGAGCCGTGACGCGGATCGACGTCCGCGAATCTCCCTTTCGATCGGACGCGCAATCGCTCGAAGGATCGCATCGCGACCGATTCATCGGCCCCGGATTACCCATGGCTTACATCGCGGACGGTATGCGACCGTGACGGAAAGACAAAGCGGTCAGGATGTAACCGAGGAAATGCAATATTATCGTTATCGTCGGCGAGATTGCGATCAAGGACGTACCCCACGATTTCGTTCCCACGTGGAAAACTTTTTACATCACGGAGTTGCAACTGGTTAATAAATCAAATTTAAAAAAAAAAAAAAGAAAAAGAGGGGGAAATAAACCTTTTGAAGAGCTAAATCAAAGGGACAGGCTTCCCATGACTTTACTTCAATTTTACGCCAGTGAATATACTTTAATTTGTCAGCTAACGGGCCCGCGACCGTTAACTAACCTACGGAGCTATCGTAATTGCGTGCGTCAGGTGCTGATTTTCGCATGCGGACAGCTAGATTGCGAAAACTGATCGGAATAAATTCGCGGTAACGGGACAACGCGACACCGGGCACCGACGCCGCGCCGGACCGTTTAACGATGCAGCCGATCGTCATTAGGCAGGATCATTTATAACCGCCTGCTCTCATCCTATTTACGATCCTACCGTAACGCTGCCCGTCGGGTCATCGACGATAATTGCCGATTTACAAGCGCGCGATCACAAGCGGGACGCGTACGTATAATACACACGCTCGGGCATATTCACCGGCTGCTGCGTTACGGAAGAGAAACTTATCACCAAGGTCGGCGAAGTCAACGGTAACCAGTTAAGTTTACGACGTCCAAATTAACACGAAGCGCCAATTCGAGACCGCGAGCGTCGTAACAGATGCCTTTCCGAGCTGCGCGGCAAAAGCTTCGGCGCCGCGTCTAATATTAATAAGAAACCTCGCAACATTAATTACGTTATATTAATTACGATAATTACGACTGGCCGCGGCGTATTGAAGAACAGCATCCGACTGTCCAACGTAGAGTTCTTTATTGCAAAATGATGCGGGGGGGTCATAAGACAACGACGTCAAGTCCACGTAGTTATCTTGGACAGAATACGCGGACGAGAGAAATGGAATTGACGCCAAGGAGAGAAAAAAAAAAAAAAAAGATACTGAATCATTACGTCTAATTTATCAAGGCGTCGGATTGATCGTCGCACCGTGACATAAGTGCGCTGTAACGATGAAATCAGATTAAAAGATAATGATGTCAAATCAAGGGGTAAAGCGTGAAGTGCATTAGCCGCCTGTACGTCGCATTAATGGCACATAAAGTTAAGCGAATAACTAATCCGACGTAGTAGCGAGATCGATCGATGGAGATAGAGCGCGATAAATTACGTCGGTACTCCGATGTCGTAACAATATCGCGAATATAATTTTTCGCAGCCCTTCTTCCTCGCGGTGCGATAAAATTTCGAGAAATAATAAAATAAAATAGTAAACCGCGCGATAAAATATTACCGAGTTCTTCGTAGAATTAAGTCTTTTAAAGAAGCGAGCAAAAAGAAAAAATTATTATTATTATAATAACTTTAATCGATAGAGATAATTCTAATTAGAGATTTCTTTTTGATATATTCCATTATAATTATGCCGCGACGATAAACATCCGCAGTCCTTAATTATCGCGCGCTAACGAGTGTGGCGACAGTTTTATCCCGTACGAGCGCGACCGACGGTGTGAAAAATTCCTCGACGACATAAGAAGACGATGCATTCAAATGCGCAGAATGCGTTAAACGCGGACGATCTCATTCGCACGGCCTGGATTTTTTTTTAATACGTCGCATCGTCGTGTCCTCGGTTATATCAATCTGACGTATTCTCAGGAATTTATTTTTTTTTTTCTTTTTTTTTTGCGAGGGTCGTTTACGCGCCCGAAAGATTTGTCAGTCTCTCACGAGCTGTAAAACTGCACTTACGCAGTCGCTCGCTTTCTGCAAGATATTTTCTACTCGATGATTTTAGAGAACGTTCATGAAGAATTGGAGAACGCGCCCAATTGAGACCACGCGGGTTTTTCTAGCGGAAAACGACGATTTCACCGAGAATTCGTTTAACGAGCGTCGGCTAACAGCGGATTAATTTGTTTCTTTAACAATACAAGCTTTCGATAAATATCAGTTTAATAAAACGGTAAACGGGAGAATGAGAACTAAACGATGCGGTTTATCGGCATGGCGCATATATGGAAGAACGGCTGCGGGGTAGTGTGGTGCATGTGAGAATAATAGTTTCGTCCTCCGCGCGAGAGCGAACGAGTGTTCGCATGCACGAAGGTAGGAGCGAAAAAAAATACTTTCTTCGAAGGTGCGGTTTCTCTTCGAGAGTGCAGAAACAGCGGTTCGAGAGGCACTAAACAATGCACTACTCGATTCCGACGATGATAGCGCCTTACAATGCAATAATCGGAATGTAAATCTCTCGAGAACAACCAAAAAGATATCTGAGGGGGGGAGAGATCGCAAAGAATTTGGAACATGTTAATTCATCGATTTTTAAATGTACTACACACACGTATTTTAACTTGATAAAATAAAAATTACGAAACAGATTAAAAGCATAATGTTAAATAAACGCAGCCGTTAATGAATTTAAAAAGAATAAACCTGCAAGTTTTAGTAATTTATTATAATTTATAATTGTAATATATATATATAAATCTCGTCGAATTTAAATATCGTGCCTCAATATTATTAAAATATTAATATTATTAAAATAAAGATTTTAAGATTTAACTAAATTTATAGTAAAAAAAAAAAAATAAGCTAATGGTAAATCTGCATACGTATATACGTGTGCGCGTGCCATGTTTGTCTAAGAACACATGTGTGAATGGCAAATTGGATTATAATTAGGTGACAGTCTCTTAATAGAACATTTGTATGTCAAGAAATAAGCCTGTCGACAGGCTGTAACGGTTAGAAAGTAAATTAGCTTGAAGAGATGACTTAAGATCATCAGCATAAAGCAGCGCGTAAACGTGTTCGAGAGTAGGCGCCAAATCATTTGTAAAGAGAACAAACGGAAAGTAATAATAATAATAATATAATGCGGAGGACGCGTGCCTAGTTTCTTATCAGGGCAGAACGGAACAATTTCATTTTCCTTCGTTCTCAACGAGGCGCTTCGGCGGAACAAACGACAAAAAGTAAAAGTCCGAAAGGCACCCGCGGGCGCTTCAACAGAGACTTTCAATTCATCTTTGTCAGGAGGGAAATAGTGTGTTGGTCTCGCTCATTAATCGTCGTCTCGTGAAGCACCCAGAGATATTCGAGGAATTATGAATCTATACTCGACGGACATATATCGAACTGTTTTATGCAAAAAAGCGCGACTTAACATTGTTACTAACAAACTGACCATGATCGAGCTTAATAAATCTAATAAATTAAATTTAATATACGTACATTAACCGTCCTGCTTCTTTAACAACGAAATTAATTTCTATTTAACGTTTTAAAATATATTTAGTAGAATTATTCTTGCTCGAGTAAATAAAACTAAGTTGTTGCATCGCGAAATTGATATCGAAAACTGCGCGATTCGGCGCGGGACCGCGGGCGGGTTTTGCGAAAGACTGGTTCTGCGATTTGCGATTCTCCCGATAAGGTGGGCAGAGGCGAGTTCCGAACAGACGGCGCGTTTCCGCCGATACGATAAGTGAAATTTGACTTGCGGTCGTGCGACTGCGTGAAGTAAAAGGCCTGAAAGTGTCCCGGAGCCAAGTGCACGGCGTGGACTTTCGATTCGCGTCGATGCCGCGGCGGATATCGCGATGGTGTGCACCGCTCGTCCCGGTTATAATAGTCATCTCGTTTCGTGCCGTTTATATCTCGCATCACTCTTTCTCCGTTCATCTCGCGGCCGGCTTCGCTCCTTTCCACACGAGAATCTAGGTCGCACGGCTGCGTTCACCTTCCAGCAAAAGCAATGTCTTCCAGGGAAGGTCGTCGGTCTGTCTAGAAAGACTCTCCACCGAACGACGACTTTTCCCTTTCGTTAAAATCACCCGTCGATTAAATACTTCCCGCCCAATTTCGCTGACGTAAGAAAAATCTGCATCCGACTAAAAATCGCTGCGGCAGCAAAGCGGATAAGATTATAGTCCCCCCCTATTTTTTTTCCTTTCTTTTTTATCAAACGTTAATAAATACGAGTCTTGAGAAGCGTTCAAATAATTTTCTTCGTTTATTAATTACCGCTGACGCGCTCGTGACGTCGTTTATCAAATTTCGTTAATGCAACGGAGAGATTTAATTGAAGATCACCGAATAATTTTTAAACCTATTGACGTTGTACTTAGTAGTGCTACGGACGTGATTACAGGTACGCACTCGTTTTGAGATTACTTTTTGACGTCAATTCCGTTGATAAGAAATCAATATTTAATTGATGCAATCAAACATGTCGGGAGCAGATAAAATCACCGACGCACGCCAGCGCGCATTCAAATCCGCGCTTGATTGATCGAGACGCGCAAAGGCAATTAGCCCGCGTAATTAATTACGCTTCTCCGTCGGGGCGTTAAGAAAGTACAGGAGGTCGATTACTTTCTCGTAATTACGTTTATTGCCAAACCGTTATACTTCGTTACCGCGAGCGTCCCACCTCGCGCATCATTGTCATCAGGCCGGTATTGTGCCGTCATTAGAAAGTGCGCGTCGTGTGGAAAGCGTCCACTTTTATCTGATTATCCGGCAATTTGGCTTTGCGAGAACGAGAGGGGAGTCGGCGATTTTTTTCGCGGGAGAAAATACCACCGCGCGAATCGACGTGGAAAAGGAAACCGACGGAATCGCCGGCGTACGAGCCGCATCGCGAGCTTCCGATTCCGCGTACGCGAGATCGGCGTCTAATTGATCCGTTCCTAATTAGTCGTCGCCCCGCGTCACCGGAACAATTAGAAAGCAAGTCTTACATGCATATATATATATGTGTACTCACATGTCGGCAGCTGTTGAGGTAGCTGGGCTGCGTGCGTACTGGCATCGCTGTGCCTCGTTATTGTGATCTGAAAACAAGGGGAAAGGCGATGCATTAGATCTTCTCGCTTAATAAGATAGAATTGTTCGCGTTGACTGCCGCGTGTTAGCCGCCGGTGGCGGGCGTATCTCGCAAACGCAATTAGACGACTAGCGCAACACGCACGATATTGTAACACGGCTGTAACACGCGTGTCGCAAGTGGTATCTAACGCTTAAGTAAGAACTGGTGCTTACAAGCTCCAGAAAATATTGTCAATTTTTCTCCCTGGCACGGCGAGACTCGCGGCGCGAATATAAAGTCGACGGTGGCCCGAGAAGAGCGCCGAGACGCGGAAAGAGAATCTAAAAAGGCAGGAAAGGAATCGTGGAAGAGATTACGTAAAATTCAAGATAATCGGCGTTAGGTAAACACTGAGGAGAGGCGTGGAAAAAGAGAGCAGTGTCGCCGTCACTTTTAGTCTGATGGGACGTATTTATCAGGATCAGGTTAGCCCCGGTGACGGAGCAAGTTGCCACAATTGGCGGTGTGATATCATCGGCGTTCGCGGAGAAGTCGATGACGAAATGAGCGCAATATGCTGGCGCGGGGAGATATAAAAAAAAAATAAAAAAAAAATAAAAAAAGAATTAAGATCCGACTCTTCGGAGCCGTGAAACGCCTCGAGACGAATGTGCTGCTCAGCCGTTCATTAAAATAATACGCGTAATCGCAGTCGGCGTACTCGCAACGAGTGATGATTTATCCCGATTCGAATTAATTTAATCCAACTCCCTATCGCGAGCCGTTCCGAACGAATTCGCGGTATCATTACCCATTTTGCCGTAATCATTATCCATTTGCCACGTCCGTTAACTGTCGCGTCATTGCGAAACGATGGGAGCGTCGCCGTCTTAGCCGCAACGATCCGAGATGAAAACGAGATCCCGCGAACAGGCAGCCGGCGAGGATTTATCTTCATCGCGCCCGATATCGCCGTTTAACGTGTCGAATAAATTGATTACCGAGGGATCCCCATCACGGTTTACGGGAACACCATCGCCTGTGCGATTTCAAGCGATTCGTTTTAAACACACGTCTGCGGCGCGTTGTACAGTCCGATAGACGTATTCCGTAGCCAAGTATTAATTTAACCGATCGCTGGCTCGATGATCGATCGCCGGGCGATTAAAGTGCGCGATATGAAAGTCTTCGCGAAAATGTCATGCCCGAGTTGATCGCCTCTCGCTGTTCTCGCTCGCTAGATTGTGCGAGCCGCATGCTGTTCCCACTTTTCAGAGAGTATCAGACCGCTGGACGGCTGTCGTCGCTGCTTAAGAAAAAAATATAAAAAAAAAAAAGAAAGAAAGAAAAAGAAAAAAAATTTGCGTAAGACGGGAAACGCTTTCTTCGCGGGCTAAAATAAATTATCGTCGCGGAGCGTTGAAATTAATGACCGTCCGGTTACGTGAATACATTATTTGCGATAGCTCGCGACGTCCGCAAGAAAAAGGAAAGACCGTCACTCGGCGCAGACAAGGTCGCTGTTGCCTTTAATAAAATCGTACGAACGATGGCGTCATTCTAATGAGGAGGGGAAAATGAAGTAATAAAACGGTGATTGATTTCTCGAGCGAAACATGGAAGTTCTCTACCCCTTTTCTCACGTCACGGCGCTCGCAAATGAGACAGGTGCCGGTTATTGTGGCGATGAGAGACGCGCGAGAGTTTCCACTCCCTCTCCCCGTTCACCGTCCGATAATGGAAGAGACGTGCGGCGCATTAACGTCATTAACGTGTATCCGCGGCTAAAATCGCCCGTGATTATGCCATCCGGCGAAACGTCGCGATAATTTATTTTTAGATTAACAGCGACGAGAGATACACGTGTGCGGTAATCGCCTGCCATCAATTCGATTCGAGGTCCGTTCTCGCGGCGCGTAATCTCCGCGTAGATGAGTAACGTTCATCTGCAGCGTGTGGCTTCAACGCGGAAGACACGTGGACTCGAGCAAAGGTGTGCGTACACTTAGCGGGCGAACAGCGAACATTCCTAAACGATTCAATCACTGCAACAATGACATATCGCAACGTACATCACCGACGAGGGTTTCGCGGTTGCTGTGTTCGTTCGATAAGTGTATAACGTACTTTGAGACGATTCAATCTGGCTGCGAACAGTTGCGAATCGTTGCAAATCCGTCCGTATAGCCGAGGCCGCTTGGCCGATCGGAGATCGCGCGTCTTCTGACCTGGCCAATTCCTCCAGGTCCGTACAGAAGCGGTAAGCGGAGCGACAACGATCGCGAATTAATAGCGAGCAAATAACACAAGGACGATAGCCGCGCAATTTTCCCTCGACACACTTTTGTCTTTCCGTCGCTTCCAATTCAGGTATCGGCGAACGAGCGCTGCATCTGAAAGCGATAGCTGACCTAGGAGAAGCGACCGCGAGAGAGGGCTCCCGCGGAGCCCTCTCGCCTTTCTTTTTCCCACGCGGGACGATCTCGCGCGTAACCTGGGATAAAAGTTTATCTCTCGGCGCTAAAATAACAATCGCCCCGTGAGCGCTAGCTCGACACCGCCGCGGAAAGTTTCACGCGACCAGGAGGTGACGGAGTCTCCGTGGGGAACGCTGACGTCAGCATGGCCGGCGCTTGTTCGTCCGTGCAATGAAAGTGGTCTAACGAGTCACCGGCCATTCAAGTGTGTACACACTCGGCACGACGTGCTCCCCCTTTGCATCTCGTTCTCTCTCGCTCTTTCTCACCTCGCGCGCCGACCAAGCTCGCGACTCTAAAACGCCAAAGTGAAGGCGATGGCGAAAGAACCGTGGCACGGCGGCTGCCGGCCAATTTCTATCCCGGAGTCCCGGTCCCATTAATTTGACGAGCGCCCGTGGCGAGACAGATTATCGGCGATGCATGATACAGTTCGATCGTAACGTGACGTGCGCGAAACGCGGCTGAGATACCTCGGATAAAGCCGCGGCCCAGCTCCGGCGCGCGGAGTTAGTTCGCCGGCAGCAAGACCGGACCATATAAGGTTCGCGACGTTCCATGTCCGATGGAATCCATCGAGGACTGACCTTCGCTTCGCTCCGTACGCGAAACGCGCGTCTTCGCCGGCGATAAACCGAGGGAGAAAACCGAGGGGCTCGCTCGTGGTATCCCCGATAATGATAATAATATCAGTTAATCGCCAATTCCCTTATTAATTGCTCGTTACGGCGGATAAGCGTTAATCGCCCGGGAGGAATATTCGCCGGCGCCAAGTGTTGGCTAAAATTAGCCCTGACGTCACTCGCGACGGTATTCTTGGACTTGGTCGTTTAATTAGAAAATTTTATTACATTTAACGTTGATACCGCGAGTCTCTCTCGGTCGTCGCGCGTTTAATTTAACGGTCAACGCGACAGGACGATAGTGAAACCGAGACGGTGATTGCGTCGTCGACAGAGACACGGTCCTTGGACCGCGTCAAGTAGTTCAATAGGTAATTGGAGCGACGGACTCCGATCAGCAGCCGCGACTCAACACGGATCTAACGTGGGCCGAGATCTCCTTGAGATCGCCGCCCATTACCTCGCTATTGCAGACACCCAGGTCCGCGACTCTCGCTAGTTAGTCACTTTCGTCCGCAATCGCGGCGCGTGCTCTTGTGACGCCGCGATTTAACGCCGCGAGCAAAGCCGCCGATTATGTCACGCTCGGAGATTTAAGTATTTAACAGAGGCACGGAGCTGTACAAGGATCTCCAAGGAGGATTGTCGCGCATACGTGGGCGGAGGAGATTGCGCTTAATCGCAATGACTTCCGAACTTTAAGCGCGCGCCCACACGATTTCTCTAATCCGGACAACCGCGTCGACGAATCCTAATTTGGGCGACGGGCCCTCGCCCCTCTTAGCTAAACGCGCCAAATTTTCAGGTGTGATATTTTTCGCAAAGAGAAATTCGACAAACGAAAGCCTTTGCCTTTCTCCTATCGCCGCTAGCATATATGGATATCCATCGGTCTTCCCGGCCGACTCCTCGTCGCATCGAATGTTTGCGCCATTCGTGTTTGCGTTTCTGGTATTCTCAAGCGCGAGTTCAGCCCACGTATTGTTTGAAGAATCCTTTCGACGGCGAGCTGTCACCGGTAAGAATAGTCACCGATTCCGTTCTCCCTCTTGGAGAGAAAATATTTAGAGATACTCGTAACCTTCCGCCGACGAGGAACCTGTTCCCTTCGAAAATGACGCAATATTTGTCCAAGTCGCCGCGCTGTTTGCGGAATTGATGACCGGCGGATTCCCTCGTTCGGTCGCGATGCAGAAACGAGCGAGCGCGTAACGTTGCGAGAGGCGCACAATCGACGTCGCGTTTCCGGTTTATCGGCTGTCTCCCATCGGCCGCGGAGTGAAACGTTTATGGAAACGCGCCAGCGAGCGCCGGGCTCGCCGAGATCTCGCGTCGATATTTAAAAGAACACGAAGTAAAAGTGGGCGTGCCGGCGTCCCGAACGGATTGTCTTTACTTCTTACGTGCAACGGGCCGTTTACCGATACAACTTAACGCGCGTCCTGCACAAGCTAGCCGATAGAAAAAGAATATAAATTTTAATTTATATGCAGCTTAAAGAAATGCTTTCTTAAGCTTTCTGCTTAATTAATTGTCACGGTTGAACTTTGAGATATTTTATTTTGTGCAAAGTAATACGCGCCAATGAGAAGTTTCGTGATAATAAACACGAAATTTGCGACTTTCCGCGACACGTTGTCAGGCCCGCGTGTAGAGATTGAAGCCACACGTTAACGTCAAGTTTAGCGTAATTGTCAATTATTATGTTGCGCAACGTCGGAATTGCCGCCTCTTGAATGGGTTAACGACAATAAATCCGTCGGTCTCTCTGAATCCATAAAGTAATCCCACGACTATTGTCAGGGCGGTGACATAACGCTCTCCGAAACCGCCGTGGAAACAAAAAAGAAAAAAAAAAACAACCCGCTGTCGTACCTAAATACCCTGCATTATCGCGCTTTTTGTTTATTTCCAGTCTTTCAATGCCACCGTAAAGTATATCGCCACTTTATAAATGTAGAGCCTATTGCGCTATAAATTTTCAACGCTACAACTTTCGACTCTCGTCGCGAGCAATGAATTCCTCCCTAACACTTCTCTCAGTTCACGCCTGTAAAACGAAACCGTTCGCTCGTTAGCGTTGATATTCATTACCCAGAAAACATAAGCAATTGATTTTTCTTTTCTATTCCAGTCGTTTTCTACACTTTCAAACTTCACGCCGCGTTCTGGAGTAATTAACAAACTTTCGAGAGCGACATATCGATTACCCCGATACGCGGAGGAGATACTCGAATGTCAGTCGGACTGGCTTAGCGTTGACAATTTGAAAAACTAAGCGCGATTAGAGAGAAAATCGCGCGTGCATATTCAACCGGCGTTACGGTTGAAAATCGCTCTCGAAAGCCGTCCAGCTGCTTTCTCGAGAGCGGCTCGTTTGTCAAATTTCCACTGTCGGACGCGTTCGATTGAGGGGATTACGAATTAATCTACTTCAGCGATTCGTGCGACGATTCGTGCCGATGCGGTTCAACAGTCGGCCCAGTCCCCCCGGACACCTTTCTCGGATGTGTCGTGCGCCAACAAAGGGTTACGCAACGCATTGCATATCTTAGTAAACCACACGACGCGGCACGCACGGGAGAAAGTGCCGTGTATACATATCACCGACACCATTAATCCGCGCCTATCCTTCCGAAATGACGTCGAAAGTACACTCACGACTGTACATTATCCTCGCCCTTCGACCTCAGGAAAGATGCCGAGTCAAGCGCAAGGATAATCCATCAATCGGTTCCTCAAAGATAAAACTATTACTAACGGTGAAATCGCGGGATAAACGTTATACTGTTTTCAGCCGACCCTTTTTTTTGCACGGCGCTATTATGTCAGCAGCACCTCGCGCGAATTGCATAACGCAAAAAGTTTACAATTGCGTTTAAATTTGACTTAAGCGATTGCACATTTAAAATGAATAATATCGTAAATTTCTTATATAAATATATTCGCGAAAAAAAAAGGAGATAGAAATTCGATAACGATACTGATTAAATATTAAAGTAATTTAGCAATTTCTTGGTGCAATATTTTCTTTTGTAACAAATTATATATGTATATTTTTTTTTTCTTTAATGTCGATGGTTTAATTTATGTCTCGCAGAAAAGTAATGTAAGGAAAAACAAAGAAAATGACTCGAGTAATTAAGATATCCCATTCGTTCAAGGTGAGCTTCCTTTATATATGCGGTAAAAGAAATAATTTTTTTTTGTTTACTTACCACCAGAAATGCCAGCGCGAACCCCCTCCAGTCCATGGCTAAAATAAAAGAGAAAGTCTTATTAATAACTGGGTCGAACTCGCACAAAGTACGATCGATCGCGCAAACATCGTCTCCGTCGCGTGCGAGAGGCGGCAGATTCGAAGATCTGCCGCTTATCACGTTTGCACCCTCATTTAAGAAATATTCCTTATAAATATTATCCAAGGCGATCAACATTAATAATTAATAAATTTGTTAAGATAATTTCTTCCTTCCCAAAGAAAAAAAATTTTTTTAATTGCGATCAATTAGAAAGAACATTTTAAAATATCAAAAACCAGCAAATGTCTATCTAAGAATACAATTCTTACAAGTATTTTATTTATTTTATAATAATTACGCAAGTATTTCAATTATTTTACAGTTGCGTTACGTCTGAAGTAAAATTTACAATTAAACGGACGCGCGGTGGATTTTATAAAGTTCCATTTTCGTATGAGGAACTTCTTTATTACGCCACGTTGTTGTATTATCAGTGGACCGGTTAGACGATCAGGGTATCTGCTTTTTTAGAACGTGCTTTGAAAAATAATGACCAACAGCAGTCACTCTGCAAACCGGATCATTCTTTCTTTATTACCTACGTCGCTCTCTCTACCGACCTTGAGCCCGTTTTCAATTATACCCCTATATGCTCTATCCCCTGTATTAGCTCTACTTAATCTATGTAAAAGGGGTCCGAGTGGTGCAGCCCGACATTCCTCCGTTCTATTCTACAATTCAGTTCAGTACATGACGATAGCCTTGCATTCCTCCCTCGCCCCATTCCACGAGTCGCGGTCCAGAGCGGTCTGCGGCCGGGCGCAAAAAAAAAAAAAGAAAAAAAAAGAAAAAAAAAAGAAAAAAAATTCGCGACGCTTCCCCGCATCGTGACGTCACCGCGAGCGAGGGTTAAGGCCAATCTCGACGTCGAGGTAGCCGATGAACGTTTTCAGGTGGGTTAGTATCTTTGGAGCACCGTTCGGGTGCAGGCGCTCGAGCAGCCCGTCGAGAAAGCGACACGCTTGTTCGCGAAGGCGGCGGCGGCGGCGGCGATGCACGATGCAACGTTCACTTTTTAGTATACCGCGATAGGCAGCGGCGACGGCGGTGTAGCACGGCCGACCTCGACCACCATCGGACCACCATGGTCGGCTATGGGCGGCCGTGCGGCCGCCATTTTCGCGCGCCAAGCCCTTTTCGATGGCTGGCGCCGGATGTGTATCGCGCCGTGATTTACGAGACCGGCGGAGATCGACATCTTGGCGAGAATGTGCCCGTGGTCCCGCAGCTTCCACCTATCTCGTGGCACAAGGGGTGGGCGAGAGAGAGAGAGAGAGAGAGAGACGTCGGTCAGATTGCCGATCGCGGCTAGGGACGTGCCCTTCACGGCACGCGATTCTTCGCGAAGAAAAAGACGTATAATTATACGATGCAAACGATGATACCGAGAATTTAGAGATAATAACAATTAAAAATTGCAGTAACCAAGGCAATTAATTATATAGGACGTTAATTTCGTGCGCCAAGCGTTAATGTCGTCTGAGACTTTAACGCCCGCACGCAAAAGCGCGCCGAGATACTAGCTGGGGACTATCCTCGGTGGTCTCCACGACGGTTTCGAGTCTTCCCTCACGCGAATTCACCTCCTATCACGCAACGAAAGTGAGCTATCCCCGATTTTTACAAACAGATATTACAAATCCCGCATATTCATTTGGAAAATAAATCGTTTGCGGTCGTTTCGTTGCGCAACGCGAGCCCACTCCGAGATCGCTTTCCATAATTCATTCACAATAATTTTATAACGCTCATCCGACGGCAGCTTCGTAGAATCTAAGCCTTGACACTTGCATATTTGGTCAAAGCTCGCCCACAACGCGACGAGCTCGACGGAGCGAGCGAAACCTTGGGCTCGTTTTCGTTGCATAATGATTCAATATATTAAAATGATCGTTAAATTAAAATTACGCATCCGGCTATTAATTATTACTCATCTGAGTGTTTTAATTAATTGTTACGCGCCTTATCTAATATTCAACGCCGAGCGCCTGCAAATGCTCTCGAGAACTAGCCAAAAGAGTTTGAAAAATATTTCACACGATAAAATTATTTATACAAAATTAATATTTTAACTTCTGGGTAATTTCAAACTTTTATATTTTTCTTTTAATTTTCTGGAATCGAATATTTGAGAGTAAACGTCCATTACAAAGGTATACCAAGCTTGGAATTGAACGAGCATTTTAATTATAGACATATAAAATTAATCGTTACTTTTTAACTTAATTTAATAGCGCATACTTCATCTTTTAATCGGTTTAATTGTCATAATCGTTGCAGGCGCCCGGCCTTGAACGTCCGCCGACATAATCGTCGCGAGATTTCTTCGTCGCGAGAATAAATACTGCGGTAATTTTTACGACTGACGTAACTTGAGATCCGATAGTCAAGCGATTTTATTAAATTCAAGTATTTAATATTTAATTTAATTTAATTTTTATTCAATTAAATAACGCTTGCTATTGATATTTATCGCGCGAGAATTTTCACGTGAATATCAATCAAACGAGAGTACAAATTATTGAACAAAGTTAAAGTAACGGTGCCGTAAAACGTTCCGAAACGACACTTTGCCTGCATTTCCTCACTACTGTTTCATTAATAAAAATTACATACAACTGCTTCCATAAATTTCAAGAAACTTAATTAGATATCTTAAAATCAAAAACGAACGAATTTCACAAAGCAGCCAATTAAATTTAATTTCGGACTTATGAAAGCAATTTGTAGCATACTTGGTTGCAATGTGCGATCCTTACCTGCTGCA
Source organism: Cardiocondyla obscurior (assembly GCF_019399895.1). Classification (NCBI taxonomy): domain Eukaryota; kingdom Metazoa; phylum Arthropoda; class Insecta; order Hymenoptera; family Formicidae; genus Cardiocondyla; species Cardiocondyla obscurior. The sequence continues at coordinate 2,587,693 of NC_091880.1, read as the reverse complement.
CCTCTTTCCGAATCCTCCGAGAGTAGTTCCGGGTTGCTTCGCGCTGCACAGACGTGACGCCGACAACGGAAGTACCTCTGCGTCGCGTCCTCGCCAACTTCGCGGGGCGGACGTGGCCAGCAAGCAGCGATCGGGTCGCCGTAGAGAAGCACCTCGCGAGAACTAGGCGCTACGGCCTCGGATAATCCGACTTCGATCTCAGCTGCGACGGGTCGTCGGCCACTCGGTCGGGTGTCGAAAACGCGTCCTCACCGGCCGCGGGCACCACCCTCCGTCCCTCGACATCCCCGGCGACTCTGCCCAACTCCTGGCTGCCGTTCGCTTTCCGCTACACTCCCGATAATTTCGCGCCCGTACGTGTCCGCCGCCGCGTGTTTATTTAGACGCCGATCTTGATCACCCTCGCCGTCGAGAACCGATCACCCTGACGAAAGCGCGATTAACTAAATCTCGATGGCAGCTGACGCCGCGCGCGCGACCTCCCAGCGCCGCCAACTTTTTTTTTTCAAGTGGCACTCTTGCGAGCGGTTCGTACCTCGTATCTAGATTCGTCTCGATCGGTGCCCCCTCGGCTGAAAGTATCGCACGAGAGAGAGAGACCGCTAGGCGACTTCTTGTTCTTTCGTATAAAACGCGGAATGATTTTATCTAATGGGTAATACGGCGGAGTTTAGCGATGCCGCCGATGTGTGATGCAGCCGAACCGATTACTGCGATCGAGCCGTTGGCGTCCGCGTCGCGTGATTTTCGTCCATCCTTCCTCTCTTCGTGCACGGCAAGTCGCTCGTTGTTTTCGCCACTCTGTCCTCTCGTTTATCACACCGCACTGCACCCGTCAGGCCCACGGTTCTCCATCGGGCCCGGTCGAAACGGACTGCGAAGGGACACGTCGCGGTAGACGAACCCGTAACGGTCGACGCGATACTCGGAACTGAGACTTCACCTCGCTGACTGAACGGCGACGAGCTCGGCCCGCACGTAGCGCCGCGGCGCGGCGCTTCGTGGTTCCTCGGACGGCTTCGCGTGCACCCGAAGCGCGCGGAGTCGAGCGGAGCGACAAGAGCGGACGACAAACCGTACCTCCGACTTTTCGTGCTGCACGAGAAAGAACGAGAGAAAAGTAAGAGGACAAAGCGAGTAAGGTTAGAAAACAAAAGGAAAGAAAGAAAGAGAGAGAGAGAGAGACATATGATTTTGCGTTTTACGAAGGAAGACAGGAAATAAAACAACTGAGACCTAGGAGGCGAAGGAACCAGAGAGTTCTGCATGAGAGCCGCTTTTCAAAGAAAAGAACCGAGAAGAAGAGAGAGAACTTTGTGTTCTACGTGGAGCACGTTTGCGAAACGGAAAGAGACAACGGGAAGAATACGGGAGCAAGATAGAACAGGTACAAGAAAGAGAGATAGGGAAGCAGCTGCATCGCGACCGGTACGGTAAACGGCCGAGATAGATGATTGTCGATAAGACAGAGATGGAGCGCGATATAAATGTTGAAAGAAACAAAGAGAGAAAGAGAGAGAGAGAGTAGGACGAGGAGGAAAAGGGAAAGGGCGCATCTTTCTGTTTCTCGTTCGATTAGCGGTCGTCACGCAGCTACGTAGTCATGCGAGGGATGCTGCAGGTTGAAGAGACGAGGGGGAGGGTGAACGAAAGAAGGAAAAAGATGAAACCCGGGCTTACGTCATCGTTCGAATTAACCGTATCGCGTCGCGCGGTGTCGAAAACGAATAAACCTTTAATTAATTTAAATATATAAGCGCGACTCGTTACCGAAATTAACATACAACTTTCGCACGGAAAAATTCGCAGGAATTATTACGTGCCGGAAAAGAAATCTATTTCCAAGGCTTGAGGTTTGGAATTATCTTGACGATAAGCTCACGGCTTTATCAATTCTGTATTAGAAATCAGCACCTATTTTATCGTTAGCTGATCGTTATCAGTCTCTTTACAGTTTACCGAATTTAGGCGATTCGACGATAATCGCGGAGCAACATTACGAACCTATTCGCGACCTCAAGATTTTCCAGTCGATGTCCGCGGCGGTACATTTTGTTCCAGAGTTAACCGCATTTCTTACGAAAAACTCACCGCAAATGCCGTGGATAATCGAGGGGTCGTCGCGTCAATTCTCCGGAATATGACACGAGTAACACAATGATCGGCGATGCGGAGTCCGCGCGGGGTAACGTCAGCCGTAGTCAAGACCGGCGCGGCCAGTTTTTCCGATTGAGATTTATCCCCCGCTGGACCCCTCGGGTGGACGCGGATTGGCGTAAGCCGGCATAGTTTGTGCCAGCTTACACAAGTTTACCCGTGTACGATAAGATGCGACACGACAATACATAGCTGATAATGATTGCAATTAATGTAGTCGACAGGAGCCTCTCGTTACTCGATAAGAAACAACGCGCACTCTCCTTCATGGCGCACCGTTGCATCGGAAAGAAATCCGCGTTCTCATCGCACACGATGAACTGCCTGTGGAGGATTCTATTTGCGGCATTTGTTTTTGCAGATACGACGATTAAAGGAGAGCCCAACGACCGGCCGATCATTGGTGAGTCTTCTCGTGAGGATTTTCGAATTCGCGTTAATCATCGCGCGTCGCGCGAAAGAATGAGGTTAGGATTTCCAGAGAGCTTCCCTGAAGAGCTTTCCACGAGCTTTTATCTGTCCGCAAAGTAACGAAGTCTGATACGGTTTATACTTCTGGAAAGAGTTACTCCGTTATTTTTTTCTTTTTTTTTTTAATATTGAAAGAATGATATATATTACGTAATTATTTTGATTCTAACTTAATGCGAAAGATCAACTTGCATTGAAATCTCGGATATTAATATTTGTATACTTTACTTTTTCTCTTCAAGGCATTCTGACTCAGGAGATAGATTATAAATTAAATGAGCAGTATCCCGACCAGTACCACAGCTACATTGCTGCGTCATATGTGAAGTTCGTAGAAGGTGCCGGCGCTCGACCTGTTCCGATTTGGTAAAAATACAATTCGATCATATTTTTATTCACTTAACTTTCAAGTTTCATTAATTAGAATTGCGTATTTTTGTAGGATTGACGGGACAGATTCGTACTACGAGACTATCCTGAGCAAAGTCAATGGGTATGCAGTATATTAAAAAAAAGAAAAAAAAAAAAATAGATTTACTGTGAAGTAAGTATGCGTAACAGTTTGCTAAATGAAATATTTTTAGAGTTCTCTGGCCGGGAGGTTCAACGTATTTCAACCAGTCGAAAGGATATGCCGATGCGGGTGCCGTGATTTACAGGTCTCTAGAATAAAACATAATACAGCACGTCGAACGCGATTCAGTTATACGAATATAATGTTTCCATCCGTTTGTTAATAGAATTGCCAAAAATATTAACGCAAGAGGCGAGTATTTTCCAATATTTACTATCTGTCTCGGCTTCGAGTTGTTGACGTACGTCGCGGCGAATTGCGTCGAACACAGAACCACATGTTCCAGTCATAATCAACCTCTTCCGCTCGAATTCACACACGGTAAATACTTTTTTTAAAGTACATTAAAAACATTCTGTCCTTTTTTTTTATTTCTCTTGGTCTATTTTCGTAAAGTCTGCGGTTTAAGATATATTTTTAATGAAAGCTGTTTAAAATTAATTTCCTTGCGCAGACCTGTTATTGAAAAAAAATGTTAATTTTAGATTTTAGAGAGAGCAATTTATTTGGAAATGCTCCTCAAGATGTTATTAAGATTTTGTCCGAAGAAAACGTCACGGCGAATTATCATCGGTATTGCGTCACGATGCAGGCAAGTGTTTCTTTTAAAAATAATTAGTTAAGAAAGTGCGAAATTTTAAAAGTACATATTTCTTGTTGCAGGATCTAAATAACGTTAATTTAACCGACGAGTTTCACGTGTTGTCGCTAAACCATGATAAAAATGATTTAGAATTTATCTCCACGATAGAGCATAAGCAGTTTCCATTCTACGGATTACAGTTTCATCCGGAAAAGAATCTCTACGAATGGGTAACTGGAAAGAATATTCCTCACGGATCGAATGCTACTATAGTGTCTCAATACTTTGCCAACTTCTTTGTCAACGAAGGTAAGTAACAAGATATTGTCGAATTTTTGTTCCGCGCCGTATAAAAGATAACATGAATTTTGTTTGCACAGCCCGAAAGAATTCACATGAGTTTAGAACGAAAGAAGAGGAGAAACAAAGTTTGATTTACAATTATCCCATTACATACACAGCATTGCAGAATTCGTCTTTCGAGCAGTGTTACATGTTTAAAAAAAACGATCGCAACGGCCTCGTTATAGAAAATGAGGTGTAAGGTTTAACGCAAGTTTTATTTCTTAAGGTAGGAAATAACACACATGTCGTACCTCTTTTTCCATGTACAAATATCCATCTTGTACAAAAAAACAATTCTGTATATGGACCCGACGAATTTTTACTCGCTGACAGATGAAGAGCACAGGATTTGTTAATCTCGGAATGCCGAACATAGTACTACGAGACAGCACTGGGGAACACACAAACAAAAAAAGATTCGTACGCGTAATTTCCACATTTAACATAACACCAGTGTATATTGTGTCACAACTGGGATACATAATATTACAATGGTGCATAATAAAATTCTATACATATTTTTGTTCTATCTAAAGTAAATAATTTTTTTTTTTTTTGAATCTTTTTTTTTCCCTCACCATGTTTCTCGCTCTGAGCCGAAGCGTCGGCTGTTACTAAGGTCCTACGTTGAGGACACGTGCTTTTACGCTGCGATTTCTAGGTGTAACATAATATCGCAAAAGATGAAGGCGAAGAACGATGCTTAGGGCATCGCTGATACACCGACATTGCGCGTACCCGCTTCGACCCAAAACGTCGAACGCTTGGATCCTGACTGCTTGCCATTAATCTTCATCTTTATCTTTAAACAAGCACGAAACTAAACCTCTTAAAAGCATGAATCAACTCTTAGTTTTTATCCTCGTAACGTATGATAGTATTATTATTAATAATCATAATAATTCATATAAACATTATTTCTATTTATTCCTTGTTACATATTCTTCTTAGCAATGTTGTCACGCGGGATGCATAGGTCAATTGCAGAGAAATTGTTATTCTTCCATCCTTTTCTTTCTCTTTACATGTGTGTTTCGTTGGAGGTATCCCTCCCGTCCGAGGGAAAAAAATGGGTCTGGTCGTTTTTCCCCCGGCGATTGCCTCACTTGTGTGTATGTTACAGAGTATATATACATAATGTATATAAGCACGAGAGCAGTATATATATTATACATATATATTTGTCCATCCCATGTTAAAGTGCATAAGTCCGCGATGACTCGCGGTGTCCTTTTTTTTCTCTCTTTGTTTATGCTTATTATGTATTACCGCCTTAACCTTTTATTTTTTTTTTTTTTTTTTTTTTCCCGAGAATATAACAAAGGTCTACGCATAATTATGGTGAATTCCGCACGGTATTTCATGTATAAGACGACCCTGCAGTACACTCAAGTTTTCACTGTTTCGTTACTTTAAATAGTACATATGATATATCTAACTGTATTTCTCAATAAGCTTATAGTATAATATATATTCATTATATATAATATATATCTAGATTTCTACCGACTTGCGAACAACTTTCGTCGCACGCGGGTCACGCGTGTCGCGCGTTAATAAATTTGTCGTCATCTTTATATAATGCCTATTTGATAGGTACTATTATAATATTATACATAATTATATATTTAACGCAAACGCGACGGCACGATGATCGACGCGTGATGAAACTTTCTTTTCGCTCTCAATATCTCATACTTCGCGTACCCGGAGTCCGATTGAAATTTCATACGGAACTCGATATAACCACGCAATCGTCCACCGCGCTGCCGCACTTATTTATCTCTCTTTATTTTTATCTTAACGGTAAATACGAAATACATGGCCTTACAGGATGATCGCTACAGTGATAGTGTTCCTTCCTTCTTGTCATAGATGGTACAAAAAAAAAAAAAAAAAAGATAATTATTAATTAAATTTAATAACGTAACTTAAAACGTAAATATCTGCTCTCGGTAACGCGTGAAACTCGACACACACATACATTAGTTTATCATTTTTTTTTTACTTTTAAGTTGCCAGATCCGGTAACAGTGGTATTCGTTTGCAATTGTTTCTGCCTTCTTAAAAAAAAAAAAAAAAAATTGGGGCTTAACCGTATTGCACTCGATTATAATGACTATAACTAAAAATCATAGCGTGAATAACATTTATGCCAAAGGAATAGAAACACAAGTTTTAGTGTATCATGTTTGTAAAGCAAAAATAGACTTAAAAAAAAAAAAAAAATTAGGATACAATCCTTTGTTTTGCAGCTTTGTCCAAATATTACATTTTTATAATATTACGATAGCAAAAATTATATACTTGCTATCTATTTAAACATCAATCATTATATATTTAGATTTAGACAATAAACATCAGTTCAGAATCATACGAGTGAATATATAATCATGTAATTTTTTTCTTCGTAAAAAATTAAATTCGAATGCAGCATTTTCTCGCGCCAAGTACACACAATTTTTTTCTGCCGATATTTTTTTTTTTACACAAAAGCACACTTGTGTAAATATAAAAATAAAATTCACAAATTCGAAATACCACTCCGGATCAAATAAATTTTCATGAAAGTAATGATACCCTCTCATACAAAAATCATAGAGAAGTTAATAATTAATTCTACACTAACAATGCACCATTAAAGACCGACAGTAATCACAGGATCAAAATCTGAGAGTTATTAAAATTTAGAAGACTAGCTTATGTTATATGTAATATAATGTTTATAATTTATTTCGATGTTTCATAGATATGCATATATAATTATAACGAAATAATGTTAAATTTTCATTTAAAATTGCATTTTTACTGTTATTCGTATTTTATTATTTATTGATAATATAATAATAACTACGAAATAAAAATGCAATTTTATAATATTACATTATTGCGTTATAAAATAAAAAATGCTTTATTTATAAAACATACATACAAATATAAATCGTAATTTAATGCTGTGAAAGCAGTCATTAATATTTATATACTCTTCAATTACGAAATTATTTTCGTAACCGATCTAAATCTGGCTGTCTTTAATAGTATTTTGTTAATGTTATTATAATTATATAACGCAATGGTCAATGACTATAATCATGGTTAAACTGCATTGCATTCGCCTTCACAGTTGCAATTGGATAATTATTTCTATCCGAATACTGGCTAAAATATATTTACAAATTACGAATCAATACATATTTTCACAGGAAAATATATTCAAAGTAATTTAAATTATTTGTAAACACATTTTGCTCGACACTGTACGTAGAAACCTTCATCGTAATGCTTTGACGAATGCATGCAACACAATCTTTCTTAAAAGTAACATATAAACATAATTCGAGACGTCATTGACATTATAATTAGTGCCTCTTTGTTAAACTTATGGAAGGTTACTAAAATATAACGAAGAAGAATTATTACATGTTCATTATATAATCGCACAATTCTGATAACTACTGTACCTCTCTTCTTGCACAAATTTGGAACGAATGCATCAACATATTCGTTACCACAATTGACTTATCAAGTACAAGCATAAACGAAGCAAAAACCAAACTTTGGATAATAATTGCGGTATCGCAAAGAACAGTCATCAACGTTCTAATGCGCATTTTATGCGCGTATCACGAGCAATTGCTCTACATCGTCCCGAACAAAGTTCACTGTGAATCTTACGAAATGAAAATGGTGTGCACAGCTGTCGCAGTATCGCGAAGTGGATGGAACAGCACGCGAGACACCGTTGATTCAAATGGCGCATGATAAATCCACTGACAATTCAGGTCCTTAAGGAAACGATGAATGGCGCACAATCTTGACACTTCCCCGACGCAACCGTATTAAGTATACACAGCATGTATTATCTTCAAATGCCTTTTATCTTTGTCTAATGTTCTCGTTTCTTCCCTTTCTTGTTTTTTTTTTTCTTTTACTTGGTCTCCTCCACTTTCTCTCTTTTTCTCTCACAATCTAGTACGATGTTAATACACCGGGCGGTGTTGGCACAACCACCGTGTGCTGGGGGACTACAGGCGGTGCCGGCGGTGCTAATGGATGTCCGACCAGGACTGCCGCTGCTGCCGGTATTGGCAGGACACCGGATTGTGGTATGGCTGACGGGGTGCTAACTTGCGTCGGCGGGCCTTCAGCCGCGTGTTTGCGCAAATGTCGCAGCATGTTGCCTTTCTCGACGAAGGTCTTACCACAATCCGGGCAACTGTGCGGCCGCTCGTCCGAATGCGAGCGCCGGTGCGAGACCAAGTGTCCTTTGCACATGAAATCTTTGGGGCACAGGTCACAGCGGAACGGCCTCTCGGCGTTGCTGCCCTTATTGTGCGAACGCATATGGAAAAGGAGATTACCCTTCAATGGAAAACTCTTGCCACATTCTGTGCACACGAATGGACGTTCACCTGTATGGCAACGCATGTGATTCACGAGATGCTCCTGTAACAAAATTAAAAAAGAAAAGTTATTACTATTGCTCGTTTATCTTTAATTAAAGAGTCAGATATTAAAAAGTCTAGTCTATTTCATTTATTTTTAGCAAATATTAGAAGAACAAAATGTCTATTTTTAAATATCTTTTTTTCTGTAACACGTACAAATGTTTCAGTTAAGAAAGGAAGGAAGTTAACGTACCTTTCTTGTGAATGGTTTGGAGCACACGTTGCAACAGTGTGAGGAATCTCCGGTATGTTGGCGGAGATGATTATTTAGATGTTCTTTCCTAGTGAACGTCCTCTGGCAAAACTCACACCTATGTGGAGATTCGCCAGTGTGGATGCGCACATGATTCGTCAAATGCTCCTTACGAGTAAATGACTTGGAGCAGAAGTGACATCGATGTGGCGATTCGCCTGTGTGTTGACGCACGTGATTGGTCAAATGTTCCTTCCGCGTGAAGGATTTGGTGCAATACTGGCACTTGTGCGGTGACTCACCCGTGTGCTGCCTGACGTGGTTCACCAGGTGATCCTTCCGCGTAAATGCTTTCGGACAGTACGAACAGCGGAAAGGCGTCTCTCCTGTACACAATTTAAAAACGAATTCGCAATCTTTGAGAAACAAGATGTATTTCTGCTGTTAGAACTCAGCGAAGTTATCCTGCACAAGGCGAGTTTTGCCCGATGTAACGCAACAGATGACGTGCAATATTGAATCAGGATAAAATCGGGGGAAAAAGTACCGTTTGAAAAGTGATCCTGCGGATCAAGTGCAACATATTAATTATATATTTAAGTTAACTCATTCTAAAATTAAATAATTTAATTGTCTATGCAGAAGGTCGAACGATTCTCAAACAATGTTTTAATAATTCACTTAAAAACAAATTCCAGACTTTAATTATCGTATTAAATTATTTCGAAGAACAGAATTCAATGCCGCGAAAAATTATTAGCTTATACTGTTTCCTGAGGGAGAAAATTCTGTTTCTAGGTACTCAATATTGCAGCAACGTTACGTTACATCGAAGGAAAGTCAGCTTGTACAGTACTACACTACAGTGTACTCTGATATAGTTTACTCTCTAATTTTGTATATCAAATACTGAAATGCTATCGCACTACCATTACTTTTAAAGCATGTAAGTTTCTATTTCACGATTATCACAAAGCAAGTACGTATCGATTCCTCTCTTTAATCTCACGTCTAAATCTAATTGACATTCTATTCGTCAGGTATGTTTCAACGTAAACGGAATTCGAGACTTGTGCCACCCACGATAATGAAGTTACAAAGCTATGAAATTATTTACAAGTCTCCAACAGGGTGAGAATGTGAAAATTGATTTTGACAATTTGGTTTGGAATGCGAAGTGAGAGCTGTAAACACTTAAAAATGAACATTGAAGTATTTGTTAATAAGAGGCGTGGCAATGAGAGCGGTGTATTAGGCAGAACTGTAAATGTCCCTGGGAGATTCGGTGATGATGAGCTTCGTTTTTTTTTTTTTTTTTTCTTGCAATAATTCGATTAAATGTGAAACACGCAATGGTGTAAAACGATAAGTGACGATGAGAGCGACTGAGTGAATGAGCAAGACTTCCCGTTTAAATGAAAATCAATTCCCATGCAATGCCCGATTCTCAACTAAATGCGCCAACGTACAGAACGTTCCACTTCTAGCGGATCAATCGTTAATGACAAAATCTTTTAAGTAGCGACGATAGTTTTGACATTGAAACAAACGTCCGGAGCCTCTGAATTGGCGAGTGAAAACGAATGCGAGCCTCGCGAACACGAGCTTTAGAATTTTGAGTAATTTCCCTTTCGTTCCATGCATCGACATTGACTCTTTTAATTTCAAATAGAGTCGGAGCCGCGATTCTAAATTGCGCGTTTCCGCTTGAAAGACGCGTGACAATCGCGCTCGGATATACATTCTCGCCAAGGTAAAAATCAATTTCAACAGCCGCCGTTGTCAAAGATCGCGCCGGTAAAGCCGTGAAATCCGGTAGAAGTAAAATAGCCTGTGTGTAAAGCCAGATGTGTGAAACCGGAAGCGTGTGGAGAGATGCGTGTCTCGACTTCGCGTTCGATCGAACCACCTAAATGCGCTGCCTGATGTTATACGAGGTGTGACTACCCTCATAATCCCTTCCCCCTACAATATCGATCTCTTAGCCTCTAGAGAAAAAAAAAATTAAAAAAAAAAAATAAAAAAATAAAAAAAAGGGGAAAAAAAAGAAAATTAATAATAATAATAAGAGAATAAAATAAAATCTAAATTTTCTTCTCTCTCTCTCTCTTTCTCTCTCTCTTTCTCTCTCTCAATGCATATATATAAAAACAAGGTATCACGAAAACACAACTACTTTTAATAGAAATACTCTTAACAACGATTATATCGGTTGCCCGTGAAGTGAACATCTGCCAACCGCTCTCACCTGTGTGTTGGCGGATGTGGTTAACAAGGTGTTCCTTTCTGGTGAACGATTTGGAGCAGAAGCCGCATCGGTGTGGAGACTCACCCGTGTGCTGGCGTACGTGGTTCAGGAGATGTTCCTTTCGCGTGAACGTCTTCGAGCAGAAGTCACAGCGGTGCGGCGTCTCGCCCGTATGCCACATTATGTGGTTCGTGAAGTGCTCCTTCCTCGTAAACGACTTACCTGCATACGGCAGCGTTAAACAGAAAGAAAAAGCACCGATAACAGGCGCGTTTCATTAGATTGCCAGGGTCAGACGCGGAGGGAAAATATATAATGTTTACGCGACAGACAATTTGTACAAATCGCGCGATTTGGGACGATTCCAAGACGCGGGGGCCACGCAATTAATTCCCCATTACGGATAATTAATCGCGCGCGGACTCGCCACCGATCGTTACGGGCGACTTTCGCTAAATCGCGTATCCTTGGAAAGGCGCAGGAAGCACTACCTAGAATTGCAAATAAATTGCGAGAAAGCGCGAGGATGTGCGAAAGAAAATGACCCGAGATCGCATCTCGAGTGATACTCTAAGTATAAGCTGCTCGAGGCTGTCCAGGAGTTTTCCAGCGAGAAGTACAACGCGAATGAATGGTTTAATTAAACAAGCAACGAAGATGAAATATGTATATTCTTCAATAAAAATTTAGTTAAAGTTCTCACGCAGAGAGGATGATTTTACCCAAGTATTAAAAAATTCAGCTGATTCGAAAATAATTGGATCGTTAAAATAATTACGCAGGACACTCAAGCTGATTGCCGGGAACGTAAAATTTTTCTCGCGGCGTTTTATCATTATATTTAAGCGTTCTGCCGTAATTATTTTAATAGCACAATAAAACTATTCCCCGATCTACGCCCTTCGCTGGAAAATGCTCCGAAATTTGCACAAAACCCGAAAGGGTTTCACGTGCGGAGAACGATTCTGACGAAGCGTTTTAAAATTTCCCTGATAATAGATCCGAAAGTAATCGCGCGGAACACTCAAACCGATTGCCGAGGCGTTAAATCTTTTCGCATTATTACAATCACTTCGATGGAGCAACTAAAAATATTTCCGGACCCGTTGATACTTTTACATTTTACCGCACGTGACTTTCCTCGTTTTGAAAAACGGACGTCGGACCGTGGTCAACGTGCGCTTGTACGTATACACATGACACGTGACATGTATAGATCGGCGCGCATGCTTACGACTCCGTCAAACGAAAATACAAAATTTCCAACTTCTCACACTTTGAGAAAATTTTGTTTTAGCTTTCGCAACGCAGCAAGGCGGATAATCGCCAGGACGAGTGCGATGAACGCGAAGCGCAATTAATCAATCTGCCGCGTCAACCCGCGATCGACGAGCCGGGTGCATCTTGGACTTTGTATTTTACAACCGAGTACCCGGTTCACCACGACACTCGCGAAAGAGAAGGAGATCGACGGACTCCGTCGCGCGGCGTCAGCAATTTTTTTTTTTTTTTTTTTTTTTTTTAGTGACACAAGGATTGGGCGATGCAACACTTCGCGGACGGTCTACCGCGGTTCGGACAAAGGTGACGCGATCGAGTTCTCCAACGCCGCACGAAAAGCCAAAGGGTACCAAGCGTGTCACCGTTAGAAAAGCCGTTGCGCGACACATCGCTGGCGGAATTAATTTCGACGCGCTCGCCGATAAAACTGGCACACGCTAAATACGATCCGTATCGCATTATCGGGGAAAGCGGCCCCGGGAGGTCGGCACGCGAGCGAGTTGAACGAAAGAACGGGGCGAGGGCAGGAAAAAGACCTTCGTACGAACCGCTTAAATTTACGAAATAGCAAGTCATGCCATCACAGTTCACGGCCAGACGTTCGGGTGAGAAATAAAAGGCCCCTTGCAAGAGAAGCCGGCCGGCGGGTTAGAGCTTCGCGCGATTCCGGAGGACTGAGAAAGGAAGAAAGGGGTTCCCCCCCTCCTCCTCTTCAATCGGGGCGGCTGGCCGGGGGCGAGGACGGGGGGACAGGGGGCAAGCGCACCGACGCGACTCTAAGGTTCAGAGGGGCGCCTCCCCGTGCCGACCCGCGCCACCGCGAAGGAATGCGCACGACCCGCGCTCCGCGGGAGCCGACCGACCGAACGGAGTGCAAAAGGGGCCAGGGGCAGGCGCAAGGGGGCGGGCGGCTTACTCGCGATGCGCGATCAATTCTCGCGAATTTTATTTCACCACCGCGGCAGCGGCTGCGGCTGAACACGCGCACACGCACACACGTGTACGTGCATCCCGCATACACGTATGCAGCCGCGACACAGCGCGTTCAACGTAACTCCTGGCCCGCGTCCGCGCCGCATCCGCTCTCGCGTTACCAAGCTCGCGCTCGACTTGAGAGAGCGAGATGGAAAGAGCGGGACTCACACTTGTCAAATCTCATCGATCGCACGCGTCTACGCCGACGCCGGTCCGCGGCAGCGCGTCGATTTCTCTTTTTTTTTTTTTTTTTTTTCTCCCCCCAAGTCGGGGAAATCGTTTGCAGGCGCGAAGGGATGTGATAAGCTTCAAAGATGCACAAAACTCCTTGGTCTTTGCTCGAGACAATTAGATCTCTGTGGGACGAATTACGAAATTCTTTGTAAAACCGGCACTTTCGTAAAAAATTTGAATGTGTTAAATGTGGAAACTGATATAGAAATTTTATACACATTTAATTGTCACGTTATGAGATATGCTTGCAGTAGGATGAATTTATTAATTTATTTATAAAATAAAATAGTAATTTTATTCTAAATTAAATATCGATATTAATGAGCGATGTAGCAATTTCAGAATTAATACCTTTTTGTCCCTGAGCCAATTAATTAACCTCGGAGATATGTGCATCTATTTAACGTATCACCGGTATCGCATCAATTTTTAATATTGATAGATCAGGGTTCAAGCGTCGTCAATTCTGGATTTGCAAAAATATATATATATATACACATACATATACATAAAACAAATCTCAGCCGAAGCTTACAATGCGTTCTCTGAAAAAATGCACACACTGTATCAGTTTTTTCAACGCAAACATAAATTAAAAAGCATATTTTTAATATTAAAATCATGTCAAGTATCGAATCTATGATTTAAAAAATTTGGAAAATTTTAGTTAATTAAATTGATTTAAATTTTTTCCAATTGTTAAATCCTAGAACTCCATGTTTTCTAAAATAAAGTTAGATACATTAGAATTCAATTCAGCAAGTTATGCAAGAATATAATTTAATTACAATTTTAAGTACGAGTACTTTAACTTTGCAAATATTGTTAAATATTTAATAAAAAGAACAAGTGTTTTAAAAGCTCTATATTAAATTGAAAAATAGGATTTGATTAATTTTGATGATAGATTTCTAGGGTTAAATCAGTCTTAAATTGAAAGTTTCTAATTAGCAGGTTTAAATAATTTTTCAGTAATTAAAATTTTTCTGAATTTATGTCATTAGTAATTAAAAATAGATTAATAAAATAAAAAATATTTTGTCGGATATTATATTATTAAATATCATACTTACCTTATTAATGCTTCAATTTTATTAAATCCATATCGATCATATTTTAGTTAATTCGTTTTCCGTAATAAAGCTTTTGGTGATAGCGTTCTATTAAAAGTCATTATGGTAACACGCCTTTTATATCACGAAATTATTTAGTCCTTTATATTCTAAATCTCTAATTTTATATTGCAACGTGTTACTTTCATGGAATTAAATTTAAAATATTATTTAAATAGATAAAAGTAAAAACTACAAGAGCACAAATACATGTTGCAGTAATATATTCAAACTTCATCAAAATGTTATTTTTAACATCGGTGATAATATAATGAATATATTACTGTACATATTGCGTTTTCTGGCTCTGGAATTTGTTACGATAGTCAGATAATTTGTATTTGCTAATATTTCCTAAAATACTAGTCAATTATTTAAAAGTTATAGAAAATATTAATTTTACGGGAAAAACGGCGATCGCGTTAGTTAAAAAAGTTTCTGGAATCGTCCCATGATTAAATATCGTAATTTCATTACTCGTATTAGCAGTGTAAATCTTTTTTCGCACAAATTAATTTCCAAACTTTCGATCATGAGCAGAAAAATGTAAAAAGCAAGAACTACTTACCGCATATTTCACAACGAAACGGTGTATCATTAGTATGCGAGCGCATATGGTTGGCCAGATGCTCTTTGCGCGTATACTTCTTGCCGCAAGCTTGACAGTGATGAGGGGTTTCTCCTGTATGCCACATAACATGGTTCATAAAGTGTTCTTTGCGAGTAAAGCTCTTCTTGCAAATATCACATCGATGTGGAGTCTCACCAGTGTGTTTACGAACATGATTTACCATATGTTCTTTTCGGGTAAAGGTCTTTGAACAATATTGGCATCTAAAAAAATTATGTCAGAATGTTATTATTTTCAAATTACGAATTTCGATAACACAATTAATAATTTCATCATTAAAGAGTCATTATCGTATACTGTATTTATTCATTAGTCTCAATTATTGTACTCGATACTTAAATAAATTATACAAAAAAACAAGGACCTACCTATACGGCGTCTCGCCAGTATGACATCTCGTATGGTTATCCAAATGCTCCTTACGTGCAAAACTCTTTCCGCAGACCGTGCAATTATACGGTTTGTCGGTGGCGTGTCTTTTCATATGACGTTCCAGCGAAGGTGCATTTGCAAAGACGTGAAAGCAAACGGTGCAGGTGAACATAGATCCACCTAGATGACATTTGCCGTGACGCGTTAGATCGTTTGCATTCGAGAACGCTTTGCCGCATACCTGAAATCGTTATGTATTCAATACCGATCTGTATTTCGAATGAATCACGGCACGCATAAAAGATTTGCTGCTCGTATACCTGACATGTAAATGGCTTTCTCTCGGTATGATATCTGCGATGTACAATGAGCTGATAACGAAACTGAAAGATCTTTCCGCATATCTCACAAGCGTGGCTGCCAACCGACACGGGCGATGCGCTCGGACCAGGTGTTGCTTCACCGTCGCTCGACTTTATATCAAATTTGTTCAATTGAACCTGCTGCACTATTGGTGTGCCGTTCTGTATCGTGGTAACTGTCTGTGTAGGCACAGTACTGCCCACTAAAGTCGTTCCAGCTGCAATTTCACTCTGCAGCTTTCCAAAGACCTCATGATACGCCAAGAGTTGATTAATGTCTTCAACATTAACCTATCGAGTAAAAGATAACAAATATAATTTTTATATTCTCGTATAACTGTTACGATGGTTTCCACAATTTTACGTACCTTGTACATATTTTGTACCATTTCAACGCCAAGAGTCTTGGCTAAATCCTGTTCATTTCCTGCGCTAATTTTGACAACCGATCCATCTGCTGTCCTCACGTCCATCATGTGTCCTCCTGGTTTCAAGTCAGGGACTTGAAATCTAAAAGAAAAATATGTTGTTGTATTAATTTAGCAATGACAATTAAAAATTAATGTTTTTATACATACTGGGTCATATTCAGTTGCCGCAATTCCTTCTCCTTCTCAGGTTTCTCGGAATTATTCTGGTTTCCTCCTTCGGCGTTGGAGTTACCGCTGATATTGACCCCGATCTGCTGTTGCTGCTGCTGCTGTTGCTGCTGCTGCTGCTGTTGCATCAAGCTTTGTTGAAGATCTTGGGGTGGTTGTAATTGCAGATCACATTGAACTTGACAGTGAACCTGATTGTCGCTGCAACGTTCGGTGGTGCAACTACCGCCCTCATCCTTGACTTTGTTGTCATCTCGCTGCGCGTTCTGATTATGCGCTGTCGGTCCATTATTCTGCGCGTTTTGATGATTTGGCATTTGATGATGAGACTGCTGTTGTTGCTGTTGCGGCGGTTGCTGTTGCTGCTGATGCAGCTGCTGCTGTGCTTGCGCCTGCATTTGTTGTTGCATTTGTGCATGTGCAGCCAGATGACTAACACTCGCTGGGATATGTGCGCCGTCTAAATTGAGGCCGGGAAGAGATACAGGAATCTGTTAAACATAAAAAATGCGTATGTAATATCACAAAATATTTAAAAATATATAATTATGACATTTATGATATGATATACGTTGCTTGTGCGATTAGAAATCAAAAGTTTTAAGTAAGCAGCTCACACAAAATTATTTATTTAAATTTTGTAATACATTAAAACATGTAAGCTTTTATTTTAACACTTTGTCCCAAATAATAAGTCTAATCTGCACACGCATAACGTACTATGTGTAACAAGTAAAATCGGAACTCATATTTAATAAACAGTTTTTGCATGAAAAGCAAATTGATGAACATTGACAAACTGTACAAAAGTGGAACATACATCATATATTACAAAATAAAAATTTTTTTACACGATTACAAAAGAGATGGAAATTTGAGTGAGATACAAATGTCAAAATTCGAATGTTATAGTTGCCTATAGTTGTGCACCTACGTGTGCGTCGCCACACGCATCCCATTAAAAAAAAAAGAAGAAAAAAAAAACAAAAAAAAAGAAAACGTGGCGCGTGTTACCGCAACTCCTGCAAAAGCATAAATCTACCTACTCCAAATTGGAGTAATTTGTAAGCCGCATTCAGTCATTGTTGTCGTTACACAAAACACGTGCCGCTACACATAAACAAACCTGTGGATTCGACTGCAGAGAACTGTGGTGGCTGCTGCTGCTGCTAACTGAAGGCTGATGATGATGATGCGCGGCTGTTGACTGTTGCTGATGATGCGAGCTGGAAGTCAACGCCATTTCCTGGTTCAGTGAAGAGGCTGGCTCTTTGGAGGATGATGCCTCCCCACCGCCACCACTCCTATGCGAGGAGTTGTGGTGGGAATGGTGGTAGACTTGTGGTAGCGGTCCGGGAGGAAACAGATTGGTGAGGACCCAATACTTAGCTACCGAGGAGGCTACCGAGGAGGCTAACGCTACGGCAGTACCTACACGCAGGTCCGCGGATGAATGGGGAGTACTCCCTACATTGCCAAGACTCGCGGTCGCAGTAGCCAAACCACCTGGGTATGAAGGACGACCACTTTGACCCGCGTTTACATCCTACCGATATACATTCAGACATTTGTACAACATTGATAGGGCATGCAGCGGCATGCACCAGGCTGAAATCCAATCGACAAATGCGCCACTTTTGATACGTGTCTCTCTCTCTCTTTCTTTCGCTCCCTCTCTTTCTCTCTCTCTCTTCCTCTCTTTCTCACTCTCACTCTCTCTCTTTAGCACGATACGAAGGATTTCCACGGAGATATTCATTATCGAAGAGATCAGTCTACCAGAGACAATACTATATTTCTGTGTTATATACAGAATGTAAACCTTGAGGAAAACGTTCTATATCCACACCTGTGTCAGACTGTACGAAGCGATTATAAAGGGACACTCGGTTTCTTATTTTTCTTTTTTTCAAACTTACATGCAATCTGTTAGAACTCGATAGTTAAGATGTTACATACAAAGAGAAAATGGGAGAAGCCAAGTCTTGAAGTTACAGAGAATAAAGAAGAATATAGAAGAAAGCGTAAGCCATCTTACATATAGATATATGTAACGCTACAAGCATTTCTAATCTAAAAACTATAAAATTGTAGCAGTTTGACTTGTGTAACTGCACAAAAGTGAAAATATGTACTCTAAAGGCACTTATGGTGGGCAAAAATAATTGTGAGTAATTAACGTAAAACGTTGCGTTGCATTGAAACAATTGCTATACGTCGCATGAGCTTTACAAAAGTTCTATCAAAGTGTTACATATAAAATTAGAAATCTAATCACTCGGCATGGAACACAATTCGTTACAGCAGACTGAAAGTGAAACAATCCGTAAAATTAACAAAGCTCCATTATACAAATGTCTCAATATATTTAACGTTGGCATAGTGCAATCTGTGTGTAACCGTCATTTGCGCATTTGTAGTTTGGTGTATTAGCCTGTGTTTTGCGACTGGAAGGTACCTCACCTCTTGTTGTGCCTGCGTAGTCGCTGGCAATGCATGCTGCTCACTATTCATCTTCGCTCACTGAAGAATATTAATTAAACGTGTCTGACATACTTCATTTTTCATCCTGCAAAATGCATTATGTAAGGTTAATCTCAGTTAATCAGCTTATGCATTTGAAAGAGTAACTAATGCTAACAACAATGGGCCAACAAGGGGTACAGGTGCGCTTCGCAGCAGCGGGACCTCGAGAATTAAAAGAGAACCAATCGGCGGGTCAGGGTGGACTCGACACGCCACAGGCTTTAATTGGCGTGCGAATGCGGCGTGCGCGCTAATTAAATAGTATAATGCGCAACGGCTGGCGGGTTGTAACGACTTTTTCGCGCGCGCTATCGATTCGCAATGATATTAAAATGCGCACCATATTGCTCGGTGTCGAGAGCAAAACGCCTCCGAGGTCCTCTCCCGCGATCGGCGGATCAATCCGGCAGCGAGAGTCTGGTAGAGCGCGATCCCCGTTTATTCTTTGTCAGGAAGTTCCACGCCGCCGCGGTCACCGGATGCGCGGCGGCGATGACGGCGTCTGGCCGCTGCGTATGTTACCGTCCGTTTAACCTCGAAAAATAAGCCGCGCCACGAAGGCGACGTGTGGTCGCTGCCGAACCCGAGTAAACATTCGCGCCAAACGTACGAGCGAGTAAGCGAGTGCCGCGGAAGCGGGAAGGCGCCATTCGCGCCAACACCGACGATGACGAGCAAGAAGATACGTCGCGCCGCGATACGCGATGACGATTTTAACCTCGCAGCGCTCTTCTCCCGTGTCGCGGAGGAGCGGGAGCGGGTGAGTCATCCTTTGGCGCGCGCCATGCCGCGTCGCGCTGTGTCGACAAAAAAGACCTGACGGGCGGTTCACGAACCTTTATCCCTTTTCCGCTCCCGCGTTTTCCCCGCGGGGTAGAATGAAATTGTACGCGGAATCGCCACGGGCGCGGGTGCGAGGGAGCGCCGCTGGGACATGGAAGGCGACGGGTTCGCGGAAGGACGGAATAATGGGATCGAGGACGGGTCGCGTATAATGGCGCGGCCACCGAAACGGCCGCGCGACAGCGAGGCGAGCGACCGCGACACCCGGGGAGCCGAGCCGACGACCGTTTCCCAACGTCGTCGACCGGATCGCACGGCCATCCGCTCGCTCGCTCGCTCGCTCTCGCGCCATTTCTCGGCGCCTTCGTCGTCGCGGAAAGCAACGGGGACAAGGGGCCAACAAGATGGACGGTGTCTACGCGGACTCGGGGCGAGGGGGCGATATGGACGCGCGGCGCGGCGCGGCGGGCGCGCCGCGGCGCAACGCGCCACGGCCCGTCCACCCGGGTGCCGTTCTAATATACGCGGGGCAAGTTATAACTCACGTGGTGCGCGGTGCCGTCGGCGGTTCTCGCATCTCGTACTCCGGTCGGCTCCGGGGCCGCCTCCTCCTCGCCTCCTCTGGCCACAAACACACACAAACGAGAGAGCGCGCGCGCACTTACAGGGGGAGAGACGCGCGCCCGTCCCGAATCGCGGGGAGCGCGCGGGGCACGGTGGAGGCTTGCGCGGGGAACGGGTAGGGCAGGCCAGGGGACGTGCGGGGTCTGGAGGAGGGAGAGGGGCGAGGACGGTAGTCCTCTATGGGTGCTTCACGCTCGTCGCGCCGCGCCACGCCGCTCTGCGCTCCTACGGTCGCCTCTCCCGACGTCTCACCGCCCCAATGGCACCCACAAACAAATCTTCGATAATGGCCACGCGCCCTCGTCCACCGTCACCTGGACAGCCGCGACGGGCAGCTCGGCGTAGCCGGCACGCGGGAAGGCCGGTTTCGGTCACGACGGATCCCAAGTCCTGCGAGATTTTCACGGGAACGTTGCCGGCGCGGGGCTTACGTGCTCGCGGTTAACAGAAAATACGACGACTGTCATGGCGGCCCCTCGCCCACCCCGCAGGAACGTATGTCGCGCGGGGGGGTATCGCTGAGTGGACGTTCTCTGGCCGGCTCTTGCCCGGCGGGGGGCATACCGATGTCGAAAAAGAAATTCGTAGGCCTGTTTCGTGGGGAAATGGTAACGGTCAGCTTGCTTTCTTTCGAGCAAATGTGCTCGCTAGCCTTTACGTCCCACCGTCGCTGCGTGCGCAGCCACCGTCACGCGCGCTGCATTCTCACTTCCGGTAGCAGTAAAAAAACCGCGTAATTATGAAAGCTCATAGAGCCTCATCATTCACTTATTATCAACTTATTCCCAATTACGTTTTCATATTAAGGTCTTTTTTTTTGTTCTTTCAATGCCACAGCTATAAAAATATATCACGAAAATGTTAATAGAATAAAAATACCAAGAGAAACAAATTAGAGAAATAAAAATAATGGTATGTTAATATTTAAGTATTAAATACATTAAAAAAAAATTTTTTAACTATTGATTGTCACAGTTCAAGATATTGAATTTTCATAATTCAAGTTCTCGTAAAAATTCTAAAAGTTCTTAAACGATCCAAACAATAAAAAAAAATTATTTTTTAGTTTAACGATGCGACCTCTAATTCGATTATATTCCTTTGATACTTTAAAGTTCAATGTTTCATGATAACTATCTAAGTATTAATAATTACAAACGGTAAAATAACTAATAATTTTATCGATTGACGATAATCATTAATTATAATAACATTCCTACAAATTATAAATGCAAGTCTTATTTTTCAGAAAGTAAAGTTAAAAAATATAAATATGATTAAATGAAAACATTTACTGAATTACTTCATAAATTCATATTATAAACATTCGAAAAATCTAATTAAAGATAAAAGTTTACAAAATAAGTATAAAGGCCGGTATTTATAGTCGGTTCTTATTTCAAGACCGCCTTATATTTTAAGAACATACTATGAATACCGGTCAAATTCTTAAATATTGGCAAAGAATACGTATATTTGATACTTTCTTACACTTATATTTACAATCATTTGTACAAATGACCACTTTGGCCATACATATTTTATAATGACACGTTCAACTCAGGGTATGTATGTGTATATGTATGTTCATTTATATAAATAAAATTACAACAGTAAAATTTGCTTTCTTTTACTCTGTCGTTCACGTCTACGTCTCTGCACAATATCCATTCGGTAATCCGAGTGGAATGTGAATTTTTATTCTTATACGTAGGATATAATGAACGGTATCAGAAATCACTTAATACTGTGATCGTTGATTGCATGTAAGTTTAAACAACTATAGTTTGTCGAGAACAAAGTTAAATGAGTTATTATAATCAATGCTCAGATGCAGACGACAAATAAATATAGAAATCGCAAAGATGCGATTCGATCTCAAATATGATTAACTAAAATGTTGACTAGTACACTATAAAGCATACAATGATTGTTGTATCCGTGCAGAATTAAATAGAAATCAATAATTTATATGAAGTAATTAACACTTGGGATCATTGTATCTTTTCGATTGCACAGTGTACTTATATATACAGAATGTCTAGTAATTATACCATTTCTTATTAACACACAGACTGAATTATGTTCGATGTGAAAAGTTCTTCCATTATAACAAGTTTAATTAATAAAAAATTAAGATTTTTTAATTTTAATTGTTTTATTAATTAATTAAGATACGTGTAAAATAGTAAAGCATTTTTTTATTCAGTTTAACTGATTCTATTTATGTATATTAGAGATGGCATGGAAATTACCAGATATTCTGTTTACAAATTGAAAGATTTCTCGATCGACAAATTTTAAGAGTCGACATTGCAGTTTTAACTTCTTTTAAATGACTCAATATTAAATTTTGTTACAACTTCGTATAAAATCAATAAGATTTTATGAAAATATATCATTAATGTGCAAAATTTTACATTAAATCATTTTAAAAAAAATTGAAAACATGAAATTTATCTACCTTAATAATGAATCATTGGGATTACTTATTACTTGTATATTTTTTAATCATGTGACCAATATCGGCAACATAATACGAAATATTTCATTACAGGATTTTCAAAGAGGGTGTTGAGGATTTTAGGAAAGTCGAAATCAATTTTTTAAATAATATTTTGGCGCAGACAAACATTCGAAACCCATTTACAAGTCTTGTTTGTTACGTATCACTGTCTGTCGACATTACAATTCCGTGGTGATTTCGTCCTGTGGTCGAAAGCCGAGAATCGTAAAGTCGTCGATGAGATAGTCGCGAGCGGGCGACCAATCTGATAGAATGGTGTAATTAGCCGCCTCTACGGGGCTGCTCTGAAATTTCCATTGAGGATTCAAATCGCGGTCCAAACCATCATTAATTTCACCCTCGTCGTGCAACGTACGGATGCTATTGGTTTCCAGTGGCATCGCCCCACCATTGTAACTGCGATTAAACGCAGAGATCGTCTGCAATTCTTGAAGATGCGAGTCACTCGTCGTTCTCGATCCTTTTCGCTTCAGGTTACCATAGACCAGGGGTGTCGTTTGGCCAATTGTCGAGCCGTTCGGGCTGAGCTTCTCGCTATTGTAAATCCCGGAAGCGCTGTTTTGACCTAGACTCGAGCCGAGGGGACTACTGTCCTTTGTATACCCGAGGCTAGAACTCGCTGGACTGATACTCGACTTGTCGCTCGCTTGAAACGTGGCAAGCGGAACGTTCGCTTGGAATGTGGTGAGATTAGTAGGAGTACTTCTCGGTTCATATACAGGCTGATGAGGTGATGTTTGCGCCGTCGCGATTGGTTGCGGCGGTGGCGAGTTTATTTGGACGGGATTGTTCGTCGGCTGCTGTAGGAACGTCACGAGCTGAGCCACCTTAAATAATTTTATAATTATAATACAAGGATAAATACCATACAAAATATTGTTTCATATGTTAAATGCAAAAAATAATCTGCCATTCAGAGGAAGAGGGAAATTTTTGCGGGGAGATTCTGTATAACGTTATGCTTCTTGCATACAGCTGGGCATGTGACTCACCAAAGTGCTTTAGGGACTGGCGTGAAAAAGAATTAAAAGTGAGATAATATCGGTGACGCTAATTTTTATTTCACGCAAAAATATTAGCGAGAGTAACAATCTTACTTCTGGAGAACTATGCCTTTTGTATCTTCTCAGCAGCCGCTCTGCCCACGAGAATAATCGTTGCCAATCGTCGGGCGGAAGTGGTATCTCGTCGTCTCTCCTGTTCACAAGGACCAATATCCTCGCCAGGTCACGTAGCACTGGTCTGCAATAATATTAATAAAGATTAATATGCACACAAACGCCTACGTACACGCGGCGGGAGTTATACGTACAATTATGTATTAAAAAAAATTTTCAAGAAATTCCACGAATATCATTTCCACAAAAAAAAATAACTGCACAATTTCTTTATTTAAAAAATCAGGCCTTCTAATATATCTTTTCAGAATATTTTTCACTTAATGAGTAATTTCTACCGTAACGATACAACAGAGGAATTTTAGAAAAATATTCGATGGCCTAATTTCTCTATTGTACTCGTACCTGTAAGCCTGGATTCCAACGGCACCGTCTCCATTACTTCCCGAGTAGTACAACTCTCGGACCTGTCTTCTGGTGTCGTTGAGCATAGCGAGGAAAGTATTGGCCTCTCCACGGAGCGTCGCCAGGTGCTTTAGAAACTCTCTCCTTTCCGCACTAAAATATACGAGAAAGCCCTCAACGAACCGCCGTGTCGTAGAATGTACGATAAAGCGACGAACAAATTACAAAAGATACCTGTCCTCGAACTGCTGGGCCAGCTTCGCTGCCTTTTTCTTACGACGGTGCACAACTATCGCGCCGCAGAGGATGATGAAGATGCAGATGGTAGCGCCGGAGACAACCCCCACTAGAATTGCGACCTGGCTACCGGTGAGGCCGAACATGTAGCCGGTCTCCCGGCAGATGCGGCCCATGTATTCGTCCCGGGTGGACCAGTCGGCGATGAAACCCGGTGGGCAGGTATGCACGCAGGTACCCTGGTGTAGCAGCACGGCGCATCTGGCGCACGTTCCGTCTCTGCATCTCTTGCATCCCGTCTCGGACTCGATGCATTCTCCAGCTGCAATTGATAAAACGCAGGGTTATTAACCAAATTGAAACAGGTGTTTGAAGAACGTACGCGTCAAAATTAAGTATCGATTCAACGATGGAAAAGATAATATTTTTAATTTGATAGCATTACAAAATTTAATTTTTTTACAACTTATAATTTTTTTATTTTTGATTTTTATTAATTCTTTAAAAGATGATTTAGAGATATTTAAAAGAATCGCGGAAGCTGCACTTTCAGTAACGTCGAGAACCTACACTGCTTTCACGTTCGAAATTACGCGATTTATCTAAACTTTTCGGAATTTTCGTTGACGTTAACGATTACCAAACTTAGCCAGAATCTTACGGTATAAACTTCGGAATTTTACTCTTCGAGAACCGCTCTCAGCGGTAGAAGTTCCCGCTGCACACGAAGAAGTTGACAGTGCCTTTCGCGTTGATCTACCTGCGAGCGAAGTCTTTTCAGGAACGATAGTCTTATTAACAAAACTTTCGAGCGTATACCAGGCCTTAGGAAAGGTCGGCGTACTCTCAGGAACTTCGACCTGCCTTTGGGTCATTGCCAGATGACAAAAAAAAAAAAAAAAAAAAAAAAAATTAGAAAACTTTGTGTCACGTCGCGGTCGCCATCGGGTCTACGCTTTTGTTTACCTTTCGTTTCATATCGTTCGGTATATAATGGCACGAGATGCGGAAGGATAGAAGCGTGAGTGGCGTAGCTATACGTTCGTTTGTGGGCAAACGTGCCTTACAGTCCTTACACTGCCATTTCCTATCCCTTCTACAAGTGACCTTCTGGCGCCGCAATACCTTCTGATGTTTCTGTAAGTGAGTTGCTGCGCGAGTGCAAGGCAAATTAAATATACAGGGTGTCCCAGACCTAGAGTAACCTTGCCATGTATATATATTTCTTTTTTCAATCGGTAGAGTGAGAATTTTCCTATAGAAACGTCGGGGGACCAATTGCTCGTCGCGGATCTTCGACGGATCTCGGGGGCGTTAATCTTTCTCGATCAACCGTCGCATTTGGGATGCGTGGAGTGTCGCGATTCGAACGATTACGAGAGTCCTGAATAATGCATTGCGCGGTGACTTGTAAACATCAAAATCTTTCGGCCAAGAATTGATAGGACTTTATTTTTTTTTTTTTTTTATATCTAGGTATGTGCAGCTACGTGTTATGTGTGTCAAATATTTGGGCCACCGCTTGAGGCTGTGGATCACCGGCCGTACGGTAGAAATTCGATTCGCATGTTTCTTTCCTTGATCATTTCATCACGCAATTACGTTTTTTTTTTTTTTTTTTTTTAACGTGATTTTAATATCTTTCTATTTCTCCCGGAGTTCCGCTACTTTTGCCGAGGGTCTTTTTCCAGACGCATCCGTCTTGTTTACATCGTTCTCGAAGAGAAATACACTTGACGATACTCCTGATATTTTAAATTTGTTTTTTAATAAAATCCACCCTGCAACATATTGCGAGGCATTTATTCGCAATCTCGCCGGTACACCTACTTAAGCTCGGCTCATTCCCTTTTTCTTTCCAGTTACACTTCTTTAATATCTCTCATTTTAATATCCCTTTCTCTCGTTTCTCCTCTTAGAACTCTACTATTTTCGCTCGACGTCATTTTCCATGCCATGATGTATCTCAAGTAGCATTTACTTGCTTCTGAAAACGTTGCGATACCCCCGATGTGTTCGATACACTTTTTAATAACATCCATATCGCAACGTATCGCGAGACCCTCGTTCGTAATCTAGCCGGGTATTTTCTACTCTCAGAACTTGGCTTATTTCTTTTTTTTTTTCTACCTATACATTTTCTTCTTTAATACAAATTTAATCTCCTCCTTTTCTCTTCCCTTTTCCCTGAAACTCTGCTATTTTATTCCGAACGTTCTTTTCCAGGCGTCCGGAATCTTTTTTTTTTTTTTTTCGTTCATTTACTACATTACGTTTGGAAGGAGATACCTACACCTCGTATCTTTCATCTTTTTAAGCATCTTTGACATTTTTATGCTCGCCAACGGACATCTTCATCGCAGGGCACCGTGCGAGAGACGCTTATTTGTAATCTCGGCCGGAGCATGTTTTCCTTGATCGCATGCAACCCTCCCGTTCCCTTTCTCTTCCGAGTTGATCTCTTCCTCCGCGCCCGGTGACCAGATATACATCACGTAGGGTCACGCAAGAGAGCCGGATGGACAGCGAGCGAGAAAATTGAAAGATCCCCGCGTACACGCGAAGGAGGGGAGGAGGCTGCGGCCGAGGCAGTCCATTAGTACATGCATGAGGAATGCGGTTGCTGGTTTCTCGATTATGTGGGTCTATAAACGCGCGCGGCCGCCGCTCCGTGCACTTCGAAACGGCACAACGACGACGGCGACGGCGAATGACGACGACGGCCGGGCCGGTCACACACATTCACCGAGTTGAGAACACTAGGTCGGGGGCCCGCTGCGGGCTTTCGTCCCCTTCTCCGACGTGGCCGGAGCTCTATGAGAAGAAGGGAAAAAAAAAAAAAGAACAAAGAAAAAAAAAATATCTACGGCGCCTATTTGTTTTATTCTACGGCTCCGTCGACGTTATACGGCGGGGAGCACTTCTGGACGCCACGCGATTCCCCGCGGGTGTTAACTTTCTACGCGCTTTTCTCGCGCCGTGACAGATGGTCCCGGCACTCGGGAAAATGTGCCGGGGATGGAACGACCCGTCGAGGATCTCGCCGTCAAGAGGAGGATCCTCTCTCTCGATCGTTATCGCGGGAAGAAACTGCGTCCTATTATTCGATGACCATTATCCGCGTTAACGATGATCGATTTCCATCCTGCGCTATCTCGGTGGAAAGTACACTGCCGATAATTCGATATTATTTAATGGAAAGTCACGCGTGACGTGGTTTTGAAAGTTCGCCGATAAATAGTTCGGGGCAGGGAACAAGCGGATATTTCCCTCATTCGAGCGAGCGTTTGATAAATCCAACGTGGAGTTACAATGTCTCATTAAAAGGAACTTGTATCGCCGGGAGATTCGTCGAAATTATCTCCGTCCCGGATTTAATATTGAGTTGCCGCGTTCTCGCGTGATTTTTTTTTTTTTCTCTTTTTCTCAAATCAGTTTCCCCTCCCGCATTAAGCAGCTTTTCGTGACGTCCATCTGCGCGTCGGAGCTGTGAGTAGGTTTACGAGTTAAGTTTTAATTAGATAATTAAAGGTCGAGGAGAGAAGTCGTCGCTTCGAAGCGGCCCATGTGATCGAATCGGCGTCATTTTCCACTCTTCCGCGGATAAGTTTTCCCGTCGGTTTCTTTTTTACTCGGAAAAGTCGCGGAGAGGAAAAAAAAAAAAAGAAAGAAAAAAAAAATCTTGTTTGTCAGTAGATTGTAATACCGAGAATTTTATTCAGCGCAAGACTCGTTAATTTCACGGGCAACGTAACGAACGACCGTTTATAAAGGAACTCGGACGCTACAGACGGTTGCATACGTACGTACTCCTTTTCGTTATTAATTAGTGTAGTTAACTAGACCGTCTATTGTCTACCGCTGACGTTTCTACTTAATAACGTCTAGATCTTTGATGTTCTGTCGCGAAGCGCACGTGGCTATGTGTGCCGACTCTCCGTATAATTTAACTCGGTTTCCTATGCGACCGAGGACTCTTTTTTTTTTTTCTTTTTGTTCTTTTTTTTTAAGACACAAAACCAGCTACATGAGAATATCCCCGTGACTGTACCGTCCACTGCAGATGTAAAAAAAAAAAAATAATACCAATTAATACATTATCGTGCAATTAAAATAGTAGAGATAAGACTGCGATTGCGATCCTGCTCGCCGGGATTCAACGTCGACGCGGAGATATAATATTCGATAACGCGGTTCGTCGAGTCGGCTGAAGTGGGTCTCGTTTGTCCTGTCACCTCGCCAGCTTCGTTTTTCGCTACGCGTTTTCTATAATACTAACCCACATACGCCCCGGCGGAGAGACGAGTTTTCGCGGTGGGCTTCTCCGCGCGTAGATTCGCCCGCGGAATTTAACGGGCGCCGATGAAAACGTCATCCGGTTCGCCGTCGAAGGATTGCAAATCCGCGCGGCTGTCTCCCAGGTGATTCCCAGGAACGTCGACTCTTTTTAGGCGCACACGTGAGAAGCTCGTGTGTCAGTCGCCCGTATGCACTCCAATGTACGCGCGAGAGTACAGTTACCTCACGTCCGAGAAGCACGCGCGTGTGTCGGACGCGCGACAGCCGGAGAGACGGTATTTTAAGTGTCGCATAAGTAGGTGCGAACCTGATGGAGTATAATTTCAAACTTCCCTTTTTTTATACACACGTATATATTATATATACACGGATTGCTCCGCGAGACGAAACGGCGTGGCGCATTCAAATGAAATCGAACCTGAACGAAGCCGGGCTCGAATGTTCCTGAAACTTTGAGTAGGAATAAAGAAACGGACGTGTATAGCAGAAAACTGTTTTATGGAAGTCGAATTTAAATATCTATAAGTGGGTTTTTGCGTTTCATATCGAAACTGCATTCTTACGAGCAAAGGGGAAATATATGCGATCGAATGTATAACACAGACACCGGATAAAGCAAACCGTGTATTGCACTTTCTATTCGTGAACTCATTACATAATAAAGCGCAATATTATCCAATAAGCGTGAGAGTAATTCGAGCGACACCCCGATATATCTATTTTACTATTGCGTAATCGTTGGGGGGTATTGATTAAAAATTGTTGAAAATTGCCGTCACTTGCCGGGAGACATTTTCTCTTTCTCTCTCATCGTGTCGCGCGAAGATCGAAGAGAACGACGCAATATTGAAACTACATCATCGTACAGACATCGAGTATCGAAGTGCATGCCTTCCGTAATCTCCGATAAAAAGTCTCATTAGAGGCGAAGTGCATTCGTTCGTTCACACAGCGAGCGCGGCGTAAAAAAAAGGTCTTAAAAAATCCGATCGCCGTATAGATAGGAGAGCAAAAAGCGAACGCGGCATTAAAGAATATATCTCCGTGCAACATCAAGTTCCCGTTTCGTCACGGTGTTTAACAATCGTCAAAAAGTCCCATGTGGCGTGCGTAAAGCAGATATTAACACATGACGGCGGAATAAAATAAAAAAAAAAAAATTTAATTCACACTTGATTAACTTCGGTTGCGCCTCATTTCAAGTATCGACGCGTTCGCGTTGACGAGAATAAAATTTTTTGCCAATCAAATTAGGATGACCGAGCAAGAAAATCGATGCTTCGATTTGATGCAAGGACTAAATCGCCGGAGATATGTAAATCGAGTTCATAACGGCCGACGTACGTTGCACAACGTGCGTTTCCAGTCCTCCTAAATTCGAGAGACAGGGTCACGGGAAAAGTCCGAGTTGCGTCCAGTATTTCTAGTTTTTCCAACAACCTGAATAACGGAGAGGGTGCCCGCAAATTCCGGCTCGGACGAGGAGTGATCTGCGCGGAAATCCGGATAAAGTATCCTCGCCCAAAAGTTGCTTTTATAGCCGCAGGTAAGGCGGAATAACAGGGCAAGTACCGGCAAGCTGCGAGTTTATTTCCAAGGCGCACGGAGAGTAATACAAAAGTAAAGATTGATGCCCCCTAACTCGAGCACAGAGAACTGGCTGGTTACAAAAAAAAAAAGTTATGAACTTGACGGGATTGATGTATGCAGACGAGGATCGATGCTTCCGCGTGCGGTTCCCGTACGACAAAAACTTCGGTGAAGCGCTATATCATTGCGCTCGAACAAATTCTGCCGATATATTTCGCGGATCGTTGGGAGCCATTTACGTTCCAGCGGTCGGCCGGGGCCTGATATCTCGACGGCTCTCGTACTTGCGTACCGAGGTACTTCCACCTGACTATCAGGAAGTGCCATTACTGGCCAGGTGAAACTTCTCTTTCTCCGTCGATCAACGAACAGCGCGTTATTGCTGATCATTGGCAGAGATCGTGATACGAACTAGCAGCGATTTACTCGCAGAGACTCTCAATCCAGATCGCTGTCGCTTCTCTCGCGATAGCTAGTTAAGACTTTCCCCTTGTCAATTTCCCTGAGCGGCTCACTTCGACGCGGAATACTAAATTATGCATGTGAAAATTCAAACCGTAAATGCATCTCGAAAGAAAAGACTCGGAGAGTGCGAAAAGCCGCCGCCGATCGTCAAAGTAATTCTACGACGTGAGAATCATATAAAAGTTTGAAAATGATTAAAAAGATATTTGTGTGCTCAAAGTTGCTTCTCCGACAACACTGCCGAAGAGAAATATGAAAAGAGTTTTCTATTTAAGAGAAAGACGGCCCCTATCTTCTTTCTCAGAAGTTACGCCCAAGTGACAAAGACGGATGGGAGGTGTCACGATTCAATTTAGAAAATGTAGATTATTAACGAAATTACTTGTTTTTTTTTTTATCTTTTTCTATCGAACGGTCGCGATATTAATTCGATGCGCTCGGTCGGCAAATATATTCGCCTGATTCTAGTTCCTTGTTTACGTTGAAAGCACATTATATAAGTGAAACTCGAAACTGGACAGACCCACTTATCTAAATGTGCACTATTAATAAAATAATCTCCTGACATTCGCGTCGCGCGTTTTAGTGTTTTTTTACCGGCTTTTAACTAAAAAAAAAAAAAAGAAAAAAAAAAGGATAGTTTACGAGGCTAATCAATTTACAAGCGCCAACACAAAATTATGTAGTCTTCGTTTTGCAGTCTTTCTTTTTTTTTTTTTCTTTTCAAACTATGGCATCGAACTTTCCCTAATAAAAACTGACTACGCACAGAAGATTAGATGCGAAGTATACACCGTATATAAATGATACACCGACCAATGTTGTTACTTTCTAAGAAATAATGGCTAGCTTTTATTCTGGCGATTTATCATAACGCGATGCCGCTATAATTTCTAGCGTGTAAAACATTCCAACATCTTTTAAGTAAACGTTCTTCACAAGCGAAGCGTAAAACATAGTTTTAACAAGTGTTTCATAAATCTTATAAAAACTTTTTCACAAGTTTGCTGTATTACGAACTAAAAGGTCTTCAAATATCGTTCGTAATTTCTACGTTTGAAGCTAATGCCTTTCTGCATTAAAACACGGACATACAATGTCCGAACGACGTTCGCTATTAAATTTTAAAAGATATGCTATGACTAATGCGCGTTTGTCAGTGCTCGATAAGAGTTCGGATCGATTTACGCAAAGCATTACAGTCAAGAAAGTCCGTACATATACATATATTTTCTTATTCGCTCCTGTGCACGAATAATTAATTTTTTTTATTCGCAAAAAAATTAAACAAAGTGGATTCAAGAAATTCAAGATATTATATCAATTATATTGAATCCTGCTGAAATTATTTGGTGCAATCTTAGCAACTGTAATTCTCAAAATTATTTAATACAATTCTATAAAATCGTAAAATCCACATAAAAAAAAAATGTTTTATTTTTCCTCTCCCCCTTTTTTTCACTTTAATATAATATTTTTTTTAAATAAAATTTGTATTCGTAATAATCGTATATATTGTAATATTTTCACGCTCTCCGATTGCGAATATCGAATTTTAGTTTAATGCGACACGGGACAGTTTTTCGACCGTCTGGGACACAGGTCCGCTCACCTCCAGGTACATTCACCTCCTGCTCGATATTCGAATAGCCGACACACTTTTGAGAGGGCGATTGAGCACCGCTGCAAGGCCGCTGGGGAGGCCAATAAGCCATGGATGTGCAACGATTCTATCGCAAAAGTAAAACGCGAAACACGGGAAACGCTAAGCGCGTCAGGTAAGTACGTGGACGTCGTTCCGCGTACGGTAATTTTACAATAATGGAATAAGTAGGAGAGAATGCACCACGTGTAGTGGGCAAGGAGGCGCGAGTGATCTCCAAGGACTTCCTCAAAGACCCCAAAGTGCACGCGATATATTAAATAACTAGATAATAAAACGAAAATACATTATCAAATTAACTTAATTCGATGTCAACTACAAAACGATGCATTTACGTCACAGCGGCAGGTTTTTTTTTTAAAAACCTCTTTTTCCCCGCAACGGCAGGTTCGAGCGAAACACGACGGATTATCGCGGCTTTTTGGCACTTGGTTTCGTTTAAAATTCGTCAAGGCGTTCAATTAGCGCGAGGCAACGACTCGCAGCGAAATTAACAAGCCACAATTGGCAGACCGAACGTATGGCCGGCAGATGCTCATACCTTCCGCACACGCACGACGCGTTCACACGTGTGCAACGCGACACGCGAGCCGTCCTTTTCCCATGTTTAGATAATACGACGGCGCAATTATCGCTCTATGATTTCTCGTAATTTGCTTCTAAATATAACCAATCGGCTAGGCATAATTGCGAACAATGACACGCGAAAATCTGTCTGATAATAATTTTCTTGAACAAACTGACGTCCGGGTGTCATTAGTATAAAATATATAGATATAATTTTTAAATAAATTATACATTTCCTTTTTTCTTATTTTTTTTTTTTTTCTTTTTTTTCCTAACACGGTAAACTGCGCGCCGGTTATTACCGGCTTGAATAGTCTATCTGCATAATCAAAATAACCTTGAGAAACTGTATTACGAATGCATTTTTCGCAGTGCGACGCAAATGGCGTTAAATACCCGCGATTCTTTTTCGGATTTGACTCGTCGGGCGAACATCAAATTGAATTACATCCCGGTGATATCGCGCGCGTAATTCCAGAAGGTCGTAACGCGGCCTATAAGTGCGTCTTACGTCAGGGATGTAAGGTCTTGACGAAGTGACCTGACGCGAGCGATGCGCTCATCGCCCGTATCGCGCGGGCAGGACGGAATCGCGGCTTTGGATGCTTATGCGCGCACGTGAAAGCGTAGCAAAATTAATTTTCCATGAACAGCCGTGCTTATCGTCCCGTGGTCGTCGCACGGGAACGTCCCTGATGCTAAGTCGCAAGCAGACCCGCTTGGATCTGTCGTTCCGCAGACGTCGACAAAACGCAGACGCCGTCACCGATTAAAAGATCACGCTGAAAATACCTCGATGATGGCATCTCGTCACTTTCTCTTCTCCGTGTGAAGAGCTAACTATTCCCGTCGAGGATCCGATAATTTTTCAAACTCACGGTCGCTCTTATCGCTTGCAATCGCGCGTAGATGCGAGATAAACGTCGCTGACCAGCTAGATTTGCGTCCCGGAGGAGAAAACGTTGCTCGGTTTGAACCCGACGAAAAGTCAGATCGAAGTTTACCGCATCGATTGATAAACCGGCCTGGTCGCTGGGCGTGTCTAATGTAAGTTGCATGGAACTAGCCCGAATATCGAGGCAAGTTCTGCTTTCCGATATTTCGCGCGGATTTCGCGAGGGGCGGCGAGAGCTTGCGAGAAATCGCCCTGTGCCGTGCAATTAGACCCGTGAATTTGCGAAACTTAATTCCGTGGTTTCCCGTCCGTTCCTTCGAGCGAATTCACAGCCGACGAGACACTAATTATTCGTCCTGTCCGATGATTACGGCTCATTTACGTAACGCCCGTTTCGAGCGCCCAACGATGTTTGCGATTATGCTTCGCAATTAAAATACGGCGTTTCGACATCGCGGGGTGAAAAACAGACGTTTCGATTCTAAAAGCGCAATCGCAATCCAAGAAACAATATATATATCTCTCAAGTTTGCTATTATTTTTCTCCGTTTTCTCTTTCGCTTTCTCAGAGACGCGTAGCATTAAATGTAAAATAAAAAAAAATATTAAAAAAAAAAAAAGAAAAATGAAAATGTGTCTTATCGTCGGGAATCTTTCATTAATATTTTTTCCATTAAAAATATTTCATAATTTATATTATTATTAATAATTAAATTAAATGTAAAATAGTTTTCTTTAACGTAGAAAAAAAAAAAAAAATGTATAACGTGCGTGTAGCGTGCGTTCTGTCATGTCTAGTTTCTCTTAAAAACACAATGAAATGCGATTACTCTCGACAATTAAGAGCATTCCCCCGATGGGAAACAAATTCATCAGCTCAGTAATTAGTAACGAGCAATTAAACGAAAAATCACCCAGACCGCGTGTTCCCGGCCTTCAAATCGCAAAACGCGGGTGCACGTTTCAAACGCACTGACAATTTTACGATCAATAAACGCTTCGTCTATTCCGCGACGAATTTATTTCAATCCTTTTCGCGCGACATAATCCGCGAAGATTTTTTTTTTATCCCCCTTTTTTCTTTTCCCCTATTTCAAATTCATTTCGTAGTCGCGTGATTAAACTCCAATTTTCTAGCAACGGTGTTCAACGCAACGAGCAAGTGAAAGAGAAATTAAAGTTAGAGACTACATTTTTATCCGCAGTGATCGATGGCAGGATTACTTTCAACGGCCGAACTGATTCCGTATAAATTCAATTAAAATTATCTTGGTCTGGAAAATCCAATCTGGTTCTCTCTTTTTTTTTTTTCTCCTCCTATCAGTACTATTTTAATCTGGAACGACGATGCAACGTACCGGATTCGAACTGTCATACTTGAACTCTCAAGCGTTTCCTCCTCTTTTGCGAAACGTCGTCGCTTTCGCACGCCGCGACGAATAGTACGTATCATGCCGGTTGATTGCAACACGTCGAATCGAGCGTGCACTTAATATGCAGCTTGCGTCTTTCCCTCTTTTACCCATCTCTTTCTTTCCCGTTTTGTCCCGAGTCGTCGCAACGGGCCCGCGAAACGTCGTTATTGCGCGTTAATGCACGCGAGGCCAATTAAAACTCCGGGAGAGACCGACCGCGCGGGCACGATGTCGAAATGCGTTTATTAATAATTCCAGATCGAACCCGCGATCGCTATCGGAAGGGAAAACCGGGGAAACAGGTGACCCGGTTCGCCCGGTGGGTAACATGCGTCCGAACACGGTTTCCGCGGCGCGACTTATGGACCGTCCGGCTAGTTTCTGTTAAACGTCAAAAGTAGGTCGACGTTAATTGAAATAGATGAAAGAAGTTAATTGCCACGGGGAGCGCGGCAGGTTTTACCGTCACTTCTGAATACAAAAGTACTGTTTCACATCGTATCGTCTGCTACGGAACGGCCACTAATTTAACCCGCGGCAGTCTTAAAAGATTGATAAAGAAAATGGCACGCGGCACGGTTCTATTCTCGCCTCGACGTCTAAAAATCGATTTTCACCCGGCGAGAATTTTAAACGTCGCAGGATCGGTAATTTTTAACGCGTACATTTTGCTGTTAATGAACGACAGAAGTGCATACGACCGTGCCCGGTTGTAATCCCAAAGGTGTTCAAGCTTAAATAAATACAGATGCTAAATATCATTAAAGAAATATTTCGAAAGCAACGTGCGTGGAGATTTATTATTTTTCGGTGAACGAAGCGCGTTTTAACGAAAATAATTT
Organism: Cardiocondyla obscurior; assembly: GCF_019399895.1. Lineage (NCBI taxonomy): Eukaryota > Metazoa > Arthropoda > Insecta > Hymenoptera > Formicidae > Cardiocondyla > Cardiocondyla obscurior. The sequence continues at coordinate 2,551,152 of NC_091880.1, read as the reverse complement.
TACGAAATTTTTCGAAATTATTCGAGGGACCATTTCGGGAGTTCTGGCAAAGTTGCCGACGCGTCCGCGTAATATTTCATGGGTTTCTCGTTGTGAAAGACGCGATGCTGGGCGATTCGCGTTAGCTCTCCTATCTATCGAGTCCTCTCCTCGGCGCTCCTACAAACGAGTAACTGTACTTTGCGATTTACTCCTCCGCGCGAGGTACGCGTGCGAGGCGAACGAGGCCCCGTACACGGGGCCTCTCGGTACACAACGAGACGGTAAGACGGTGAGAGACAACAAACGGAGATGAAGAGAGAAGCGGCTTGCACCTCGGGCCCCGTCGTTCGTCGAGAAAGGTAGAGAGAATCGGCCGTTACGTAACTTGGTTAATGTCGATGCCTCTATCGCGGAGGGACCCCGCCGGCAAAGTACAGTTACAATTCATCGGCTGGGTGTACGAAGTGTGCCTACGAGTATAAACACCTTTTGTTTATAATCCGGACGAGCGTTTATTTGCGTGTTTATAAACCGCAGCCGACAAAACGGCGTTATTAAAATATTATATATTTCTATACGCATACCGTCAAGCGTTCTTTCGCGAGTGTTTTAAATTTCAATGAAATTGTAAAAAGAAAAAAAAAAAAAAAAAAAAAACCGTGAAGAGTTGAAAAATCTCCTCGTGACGACTCTGGGTTTAAAAACACGTAGAATCGGAGGCAGCTCGTAATGCGAAGTCTGTATTTAGGCAGAACATTGCCCGCTGATGTAAAAACAGCTTATTGAGAGCGGGCAGGGATAATAAATGAGCGCTTAATTACGTCTAAATTAATTACGTGCTAAATTCGGAAGTGGAGGCAAATAACATCCGGGATGAAAAATCAGAAAAATGTTTCCAGCTTTATTTTTATATGTATATTCCCGTGTTTATGGCGTGCCCTGCGCGGGTGTGCAAAAAAATATCGACAAATTCATATCAGCGGTATTTCGCGCGTGCGGTATTCGAATGCGTTCAAAGAATATTGCGCTTTGAAATTAATTTATGTGCCCGCTTATGAATTTATTGTGTCGCCACCGAACGAAACGCACGCAAAAGAAGGAACGATATCGACCAGCGCGGGGTTTGGGTTGACGTTCGGCCAGAAAGGAAAACCCCTCGCAGACCGGAGAGGGGCCCTCACGCGACGAGCGTGGCACGCACCCTCGCATCCCTCTATGCTCTATCGATCGTATCGCGGAAACGCAGGTGACCATTGTTGAATCGGAAACTTCAAGACGCCGGGACGTAAGTGACTTAAACGATGTGCACGCGCCGCGAGTTCCCGTTCGATTGAATCTCGCCGCTCGAACAAATAACAAATATTGTTAACTATTCTTCATCGTTGACATTTTATTTCCGCGAGACGTCAAGTGGCTCGCAAAAAAAAAAAAAAAAAAAAAAAAGAAAGAAAGAAAAAAAAAAAAATCCGAGGAAAAAAAACTGAAGAGTGAGTGGTTTGTTTGTTCACGGATTCGCGATGATAACTGGCGGAGTAATGACTAGAACCGCAAGACCTCGACGACGATGATAGTAAGTGATGTCACGCTGTAGACGTGATTAGGAAACTATGCGGTAACGACGTAACGTACGGCTATCTGCGCTTTCAACGTCTTCCAGCGTCGAAATCGAATTCACGTTCTCGCCGAAATGAGAAATGACGTGAGAGAAAGAGAGAGGCGTCGCGTTCCTTTTCCCAGTTTCCTCGGCGGAAATGACGAAAACGTAAGGGGTTTCTTTATCTCCCACGGCTCGAGCTACTTTCCGCGGCAACAATAAGTTTCTGTCTTCTAATTCGACAAATTTTGCGTGCAATCGCGAGGGCATAATAACATATTTTTCCACGGCGAAGTGAGGCGAATGTCGACATTAAATACGATTATTACGAACGGCCACAAATTAATAATGTTACTTCTTTAGTTCAACGGTTCGATAAGCGCGGACAAATTAGACGGGTATGAAAGAACACATTGTTTCGCGCATCTCGTAATGAGATTGCGGTGAAACCTTTAATCGCGGGTGAGCAATGATAATGAGAAAAGGCTACGGAGAAAAAAAAAAAAAAACAAAAGGGAGGAAAGAAGAGGGAGAACAGAGAGAGAGAGATCGATGGGGACGAGTGAGCCGACGAAGAGGATACAGATGTTTCACCGAGTTACCGGAGCCAGGGCGGAAATGGACGGACCGGATGCCGATAGCAAGACCCCGGCGCGCGTACGCCTTCTGGCTCGTAAAGAGAACACGTTTTCAGCCGATAAAACCGCATTTTCTCTCTGTCTTCGTAAGCGAGGAGCGGCACTTCTGAGTGCACGTAATAAGGTCTGCGTCGCGAGCGCACGTCTGGTCCCGGGCGGTGTATAAAAGCCACTTTACTTTCCATCGCGGGATGTAAAGCGATTACGAATCACCGGTACCTCGCCCCAGCGGATTTGTTTATCGATAAAAAAAAAAAAGAAAAAAACGCGTACGAATAAATCCCGGTGCTGCTGCGTTAATCTTTGCAGAGGCTAATTAAGTGAGACTGTTTCTGACTTTTATTTCAGGGACTCCTTGAGCTTCTAGATAGAATAAACAAGCAGTTCCGGCCATTAAAGCGAGAAGTTGCTTAAGAATAAATTGAAATGTCAGGTTCACGTCTCGCTTTGTCTCCGTGAAGGTATATTACGCAGTTTTTGCCGGACTTGAAGGAGTTCGATGTCTCGTAGGTAACGGAAAAACCGTTGTAATATATAATAGTATAAAATTAACGTTTAAAAGTAAAATGTATTAATTAAACTCGAACAAAGACGAGCGACGGTCCGTTTAACGTAAAATAAGAAATATACGAGCACGTATGTAGATCCACAATTCGATTATATTTTAATCTAACTTCTAAAAGAGCACGAGATGCATTGAAATAAAAAAAATAAAAAAATAAAAAAAAATAGAGCAGGAAAATGAAAGAACCGTGTCACATCTTATTGTCAACGTAATCTCCAAAAAAAAAAAAAATTAAATCCACATCTTCCGCGTCTTGACTTTAAAGCCGCCACGCGTTTCGAAGGAAAGAAAGACGCGTGGGACATTCTCTCCGTAATTCAATCGAGCCTTCGTGCCTTTATTTCGCCGCACTCGTCCGGATAAACGTCGCGTGCATCGGATTTCACGGCCAGTTTTCTGCGCGGCGACAAATGTCACACGCAGCGCGGAGCAAATCACGTATCCGCGTGCGCGGCACGTTATAAAACGCGCGTTAAAATTGTATCGGGCACGGGTTGTTCTCTGCGCCGGCGGCGTCCGCTATTATCGCGCTCGTTGCACTCGCGACTTTAGCGTATACCGTTATCCCGTGCCTCGCTCTATTGGCTGTTTGCGTCGTGCGGGAAATCGTAGAGCGATTCGTTGAGATATCTCGAGCCCGTTCGATCGCCAAGATATCGCTCCGTTAAACAAAAGAAAATAAAAAATAAAAAATAATAAAAATAAAAAAAATAACGCATTCGAAGTAAATCTCTCACTCGCCTAATTATTCAGCCACGGTCGTTACGCGCAAAGCACCGCGTTAAGATTATTTGATTAGCGCGAGTGCTTTACCTCTAAGAAACTTAACGTACTTCTTTCTGCGTTTGAAGTAAGGACGGCGTACGTTAGTGAAGGAGTTGGATGTCGCGGCGGTAAAACGCGTTGACTTTGTTAATTTAATTTTTATCCGCGAGAACACCCGGGAGATAATTTAAACGTCAACAAGGCGACGTAGCGGCCACTTTGCGCGCTGCAGAGAAGCAGATGGATTGCGCTAGATTCGTAGAAGAAAACGGTACTTTGGAAAATCAAATGAGAGCTCTCTCTGAAGAGAAGGAGAGACGATAGCAGACTATCATATATCCCACTTCTAATCCACGGAACCGTCACCCGCGGACCGGTATATACCGGTCAAAAAAAAAAAGTCTGGATTCCCGCTTACCTACGGTTCGCCGGAGATCGAGTAAGGTTCGGAGATAAGAAGATCTCACGACCGGACGGCTCCGTTAACCTTTCCAGCCACATTGGTTTTTGTTGCATCTCGTGGCTCGTAAATGAAGAATAATTGACAGCGAAAAATAATTATATTGTATTAATACTGTGCGGTTTCGAACGGTGGATCAATATACGACATATCCTCAGAGAACTATTTTACAAGACATTACGGCTCTAAAAGTTTGATTATAACAATGTGCTGAAGTGTTTTAATTATCAATTTTTTTTTTTTTTATATATATTCAAGCGTTCGCGTTTGAATTATACTTGCATAAACATATTGCGTAGAAATAATTAATAAAAGTTATAATTTAATAATTTTTCATTAATTACATTTATATTAATTACAACCTGTTTGAAGTTCGTTCAATTAAATATCATATTTGAAAATCAGAAATATTAATTTTACATAATTACTTGTTAGGCAAATGCAATATGCATTATATTAACAACATCGTTATATTTCCCGATCAGACACACTAATAACTAGCAGCATTTGTAGGTGACCCAAAAATTAATAATAACTCTCTGCTAATTAAAACTACTAAATAACGACGATGTGAGAAATGTGATAATTTTTAGATACTAAAATAACGCAAGTAGAGCACGTTATAAAAAAGAAAAAAAAAATAGTTTATTAAAGTGTATATTATAAATTTACTAAATATTAATTATTTCCTAACAAATTATGTCTTCATCAAACCTGAATTTATTTCAAATTATTAAATACGCATAATCATACGTTAAAACCTTTTCGATGCGTTCATTAATGATAACCATCATGTGATATATTGATTGAGACATAAATACTTGCGTTATTCATTAATAAATTTACGTCGAAGAAAACGTTTCATATTTCACGATATTAACTAGCATTGTAAGTTAACTTAAGCATAGAAAATTATTCTTGTTGTTCCATCTTGCTCTTTAGCGCGCCTAATCTAGAGAATTACGTTTCAACGATACTACTAATTAAGCCAGACGTACAACGTCTAGTGACTCACATGCGGCCTGGTAACTCTCCCGGAAATATATTGTGCCATTGATAAGCATTCCGCTACGATGATTCTGATAAGTCGTTGCGTTCCCCGTTACTTCGTGGTACGGGAAGTTAACGAAAAAAAAATTTATAATTTACGTCCGCAACCCCTCGCTTTGTCCCGTTAAACAACAGCCACACTCTCGCAAGAACGTACAGACCGGGTGACTCCTGCCTCGATCAAGAATGCGCGATTCAGCACACTTTCATAATCACACGAGCGATATTACACGACCCATTCTCAAAGTTAGGTAACATATAAAATCGAGAAGGAGGGTCTCGTTCCCAGAGAAGCGGTTGATCGTCGGAATCACACGGACAATAATCCCCGAGCCGTGAAACGCGCGAAAAATTTCTCTCTTCCTTCCAAGAACGAGACGAACGGAACGGCTTCGAAGACCCTAGAGTCTTCCTTTCCTTCGCGAAAGTGTTAACAGATCGCACGGTGCGGAAACATAACTTCCCCGGTATGCGAAACAATAAACGGCGGGGGCGACGCGGCGGCGGGACGTGCGATCGGCGTTAATTATGAAAACTCTGGGCCAATCTTCTCATCTGCGCGATGATGGCTAATCGGCGTGGCCGTCGTCGATTCGCATTGAGCTCACAGGATGCTGCCGCTCATCACCGCTGGGACGGCGACGTCACGTTAGTGACGCGTGTCGCACGCGGATCCCGGACATGGTGCCCCAGTCGACACGCGAGAAAGAGAGAGAGAGAGAGACGAAGAGAGCAATTTCACGTCGGGGAAATGAGCACGGTATAGAGTAATGTAATATGCAGAAAAGCGTATCCGCGAATTGCGCCCGCCAAGAGGAAGGAAGAGGTCGAGGATTGCAAAATTGCATTCGCGTCGGTAGAAACGGTATATCGTAACAATGAACCGGAAGCACGAAGGAGAGTGTATTCCGCGACAAACTGTCGCACGATTAAAGTCTGTCTCAAACGATTTGCTATTTCACCATCATTGATACGAAACGGCCAACGTTTCATTTCTTGCCCTTAAACAGCCTGTGGATTGTGATTTTAATCGAGTGCCTACCGATTTCATATTCTATTAAATCTTTACCTGCATGCTGTATCTTGTTTAAATGTTAAACTAATTATTAGCCGTACGTTTACAGGCTCACGTGAATATAAATGAGAATCTCCCGAAGTAAAATAAACTTTTACTAATACGTAGAAATTGAATAGGGGGCTGGGTTTTATAGCTTTTATACCTTTTTAAGAGTTTAATTGAAACCCAACTGTAACATTAATTTTCCTAATAAACGATGGGTAATCGTTAAACTTTCACCAGTGCTGGAAAACATCTCGGCACTATGGCTCGCGTAATGATTTTAACAAGAATATATTCCAAGTGATCCCCCTGGACTAATCTCTCCGGAGAAACTTATATCGCGTGCAATTCCATATATTATACGAGACGAAATAATTATTAACGTCTCGGAAAAAGTAAAAAAAAAATATAATAAATAAATAAAATAAAATAAAAGTGAAAACAGCGTCCGCGGGAAAATCTACGTGTCGTTAACGAGAACTGAAGGAGGAAAATACATACAGAAGAGATATCCGTGCCTAACGACGCGGCAAATCCCACTTAAATATACAGCTCGCACATTAAATAAATCTAATTTAGAACGCATTAAAAAGTTTTCATACGTTATCGCGGAAATATAATCCGGCGATCGCGAAATGAAGCTTTTATCGAATATTTAAACGAATGCTATCCACCGCGTTTTGCAATGGGAAGATTATACGAGGCGCGTGGATTCATTTCGGCCCCCGAAGCGCATGAAAGGGTTGAATCTATTCAATCGGGCATTCAGACGGAACATTCGAATGAACCTTGGGAGGGGTCGGTCGGGCAAATCGCCGGACCAGCCGCCCTTAATACGGGTTTCCCAGCACAGGTCCGCGATCGCGGCTGGGATTTTCTGACGATAAGTCGCGGCTTGCTCACGTAGGAGCACGGTCGGCCGAACGCGAAAACGGTTCTCCGTCCTTTCACTTCCACAAACGAGACGGACACGTCGACCTAATCGCGCCTCGATAGAGTACCAGAGGCGTAAATAAGAAAGCAAACTTTTCACACTTTCCCTCTTCCTTCCGCGAAACAAGCGCCTAAGTGCATTCGTCGTTACGCGAACCTCGAAACGGCGAGGACTCCGGCGGCAGGATTGGCCGCAGGGAATCACAATAGAGAGGACATCTTCGAAAGAGTAACGTTGAATTTTAATCCGGCACGTAAAGTATTGTCGCGTTTCCCACGAATACTCGAATAAATTTTATTACATAATTCCACGATAATTAAATAATTCTTCTCGATTATTTCTTTTTTTTTTTTTACCTTCCGCGAAAATGTTCCATAAGTTACTTTATCGCTTCAGAATAATCTTCACAGCGAGTAAAAATTTCGTAAAAATGTACTAATATGTGTCAGGTAATTTCTTTTCCTTTTACTCTCGTTACTACCCACGTCGTTCGCCACGGTTTTTAAAATTAAAAAAAATAAAATAAAATAAAAAAAAAAAAAAAAATTGTGAAGGAAATGACAAAGCTCGCGCGTTCACGGATTACAATAGATTAAGAGATCACGCCGGGAGATGAGATCTCTTATCTGTCGCGTTCCTAGGATAGCTGCGGCGCATTTCGCAATCCTTTTCTAGCGCGGCGCTCTCTACGCCATTGAACGGCGGCGAGTACGGGCGAGACGAGCAGAGCGAGTACCGGGAGAGGATTTCTGGTGCAATGCACCTGTGAACTCGCGAGAGAGAGAGAGCATTGTGCAACAATTAGCGGTTGAGACGGCTGTGCCGACCACCGGCCGATGGCGAACCACCGCGCTTCGTGCTCGCCTTCAGGAAGGAACGCGGCGTTCGTCACGCGCGAGAACGCCACCGCGTTGCACAAAGGCAGAAATAAACAGACCAAACGTCCCCGCAAAAAGACACTTCCTCTCGCGCGAGGATGCTGCTAAAATTGTCCGCCCGGCTCTAACTCAGGCTTTTCAGAAGTTATCGCGGACCGGTATTTCGCTCCGGGAGAACTTCCAATATATCAAGAGCGATAAACGATAAAAGTACCAACAATTCTAACTTCCAAATTTATTTTCTATTCTATTCTTTCTTGTGTACTTACTTTATTTATTTATTTATTTTTTTGGTTTACAGTAAATGGGAGTTTTGTGCGTTAATATAAATAAATAAATAAAACTGTTCCCCATAAGCGTCTTAATAAAATGTTAATTAAAACTTAGAAAGGAAAAATATTCGTCTCGAATTTTTCCGGTACTTTCATTCCGATGTTGATTGTATGTTCGACCTTTTTAACTCAGGTAGTTTTACAAGGCTCAAGCGCAGATGTAACGTAGCTCTGGCCATTAAAGCGAGGAAACGCTTAGACGTGAAATTTTAAAAAGACCTCCGCATGTTTTTCGCGATTAATTGGACCGTGCTCGTGAAACTTGCGGCAGGGAAGCGGGCAAAGCCGATCGTAATTCAAAAAGTCATGCGGCACTTAGGCTGGATTTAACAAGCACCCGGGGGATGAGGTACGTGTTTCTCTTACTGCTCTCGCGTTTTGTACACGAAATTGGCGAGGATCCACGAAGGCGAAGCGCTCTCAACGGTTATTACAGACGCGAGGTCTCTCGGTTTAAGGCACGCGTAATTAAGCCGTGGCGCAATTTAAATGCTTAAGGGAGGCTAAGGCTGTCGCTTTGAATACAATATTACTTACGTCAAGTGTCAGAGGCGAAGACGAGCGAAAGGAATTTCGGTGCTAATTGCGGAAATTTATGCAGTAGACCCAGTATCGACGCGAATGAACTTTCCTACGGAATAGTTTTCTCCCCGTTTTTAGCACGGAGCTACAAGTTTAATTACGTCTGAGATAACTTAGCTTAATTAATTATTGTTGTTAAATCAACTCGATTAAAGTTTTCGCCTAGGCTCGAAGTGAACGTAATGCATGTATTGCCTTAATATTCCACGTGCATACTGCAACTCTGACATATAATAGGCTCATCATGTTAATAAGATCAAGCACTTCTAAAACTCGAGATGTATGTACACCGTAGATACGAAATTACACCGTCGAAGTTTGTTGATGAAGCATAGTAATTTAATCTCCATGCGTGCAATTTTAATGAACCCTTTAGATATCACGGCCGAGATAGCTCGCTGTGAAACGGATCGTACATCGCTGCAACGAGTGCAACGACATAATTCTTTTTTTTTGTTTTTTTTTTTAACGAAACTTATCGAGCGTGCAAAATTTTTAACGGTTTGGCGCGCCGGACGCGCCTATCGAACGTATGAAAACCCCCGGGGTTAATAATGTTTAATGAATGTAATTAAGTGATCCTCACCCCGCGTCTCGATCGAAATGCGTGTTACGACGTATTTTAGATATGGGAGCACGCGATTGCAGATGCCGGGTGCACTCTGCGCCGCGTGGATAAAAATTGCGTGCCTAATATTCAAAACTGAAGCCGGGCGAATCTTTTATGAGCGTAACGCAGCGTTATTACGGAATAATATATTAACATTAACGCTGGCGCGAATGCATAAACACACTTTGCACGGAGCGCACGCACGTAATCGCCTCGTAATCGCTCGTAAACGACGAAAACATTATACGTAACGTCTTACATGTTTTGATATGTGTATATAAGACGATCGGTTATTGAAGGCGCAACCAATTTTATGAGAAACAAAGGCAATTCCACGTGAGAAAGCAGGTTGAAAAATGTAGAACGAAATCGCGCTTTACTTCCGAGACGCTCGTACTCGAAAAGCTAAAGAAGTAAATGACTTTCTCATTCTTTTTCGATGAGTTCACGCCAAGTTTCATACGCGTCGAGGTGCAGAGAAAAGAATAGCGTTTAAATATGAAAATGCGTTTTAAGGAACCCAAGAAATTTAATTAAAAAAAAAAAAAAAATTAAGAGACTTTTAAATATTTTTACGCACAACTCAATTGAAAAAAAATCAACATTATTTTCCAAGTTCTTTCCCGTAAAATATCAGGCGTATTTTTAAAATTGATATTTCAACGAATATAACAGTCAAGACGATCCCTGCTTGAAAAAGGAAGCTAATAATTTTTAAACCGACCTTTTCGGCGGAGTCCCGTTTTAAATTCCCGACTCATTCTCTTCAAGGCTCGTATCGTTAGCATATAATCGGTATAATTAACAACCGAAACATCCGGCTGTGCGTGCACGCTGCGGCGTTCCACGTGCGTGCGCGGATGCATCGCGCGGCTTCGCGTACCGCGCCAGGCTTGGAAAATGACGCTCAACACTTACCTGTCGCGTTATCCTGGGCCAGGCTGTAATCCGCGTGACAGGCGAGGAGGAACGCAGCACCAAACTTCACTAGGAGCGTCGGCAAATTACCCATTTCTCCGAGTCGACATAATTCCTCGTTGCGGCGACGAGAGATCACGGCGCGATACCGCGCGAGCTCATAATCGGCACCCCCGTTACATCCGCAGCGGCACGAGGTGATGCATCCACCTCCCACGATGGTTCGGTACGAACTGTAGTAGGAGCGCGCGCGCGTTGCTCATGACGAGCGTTCGGCCAATCAGCGCTCGAGGCCCCATCTCGCGGCCAACGTCAAAGTTAGGTGGGTGAAATGGCCGGCTACTCCTTTCCCTCGCGCTCGTACGCGAAAATCTAGGCAAAGAAAAATGAAAAAAGCGTTACTACGCCATTTTGAATGCTTATTCTATTGCACTTTAACGTCTAATCTCGGTTTAATTCTTTTACTTCTTTCTGATTTTTAGTAACAGAGGCGAGTTATCAAGATTCCTGAACTATAGACAAAAACGTGAAATGAGCTAAACCGAGATTAACAAATAATACAGAAAATTCAAAATTTTTTTAACGCCCAAATTATCACGCGAATATTTTTATTCTAATTCTGATCTGCTCTCGAGAGAGCTTGAAATTTGTTATTACGTACTGAAAATAACGATGCTTCATTAAATATTGTACGTCTTGCGTACATATTTAAATACATACCTGATGATCAATCGGTTTCTGAGCAAAATCATAAAAGAAAGCAAGTTACTCGCGACCGCGCACACAAAATATACATTCACAAACGCATAAATCTCGAAATATGACCGTCTCATTGTTGAACGATAAACGATTGCAAATTAACGAGCGTTTCCTGCCGCAATGCCGAACCTGGACACCTCAACCCGTAACCCGTAACGGCCACAACTGACGAAGCCGGAAACCGGACGCCGAAAGTGGTTAACGAGAGGGCGTTAGGTACACGGCGAACTTTTCCTTCAATTCGCTCAAACCGCGCGCAAAATTCAAATAACAAAAAAAATATGTCAAATTAACAAACAGCACTAAACACAATACATTTACAATTAAAACTTCAACGACAGCTTACATTACGCATACATGCATACACAGCGCTTGCACAAATTATGTTTTATCATTTATTATATTTATATTACACAAAGATGTATATTTTTTTTCTCTCTTAATCGTATTATTGTATTGATCTCAAATACAATTCGCCGATTTCTCTACCATTCCATATTATTAAATACAGTTTAACCAATATCTCTCTTAATAATTATTACATTAAACCAGGTCACAAAAAAAAAGAAGATTGGGTACATCTATTCGACTTGAAAAAGAAGGAATACGACAGGACAGACGAAAGCCAGAAAGAAGAACGGAGAAAGAGAGACAGTTAGAGCGGAAGAAAAAGGAAAAAAGTAAACTCTTCTAATAAAAAAAAAAAAAAAACAAAGAGAGAGAAAACGAATTAGACTTAAAATATATACGCGAAGATTAGGAGATACCTAATTCTCTCGTTCTCGCCCTAACGATAACGATGACGCTTTCGTTACTGCTGCCAATTCACGCAGCGATCGCCGCTGCCGCGATTATTTTCTCTTCAGCCCCGCATATAACGCGACACATTTTCGTAGTTTCTTCTTTTTCTTTTTTTAACTTTACAGATTCGTCCTTCCTCTTTTTCTTTTTTTTTTTATACAAATTACTTAGGCATCGTGATATTCAGGTTTTTTTCTTTCTGCGCTCGAATACTCTCGCCTCTTGACACCTCACGCCTACATCTTTCTCTTTCTCTCTCTCTCTCACTCGCAACGTGCAATTTACAAGCCGCATGTCCCATTTATACAAATCGTCAAGACAATAATCATAAACGCGATAAAGACGACTTTTGTCGGTTTTACGCTACGGCGCGCACGGCTTTGCGCACTAAGGGACGGAGAGGCTCCTAAGGGACTGTTTTAACTTTTTCTACAATCTCGGTGATGGAGTAACTGCCCTTAGACTTTACCCTAGCCACAAGACGAGCCTAAGTGACAATGTACATGACAATTAGTGACATACTACAAAAGTTCTACTGTACACAGAGACGTCACAAACGCCCTCCGCTTACGCGAGGCCGTGCGCGGTTAATGATGAAAGAATGAACTGAGATACATCTCGCTCATCGTTTTCACTCCGGAATTTGTCTCCTTTCTTTCTTCCCTCCTTTCTTTGTATCACAAGTAATGATTAATATTACAATTACTCCTTCTAAGATAAAATTTTGTTTCCCTTTCATACACAGTTGTAGATTATAAGCGTTTCGTTTACATTTTTTTTTTTCAATATCTTTCTTATTATATCTAAGCGGTATTATTATTTTTTCCCTTTTTTTTTTTTTTTGGCTGCATCCGTTCATTTTATACAAAGACCACTTTTTAACGCCGAGCAGTGTCAAAACCGTCTCACAAAAAGAAAATTAGGCATCGTCTACATTTCATCTGAAGTGTGAAAGTGTCATTTCTTTAATCGCTATTTTTTTAAAACATGATTTTTAAGCTTCTAAATAAAATGTTTTCAGAGATAGTCTTTCTTTTTTTTTTCTTTTTTTTTTACATTTGTTGCTACGTCCTACGTATGTACAAAGAATCCTTTCACGCTCAGTAATTTTATCTTTATCTCTGAATATATAGTTACTATTTTAAAAATGATTATATCTAATTTATCGTACTCTGTGCTGCGTGGGAGACGTGACGGCTATTTTCAATATGTACTTAATTTGTGTAATGTACACTGAAAAACAGATATGGAATTTGTAGCGACGACGGCAGCTAGCGTGGTGTGCGTCGAGTCTCATACGAAGCTCGTAGTACACCAATAATTTATTTCCCGTCCTCTCGAGCTCCTTCCTCGATGACCGTCGCATAAGCAAAGGCCATATCTGTCTTTCAGAGTACATTTTTATATATGTATATATCATACATAGATGTATACAACATATATAATATATACATACTACACAAATTATATATATATATTATATATGTATATATTTTTTTCTACGCAAATATTATATATATACACTGCACTTTTTATATAATATTATTTTTATACAATTTCCTTGATCTTTGCTAGTTCTTCTTGATGTAGTAAGAGAATCGCTTGTTAATATTCTTACATTTGTCATAGCGAAAACCTGTCTGTTTTACACTTATGAAATACAATGAGAACGATAATGACAACAATGACAGCAAAGATGACAATAAATTTATATATTAATACGAAAAAAAAAATTAATATAAAATATATATACAAGATGTCCTAAACATACGTATGTTTGGGACACCAAGTACATGTATAAATCATACATATATATATATATATATATATATATATATATATATATATATATATATATATATATGTATGTATATATATGTATAAATCAGTAATATAATTACTACAATTTCTGTAATGATGTATAGCTATTAATTTAATTACTAACAATGAATCATATGTGAGACATTGGATCTGAATCACTGGTTTTACGATCGTACAGATGTATTAGAGATGATAAAGTGACAGAGAATATGACGTGACATAAAACGTACCACTGAATGCAATAAGATGTGCTCTTTGTTACATTATATTACATGCAATGGTACTAAAGTCTTACAAGTGTTCTCATTTTAATCATCTCGCTCAATGCGAGTACAAAAATATTTCTCTTTAAGAAACTGTCAACTTGTTATGCTATGCAAAATTAAATAAAAATTTACACGATAAAGCAACTAAAAAAGAAATATTAATATCAAAATGTAATAAAAAGATTTTATATGCGCGATCGTGTATATTAAGCTATGCATATGTGCTAATGACTCACTTAGTAACTTAAACGAAAAATAATATTAATAAAACTCATCATTTAAATGAATAATTTGTCACATATTTGAAACGTATGTATGCATTTTTTTTTTCTTTTTACAAATAATACACGTAATTTTCTAAAACTTCAAAATATAATTATGACGTTTTATTTAATATAATAGTCCCTTTATTCTTGCTATATGTACAAACATATCTTTTTTAATATGTATCAGAGAACACTTGCCTTACACATTTATGCATAATATTTATGAAAAAAAAACGAGAATAGTCAATTTTCACTTATATTATTGTTGACTTATTTCATTCTACTATAATTACACATGTTCAATTTTTGCTGCCACATTTTTTTAAATGTTAATAAAGTTAAATACAATATGCCCTATAATTGTATTCCTACGTACATGATGTCATTAAGAAAATCTGTAATATTTTTATATCTTTAAAACGTAAGTAAAAAAAGCAAACGTCTTAATTTTTGATTATCATTGTTCCTCGATAACGATTTGTTTATTTTATAAATTTAAAACTTTAAAAGAATCTTGTTTTTTGTGTCTCTTTTTTACATTAAATCGGAAAGGCCACTGTTCAAGGCCACAAGGCCAAAAAAATTAAATTAATTCAATCGTAAAGAAAAATACCTATTTCTCCATTCGTCTTTTTTTTTATAATTTTTCATAAAAACAGTTGACAGGGTTTCCATTTAAACATCTTGTACATTGGAAGATATTTTTCTCGAGCATATTGATTCTAAAAGTTTGGAAATTTATGTAATTAATAGAATTATTTTTGCATTTATAATGTAATGCTCCAAATACATTTATGCATCAAATAATGTAAAGAGTAATCTTCAAACATTTTATGGTCATTCATCATTCAATAAAAAGAGCAATTTGTCAGAACAAACAAAAATGTAAAATCAACAATGTCATACATTTTAGAATTGGTAATTTTACCTATTTATAGTTACGCCGATTACTCTTTCACAATTAAATTTCGATCGTGACGTAACTTTGTTAAATTATACACAAACTGATTTTCTCGTATTAGAATGTTTTGCTCCTTTATTAACTAGAGTATACCTTACTAACTAGTAAGGCTATCTTCAGTCATAAACGGATTTATATACTTAGTCTCTTACGTTATTGCCCATTATTCGGTGCATCTAATTAAAGCCGGATCTCAGTGTGATATAATGTAAATACGACCTACTTCCATATTAGCCTATGCTCATAAACTCACCGAAATTTCACGTAACTCGATGAAGATTACACTTAGGTATGTACTGATTTGTGTCGAGGTGCCAGCCTTTCGTCATCGCGCATGGATAATGCGAGACAGCTTTACACCCCCGTTTCACGCAACCAATATTCGCACCTGTCAAGCCACAAGAATCGCATACTGATTTAGCGGCGTCCCACACAGCTTCTTGCAGTCCTGTTACTCTGCCACCTGTTAAATACAATCCACAAATTTTCATGTTAATCATAAGTCGTACAAGCATAACCAAATCCGTTGTTTTTTTTTTTTTTCGTTATTTTACGTGCATCTCCGTCATTCTGTCGATGACTTACCCGCCATGTATACCCCAGCCGCCCATACCGCACATTGCTCGTGAAGCCACACCTCCCACCGCTGTTCCTCCCCGCCGGGATGCAGAGTCATGCCCGTGAAAATGGTGTTAGTATTACTTTCAACGGAATTCCGTTTCTTCTTGCCCATTTTTGCGGAGAATTGATCAGCCAGACCCGCGTACCTTAAACTCCTCTTGTTCTTACCGCCTTTTTTCTGTTCCGTTGTAATTTCTTGTTCGTCAGCTGATAAAATTCCATCCTCTAACCGTTCTTTGCCAATCAAATATGGTCCAAATAAATCACTTAACACGCCGGCTGGAACCTGTAATAAGCATTGATATTACTCATGCCGTTAATGAATGTCGCTCACCTATAATGCTGCAGACAGGTCTAAAATTTATTACAAGAGGAAAAAAAAAAAAAAAAAACAACATTTACCGTATACGTTCCAGTTGCAATATGTGGTCCGGCCAAATTCGGATGCGGCCTAGACGGATCTCCAGGTACAACAGAATGAGGACCCTGCTTGCAAAATACACAAACCCAGGTCGAGTCCGTAGTGTGCGCGTCATATCGCGAAGACAACGTTGAACTAAAGAGACCTGCTCTATTGACTTTACCTGTCAATAACAATAAAAATGTATAAAATTATTATTATAAAAAAAAAAAAAACCGCCTGTATAAGCGTAGATGTACGTACCTCTGTAATCTAAATCGTTTTGATGACTGAGCCTCTTGCTTCGGCCTCCGTTTCCATTGCCGACGCTTTTCCGCTTCTCCTTACTTTTCTCCTCCTCCTCTTCTCGTGGCGCATTGACCACTTGAATGCTCAACGGACTATCCCTTGGCCCTTCTACATGAACCACTGGTCCTCGCGACCTGATCGAACTTGCATTCGAACCAGAATCATACGCCATCTCCTTCAGACCGTCAATCTTAGTATTTTTCTTCGTTTTCTTTAAAGTTTGGTCCTGTTTTTTTGAACCTTTGGATGTCCGTCTCTTTTTCACTTCTTTTGGCGGGGTATCATCTGTTGTGCCAAAAATATTCTCCGTCGATCTAGAAATCTTTCTTTTAGCACCCTGCATTTTACCTTTCTTACTCTTTTTCCTCGATAGTTTCGTGTCCACCGTAGAAGAAACATCGATAGGATTGCTCTGAATACTCTGAGAATCTGTCATCGGTAGAATACTGTTCTCAAGATCCTCAAATTTCACCGAGCTGTCACCTTCAATCTGCGCACTTGCGAGTTCCGCTTTTGATTCTTCATTTTTGACCTCCGGTTCCGCTTCTACGATTCCGGCAAACATCTTCGCCAATTCCGACTCAACTTCGACAAAAGGATTTGTTGCCGCTGTTGTCGCCATCGTCGCCGTTGTCGTCGTTGTATCTTTTGGACTCATTACTTTCGGAAAATCAGACGAAACGTCCTCATTAGATTTTCTTCGTGTCCTTTGATTTGTCGGTATCGAGTTACAAGCCGTAGTTTCTTCGCTACTGCTACTCCGCCTTTGAATCGGTCGATTATCTTCTGATCTTTCTTCCGTAATCTCATCTATCGCTGTTTTTTCCGATATACTCTCCTTTATTCCTCTGGTAATCTGTTCGTCCGCTTTAACGTCGGTCGTCACCGTGGAACTAGTCGTCTCTTCCAACAATGGGTCAATAGTTCTCGGTTCTGTCGGTTCTGTGGGCTCAAGTTCCATATCCTCCACTTCTGTTTTAGAGTCTTTACTCAGCCTCACAGGTTTTTCAAGTTTTCGTTTCCTACGTTGCTTGGTGTTGTCGTTAGAGTCATCGTTACTAAAAGCTGGCGACACAACTTCATCCTCACGAGTCGGCGATTTAGACTTTTGTCTTTCCGGCGACATACTTTTGACGCTGCATGTGTCCTTTTCCTCTACCGGCATCACGATTACCGAACCGATATTCTCAGTGCTCCCAAGCTTCTTATTTCCGCCTTCTAATTTCTCCAACAAAGAATCAACCCCCTTTTTGCCTCTTTTCGGCAAATTCTTAGGTGACCTTACGCTCGTTTCCTCATGCTTTCGATCCCTTTCAGAGGAAGATTCTCGTTTAGGACTGTCCGTGACGTCTTTCTCCATCTTGGACGTGAGATTGACTATAACAGGTAAGACGTTCCTTGGCACTTGCGCGATAACACTCAACGAATCTTTAGTTTTTGTAGAAACTTCAGATTCTTTTTTGTCCGTAACCACCCTTTCTATCGTTACACTAGGGGGCAAATTTATCACTTTCTGCGTAAAATTATCTACATTCATTTCCTTAATCTTATCGTGAAGATTCGCGACTCCCTTCAGATTACTCTCAAAATTTTTGACCGTTATCTTAGGTGTGGTGACCTCCTTTGTTGATAACGAGACTGGCTCACTGACGGAATTTGGCGTCGGCACCGACGAACTAATTCCACTGTCTGACGAAGTCTCCCCATTAAGTGGTGGGGAGATTATGTTTCCGTTTCGACTGCCTTTATCCACATTTCTTGCAGTCAAACTGATGGGAATATCCTGAGTTAAACGAGAATAATTCTCCGAAATAATCTCCGATGTAGACGAAAGATCCAAGGTACTCTGAGAGCCAGGCGAATTTCTATATTGATTTTGATTTTGCCGATTGTCCACCAACATTTGTAAACTAAACAAAGGATTGCCCGGAGTGTTTGCCGGCGTGACGCTCTTCGACGGAACCGTTGGGGTATGCCATGTCGGTGGTGCTTGAGTATGAGCAAGTTGCGGAGTAAGTTGAGACGGTAAATGAGACGTTCGTGCCATAGATGGATGTGTGTAGAATCCGGCTGAATTCAATGTGGCATTAGGCAACCCTGATGGATGAATATTGAGAGCTGAAAACACAATTGTCACCATTAACTTGTTGCAAAATTAGAAAAAAAAAAAATTAAAAAATTAAAATCTTAATATAATTACCTTGATTCTGCGTCATGAGGTGAGTCCAAACAGTTTGCGGTGGAGGTGTGCCAACCGGTGGTCGGCTATGACCTGGATACTGTCCTGACATTTCGAAACACGCCCAATTGCTTAATTTCGAGTTGCAAGCGGTCACTAGATCGGTATTTTCTGATTTATGCGCTGCTTCTTCTTCACTGTAGCATTCTTTCTTGATGTTGTTACATTTGACATTCGATTGTAAATGTGTCCAAGACGAGGCTTTCGATTTCCTATCACTTAAAGGTGATGGTAATATATGTGTGATATACTTATTCAAAACATGCACCCTCTCTTGTTTCAAATCGCCATTTGTTATGACTTTTCCATTTACCTCACCACTACTGTCGTGCAATTTACTGATGTTTTGCAATAATTCTTTACCTTTGTCCGAATTACATGACAATTCATTCAAATCAGAAAGCTTCAGTAAACCGTAATCTACCGTCTTGTACTTTGCGTTATAAAAATTTGTCTGTACATTAGAGGAATGGTCTAGTTGTCTTAAAATGGCACTTACTGAAAGTGTCTTTTTATCGACACCTGACGAACGAGGATAATCGCAGAATCGATCTTTCGTCTCACCGTAAGTATGGCCGCGTTGAGTACTTTCTTTCAAATTTACTACTAAATTAAGTGGCTCGTTTTCTGCTACAGAAGTGGTGTAATTGGGGTCGTAAGCTTCTTTACCGTGCTCAATATTGTCCGATGTAACTTTCGACTCGGCAATACTTTGTGTGTCGATTGAATGCTTTGACACGCAACCAAACAAGCTGATATCTGCGTCGTAACAAATTCCTTTCTGCAAATCCGTCGAAGTTTTAGTTTTGTTTTTCACAAACGAGGGTGTAGTTTCCGTCGTTTCAACGTTTAACGCGTTAGAATCTGTCCCTTCCCCGAAATCCTTCTGGCAGTTATCCAGCCTATTCTTTTGTTTCTTCTGCAGGTTCTCCGTTTTATTAGATAGTGATTCATGAACTGCACCAGTCAGTACATTTGAATTCACTATCCTATCATGATATCGTTCCGTTGACAAATTTGTAGAATATATCGTGTTTAGATTGATAGATTCCGTGGTATCTTTTGTCTTATGACATAAGTCATTTAGGTGCACAGTATCGTGTGCTACCAATGCTTGTAGATTGATCCACTGCATAAAATTATTTGGTAACGCCCATTGTGGCGCAACGTCAAATACGTGTAGTCCTAAAAACAAAAAATTAATCGTAATTCATCAATTATTTTAATATTGCGAGACAAAATAACATGTGCTAAGTATAATTTAAAATGTCAGGAAGCAACAGAGAAACGATATTTGTATTCAATATTTATTTTACAATTAAAAATAGACAATGCTATAATTTACATCGTAACACAGAAACGTTCAACTCTGCGATCGTTTTGGTCCTGAATAAAATCCTTGTACAGAAAAAAAAAAAAAATAATAATAATATTTTACCATTGCTGGGAACAATTGAAGAGTCGTGACAACTCACACCATACTGTAGGTTGAGGCTACTTTTATTTCTCTCATTTGTATCTTGACAATAGTGGTAATATCTCTCTATATCCGGAAACTTATCCAATTTTTCTTCTGGCAATTTATGTTTAGACGGTCGCAGAGATTCTGTAATTATAACAGAAACATGTCTTACAGATCTAGAATATGTTACAGAGACTAATATGCATCTTTACCTCTACTCACGTCGATACGAAAAAGCAATGACTTAAGCAAGCTGCTAATATACATAAAAATACACGAAATTAAGCAAAGAATACATTACGTATAAAAAAAAAACAAATTATTTCTATTGCAGCAACAAAACGTATAACAGCTTGTTTTATAAACGTTCTTTTCGTATATATTAAAACTTAGCAGCTTGCTGTCACCGAGGGTGAAACGCAGCCAACATTCATCCGCCGTTTACGCTCCCATTCATTCTTCGACATACACAACGAACACTTTGTAAGGTAAAAGAGGGAGGCCCTGGGAAGAAACAAGGAACACGCTTTTGTCCTGTTATTCTGAAACATACGCACACACAGGCACAAACTTTCCATCTTCCGCCAAGAGCATTCGCTTCGCGTTTATTCATACGACCCATTGACACCGACAATCACACGGCTATTTTAACGCATATCGGCGACTCGTCAACACTCTCTCCGACACATCGCGAGGGCCAACGTACTCCGCGCTCTTCCATCTCGCGGGCGAGCGTCAACATAATGAGACTTGTTCTTTTTTAAACGCGTTACGCTGCCTGTCGCCGATCAGACGGGGCAACGTGGCGATCGGCGAGAGGAAGGCGACAAAGAAGCTCCGCACGTGAAAGCTGGAGCGGAAACGTCGCGGCGGATTAACGGTCCGCGAAGACCGCGGTGGAATCGACTGGCACGTCAACGTGTTACGACGAGCCCGGTATCACATGCTCGCGATATGTGCGGCACGCGTTTCGCGGATCGCGCGGATACGCCATTCAAAGGGTGGAAGAGGCCCGGAGGTCCTGAAAGGCAAAAGAGAAAGAGAGAAAATAATGCGCGTACACGCATACGTACGAGCGCGATGTATACGAAACCGACGGCAACCGATGGCGAACACGTTTCATTCCGTGCGTGCTGTACACTTCCGCGGCCGCCGGACACATCGATAGCGTCGTCGCGCGTGGACACCTATGCACACAGTGCGCGCGAGAAAGAAACGGCGAGGGGCAGAGGGGGCGAATGCAGGGAGAAGGCAGCACCCATGCAGCGGGGTGCGCGCCGACGTATATTTCCGAGGGATCACCGCCGCGTGTCGGCGACGTCGCACGAGCGTGCGTTCGCGCGCGCACCCGCAAACGAGCGGTTATCACCCCGGGGATATCGCGGCGACGAGAGACGGGCGACCGGCGTGCCTCGCGCTTTTCACGCCGCGCGCCAGCAGCAACAGCGAATCCACGTATCACACATACACGCACACACATATGCCCGACGCACACAATGCACGATGGATGAATGTACGCCCGCACGTACGCACGCACGGCGCGGCGTCGCGTTGCCGCCGGCGAGCAGCGCGACGAGGAGCCCGTCGGCTCCGAGGCGTAGGAAGAAGAAACGAATTTGCGGGCGATAGGAAAAACGGAGCGGGACGCACCGACACGGATCGTCGCGTAGGGGTGTGCACGGTCCGGGGTGTACGGCGGTTTTGCCCGCTGATCGCGACAACCGCACAACGACGCACGGAGAGAAACGAAACTCTTGCCTGAGAGAGAGAGAAAGAGAGAAAGAGAGAGAGAGAGAAAGAGCGTAAGAGAGCGAGAGAGAGAGAGCGCACGCCGGAACGCTACGGCCCGCCTCACTTCGCCGACGCAGGAGTCACGCGGATGCACAATACACAATTTTCACTGCGTTTCCCCGGCTGACGGCGGGTTCCGCGACAGCCGTGCTTCCTACTACGACGACGTCGATGATCGCGACGACGGGGGGGCCCGTCGAGACGTGCGGGTGCACCCGCGCGATGCCGTTGCTCGAGCGAGCACGCTTCACAGTGGACGAGACACGTAACCGCGGCCGCGATCGCGACAGCCGGGACTTTCGGCGCACCTACCGCAACGAGGCCCTACCACCGCGGGCACGGGCGAGTTTGCGATTTTCGGCCCAAAAATCGTCAGGGCATCAACCAAAAGCAGGGTTTCAACAATGGTGGCCGCTCTCCACACAGACGAGCCAGCCCGTTGCGTGCCTGCCACCTAGCGGGGGCGGCGCGACCTACGTTTCCGTTTCTCCGACGAGGTGACGCGACGCGGGAGCGGCCGAGCCGATTTACTCGCGATTATTATAATTCGCTCCTCCGCTGCTATCTCGTTCTCGCTTTTTTTCTTTTCTTGTTGGAAGAAAAAAAATTTATTAAAAGAATAAATCGTAAAGAAAAGAAAATCTACTTAAAAGGAATGAAAATGCAGATGCGACCCAATGTGAAGCTGCCTCTATTAATTATCCAAAATGCGAGATTCTTTCTCGGACAAGTCGACGTTTCAAGGCGATTATCACCCCTACAATCGTCCCACTACAACAACTGGCTTCTCTCCGGGGATAGTTTAAGTTTAGTATCGCGGAGCTAGATTTAAAATGCAATTATATACGGCATTACTCTTATCTTCTAATTTGCGTTTCGTTTCGTAAACATTCACCCCTTTCTTGAATTTGTAAATATCGTAATGAAAAGTTCGCGACGTTCTCTTGCCACAACTAAACTTTACACAAAGATGGCAATCAAATCCTTTTCTTTCCTAGGATTTCAACTTAGTCGACGAGTCTTATTCCTCGCCTCTATTTCTCGCTAACGACGATCGCTGGTCTACGCTAGTCGAGTAGTTAGTTCCTGCACGAGCCAAGTAATCGCATTCGCGTGAAATCCCCAATCGTCGATGAACATGACGGTACTCACCGAACCGTGAAAAATCGTTCGCGAGGGAGGCCATTCTCGGCGCTTCGTCGACGCGCGATCGAGAACGTCGACCGAGAACGCCGGCTTCGGGACCGTCGACGTCGAGGCTCCGCGCGCGAGACGACGACGCACGTGCGTGACAGCTGCTCCTCGTCGAATGTTCCCGGGGCGCGAAACGGCGTCGCGTCAATCGCGCCACCCGCTGGACGTCGCTCGACAGGCGTGGACTCTCGGGATCGCCGGGCAAAAGCAGGACGTGGATTGGCACCGAGTAATTCGCGACACGTCGACCGGTATCGCGTAGCTCGCTCCGCGCAGGAAATGCTATGGCGAACGCGCCTCGTATTCCGGCAGCCACATCGGGCGGGGAAGTCTACCTTTATATCTGCCGCGGTCGCGGATAGCCGATTCTTCATTCGCGTTTTCATCGGGCATCCTAATCGCCGTCACCTTCGTGATTGCAGTCGCTGTCTTCGTCGCGCACCCGATGTAAACAAAACATCGTCATGGCGCGGCCCGCCACTGCCCGCGTCGAAGGACACGTTAGGCTACTATTCCATACATCCGTCGATCTGTTTCGTCGGACATGCTGATTGGCTGGTACTGCACATGCGCTTATCTGTTCGACAGAATGTTGTCGTATCCATGTAATATAAGACCGCCTTGACGAAGGTGATCTTGAGAGGATCCTATACCCATCGCCGAACTTGCACGGCGTCGGTATGATGATAGTGACTATCAGATAGTCTCTTAGTGTACTGTGACCCGACTATGAATACCGGCCTATAACGAAAAAGGACCAAGTGTGTGTAGGATCCGTGAGAACCGTGGCTGCCGCGGCGCGGCAGTCGCAGGGTTCCACCTCTGCATTATTGCCCACAATTCAGTCGTGCCAGTCGTGCTACAGCCTCTCGCGGTAACGCTTGTGCCGTTCGTCGTGTAGAAACGCAACGTTCTGTAACGCGTGGGAAACGTGGATCTGCGGAAGCCCACACATCAACGTAGCCGCCGACATATTCGCTCCTGATTAAATTGGACTTCCAGGTATGAATCATTCTCATTTGTTTTAACACGTGGCAATGTTTTTCGCTTTAACTGCGCGTCCCGCCGAACGGCCGTGCCTCCTTCCGTTCTATCGATCCTCCACAAAACTCACGTTTTTCGCGCGCAATTTCACTCGCGACCAACAGGCCGAGGAGTGACCGGGCAAGCTGATTTATGAGCCGCGAATTAAGAGATTGACCGTCAATTTGTTTGAGTCACCGGTGACCCATGAATGAAAGCCTTTTACCGCTTATTACCGTGGCGTCGGCACTGTCGACAGTTCATTGCTCGTTCAATCGTTATTGTCCTTGGTGACGAATTTATTTGGACGTTTCGGCGCGGGGCTATTAGACCGATCGATTAATTTCGTCGTATCGAAGACATCTTGTTTTAATAAGATAATAATGGAAAATATGCTTCGTGAATATTTTAATTATATTCTGTCAGTTTACAATGACAGGAATGCGATTTATTTAATTGAATAAAACAAGAGTGCATATGATTATCAAGTTACGGACAAAATCGCGACGAAGGCAAAAATATCGCTTTGCGAAAGAAAAGATAAGTTCGTGGTAAAAAAAAAAGAAAAAAACAATGGTTTCTTTTCTTGCCGTTACCTCATGCAGTTATAAATCAAAGTATCATTTTTACGTGATATTTATTGTAAATTAACACTGACGGGTTTGGGGGGTTTTTTCTTTTTTTTTTTCTTTTTTTTTCTTATCGGTAGCCGACATGTGTAAATCGCAGCGTGTTCTCTACCGAAACGAAATTAGAAACGTCGGGCCACCTCTGCCAAATTCAGCGAGCGAGTGTGACAGAGAAGGTGCGAGTTGTCAATGTGTTTTGTCAAATTGTCTATAAATATCAGTAGAGAAACACCCATCGAGTATGTAAATTAATCTTACACATAATTGGCTATTACGCGGAACAAGATCACGTATACGATCAATGGTACATTCTTCTGCAATTACTCGTTCATTGCGTTAATTGCACAAGATCGCCGACAGCTACTTAAAATTTTTCACAGTAAGCGGGAACAGTTTCGCTGCGAATTATTTCAACACTGGCAAAAAGTTGAGAAATTATTACGAATTCCGCGAATTGCGGCATTATCGCTCGAGCTATTCTTGCCGATAGAATCTTTCTGATTAAAATAATCTAATTTGACAAAAATATCTGACAATGTAGAGTAGACAGTTGCGTGGGCGGGTGTCGTAACGTGTCATCGAATCAGCGATCGAGTTATGATTAATTTTATCAATCGTCCCTAGATACGTATTTCGCACATTTACATATATGTATACCAGTTGAAATTGCACAGCATACAACATTGTTTTACAAGCAAGACGGTAGAATAACAACCTAATCTAACGTTCAGTCATTTAATAGCTTCTTATAATTCCTAACGCGATTGTAATTCAAATCCCAGCTTCATGTTTCCGTGTGACAAAGAGTAGCAGTCGTAATGAGGTTTTGTTGCCCTTTTATCTTATGTCTGATGCATAAATGAGCAAACAAAAGATTAAAACGCAGCGTCAATGATAAAGAATCCGGATGGAATATGTATGTTTGTCTTTCTTTATGTAGGTCTATATATATTTATTTATTTATTTTTTTTTTATTCTTGAAAGTTAATTGTAAAATATTTTTGCAGGCGTGATCCTACTTTCTCATACCTACTCCAGTTTAAAGTCCACCGTTGTATTGGTCCAGCACGTGGTCACCCGACACAATATTACGCAATCTCGGACGACTCTAATATCGTAAGTTAAATATAGAATCGCGGATTGGTGTCCGTGCTGCGAGCGTAATAACGGATCTCGTGGTTTTCTTTTTTTTTTTTTACAGATATCCTCGTGACCGAGGTACACCCGGAGGACGGTATCGAGCCACGCCAACGCACGTGAAACGCGTAGGTGGCGAAGAGGATCACCGTCACGTTCACCGACTTCGAAACCCGCGGGAAAACATGACGTAAAGAGGCCGACAATAAATCAATTGAACATTGTAAAACGGGAAGCAAATCGGTCTCAGTCGCAAAGTGAACCGCTAGTCGATGAGAACTTGTGTCTGATAACGTTAAACGATTGTGCGAATTTTTCTTCCTCACTGTCGACACCGTACGCCCAGCATCTTGCATTAATCACGTATTCTCGGCGCACAACGAACAGAGAAAATGGCTCTCTTCCGAAAGTTTAACGGTAAGTACTGAACAATTTGATGATTATTAATTAATTTCCCAATTTTGAGTTTATTTTTCTTTTTATTTCTTTACTTTATTTTATTTTATTTTATTTTTTTTTATTTAAATATAAAATTTCTTTCAGAAACGGAGGTCATGTATATTGTTTTGTAATTGTGGTATTTTTAATTAATACAGATGACTTTGTAAACATCACATGCTATGATTGCAATGTACTTTAATGAAATCGTAATTCTACTTTCATATGTGAATTTAAACTATATTAGTTTCAATTTTTTGCTAGTAAATGTCGGTAGGTCAGTGTCTAATATCTTCGCTAATATATATATATATCTATATATTGGCTAATGTCCAGTAAACAAATTCCAACGTTGTATATATATCTTTCTATACTTTGTACAGTTAAATATAGAATATGAATAATGTGACAAACATATCATCTGATTGTGTGCATTCATGCACTGAATGGTGAAAAGAAATTTTATTGATTTTTTTATTCACATTAATTAATATATTTTAGCAAAATATTATTTCTAAAGCAAAAGAATTTATCTTGTTCTCGATATTATTTCTTCGGTAAAGTAAAACTTTGTGCAATTAATAGTATACCAATTTGCATGCACATACACGTTACAAAACACACATTAGTTACAAAATTTTCTAAGTGATAAGCATAATTGAAAAAGATAAGCGTTGCATAACTGCTTGCGTGCGCGAATAATCGTGCAAAAATCTTCGCGATTGATAGCCAACGTACGTATGATATCGGACTACACATACGCCGCGACTTCGCGACGTGTCGTTTCAATCCGAACGGAAATTTAAATTAGCAAACATTGCCGCATCGCATTATGCGTACGCGCACACGTAACATATGTGCACAATGCGTTCGTATTTTTCCAACGGTTTCATCTTCCAAATGACTTCGTACGAAACTACCTGTGACTCGGGCCGCTATTTTACTCGGTTCAATTAACAGAAATAGATATACGAGATAGACAAGTAGCTCGGCCACGGCCATACAATGCTGGCATGTATTTTATTATATTTCTAAAGAATTATATGTATGTAGAAACAAACCGCTATTTGCGGTATAATTTATCAAAATTGATTGATAGGCACGGAATGCAGTAATGTTGATTTAAATATTTTTGCTGTGACTTTGAAAAACTGTGAGCTAGAATAACGTAACGAGTTCGAAAACATTAATTTTTTATTTAAATTTTGTAAAACTTTAGCTGCTCGAATCAACAATATGAAATATGTGAACGTTGCAAAAATACTCTCAAAATGACGGAAATAATATACTGAAATCAGATTACGTAATTCGTTAAACAACCGAGAATATAAATAAAATTCAATTTTAAGCTTATAACAGCAAAGTAACGTTTCAATTAAATTCAGATACTTATTAATTATTTATTGTATTATTTATGCAATTAAAAATACAATCTCACTGCGATTTGATTGTTGTTGGTCGTGCTTCGTAATTATCAGCAATTCAATAAGGCGACAAGTCAGCATTAATACAAATAAGAAGCAAAATTATCCGATTAAACACGTAGTTACGTATTCTGACCTTCTAAAGTTTGTAATCTACGTCAATGCTTTCCTTGGACGGTATTCTCTTGAAATACCTGTAGTCGTCGTTATCTGTAAATATTAAACAAAGTATCCAAAACACATTGAAATAATTAATTTTATGGTTTAATCGTGAGACATTAAGTATCAATTATATATTTTCACGAGACATTATATTAGAAGTAAGATAATTTTATTTTAAATGATAGAAATATGATATTATATTGTCTTAAAAAAATTTTTTTATTTTTATTACATCTCTATCTTGTGTTGGTATTTATATCTTAGTTTTTTCTTCTCAACAGTGATTACATCACGTAATAGTTTATCACAAAATACGTAAGCAACTGCAGCTGCATTATTTTCGATAGATACTGTACATTTAATAGAAGACGTTTATTGTCGAAGATACGTCGTTATTCTTCATTTAAGATTATTTGATTAATTATGTGCTGTTTCAAAGGTCATTCTCGATTTTGATTACAATGAAGCAAATAGAAATACTTTACTTTATACGATCTCCACTTTTGAATATGCCAGCATGAAGTATATGTGAGATTATTTTAATAAAAAAAAATATATTAGTATCGCAAAAATGTAGAGATTAATGCAATGATCTATAAATGGTCTTGTAAATAATATTATTTATCGTAAAAAATATTTAGCAGAATATTCAGAGTTTTCCTCTACTTTTTCTCTAACAAGATATTCATGTGTGTTACAGAGAAGATTCCTCGAAGAGGCATTCTTGGAGCAATGATGTTTCTGGCTTGCATGTTTTCCTACGTTATTCGTACCAATTTATCTATAAGTATAGTTGCAATGGTAAATACAACAAGCAAAGACGGTGGTGTCGGACCAGCGTGTACCGTAGCAGATATAAAAGGCAATAAGACTATTGTACTCAAAGATGTAAGTTTGTGCGCATTCGTAAAATTTTCATAAACAAATAAATATGTCGTTAATTCACTATAATGATTAAGAAAAATATTATTAAAATTATTGCACATCTCTAAATGTGATATGACTAATGCGATTTTTCATGTTTTAGTTTGGAGAGCGTTACGAATGGAATCAACATATTCAAGGGCTACTACTATCAGGATACTTTTACGGTGTTCTCCCAGCTAGTGTCCCAGCTGGACTCTTAGCCGAAAAATACGGAGGTTCTAAAGTTGTAGCGTAAGTATATTAAATATATATTTATGAAATTACTTACTGCTAATCGTTTATTTACGATTATTAAATTAATTTTTTATTTTTATGATTTTAGATTCGCTACATTAATACCCGCAGTATTAAATCTCTTGATGCCTTGGGCTGCTGGGGTTCATTATGGTTTTGTTTTTGCACTCCGTTTTGTAATGGGATTCTTCGGAGTAAGTTTTAATTAATCTATACATCTTTTTTAAGCGAGATTATTAAAACATGTAAACTATTTTTTTAATTCAGATATAAGACTTCGATAAAAATAAAATATTAATTTTTTAATAGGGTGCCGTTTATCCTGCTCTTCACGCAATGATTGCCAGATGGGTACCTCCTGGGGAAAAAGGCATGTTTGTGTGGACTATGCAAGGTACTATTCTTTTATTTATCTCTTTAGCTTTTCAATAAAATTTTTTTTTTATAATGTGTATATTCACGTAGACTGTTCAATTTTTTTAAAGGTGGCCCATTTGGAACTGTGGTAACATTTGCTTTGTGTGGTGCGGTAATCAGTGCTTACGGATGGAAAGCTGCATTTTACGTTACGAGCGGGCTTATGTTAGTCTTTTATGTTTTGTGGGTATTTTTAATATATGACACGCCGGAATCGCATCCCAGTATCACGGAAAAGGAGAAAACTTATATAAAGGAACAAATAGGCACTACCGTCTCGAAACAAAAGGTGCGAAATTAATTTGTTAAATAAATTATTAAATTATAATAAACGAACTAAAATTACAGAATAACTATAAAATAAATTAACGTATGTATCTTTTATACAGGTTCAGCTACCAGTGAAAGCAGTTGCAACATCTCCACCATTTTTAGTGCTATTGTGGGCACATTTTGCAAATATGTGGGGTATTTATTTCATCGCTACAAATGGACCGAAATACACGTTGGAAGTCCTCGGTTTCAACATGAAATCGGTATTGTTTTCGCAATTTGGTTTTAAAAAAAGTTGCATGACTATAGTGTTATTTTTATCTTCTCATTACTAAAAACGTTTCTAATATTTTATGGATAGGGTGGCGCAATAACTGGATTACCTTACATAGCTAGATTAGGCGCTGGAGTGTTATTTGCAGCAGCGGGTGATTATGTACGAAGGAAGAATTTCTTATCATTAACCTTGATAAGAAAAATATTTATGCTTTTCTGTAAGTAATTTGCAACGTTTAAATTAGGTTATATTTGTTGTAACTTTGAAATAGAGATGTTAAAACGTATTTTATTAATAATTAATTAATTCATAATTCTTTTACAAATTCATGATTATTATTAACAGCTCATATAGGACCGGCAACTTGTCTGATAGTGATGACATATGTGGGTTGCGATGCTACAACTGCGATAATAATGTTAATTTTGGCGTTGGCCTTTAATGGAGCTGCTTGCCAAACCAGTTTGCAGAATCATCAAGATTTGGCACCGAACTATGCCGGTTCTTTATACGGAATTATGAATACATTTGGCAGTTTCCCCGGATTCATTATCCCACCTATCATTGGTGCTTTAACTAATGAAAAGGTATGTTACTTTTCTACATCAAAATTACATTAAAAATATAAAGAAATTTTTTAACCTTTGATAATGCATGAGAAAAGAATTATATGTATATGAGATAACTTTAAACGTATAATCTACATTTTTATGGGAATTATTTTTAAGTCTATTTATTTAATTTTTGTTTCCCCCTATGGATTTTTATTTTAATTATATTCTTTAATATTTTATTATTTTATAGAACGGCGTAGACGAATGGCGTGTAATGTTCTGGATATCAGCGGTGGTGTTCATATCAGCAACAATTCTGTTTTGGATATTTGGATCTGCGGAAATTCAACCATGGAATGATTCAACTCATACTAAAGTTCCTACTATTTCCGAAGAGGAAAAACGAATAAATGAAACACTAACGAAAGATGCAGCTGATACAGAAGCCGAGGAGAACGAACGTCTCTAGTAATTTTTGGAAATAAGGTAAAATGAATAAGTGTTTATTCACATCTGCATATTAGTTCAATGTTAGAAAGAGAGTGCATCTGATAATTGCTGCAAAAATTGATATCTTTGTTAAATTGTCATATTTTATACATTATTACAGACCACTATTTGTACAGCTTTTAATTATTAATGTATAGAAAAATAATTGCTAGATTTTTAGTATACTATAATTGGAACAAGAAAATTAAAATGTACAAAATGTAATATTCGATGCAAAATATTTAATTATAATACATTTAGAATGTTGCAGTTACAGATACACGTTGCTAGAATATCACGACATATTCTTTGTTTTAATTCGATTTACTTTTTCAGACGCAGAATTTTTTTTTTATTTTTTTTTAATTTTATTTTTACTGTATAAGACTGTAGGCGTTAAAACTTAGATTTTATATACTTTTCAGGCGTTTATATCATCTCGAATGTTTAAGTATTTATATGATATTACGCTTTTGTCATTCATACATTTGAGAATATCATGGCCGTGATCATTGAACACTCGGAAAGTGCGTGGTATTCAAACAATGTAATGTATCAAAATGTAAGAATACTCTGTAGTGCATTTTTTTAATTTCGTGCCAAAGTAGTACACGTGTTGCTCTCATTAAACACTCGACAAAACTATCGATAGTGTTACGCTGAGGAAACTTTTGGAGTCGTCTTCGGGCCAAGGCGTAAATGGTCGAGGTTAGATTACTCGATATTATAAATATAGTACGATAAATACATTTGTTGTATGTATATACATATATATATATTTTTCTCGTTTATAGGTAATCTTTTTTAAGTGTAATTTACGCCCATCGAGGTTTATTTCTATCGTAAAACTCCATATAATTTCTATACGTAAAAAAAGTTACAACAAAATCGGTGCGGGTGCCTGTTTTGTAAACAATTACCACTTTTTGCATTCAGATATTGTGCTCGTGAACATAAACGGGGAAGAAATGCATTACATTTGTAGATTGTAAAAAGTGTTACTCGTACAATCATATGTTAGAAGTTGTACGTTCGCACTGTGGGAAAATAAGAAATACAAAATGTGTTGTTCCTACATTTTTCTGGTAAAGACGACAATTATATTTAAGTCGAATTTTCGACGCCAACGTGCTGTCAATAATAATGTCGCTACAAATTGCGTTCTGTGTGAAGTATTTAGCAATAATATTTATCGCGCGTTAGTTCTAATTTTTTAATAAAAATAATTTACGAAGATTAAACCTATCTGTTTTAAAGTGAATAAAATCAAAGCGCATATTTACGTGCATTATAATATTATTAATTATTGTGAGTTGTATGCAAACTATGCATGCACACTGAAAAAGCGATATGGCATTTGCTGCGACGAGCGGCGACGGCGGCTGGCGTACGTGACTTCCCCCTCTCTCGGCCGCCGAGTGCGGGGAGGTGTAGTAGGCCGCGTTCTCCCTCAGTCCTCTGTGACCGGTGCTCCGCAACACATTTATGCGCGTGCCTCGTGTGAGATTCGACGCACATCACGCCAAGATCACGTACGCTAGCCGCCGTCGTAGCACCACGAATGTCATTTCTGACGGTGAGTGTACACGTTTATATAATTAATGATACATATCTTATTAGATTAATTTTTTTTCTTCATGTATTTTTATAATTATATCATGACAGCATTTGTTTATAAATTTCGTATAAATTGTAGCGAATTTACACATGTAAGAAATAATGAAATATACGTATATATTTTTTGTGCGATTTAATTACATAGTAAATAAAGTAAATACATATTTATAGGTGACCAAATTTATTAGAGACAAATTAAAAATAATATTATTCGTATTTAATAAAGATACAATAATACATGTTTCTGTTCATACCGTTCGTTTTATACTGATAAAAAAGAAAAATAAGTTGTGTACGTTTAAGAAAAATCTTTTCAGTAAAAAATTAAAGAGATCTTCGCTTGACTTTCAAGATAAATGTTCTAATTTCCATCGGTTTTAAAAGAACATTGATCACTTTGTCAGAAAACTCCACGGGCTGCATATTTTCTTCCTCATTTTGGAGAATATCATTCGTATCTTGTTCCCATGTCATACGTTTATTTTCGTTTAATAATTGATTGGCACCTAACGTAGTCTCTTTAATCGATTCAATCGAGAACGTCGAGAACAGATCCTGTTGAAATAAAATAGAAAATATGTACGTTTTTTTATTACACGTTTTTGTTCGATATTTTTTAGTTATCATTAATTTTTTAAAATATATTAATAATAATTATAATAAAATATAGACTCGCCTGAATGTTAACTTCTACTGGTTGAGAGAGCTGCTGTGCTTCACCAACTTCAAACAGGTGTTCTAATCTTAATAGAATTGTATCATCTTTCCATGGTTCCAAGGTAAGAATATGCACGTTTGGCGGTAATGTTTTATTAAGACCAGAAGTCTGCAATATAAATATTAATTTTTTTATTATTTTAATTATGAATAACTAGAAAAAAAAATTAAAAAATTGGATTATACGGAAAGTTTATCCGTCCACAAATACTATCCTGATCTTATCTTAAAAATTCCATTTTACATCGATTTGAATTCATGGTGGTTACCATTATGTTAAATTTTCCAAATTATTAAAAAATTAATATTATACGTACGAAAGTTTTAAGTACATCACATACATTTTTTATATTGCTCAAATTAACGGGAGCACCTAAGATCCAAGGATGTAGAGCCAATTTAAGCGCTAGTTCTTTCTCCTTCAATACGAATTTATCGACATTCTTAACTTTACCCCCAAAGAGATAATGTGTGCCTCTCGTTACTAAACCTGCACCGAAAGCAGTTTCATTCAATGCTTCTCCTACACCAAATGCATCGTCTTTTAAAAGTCGTCGATGAAGCTAAAAGTAAAGTTGTATATTAAGTAAATTTTTGAAAACAATTCAAATATAAATTCATTCATCAGACTTAAATATTTACCATCAGTTCGATTGCACCGTCTCGCAAACTAGTTCCCCCTTGTGCACGATCGACGAGAACATTTAACTTTAAATGTTTATTTTCATCTTTGATAGCAATTTTACTGGTGACAGGATAATAATTTCCCGATATTGGCTCTTCCAATTTCAAATCCCATGTTGGTCGATAGTTCCTAACACGTTTTAACATTTCTCTTCCATTGCTATCCGTGTAGAACGTTTTGTCTGTTTGCAAATTGCTTGTATACCTCGTGATTATCTCTTTACCAATCATATCTCTGAAATAAATTTTATAATCGTTATTTAATCAATATTTAAATTTTTACATAAATTTTATAATTTTTCAGAAAATTTATATAGTGATATTACACGTTATAAAATTTTAATTTATAATTATATCTCGAATATTGTATTGAAAAAACTTTTTAAGAAAGAATTTTAAAGATTTGCATTGCGTGATATAAATTAAATATTCTGTCAATAAAAATTGATAATACTTGACAGGTATTGGTCCAACAAGCCAATCAAATTCGATATAATCTTCTTCTGCATAAAGTCGAACTACTTGACTGACCCAGTCATTTATTGTATGATGGAGTTCTTTCACAATAGGGCCTATA
Source organism: Cardiocondyla obscurior (assembly GCF_019399895.1). Taxonomy (NCBI): domain Eukaryota; kingdom Metazoa; phylum Arthropoda; class Insecta; order Hymenoptera; family Formicidae; genus Cardiocondyla; species Cardiocondyla obscurior. The sequence continues at coordinate 2,516,315 of NC_091880.1, read as the reverse complement.
AAAAACGAATTTTAGTACGTGTTTAGTATGCATATCTTATTTAGAATAAAATAGACTTAATGTATTTTAGAGACCTTCGTATATTCTATATGAACCGATGTATGCAAAATTCCTAGCCGCTGTTTCTTTAGGTCTAAAGATATATGCTCCAGAAGACCTATTAACGAAGACTTTATTATTACCCTCTGCTCCTATGTAATACTGAAAAGATTGTACGACACTAATGTTCTGCTGGTTCCAGAGAACTTTTATGTCACCATTGGTCTCAATGGATACATTATACATCTGAAAATTACACATTTATTATTTGACTTTGCCTTACGTCTCAAAGACTAATTTTTAGTATTGTTAAAATTGAAAAAAAAATGTTTTAATTATTAAAATCAGAAAATTATTTTTAAATTTTATCTTATATTATAAATTTATATGAATTTACCTCATTACTTATAGACTTGGCTGATTGAGATTGTTGAACAATATTTTCTTGCGTCTTTTTGGCAATGGCATAAGCTAAAATACCAAGAGGGGGGATATTTGAAGCACGAAAGACGATTTCGTTTGTAGCTTTGCTCTTTCTTCCTGTGATATTTCGAACTGCTTCAGGAATCGGTACAATTTGCATAACTGGGTATAATCCTTCAACCCCAAAAAGTAACATTATATATCGTGAAAATTATAATAAAAATTGCCTGTGATTTTTAAATTCGTACGTTTCGCATTATTTTAAGCTTTGATATTTTAAAATCGTATACGTACCATCGGTCAATGATCGAGCTGCATAAGAATTTCCTTGAACAGGAACGCGAACATAGGTGGAAACAGGCCTGCTTAGAGGATTGTATACTAGAACCATAAACGTGTCATTTTTTTCGGAAAACGCACACGAGCTAATGTTTAATTCCAAACACGTAAAGATCTTAAAAGACGCCGCCGTATTATCTGCCATTCCCGACCATAATCTACATTATAAACATCAGTAAAAAAAATTAGAATAATTTTTAAGTTTTATATTAAATTACGTAGAAAATTATAGAGAGAATATTATATAAAGATTTATATGTGAGAACACATTTCTTTACATAATTATTCTTATTTTAAATGTAAAATTAAAAACAGGTTTCGGTAAAAATTACCCTATAGCTTTTGAAATTATATCTCCAGCATAATCCATACTCTCGTACAATATACGAGCATAATCTTCCGCGACTAATTGTTTCTCAGTGCCTGTAACAGCATCATGATGCTGCATCACTCCCATTGCTTCACGGAAATGTTCCAGAGGCTTGTCGTAATTTTTCAGATTTGTCAAAGCAATAAGTTGCTTGCTTACCTAAAAATAGATAATAATATTTGTTTTAAAAGTACGATTCGTAACTGGAATTTAAATATTATGAATTGTTATCTTATACTGTCCTTACTTGCAACAAATTGTTTCCCTCACGCTCAAAGTACTTCAAAGTTGGTCTTGATGAGAAATAGCCGGTCCAGTAAGAATGAGGATCACTCGCATATGGAAAGAAGTCGTCGCTCTTGGTAGGCCATTGAACTTTCAAATCATTTAGGGCTTTTAAATAGCACGAAGGCGTCGAATAAATTACGTTCACTGTAGAACCATTTCGCTCATTTGTATATCTAAAAAAATAATTGTTCTGTTAAGACTAAATCAATATTTAAACAGACTGAATTATATTATATAAATTCTCGAGCATCAATTCCGAGATTTCTCATAGACGAGACTTGAACTAAAACGTTCGTCAAGTAACAAGAGTGCATGTCGACGTAGAAGCGGAATGACATTTGACGTTACACTCACTATCAGCGTCGTTCTTTATCAGCAGCGAGTAACTCCAGCTGCACGTTTTATTTTACCATCGCGTAGCATGCAACTCGAATTATGATTATTTTTTTAAGATATTATTCTCGCGGTATCAAGTGAACCAAACGACAGAACGATCAGCGACCTACAAGGAACAGCCTTCCTCGGCGTCGATATTTCTCGATTTTTTCACCTTTACCGGGCAAACATGACGAACGAAGAGATCGTTCGAGATCTCTCGGTGGCGAGACTCTGACTAAAACGTTCAGGAAAAAACAGGAGTGCACGTTGAGCAAGGCGGTTGAAATCAAGGTGCCGCTAGCACCATTCTCGATCGACAGCGGTAAGTTCGAGCTACAGAGTCTGGCGTACTACCGAATAATATTCAGTTTGGATTACATTCATTTTTTTAAAAGTTATTACTCTCGCATGCTCTCGCGGCATCAAGTGATCCAAACGAGAGAACGTTCGGCCAGCTGAATTACAAGAAACAGTCTTCCTCGGCGCCAATATTTCTCGATTTTTTCAATTTGACCGGGAAAACATGACGAACAAAGAAGTCACTCGAGACTTCTCGGTGGCGAAACTCGGACTAAAGCGTTCGAGAGGTAACAGGATTGCACGCCGAGGAAGGGAATTGAAATCAAGGCACCGCTAGCAACACCTCGCTCAACGTGCACTTCTGTTACTTCTCGAACGCTTTAGTTCAGAGTCTCGCCATCAAGAGATCTCGAGGGACCTCTTCGTCCAACATGTTTGCCCTGTAAAGGTGAAAAAATGGAGAAATATCGGCGCCGAGGAAGGCCGTTCCTTGTAAGCTCAGCTGGTCGCACGTTTTCTCGTTTGGCATTTGGCTCACTTGATGCCGTGAGAGCATAATAACTTAGAAAAATGAGTATAATTCAAGTTGCATATTACTCGATGATAAAATAGAGTAAGCAGCTCGAGCTTCCTGCTGTTAGCCAAAGATGACGCAGGCAATACCATAACTCGGATCTCTCGGACAGCTTGCTCAACGTACAATCCCGTTACTTCTTGAACGTTTTGGCCCAAGTCTCGTCACCGAGAGATCTCGAAGAACCTCTTCGTTAGTCATGCTTGCTCGGTAAAGGTGAAAAAAAAAATGGAGAAATATCAGCTCCAAGGAAGGCTGCTTCTTGTTACAGCTGGTCGCACGTTCTCTCGTTTGGCTGACTTGATATGCTGCAACAGCAAGCAACAACATGAGCAAATAGCCTTATATTATTTTTAATTTTTATAAATTTTGCTAAATTTTTAGCATCGCAGGATCTATATGTAAGGATAACAATATTAAACCAAAATTAAACTTTAAAAACAAATAAAAAAAAAAAAAAAAAAAAAAAAAATAAAAAAACTTAAAAGTCTATTTTATGTTAATTTTAATTTTTTTTATATTAAAATATTAGAAAAATTTATTATTAATCGTTAAATTAAAATGTCAAAATTTAGCAAAATAATTTTCTAAAGCTAATTTTACCTGAGCAGTTTATCTAAGTTACCAAACACCATCTCAGATTGTTGATAATGAAAGTCCTCACCCATAGTGAAAATAATGTTATTAGTTTTGTAGGCACGTGCTTGAATATGAGCGTACGCCAGGAACTGTTCCACCTGCGTAGCGTACAATTTTTACTTACCATAGCATGAAGACGGCATATATCGTCACTCGCAATGTTAAAAATATAACTTCTACCCTTTATATTTTGCGAAGCAACAATAACTTTTTATGCAAGCTCGTAAACATCGGATATATTTCAAAAAAACATGAGTTACGAAATTTAAATTTTGTACGTTAATACCTTATCAGCTTATCCAGATTCATGAAGTACATTTCCGCATGCTGATAAGTAAAGTCTCCTCCCATTGTTAATATGATATGATTTGTGCGGTAATAATTACGTTGCGTAATCGCGTATCTCAGAAAATCGTCGATCTAGCACAGAAACATATCGCGAAGATTACGACTCTCGCTCAAATTAAATATATCGAGCAACATTATAAAATTATGATTACAAGTTTTCAGATTATATTATGCTTCATTCAAAATTTAAATGAGAAAAATTTCCAATTAAATTTGAAAACTTAGTATTGTAAAACATTTTTTTTAATCTTATTATTATCTTGTAAATAAAACAAAATATGATTGGTACTAATCTAAGCTCGATTTAATATTTTACATCTCGTTAATTTGTTCATTTATCGTTGAAGACCTTTATATCACCGGATTTATCATATTTAGTTATAACGTCTACGTACCCTTTCGTTGATGTTAGAATCGGGGCTATCAGGATCATCAATCATTGGTTCATCGTCACATAAAACATCGAAACAAAATCCTGGTGGTGGACTATAACCGTTATACATCGCAGTTGTAAATAAATCCGCCTTCTTTCCTGAAATAATAACGTAGATTAAAAAATCAACTTTGTGCATGTATAGCAACTTTAATAATCCTCATTTTTGTCAAAAATATTTTCTTACCTAAATTTGGACTGCCTTTCCAAATAAATTCCATCGTTTGGTCTTCTAATCTCTTAGCTTTATCTTGATAATCCAAACGACCAAACAACATTCCATCAAAGCCCATTTGCGCAAATAAAGAAGCTTGTTCTTTTGAATGACCAAAGGGATCTATTTGCCATCCAATATGTGGTCTGGCACAGCTTCCAAACGTGTCGTTGAGTCGCCTACAGATTAATAATCAGCGATACATAAATTATGATGGTAAATTAAAATTTATACAAAACGTATTTAGAAAAGAACATGTATTTATTAAGCAGATGTGTACCTAAATCCCCATGTAAATTGGTCCACTATTGAATGATAGTGCGTGCATGCTTCGTCATTCATGCTCCATGCACCTCCAATGATTTCTAATCGCCCTTCATTGATTAGCATTTTAACGTCAGCACGTACTTTTTCATCTTGTCGTAACCACCATTTCCACAAGTAAGCGGTTTCCACATAAATAAATCTGTGAAAAATATTGAATAATATATAATTTATATTTATCAAAGTTTTGTAAATGTTAAAAAATAATTGATAAGATTTTTACCAGTTATTGATAACATAACTTATCACACAATAACATGATCTGTACCGTTACATATCTGTTTATTTGTGATAATGAACTTTGAATGTGTTTATGTAAATCTTTATCTCATGTTTACGCCAAAGATATTAAATTTATAATAATTACCTTCTATTTGGATCAGCTAGTAATGATTTAATGACACTGTCAAGAATATACTGCACACCAGCCTTTTGGATTTTAGAGTGACCTAAACAATAGAAATTGTTTTTATTACACATTTTTAAAGAAATAATAAAAAAAAAAAAAATAATAATATATATAAATATAAAGAAAATTTAAAACAATACATGGGGCTATAATTAAACAAATTTGTAATATATCTCTTTAAAAGTATATTTAATTTTTTATTTGAAAAATTTTATACTGACTTACTTCCAAAATAATATTGATCCACAGTCTTTAACCAGCCAACATCATCATGAGTATGTGGGACCAAATGAATATTAAGTTTCTTTGGGTTTACTGGATGGCATGCCTAAAATTAATCAATTACATTAATTGTATTCATCCTTTCTAGTAATTTTAATTATTTCTCTTATTTTATAATATATCCAATACATTAAATTAATCTGTATTAAAAATAATTTTTATTATTGCAGAACAGGCTTGTCTAGAGATAAAACATCGGGAATAAATATGAAGAAACAATATTGCGACTTGTGTTGCATTTCTAATTGATTGACACATTAATTAGGAAATTAATTTGTTTACCTCATAATCGCACTTTTTGGTGGCCTCTGTGTCTGTGGTAAGTGGTATTCGTGCCGCATCGCCGAGAGAGAGAAATTGTGCGAATGTCAGTGATAGAAGGAGAAGCAAAAGTTTGTATCGTAACATAGCGAGGATCGTTGCTTCTTCCAACATGCAACGTATGTGACTAATGAGATCATTGACGCTAACGTCCTATATTTATACCGTTAACGGACCTCGTACTTCAATCCCCCAATGTGATATGGATGGTGGCGGTGCACTTGACCACAGTTCAATTGGACACAACATCTACTAGGTCACTCGTAAATACACGCGCGGATTGTTAGTTAATTTTTTTCGCGCGGAACTGCCGACATTCCCGGTTATAAAGTTTAACAATAATAAACTTCGGCGCCCGAATACTTTATGCGGTATTTGCAAAAAACCCCGACCGTGGGTCGTTTATTTAATCGGCGACGACATTTAGATGTACAAAAATTATTAAAAATTTCATATACATAGGTATATAAAATTGAAATAAAAATATAATATAAACTACTACAACTACAACTGCTTCTACTAGGTTAAAGCGAATTATTGATTAACACAAACTTTCTTTTTTAAATATTTTTTGCGTTAATTATATTAGTTTATACATTGTTTTATTATTTTTTTGTTTAATTTTTCTAGTTGTCGCATAAATATTGGATTTAATTCTGTGTTCTTATTGGTTGATAACAGTCGCGAAATACTGAGTCAGTTTTCCCTCTTAAACATTGCATGCTTCATGGCACAAGAAATGTTTTTCTTAAATGTTTCTAATTCTAGGCTAATTTAATCGTCTACCAATTTACAGATTCGCACAAGTATGTTTTTCTGTTTGTTGTTTTTTACATTTTGATTGAACAAATTGAAAATGAATGATGAAGAAACGACATTTTTTAACGAAGAGAACGAATTCTATTTCGAATCCGATCACTTGGCACTGAAAGGTAATAAAGATTACCATGCTTTCTTGAAAACAATAGTTATTCTCGAGGCTCAGAGAGTTAAAGCTATAGAGGATTTAGACAAACTTATGTCTGTGCGCGCCGAGGCGTTAAATGATCCGATATCATTCGTCGCAAAATTGCAAAACGGTGATTTACCAGAGCTACCTGGTCCACAAAAAATTGCAGAGATTCCTTATGTTGACTGGTCCCAGTACAATATTCCATTGTCAGATATACGTATGAAGCCACAAACTCGACAAGGACATATATTGCCTAAATTACAGTCAAAAACCGAAGAGGAAAATGGAAAGGTACATATTAAGGTATATTTAGTTATAAATTTTGTAATAAATTTTTTTTCTTTTTAAGATTTTAGTGAGAGGTCGTGCTTTTGATGAAACTAAACCTGAAACTTTCAATCAGTTGTGGACAATGGAGGAACAAAGAAGACTTGAAGAACTTTTAACAGTGTATCCACCAGAAGAAATAGAAATGAAACGTTGGACTAAGATAGCAAATGCATTAGGTATGCTAGTAATATGTTGTAATATATTTTTTTGTAAATAAAATATTGTAACTGTTTTTTTTCTTTTTTTTTTGTAGGAAATCGAACACCTAAACAAGTGTCCAGTAGAGTACAAAAGTATTTTATTAAGCTTTCAAAGGCAGGCTTACCAGTACCAGGCAGAGGTCCTAAAATAAAAGTAGATTTTAAGCGAAGTTTAAATAAATATCGCTACAATCATTTTTTATTTAAACGTTCAACTTTCTTTCCACATCAAGATACTTCTTTTACTTTCTCAGATGAAAGTAAGGAACAATCTATAGTAGAAGAATCTGTAAGTGCATGTTACTGTTTTTTTTTTTTTTTTTTTAATGTTAAAAATTAAAGATTATTAATATTATATTTTTTTTAGGAGGACGATATAACAAATGGAGGAAGTGATGATAATTTTGAATTAAGACAAATCAATTTATTGCGCCAAGTAAAAGCTGAAAAAGAACAAAATTCTCCTACATATAAACATGTCGGATATAAAGTATGTGTTATTTTTTTTTTTTTATAGTTGTGATATTATATATCGTAAAATTATTGTTTATTAATTATTTTTCCAACAGTGTACAGTATGTGGTGAGGAACCTTTAAAAGGTACTAGATGGCATTGTGCAGAATGTCTTATTGGAATTGATCTATGTGGTGATTGTGCAGTAGAACAATTAGAAGTAGAAAATCCCTCACATGATCCATCTCACAGATTAATTGCCATAAAACCACCGTCAGGTACTAAAAGTTATGACCTGGATTATTTTCCACAAAATTTTTGTAATTCCTCCTACAATTATCTTGATCCAAATTTCCTTCCCGAATAACTTAAATAAAAATATTATAAATAAAATTCAACAAAAAAGATATATATATATATATTATAAAGAATTCTATTCGTTTCTTAAGATTTTACAACAGATATTTACTATAACTCTTATAAATCATTTATAGATTGTTCCAATTGAACTAGAGACTCTTTCGCTACAAGTCCTATTTGGCCTTCAGACGTCTCTGATGGTTCTAAGCATAATATCGTAGCAGCCTCTTTTAAAATATTTGCCGCTTCTATCATTTTGGTCTTTAATCTAGCCTCGTCAATGACATTGGCATTCCACTGACCTTTCGCTAAAAATAGTAACGGTGCGTGTAGCTCGTATAACGTCATACCTGCCAAAAAAGTAAGGCAACAAAGTTATTCGTATATCTTTTTTTAATTAAAAAAAAATTTAAGAAATATTATAGATATACCTCTTACGCGACTATATCCAGGTTCTACAACATTTAAAACTTGAAGCAATAAATGGCACATATCGACTTTATGCTCTAATACAACATCCGGTAAATCGTCTAACAAGTACTCGTCAACTCGACCGTACATTTGAGTCAATGAGTGCCTAAGAAATATTGCATCTCTCAATTAAAAATTTTTTAATAACGTAAAAAGAGTATGCAAGAATGTATAATATAAATAAAAATTAAGCTCGTAAAATTAACTTTTGAATAAAACTAATTTTACAGATATTTTTCATTGAACAATTGCAGGGTTCCGTACCTTAACATCGAAAGAAAAGCATGACGAGGATGTAAAACTGATTGATATTTCTTCATAATGGTTTCTCTTTCGTGAATCGCATCAGCTCCATCGACTCCACTGATAGCTTCAGCAGCGTCCACTTCCGCTTGAATAATTTGAAAAACTTTTTTTACTGCGTGACCGTTGGTAGAAAATTCGCAATGCGTACACTTCCATGTACTTTCCGAGTCTGAAAAATATCATCGATTGCGTAACTTGACTTTGCATATAACTTGAAGAAAGTATAAGAAAGTATTAATAGTTATTATGGTGTAGTACCTAAGGAATCCAGTGGCATAACGATTCCGTTGTCGCATTTATTGCATTTCAGGGTAGACATGTGGGTGCCCAGTTCTGTAGGATCTGCACATCGGGAGCAAGCGCACGCAAAGTGCTTGCCTTCAAGCAGATGCTCTCTTCGTAACATCGTCGGAAGTAACGAGTGCGTGTAACTTGCATAGAGTTCACCGTCCGCAGGAATTTTAAGCGTGGTACGCAATCGTATCCTGTGGATACAAGAACCGTACGCATAATTGCTACTCGCATTTAATACAGAGCGTATCTTCATCAGCATAATAAACCGCGTGAAATTTCCTGGGAATCGAGCGCATTGTATGAATCAATTAAGACAGGACTGTGCATAAATGTATAGCAAGTAAGGTAAGTAAATATCATCCTGTAAATGATCACTGCTGTTTAATTATCGTTTAAAATTTTTTCCGATGGTAATGTGATATATTATTATTACAAAGAATTGTGCTTTTATTTTGTTATTTGTTCAAACGATTTTAATTGATTTACCTGTAATCAACTGGAGATATACTATGAGATGTATTCGAGACACACGAGTGATTCATCATAGCGACAATTGGGTAAAGACCACGTGCGCTGAACCCTTTCACCGTTCGCACTTCGAATGTGTTAATTTCCAAGATTCCACATGCTGTTTGAATGTATTCCTCTGAGAATCTGTGTTAGAAATATTCATTTAAAAAAATTATATGTATCTTTATGAGAGAAATATCTTAGTCGCTATATTTAGACATTATAATATACCTGCCAAGTTTAAGTCGTTTTCTCAGATAGTCCACAATGTTGACATGATCTGACTTCCACTGTGGTTTCTTACACCTTATCTTATTATGCGCCTCCATATTCTTTACTTCTTTGTTCCACCTTTCGACGTTTCTCTCTGACTCCAACAATAGTCTCAACGGCGTTATGCATTCTAATTGCGGAACACCGTTTTCGCTAGTTGCATCGAGCGCGGCATCCACATTAAACTTCTCGTTGGCCTGTACAAACACCTGTCAAGGAAAATAGATTGTCAGATATTTAAAACAGAATATCGAGAACAAACAGTTATATTTTCTATGAGATCTTAAGCGGCATAGAAAAAGCTTTTTAATTAACATATACTTTACTCACTTGGCACTCGTAATTTTTATGTTGCAAAGAATTCTCACAATCTTGGTTGCAAACAGGCCATCCACATTTAGAACATAACGGTTTGTTATCAGGTTCAGGTGGCCAAGGTGTGTAACAGGAAAGACACAAGGGATAGGTACATGCCTTCGGCCCAACGACAAAGGGCATTTCTGTTACAATTTCTTCGCCAGGCTGCAGTTCTCTATTTGCAACCATGTATCTGCATAAAATATTTCTTATTAAATATTTAAATTATTTTAACGCGTATTCTAATAACATATTTATTAAGATTATTGGATTTGGACGATTTACCAATTTTATTATGTAAATCGCATGTATTCATTAATTTACTTGATTACTTTGATGAGATTCTGGAAATATTTAATTTATTCCGAACGACTTAATGCACCGCGCAGTTTCACATTAAAAAAAATACTTCCTGTTCAAGTAATTTCAACGATCTCATATTTTATCTTAATTTAAGTTTAAACAATTTATCAATTTCATTCTTTCTTTTTTCCTACCTGCCAACCTGATCATTCTGTAACACTTTATACGCCGGCGATGCGAATGCGCCACTTTCCTAAAACATTTTGAGAATATAATTAATTCTTTTTAAATAAAATTATGTAAAATGTTATTTAATATATAGTACAAACATCCTTTAATAAATGTATCGAATTGATCAGAATTTGATTCAAGTAACAAGTATAAGCTGACGTACCGATTCTTTAGACATGTTCGATTGAAAATTATGCTGGCGAAAAACAGCTTCCTTCCTCAATGAGATGCTGATGCCGTATTGATTAAAGGTCTGTGCTTGAACTGAGCCAACGACTGGCTTGCCGCACTTTATATTCTTAGTTTATTAAAAATATCGCGCGTAAGCTCTGCCAATTTAGTTATACTAGGGTGCGTAGTGAGATTTGTGCTGTTTTCGGACACAACGTGACCACGCTCCCGGTATATTTTTGGACCGAAAGTTCGACGCAAACGCACAGAAGGATCTACAAGCTTCTCATAGTTTTCCGCTCAGTGCAACGATTGTATAATACAAATATTATACAATCTCGTTCATCGTTTCTCGTAATTTCCTCATTTTATTATTATTTTTTCTCAACGACGCCGATCTTATACCTGTAGAAAATAAAAAAATTCTTAACCAGCAGCTTGATAAAAATTCGAAAGAAACATGCAATAATTAATTCTGGCAATAATTACTTAATTTGTTAAAAATTCTGTTTTACCAATATCGTTATCTTTCTCGAGTCTATTTTGTTTAATTTAAATTGATCGACGGAAGCTTGATCCAGTCACCGCAATGCACGCAAATTTAAATGATCCGATGTGTAAATAATTCGACATGTTGAGCCTGACTTCAAAGTTTTCAAATCAAAGTAGAACTTGTCTTTCGCTTACGACAATATACAAACATCTCCCGCATTGTTTTGCCTGGACGTAAAGTTTTCGATCGCCTAGACCGCCGTCTAAACGTTTCAAAGGGTCAGTTGCCGGAATTTAGGTGCAAACGCGTCGCGGGAGACGCGTTGCGGAACGTCGCGTCGGTGGCGTGCAGAAATAGGCCTTGCGCTTGTTCTCGCGCAACGTTACCGCGCATGCGGGTCTATCGTCCTAGGTCGCACGACTTTTTCTATCTCTCCTCCCTCTCTGTCTCGTCTCTCGCGACGTTGGTTGCGCGACTGTACCTGTGTAAGAGTTGCGCATTTTTCGTCCCGTATCCACCAAAACTGTAAGTACACCATCGTTGTAGAATTTAGCTATCGCGATAGGAAATTCGTCGCGTCGCGAAACTCGAGTCTCGCAGGGTAACCTCAAACGGGGTATCAGACGCAGAAGAGAAGCAAGTCGGGCCATAGGGTTCTCAATTTCGTTCTCGGAAAACCGGCATGGGATCGCAATGTCGTCTGCCTTTAACTCGCGGGAAAACGTCAAGCGGGATCGGGTTTTTAGAGAAAGTCGCGTCGTCGGGCGAGCGGAAGCTGGTCTTTTGACACGCGGCGGCACGTAGAGCGATTTCTAAGTTAGAACCCCGAACAATCGAGACATCAGTTGGTCGAGCTTATGTAATACTTTGCGCGACAGGTCAATACTATTCCGTTCGTGCATACGTTGCAATTTACACCTCACGATATCCTATCACTGTGGATTGTTTGCTTTAGATTTTTGGCGATGATAACTAGGATTTTTTTATGACCCAAGAAAATTCTCTTTCTTTAGACTTGCAGACGTATTTTAAATTATTTAATGAATTAATCCGCACGTAAGCGTTTAGCTTTATTCCATGAATGGATTAATGTACATACATGTATATAATTTAATTATATAGTACAGAATATATTGTTGGCATATGTATCTAGATACATATGCCTTTTGTAATCTGTTTTGGTTAAGATTTATTCAATGAGAACAGTGGCAAGTCATTAAACAGATATTTCTATAGTGTTGCAGAATATGGCTCCTCCAACATATTCTGATCTGGGAAAGAATGCTCGAGATGTATTTGGTCAAGGTTACCACTTTGGTTTGTTCAAACTAGATGTGAAAACCAAGACTAATTCTGATGTTGAGTTCTCTTGTGGAGGTGTGTCTAACCAGGATACAGGAAAGGTATTTGGTAACTTGGAAACAAAGTACAAGTTCAAGGAACATGGATTGACGTTTGGTGAGAAGTGGAATACTGACAATACTCTTGGAACTGAAATCAGCATTGCCAATAAGTTGCTCAATGGTCTCACTGTCGGTTATAGCTGTACCTTCTCTCCACAAACAGGGTAAGATATCTTGCAAGTACCAAAAACTAGAGTGCTTTATGATTTGTAATTATATTTTGATTTACTATTTTTATATTTGCAGCTCCAAAACTGGAAAACTGAAGACGACTTATAAACATGAAAATGTCTCTGCAACTGCTGATTTTGATCTCAGTCTGTCTGCTGGACCCTTGATTTATGCTTCTGGGGTTGTGGGTTATCAAGGTAAATTAAAACATTAGATATATGCATTAATAATAAACTTTAATAATATATTTTTTATACACATTAGTTTAAACAAATTTTAATTTAGATCCTTATGCATCCATCCCTTTGTCCTAAATCTATATTTCCTTGTTCTGAATAAATGGAATAACTTACAAATAAAAAGTAAGCCTGTCATATGATTTAAATATTAGTTATTTAATTATTTGGATGAATATATTGTTTATTTTATAGGATGGCTGGGTGGTTATCAGGCTTCCTTTGATTCACAAAGAAACAAACTTACAAGGAACAATTTTGCTCTTGGATACGTCGCTTCCGATTTTACTCTTCATAGCGCTGTGTAAGTATAATTATAAAAACATCATGTCTGATACATTTTTGTTTAATTAATTAATATTTAAACAATATTTTATTTTTAGAGATAACGGTCGCGAGTTTAACAGCTCCATTTATCATAAAATAAAGCCAGATTTGGAAGGAGCAATTAATTTGGTGTATAATTCCAGTAATAATGTAACTCAATTCGGTATTGGTGCAAAGTATAATCTTGATAATAATGCTAATATTAGAGCCAAAGTAAATTCTAATCTACAGATAGGTTTGGGATATCAACAGAAACTACGAGACGGTGAGTAATGTAAAAAAAATATTTTCTTAAAAATATGAATAGAATTCTAAATATTTTTATAAGTGCAAAATGCAATATAAATTATTTTAATAACGTTGTACAGAATGTAATATATTATTTAAACACATTTTAAAATCTAAATTAAAAAAAAATGTTTTTTGTTCACGGTAAAAATTTACGATAAAACAACATTCTATTAATAACTAGTACTTTGACAGTCACACTGAATAGAGAATAAACTTTTGGCAGAGTGACAATTTCACAATGGTCTATAGTAATAATTTAGTAATATATAGTTATAAAATTAATAAATCTTACAAGTACCCATTTATACGTTAATAAATAGTTAAAAAAGTAAATATCTACTTACAGGTGTAACTTTGACGCTTTCCACGAACATTGATGGGAAAAACTTTGGCTCTGGTGGCCACAAATATGGCGTTGCGCTAGATCTTCAAGCTTAAATACGTACCATATAAATTAATGCTTATTACGAGTAAACAAAAAAAATTATCCCATAAAAATATATTTATGACCTCTGTGTCATAACAAATTGGCGTGACAGTACATGCTTCAAATAAATATTACCTGTAAAATGTAGGTAGATTGATCCTTGAATAGATGCCACAAAATATCATTCGAAATTAGTTTATCACATTAGTCTATTATACATAATTGTGACCATGATTCAACAATATCTTTTATGAACAATATGAATTCGTGTTATACATACGGATTTGTACTGTTATCGTACTAAAGTTACACGCGCAGTTTTTTTGTCAGTTCCTGTTAAGTAAAATAATTTTCATCATTAAAAATACACTGAAATATATAATGTGAAATAAAGAGAGAAAAGGCAATAGTATGAATTAAAAAATATAAAGATATTTAACTTGTAACATTTGGTTTATTTGGTTGATAGTAAGTATTCATATTATTAATATACTTTATATTCAATTTTTCATATTACTTCGTATAAATAATTTCCAAATAATGCAAAATATTTTTTTGAAACGCTATACTATTTTAATCATATTTTTACGAATTTTGTGTTTGACTGGATAGGACCAGATTAGAATATATATGATACTCATATTTTTATGCAATCAAATAGTGATAGTTGACCTAATCAAATGTGATTGATTGACAGTAAATGAGTATATATTTTTTTGGTATTATCATATATTGATATAATGATATGCTGCCTTCTCTAATTCATATAAATAATACAATTATGTAAACTTGTATAGATTACAATATTAATAATCACTTATGCTATTCTCATATCGTAAGAAATGGATATTTCCAAGTTTGTTCCTTGTTAAAAAGTACTGCCAGTTTGGCTAAATTATAACGTTTGTCTCAAATGTTAATGAAAGTATATTCCTTTACAAAATTTTCATATATAATCACGTAAATGTAAAAAATAATAATGGTCATATTTTCAAAAAGACATAAGTAGGACATATATGTATAATTCCATTGCTTTATTTTACATAGAAAATAATAATTGTTTGCGAGGTAAAAAATAGTTTTTATTTTCCTCATAAATTATTCTTTATAGGTTATGTGTAGGTTCAATGAATAATATTGTACGAAGTACGAATGTGATTTATTTACAAGAAGAACTTACATTGTTTTTCATCTATATATGATTTTACCTAAATCGATTGCAAATAAACAACCATTTCAATATTTCTCTTAAATTTGCTTTAGTATTGTGTACGATAAAATTATATTAAATTTTTAGGTACATTTTTTTTTAATAAGCGATATAAAATAGTAAAATTGGTATTGCAGAAAATTAAGGATGTAATATACATTCAACATATTTTAAATGCACAATACTGACTAATATCAATTCTAAAAACAATGTGGTTATATTCTGAAATGAAATTTTATATAGAAAACAATCAAACATAATGAATGATGTGCATTGGGCGATATTTATGTCTCAATAATGAGCTCTATAAATATTCACTATTTTGGCTGGCTGTGTATCGTGTACATATTGTAAATAATTCCGATATTTTTCGTTCGACATTTTTCCGTGTTAAACAAAATTTGTATTAATGCACCATTTGATCGTCCATTGCTTTTGCGATCCATTCTGGCTCTGTTTGAGCTATTTTCTCGATTATTTGATTCACTTGGTAACATAGCGATTGTATTTGTTTGTCCCATGTAGGTAAGGTCTCACGTGCTGGAAAAATAAAACGGTATTGATTGCATAAAAAATGATACATATGAGTTGAAAAATTTAAAGCAACTTACTTTCGAAATGTACTATAGAATCGATTTGATCTATATATCCATTCATTCTGCTTTCAGTAATCATTTGGCTGGCAATTTTTTCCGCTTTAGTAGGTGGAATATCCAATAATGCACCTAATTCTTCGAACGTAATGTTGTTGTACAATTTACTAGCAGACAATAAATTATGTTCGATAACAGCACGGTCGAGTATAGTGGAGCCTAATCCGTCAATGGTGCACGCTTTCTGGTGAGGCTGCAATAATGCTTCAAACTCCTGTAATTCAGAACGCCGAATAATACGGTCCAGATACATTTTTTCCAAAATTGAGTAAGCTGGAAGTTGTTGACAGCGTTCGTCTTTAAACAATGTAGCCAGCATTCGACTTCTTTGTTGTCCTGTAAAAAAAATAACGTGAGTAACAATTTAAGAAATGGAATTTGCTTAAAGTTAACTAATTGCTTGCCTGCAGAAGCTAACACTGTGCAAATCAATGCATTCCTAAGAGCCGTCATGCGTTCGTCTTCATGAATGATGGACCTATATGATAATTCATTGTATCTCTGAGCTGCTTCTATAAACTTTCTTCTATAATCTAGCACTCTTGCATAGCACACTTTATAATATATTTGCAACTGTTCATTTTTAGATTCAGCCTATGGAATAATAAAAAAAGAATTAGATATCAAAATATTAAAAAAAAAACTTGTAAGAGAGAGAAAAAAACGAAAAAACTTTACCTGCAAAAGTGATGCTCGATTGATAAATGCTTCAGCCTGTACTGGGTCATCATCTTCCAAATATAATCTAGCAATTTTAAGATAAGTTTCAAGTTTGTAGTCAATGGTATACTGCCTGAAAAAATTAATTTTGTTAGTGTCACTAGTGAAAACAATAAGATTAAATAAAATATGTATATATTACTTTTGTCCTGTTTCCAGTGGTATGCCAACTAAAACATTTGCAGCTTCTCTCCAGTTCTGATTACGTTCATAAATATCAGCTAAATGTTGCCTTATGCTAGCTACTTGTTCTTCAAAGGAGATAACACGTGGTTGAACCTACATAAATATCACATCATTTTAATTAAAAAAATTTGTAATTTAAATTATCTTTAGTTTTGCCTTATCAATTAAAGAATAAAATTTACCTTATCCAATGTATAATGTGAAACAGCTTTTGATATCTCATCTGGCAAACACAGCAAACGAGTGCTGACATCAGTTAGTACTTGTCTTGAGATTACTAGGCTCACATTTTCATTCACAACTATAATAAAAGTTTATTTTTAGTATTAGTTTTAAAAAATTATTTTACACTTATTTTTGTCTCTTTGAATGTAAAATATAATACACTAACTGTCTGTATCTTAATGCTAAACTGTAATTAGTACTTAAAATTATATTTATGTTCCCTTTTCTTTCATCTCTAATCATATATGTGCATAAAAAGTGATAAAATAATGTTGCATAAACATTTTAATGTTATTTCAAAATAGAACAATGTACTATATTATTGTCTTGTTACAGTTATATATTTTGCAATTATAATACTATCGCAGAGCGATAATAATACTTATAGTATCTTTGGTAGCTACTTTTTAATCTAGACTATAGAATTACATTCATCTTATAACCTGTTCACGACATACTAGGTCGCGCTTAAATCTCGCGAAATTTTCGAAGAGGATATCGTAGTCCTCATTAGACACTTGGCGAGTCTACAGATGCGAAGTGCCAATGAGATAAAAATAACGTACTCGCTTCAATGAACGTCTTCAGGGCATCGACTAGCTCCTCGCCGGAAGAAAACACTATCATGTCCAGGGTTGAGCGGTATCTAAACAGAGAACGATTCGCTCATGAATATACGATCTGATCGTGACTCGGTTATACTCGACGCACATACTTCTCGGCTTGGTCTTTGTGGGAACCGCCGGAATGCGCCAGATTACTGAGTTGTTGACGCACAGAAGCCACCGTCACCACCATCTTTTCGCGCGATGATTTCACTAGCCACTGCTAAAGCCGCTGATTTCTGTGCAGAGAGAGCCGAGAGAGGTCCGAGAGATGCTCGAGGACATGCTCGCATTTCAGGAGCCCGTTTACCAGCGCCTCAACGGACACAGAACTACGTAGTTGACGACGTTCTCGACTGGTAACGTACCAAGCGCATGGTTTCTGATTTTATTTCACGCTACGTACCACACCAGAGTGACAGTAGGGCAATTAAAAAAATTATTATGCAAAAATAAACAGATTATACATTTTTGGAATAATTTATTGACGTAGTTTTCTATTGGTTCAAAAAAAATATATTAATATAAAAACCTGGTAAGCTATTAAAACATTTACATACATGTGCAAATGCAGATTTTGTATTTTTGAATTTTATTTTTACATTTTTATATGTTGCAGTGCTTTAATATAATTTTTCTATAAAGCAATAGTATTTTTTTTAATAGCGTTAAGTGGATATGTGAATTATATAAATATTATAATTAAAAATTTATAGCATATTATAATTTTCTTGTGGTAAGAAATATTATATTGTACACTGAAAGGCAGAGATGGAATTTGCTGCGACGAGCGGCGACGGCGGCTGGCGTATGTGATTTCTCCCTCTCTCGGCCGCCGAATAGGGTGGGGGGGAGAGTAGTAGGGCGCGCGATCCTTTTCCCTCAGTCATCGGTGACCGATACTACGCTACACATGTACGAGCGCGCTTCGTGTGTGACTTGACACACACCACGCTAAGGTCACACATGACTCTAGTCGCCGTCGCCAAAGCAAGTGCCATATCTGCCTTTCAGTGTACGTACATACATATATCTAGATATTTGATTACGTTATAAATATGTATAGTAATGTTATAGGAACATCTATTCTGCATCTTTGCACGTCTTGTGTTCTAGGCATACGTCGAAACAACACTTTTCATTTTCTTCACACTCGTGATCGGCGTCACAGTGTTTAGGTGGCTTGTACCATTCGTGAGACCTTGGACATTGAGCCCTCAAGGGTGGACAGTGCTTCTTCGGCTTCCACATTGTCATTGATTCATGCCAAGGTTCCTCGATATGTGACTCGACACCGATAACAAACCTAAACCAGGGAAGATGGAAGTACCAGTTGTATTTTGATTCGAAAGCGGAAGTATCACTTTCTCCGTTCGGGCAACAATAGTACTGATGATCTCTCATTTTGCACCAATATTTGCAAGAATTCGTATAAGCCTCCGTAAAAATAAAACATAACGATAAGAGGCACAGCAATTTTCGGTCCATGTTCAGGCGCTTTCAAAAATGGCAATTAAAATCGTCAATTACTGGCTGGTTATATTTTACTTGGCCTCACTTTAAATGGTAAGAATTTTAGCTAGAAAATAATATCGATTATATATTTTAAATATATGTTATAATTAAAATAAAACATAATAATGCGAAATAAAAATTACAACAGTTGTAAAATCAAGCTTTCATGTTACATAAAACCAATAAAAATAATTTCATATTTTTCTCAAGGTTTATACTTATGGCACAGTAGTCCACGAGCCGTTTGACGACAGTTTCGCGTTTAGCATTTCTTATAAGCGAAGAAGAACTCTAAATGGTAAGAATTTTAGCTAGAAAATAATATTGATTATATATTTAAAATATACGTTATAATTAATATAAAACATAATGATATGAAATAAAAATTACAACATTTGTGAAGTCAAGCTTTCATGTTACATAAAACTAATAAAAATATTTTCATATTCTTTTCAAGATTTATACTTACGGCAGAGTAGTCCACGAGCCGTTTGACGACAGTTTCGCGTTCAGCGTTTCTTATAAACGAAGAAGAAACCCGGCCCTACCCGGCGGAGAGTTGTAAATCGTGCGGCACCTCTAATGCGTCCATCATATACAACGAGACATGCTCATGTGCTGCACGTGCTCATTTTCACATGTCAGTTTTTTCTCATCTCTTTTTAACTACTTGGAAAAATCTTAGAAAACGTCAGAAATGATCCAAAGGACACGTCACATTCGTGCTGGAACGTTATTCTTGTCAGAATGGTCAGGGCTGAATCTACGAAACGAACAAAGCGTCTGAAACTTTAATTGTAAAAAATCGAAAACAGTTGTCGTAACGTTAAAGAAAATTGTATAAAAATTTTTTCATTTTTCATATTCTCGTACTGTCACATCGCGCTGATTGTTAGTCGGTCGTAAGCAGACGATTTCGATCTTTTCCCGTCTTTTGCGCTTTTTACCTCAATGTGTTAATTGGCAGAGCGTTTATATGCTACCCTGAAAGCGAGACGAAGTTTCGTGCGAACTTTGAATTTTTCCCTCCGCGACGTTTCTTAAGAACACCATCTGCAAGATGGCATTACACTCGTCAGCCTCGATCTACTTTGCTTTGTGTTAAAAAATCGCGTTGTTTCGCCGGTACACGGTTATTTCGAAGTAACACGAGATAAAAACGCGAAACGCCCTGTCCGAGTTTCGCGGCTTGAAAAAGACAGCGCAATTTGTCTTCTAGATTTATCAAGACTAAATAGAAAAAATTTTTTTATTAAATAGCGCTTGAATGTAAGTTTGCTAAAATTAGGCTGATTAATACATTGTCGATTTTCAATCGATAATACCAGCGTGTGTTATTCATTTTCGCGAATAGCATCAGCATTCTAATGTTGTAGTAGTTTAACTTATTTCTCAAAAGTTAAAAATAATAAATATTTATACGACGCAAGTGACCGAGCTGAAGTTTCACCGAACGCACCGAATCGTGATGTCGCAAGCCCGCAGCCAATCAGTGATGCACATTTTCAAACAGTTAACAAACTGTAATCGAGTCGGTGGTACGCGAGAGGATAGTTCGCTTGAATAATTACCGAAAATTAACGCTGGTCGTCGGATTTACGCGTATGCAAGTGATGAATCGCGAGTGTTTGCTTTATGTGATACGTGTAAGTGTTAGCGATACGTCTCGTGCATTACAGTAGCCGCATTCGAAAGCGAAACGACAAAGCGGTTGAATAGCCGCGATATCTTGTGGTCGGAGGTGCGCGAGCGGATCGTTCGCTTGAATAATTACCGAAAATTAACGCTGATCGTCGGATTTACGCGTGTGCAAGTGATGGCTTGCGAGTGTTTGCTGCGTATGATATGTGAGAGTGTATCTCGAGCGTCACGGTAGCTGTAATCGCGGGCGAAGTGACCGCGACGAGAACCAAGGATAAGGCGAGGAGGACGAGGCGAGGAGGACGTGGCGAAGAGGACAAGGTGAGGAGGACGTGGCGAGGAGGACAAGGTGAGGAGGACGAGGCGAGAAGGACGAGACGAGGAGGACGAAACGAGGAGGACGAGGCGAGGAGGACGAGGCGAGGAGGATGAGGCGAGGAGGACGAGGCTAGAAGAACGAGGCGAGGAGGACGAGGGGCTTGAATGATCGCAAACTCTGGGGGTCGGAGGTGCCAGGCTGTATTACTTGAAGATGCTCATAGGTAAGTGGTCCAGCAATAATTAATTATTCATTTTACCGACAGTTTTTCATTTATTTTGCCATCAATTAATTTCAATTTAATTTATCAATTGGCTGAGAACTATATATGGGGCAATGGGGTAATAATGAAAAGTAGTATAACGTTGTCGCATATTTGCATTCGTGATATACATATATTATAATATATACATACAGAATCTTAAAAAGATATTTTCCATAGAGAGAAATTAATACTTCTGCCGCATATCTTAAAAACATTTCCACTTTTACAATGCTCTCAATTTCAACATCTTGTTCTACTTTTTTAATATTTTTTAAATGTACAATATTACATTACGCAAAATATTCTATAACTATAATCGCAAAAGATCAATGTGGAAGAATTTTTACTACAGCTTTTGATCTGTTGAACATTTTTTTGCTTTTCTCACCTCTTATAAGCGTTTCAAGGAAGTTCGAAATAATTAGCTACATATAAGTACGCGTTTCTATCTCTTATAAATCTTTAATTATAAAAGAGAGAAACTAATTGCACATTGAATCTCATCCACAAATTTATTACACACGTGTAATAAATTTCATAAAAACCCTGCCTACTTCGTGAGTCATATAATACAGTATAATCGTCGCAATACATAGTTCACAGAAATTTACATTAATTACATTTGTTATGTTACAAGCTACGTATATATATATATATTTTTTTTTTTATACACAAATAATAGAGATAGGAAAGTAGAACTGTGATCTCTTATTGAAATAGCACTTTCAATTAATAAAAATCTAGGTAGATTTGTGCAGCCTCACTTCTAATACGCATATATCTTATACAACATCTGAACATTTGTGTCCAATAAAAAATAAGCGAGTATTCTACAAGAGAAAATACCGAAAAAAAATAAATAAATAATTTTAAAAAGTGTAAAATTGTTTTAAGATATCTTAACATTTTTCATTATTTATATGACAATCTTTTTTTTCCTTTGCAGACAATATCAGTAAAAAAAAATTGTTTTTAATATTTTTTATTGATTTATTTTTGAGAGATAAAATAAATTTATTTTTTCTTTTTTTTTTATTTCTCTTAAGAGTGTTACTTTAAAAGAACTTTTAAATCCTTTTATATAGCCACAAATATATTGCAGAACACTCGCTTAAATTATATTCTATATCAATGTGCTTCTTTTGGTTCGCGTCGTTCCGTTATCGGTCGTTTATTATCATATCACAATATCATAGATAAAATATTAGGATTCTGCTTTACGTCTTAAATTGGCCGTCATTTACGGATTAATTGTAAAACCCTGAGTAGTCACTAAATTAAACATAATAACATAACAAGCTTATCTGTCTCACATACAGAATTAAAGAATTTATAAATTAATATCAAATAATTTTAAAATATATTAAACCGATCTTATCTTCTCTTTTTTTACGCGTGTAAAAAATAAAACTTTACAATAATTGTATAACTTAATTTTTAGTTAATATACAATTTAACAATAATATCGATACGATAAATTAGATTTTTATCTGTGGTCTTTTTCTTAGTCCAGTAATAAGCTTTTAACAACTAATCGTTTAATAATTATTTACATTTCCTAACTAATCTGTATAAACTAGTATGTATAAATAATATCTGGTTTAAATATATTAATTTGTTTTTGTAATAGGAATGGAACCAATACTATTTGATACATTTTTGCATATTCCAGAGAAAAGAGTACGCGTCTTTAAACTGTGCTCATTGTACAAGTCATAAATTATTTCCAATTATTACGACTAACTAATGCACGCACAAATAATTTAAATTGAATTTTTATAAAGAGAATTTATCGGATTTAATTATAGCATGCGCAGAATATTTTGTTTCGTGTAAAAATAAATACATTTTGTTGCCCATCACTTTATCTTCCAATACATTCGACCCCATAGTTGTCATGTATGACCAAGGTCTCGTATTCCAAGTAGGGCGTTTCTTGGCCGTTTAGCGGTATATAACAGACTTGGTGATTCGGTTGTATTTTGCCAATGTGATAGGTACCTTCGTGTAATACTCTGCCAACAAATAGAGCGAAACCATCCTCGGTTTCGCCGGCGGGTAAAGCATGCAAAGGCACACTACCCTCCCAAGATTTAACCCAGTTCACGTCCTTGCCACACAACACTTGAAATTCCCGTTTTTCGTGGCCATTGCCGCCCCAAGAGAGCACGCAAACGTTATCGCGAATACCGCCTGGAGTAACGCTGCCTTGATGATGCGCTCGACCGATGTATAAACCATCCTCAGAGGCCATTACCGCGTTTCGGGGTAGTCCAAACGCCTCGTTGAAGTCCACCCAGAAGTTACACGTGTCCATCAGTTGCTGTCTGATAGCGGGCGAAGTAAACTGACATTCTGATAGCACAAGTTGTTAGAAAAGAAAGTTAGGTTTTCTTCATGTGTATGTAATTTAGATTAATTCACAGAGGACGTTAATGCAATTATTTTAAGAATCTTTAAAGAAAAGCTAAGCTTACAATAATGTGCCCTAATGAGTTAACGTACCTTCGATTATCCACTCTCCAGTTGCACCCCAAGCGGTACTAACTCCTATGTAATTTATGACAAATGGACTTTTATCTTTATAAGACATGAATGGCACGTCAAAGTCATCCTCGCGGTTTACAGTTAACAGTCCGTCGCAAGACCACCTATAAAATAGAATTCAATTAAAATGTAAAGTGCATAGTTTCATATATTTGTCTCATTAATTTGTCCAAGATAAAATATATATATAAACTTCTTACTGTATGAAAATATCACATATCTCATCAGGATTCAGTATGTCTCTAGTATCTGCCTCTGCCACATCAGGTTCTGTATTATTTCTTTTTATCGCCGACATAGTGTTTCCCCACCCACCAATAACAATCTAAGATGATACAAAAGTATGTGATAAAAAATATTTGTTCTTTAAACAAAATTATGAAACTTATAAAATACAAATGTGGCAAAAGTAATTATTGTATAAAGCAAGTATTACCTCGTATACATTCGAGTCACCTCCAAGGTGTGTCCGTAGAGCAATTCTTGCATCATGGCTAGCTTTAATGCCTACACTAACGCTATTTTTTGTGATGGGCAGGTAACGATAATCGAGACTGTCCGCAGTAGTAATTCTAACTGAAAACAATAAATTATTAGCTAGTACAATTGGGAGGGTAATTATTTGTTTATTAAAAAGAAAATTAAGTTCTGAGCAATTGCAAGATGCAATTCATAAGGCAACTCACTCGGGCTCATTTTTTGAATAGCCTGGATTCTTTGAACATATACAGGAATCAATATTAAAATGACTCATACTAGTCATACACGGCTCGTATTCCCGTAGTGCCGTATCGTCCACGTATTTGACGAATCGTTATCTCTCATTATCTCGATCGGTTTATCACTTAAAACAAATGAATATTACGTTAAAGTTTCGCATACAAATGTGTCGTTTGCTATCGATGATTAATATTGAGTCGTGAATGTAGTGTATGCAATTGCTTTCTCGTCAATTTTCCCCATTTCGAATAAAACGCTTAACTCCGCAAAAAAATTCTCTTCGATGTGTTCATGCATAAGGTAGCGAGCGCATAGTCGTATGATAAAGAGGAGCACAATGGTACATTCCCGTGAGAAGTAATCGTGAACTTTTGTGTTTTGGGGAGCTTCGAGCGGTCAGGTCGGCGCGACGTGCCGAGCATCGTTGCGTCCGAAATTGTGCGCGTGATGCAACACCGAAATTCGAGCATGTGCCAGCGCGGCTATGTCGACATGTCATTCGGCCTGCTCCGACTGTGAGGCCAATATTCGCACGTTCGTGACTCACAGATAAGAGTGATAGGCATGACAGCCAAGTTGCGTATCGCCGCCGCTTATCGGGACCACTTGCAGCTACGCGGGTACGACGAACGTGCCGGAGAGCGAGCGACCTTATCCGATCGAGGAAACGGCGATCGGACGTCACGCGGTGATCGCGTCGCGTGTCGATTTTCCGTGAGCCCTCACATCTCCCACACGAGCGGAGGTCCCGTTGCCGTCGTGTTGAGATTATACATTATTGGCGGAATGCCGACGACGCGTTGCGATTCCGTCGACATATCGATACTTTCATCTCGATGTTCTCAGCGATAAATTTAGCACATCGGATAGTTTTCGCTGACCGCCGGAAAAATACTGATTACCCCTCCCGCGATGCCGCGGGCATTGGGGATTTTAAATAGCATGATGCGATATCAGATCACCGATAATGCCGTCGATGCGGTATATCCTCGCGATTGAATCCTTGCGCCTTTTGGAATAAAATTTCTTTACGTTTTCGATATATTGCGCGCCAAGTTGAATTTTAAAATGTCCTGCGAGGTGTACAGGTGTTGCGTAGCTCAAAACACTTAATAAATGTTCACCAGAAGATACGATCGTATCAGCTACTTTTTCTCTCGAGGGTCAAGATTTTACTTGCATCAGCTTAAAGAGAGTTTCATGTTCGGAATTAATTGTGTTCGACTTTCCATTCTGATTTTACTTTCTGTCTACTCTATGACGCGCGTAGATACTCGCACAATGTTCCTGAAAGGTCATAAATTATTCATTTCTTGATCAAGAAACGCATATAAATTTAATAACAGTAATAACAATGCGTAATGATGATGATGATAATTACCTTACGTCAATTAAATCAACTTTTTAACATACAATTTAAGCATTTAATTAAAAGCTTATATTGTATCTGTATTTCTATGCTACAATTTTATATTAGAGTTTAAATTCTCTTTATAAATTTACTTATGTCGTCCATTTCTATGCAAAGAAATATTTATAATTAATAAATATTAATTTTTATGTAAATATTTAATAGATTAAACTTTTTTTTTTTAACGTGCTTACATTATACACGAAATTATAACTAGATTCCTATTTCGAGTTCTGGTCTCAATTATAAATTTTGTAAAGTGTGCTTAATTTTTATCGTATGTATTAAATTGAATCAATTTAAATGAAATGGAAAACACTGAATTATATTTTAACAGTAATAATATTCTAAGTAGAGTTTTTCTTTATATTATTAAGTAATTAATAATTAAATGTAATGCACGTTTACGCATATGTAAAATTGTTTCAGCATTTAGAACAGATACACATTTTTGTATCAAACGTTATTCTCATGCTAACGTTGAATATAGCACGCACGTAAAATAATAGAGACATTGATATTCAACTACCTAGGTCATTGCCGTCCAAGTACCTATTGAAATACATCTGGTTAACTTAGGATCAGTGTGCTTGAATGAATATATGCGAACGCACGTGCGTGCGCGGAAAGTAGAAAGCATTAAAAAGGACAACTAGCAAAACTATAAACGTTAGACAGGTGTACTTAGACGTATCCGTATTCCGACTTCCGTTAACAAGTGACAAGGGATTGTAATTTTTTCTGGTTCGTTTGCGGACTTTCAAGTTGTCTGCATGAACTTAAAACGTCACGAATGCATCCGGCAATTTTATACACGCGCGCGAATTATGTTCAAAATTTTTTTTTGATGTACTCTTTTTATTTTATAATCTGTCGATCGATTTGTCAGAGATCGTATTAAAATTATTAAACTTTTTTAAAACTTTAATTTTATTTAAAATTGTAAATTGTTCCCTCGCGAGGTGAGAACTTACAGTAGAAGCTATAAATGTTGAATACAAAGATCATCCGATATTATTATTATTATTATTATATTGTCCTATCTGTAAAAAAATTAGTGTGACACCTGAATTAAATAATAATCGATTTTATTGTTTCAATTTATTAAATTATATATTTTTTTTTTGTTACAGATCGACGGAGTTGCATTCACTACTGTCCAACGAAAGTGTCGTCACCGCCGATTTAACAATTATACGAACCGCAGTCGGTTCGTCGGTCGTCCCGGAAATTCCGCTGAGTATTCGGGCGTAGTTTTTCGACACACGACTTTCTTCTAATCGCGAGTGCCGAGTATGGAACGCGCGAGAGTGATCATAGAGTAATTCTCGCGGTTATAAAATCACGGTCGGGGTGTTCGCGAATGACTTGTGCGCGGAAGGATGACTCGACACGTCCCATCCGAGAGGAGGAGCAGGCTCAGGACGGGCATCCTGCATCAGCGGAGCAACTCTTAGGTAAATATACATTTTTTAAAATAAAATATTAAATAAAAACTTTTCCTTTTTTTTTTAATTAATTTTATGAACCAATTTACACGTGTACAATAATATATTTTATTTTATGTTACAGCCACCGGCAGCAATCTTCAACTCCGCTGAAGCTCATGCAGATCGGTGAGTCGCATAATTTTTTATTTTTTTTCGTAGTTTGCCACGCGCGCGCTATTTTTTAAGAGACCCCAATTAAATAATAAAAGAAAAATGAAACGTTTGTGAGTGGAAATGCAACGCTTTCTACAGTAAAAGTTTCAAACCGTGAGAAATAAAGTTCTCACATTAGATTTGCTATATTTAAGGGAATGGCGAAAAACTTTCTTTTCCACATGGTAACTTTATTATTCAAGCAAGACACTCGGTTTACGTACGTATGTAAAATATTCTCCGGTTGGGAATTTTAATTAGCTTAATTCAAAATTTTCGTATAAACATCTACCGAGATACTCACAGACTAATTAAATCATATCTTAAATAAAGTAGAATTATAGTAGTCGCGATAGAAATAAAAAAAAAAAAAAACTAATTACAGTAATATTTTCTATGCTGTATTAAGAATTAAAATGATACCTGTCAAGAGTTTATTAATAGCTAATTTGTAAATGAATACAGTAGACTGATAATAGTACAAATCATACGTAATGTAGCATTCCATTGCTATACCGTGAACTTCAACTAAAGAGATACCTGTTTTCGTAGGCTATTACGAGAACGACTTTGTTACTATGTCGTGATGTAAAGCATCCTATAATATAGCTGATTATCGTAATAGAATAAAGGCAGGAGCAGTTCTTCCTAGATTTATTTCATGGAATCTTTTGTCGATTGGGCATGTAGGTAGGTCATAATACTGCGCCTCATAGTTCACTATGCAGTTGCACAGAGAGGTGACCCATTGCTTTCCCTGTAAAAGCGAAGAGTTAAATCAGGTTGACTCGTTTCTCTCCGCTCTGTATGGTCGGGTTCCAACCAATGTCACATCAGTATGTGCGTACCGAGATCGCTTTTACCTTTTCGTAGAGCGAGGGAGTGGGCTGCTGGGGGTATAAAACAGAAAACAGCGCTTTTGCTCGCCAATATGTGTGTAGTTTCATCTTAGTAGACACCGGAAAAAAAGTGTCTAGTTTCCAATCGATTGATATTAAGTTGTTATTGAGCCGTGGAGAGTATCAAGATGTTGCTAGTAAGTAGGTAGATTTAATTTTTCAATGACGTAAGGGATATCTGAATATTTCAAAAAGCAAATTAATTTTGTGCATTTATTGTGCACTCGTGGGTATAAAATAAAATATTGTATCTTCTCTCTTTAAATTTTTTTTTTCTTTTTTTTTTAACATTAATTTAATATTTAATTAATTGCTCAGCCTATGTAGTGCACTTATTGTATTACAGTATATTACAGTTTGCAGAAAATATCTTAAATATAAAATTTTTTTATTATCTCAACTTTGAAGTCGTGTAAATTGCTTTGCTTTAGAAAATTTTTTTATTGGAATAACTCATCAATAAATCGGCAGTATTCTCTCAATTTTATATTAGATCGTTCAGCTTCTGATAATATAATTATTTTTTTTTAGAGCGCAGTAATAATTTGTATTATATCAATTGCAAATGCAGAGCCACCTTTAAACAGTACGTATTGATGAATATCCTTGCGTTATTCTCTTTTTATATTTTTTCGTAAAAGTTTCACAAACGTGACTAAATTAAATCACAATAATTAAAAAAAAAAAAAAATAATTTTGCAACATTAAGAATAAATTAAATTCTTCAATTAGAAATAAATTATATTATCAATAGGATCAAATGCCGTTTCGTTGTAGGCTATTCTTTTACTGGCGATAACAGCGGATATGATTACGCTAACACCGTTGCCAGTAATGGATACTTTGGATCTAAGGATGGTTATCAAAACAGTGGAAGTTTTTACGGTGCTGGAGACAGTAATTCCAAATTAGCCAACCATGTCAGCGGTCACTCGTTGATTAACGTCGGTAGTCAGGGTAATGTAGGAGGAGGTGACGTGGGTAACAGTCATAGCGGATATGCCGTGAACGATCGTGGAAATGAATACGCGGGATATTCCAATACTTACGAGAATACCGCTAGCGAAACTTACAATACACCCATTCGTGCAACGTCTATGCCACTCAGAGGATACGTTGGTGGTAACAATAACGGAGAGGCCTTTAACGCGTACTCGAGCGATTTAATTCAAAAAGACTCCGATTTCAGCCAGTACGCAACCAGTAGTAGCGTCAGTAATAAAAGAATACCCGCTTTCCCTGGATATTCTAGGCCGACCCGGGTGTCAGAAAATTATCCCGACGCTTCTGTCGATAGCGACGCACAGGGATATCATAGTTCCCCTGGCTCTTCGAGTTATTCCGAGAGTGATAACATCTACGCGCCTTATTCGTTAGGCGGTCCGATTAGCGAATTCTCGTTTGGAAAGCTGAAAAACGACCCGCTGAACTTGAAAGGAGGCAACAAGTACAGCGGCGTCTATTCAGTTCCGTCCGAGACGCGTTTCACGCGGGGTAACGCCGGGTCCGTGAGTTATAATCGCGACGTACCATCATTCGTGTCGGGAGCTTCCGGGCTGGGTAATCATTTCTCCAAGCCGCACGGTATCTATTCTTCGGTAAAACCGAGTAAATATGGTCACAAGTCCTCGTCTCGCTACGCTCCGAATAGCAGTGTAACTTACGTATCGAGGGAACGCGATGGCTACTATAACATGCCTTATGGCAAAGGTAGTGGAAAAGTCATTATTATTAAAAACAACAGTCCGAGTTATACCGGTCGTGTTTACTCCGACGAGCCACTTTACGCCGATGGGTATAGAAGTAAGAATAATTTTGCAAATGGTTACTCCGCTTCGCCGAACTTTGATGGGTATACCAGCAGTAGTAGTTACGACGGTGGTCCCACTGTACTTAGACGATACAGAGCCAGTGGGCCTATATTTTTGCAAAAGCCTATTTATTCTTAATTAACTTATCATCTTGATTTAAGATTGCGTTTAGATAGCGTAACGTCGAGGTGCGTTTGAGATTTGTACATATATATATTTATTTTATAAATATTTTAATAGAGATTTCTCCAATGTCTTACTTTTAAAACAATCGATAAGTTATGAAAGAAATAACTACGTGTATGATCTGTTCTATATATAATTTTAATATTATCTAGAAATTACATTTGTTAATTATAATAAGTACACTGTAGGGAGTTTGATATCGTATAACAAAAATATTTTAGTTATCACAAATACGTACACGCGCACATCTAATTCTACAATTTTTATAAAATAATATACATATAATAAATTATATAATATTTTAACGATAAAAGAAATTTTTTCTTCAATGTAATCACGGAGGTGTTCTCGATAATTTAGGCTTAGCTAAAAATGCTTCTTCTTCTTTAGCAAATTCTGGATTATTTTTCCATGAAGTATCAATTATTTTGTTGGTGTAATTGTTACTATTCCTATAAATAATACTATCGCTAAACAAATTTGTACTTATAAGGGATTAAGCAGAAGCAAGAATTATTAACGAGCAATAAATGTAAAATTTATTCGGTATCGTAATTTGGTAAATATATAAATTGCTATAATAAAAAAGAGACAATATTAATTATACAAATAATATAAAGTACGTGCTTCAAAAAATAAATGATCAAAAACTGTGGGAGACGCACCGCAAATTGCAACTATATAAAATATTACTCACAACGGTGCTATGCTATTGAGTTTTTCCATTTCTGTAAAAATCAGATTCATACATTTTATTAAAAATTATTGGTATATAGTAAAAGACGTAAAATATTTTTTTTAATAGTTGAACAATTTTTTAAATATGTCATCTAACTGATTAATATTTATTACAATTTATCTGAGTTTTCATCACTTTCGTTACGTGCTCCAATTTTCTCAAGATTCTACGTATTACATAGGGAAAGTTGAAGAGCTTTCACTGAATTGTTGAATTGTGCATCTCTTAATGTGCCAAGTTCGTCATTTTTAAGTCAGTTTAAAACGGTAGCAATACACTGGATGAATTTGCTATTGTTTAAACAACAGTTAAGAATATAAAATATATACCTGCTTGGTCATTTTCCCGACCAGGAATAAGAATTGTAGAAGATGCCACTGTAGTTTCACTGCTATCCCTGTAAATCAATGTCTGTTAATAACAAAATAATTGCAAAAAAAAAAAAATACAATATTAACACACCAGATTAATTATAAAATAAAAATTAAATCAACGATTGTATATATGATATTTTGTATCGAATTATTTGCTATCGAGTTATTAATTTAATTAATTAATAACGCACTTAGAAGTTTGATTCTCATATAAATAAATTGTATTAGGCTTTCTTTCTTCTTTCGAAAAATTATGCTCAAAAGATTTCACCATTTCTAAGGACAAACTTTCTATTTTCGTTTTTTGAAATTTCTCACGATACAATTTTCTTGTATTGATCCTATGCTCTAGTCTGTGCAATTTTAATCAATCTTGTTTATTAGAATTTGTGTCAAACTTCTTATATGCATACGTATACATGAATACCTTAACACAGAATACGATGGATGTTTATTACAGACATGATTATTATATTGAGTAGCGTCGTAAAAATCGATAGAATTGCATGAAGAGATTTGTTGAAGTGTCGTGTCCGTATTTACAGCTTCTTGAGGAATTTTTGAAGAAACGCTGTAACACATTGCGAGCAACGTTTCTCCATTTAATTCGCCAATATAATTTTGCAGTGGATCATTTTCATCCAATTCACTTTCCAATACATTTAAATCTTCCTACAGAAATATTTTATGCTTATATTTATTCGGTATTCAGTAATATCACAAGTAATTCTGATATTTTGCACTCGTATTATTCTTACATTATCATCGTCATCGTCATCGTCGCCAGTCTCCTCATTTTGCGGTGTGTTAACATTCTCATGTTTCTGTATTTTTAATACATGATCTAGGTGCTTTCTGTAACATCAAAATTGTTTTTGTTTAAAAAATATTTTTATCTTTTAATTATGTTTATAAATAATATACTAAATGTTAAAGTAGAAATTTGTCGTAACAAAAAATTATTTATTATAAATATATTTTGCGATTTAAAAATTATTTTTCTTTCTTAAAATTTATATATTTTATGTTAACATTGATGTACCTTATCTCCATACTTTTTTGATTATTCCCAAGATATTCCGATATATTCGAACGCTTGATTTTTCTTGCTTCTTCATTAATTATAGGATTATTTAAAAAATTGGTTAGTGCTCCATTGATGTACGGTAGTGACTAATAAAAAAACATAAAAGTTTTATAGATTCGTAAGTCTTTTAGATAAAATTCTGTATATAATTATATTAAATGGTCGGTTAATTTTACTCACAGAGGTATGATCTATCGAAAGAAGGACGAGTAAGGTAGACACGAGTAGGGAAGATATTTTGGACGCTCTGGCTTGTGCTAATCGATGTAACGATAGATTCATTAAAAGTGCAATAGCATATTCGAGCCTGTATAAACTTATGATGCGACATTTATCGTGTAGATGGGAAATCAACCATTCCAGCAATCCGCTCTCTATCATGTATATCCGTTGCTGTCTGCGTAATGATAATTTTTGTAACATCGCTACCATCATATCACACGCGAAAGGATCCACTCCGTCAGCATAATTATTATCGAGACAAGCAAAAGTCTGAAATGTTGAGATTCGTAATTTCTATTGTTGCGATTTAACTTTGGCCCAACTATGATTGTCATTTAAATTTATGGTTTCTAATAATATCTATTAAATGTTTGAAGCGTACCACATTCACGACAGTGGATCCGACCGATAAATAATCTCTTCCAGATTTAAAAGATGCCAAGGTGTTTAGTAATCGCGCAGTGAATTGTTGCAAAAGATGTCTAGCATAGGCTTCTCCCGCGGTTAACAGACATGGTAAAATTGTTTTGCCATTTTCGGTAACAATTTGCCCGTGAAGCCCCAATAAATCGCGATTTATGTACTCATGTAGGACTTCGTCTTGCTCCATCGAGTGCACAAGCGTTATTTTCTAAAAATAGGGATAAAATTATTTTAAAACTAATATCATATTTGACTATTGCTATTATAAAGCTAGGAATTATTTTAATACCCAACGTAATGCTTGTAATAGTAATAACTTTGTTTTCACGTCTCCGTTAATTAGGTGTAATTTGATTTTCTTATAATCTAATAATTTCGGAGCTATCGGCACTAATGCGGCATCGAGTTTAGGCAGGGTAATTGCTTTTATATCAATACGATCAAGTTCTAATAAGGATGGCTGTCGAAAAATAGTCGTATATTAAAAATAAAA
Source organism: Cardiocondyla obscurior (assembly GCF_019399895.1). NCBI lineage: Eukaryota > Metazoa > Arthropoda > Insecta > Hymenoptera > Formicidae > Cardiocondyla > Cardiocondyla obscurior. The sequence continues at coordinate 2,482,180 of NC_091880.1, read as the reverse complement.
ATTTCATATATAAAAATACGTAACAATTTTTCCTTCCATCTCGATTTTACTTACATACGAAGTTTCCTTTATTTTTTGATGAAATAAATCTGGAAATATCTTTATGCACGTCTCGAGTGTTTGTTGCACATCAATATTATGTCCTTTTACCGAATTTTCCAATGCCGCTGTTAATTCTCCGGCAACGTCTATCAGTTTATTATAATCCGCGTGCAACTTGTGAAATCTTACTTTCAGCTTTTCATAATTTGTGTGAATACTGTATAAATGAGACTTCGTTAATGCCAATTCGCGATTATGCTGAATCGATCTTTTATTTGATTTGTGCACTTTTAACAAATTGTTAATACTCTTCCCCGGATTCAATACATCTTCTTGCGAGTTATTAATTATAATTTGATTTCCAATAATATATGTTTGTGTGCCTCTGTAAATGATATAATAAGTCAGACATTTTTTATATTTTTTTATTTTTACTAGCACTTTTTACTAACAAAGACATTTTACTTCGATTTAAAATTTTTCTCGTTAAAAAAAATATCTTGCTCCTCATCCTCTACAAATATAGGTATATCCCTGTCGTTTGGCACAATCAGCATATCGTTCTTTTTAGTTTTATTTTGTGTAACAGTCGATTTCATAGCTATTGCTTGTGTCCCTTGCATGGTTGTATGAACTTCTACCAAATTCTGTAATTGTGCCTCGTTGCAATTTATTTTGTCTGAATTTGTAAAATCCTATAAATTTTATATTAATTATATATCTGTTTTTTTTTTTTTTTTTTTTTTTTTTGTATTATTGTATATTAACGTAGAATTTAAGTAAGATTAAATTTGCTTACTTGTCTGTGACGTATGATAAATAACTCTAGGTTTTTTGATAAATCGTCTAACCAATCTTGTTCTAACACTTTAGAGAAACAAGTACTTGCATAAATATCTTCTATAAACGGTAGCGCATAAAACATTTGTAATTCTGTAACATGTTCTAATTCCTTGCCGTCTCCACTCAAATAATCTTGCAATTGCTTCATGCTGTCGTTTATATTTTTTTCGATCTCGGTGACATTATTCTGCTCGTTATTAATAATATCTTTAGATTAATTACATGCATTTAAAGTATTTAATATATCATACAAATTATTATATACCATCTAATAAGATATTTATGAAAAATATAGAAATTAATTTTTGTTAAATACCCATTAAAAAAAATTTAATTTAATTCAATAATCGAATTAAATTACCTCATTCGTTTCTTTACATTGATCGCCACGAAATTTACGTTTAGGTAGTACAGCAAAGTGTACATGTAAATAAAATGTCAATTTTTTATATTCTTCACATTGTTTAGTATTATCAGAAAACAAGTCACTCCATAACTAAAAAAAAATTAATATTTAGCACAATGTAATTAGAGACATTTAATACTATTATACAAGCAGTTATTCACTTGGAAAAACATTAAATAATTTCCGGTATTGTAATGTAACATAAGTTCAACATTGGAATCTGCCACTTCTCTTAATTTGCATCCCATTTTTGAAGCCTCTCGAATTAAAGCTTCAGCAGTACTTTCAAAATTATTATCCACAAGAAACTGCAAACCATTATTCAAATAGAAATAAAAAAACACTTTTTTTTAATTTAAATATATAAATAATATTAAAGCTCTCGTAGTAAATGTCAAATATTATTAATTATACCTGATAAATGTCTTCGATGTTCTTATCAGCCATATCATCATTAATGGAGTCACTTTTTTTTACCTGGAAGTATCATCATTAAAGAAAAAGCACTATAAAACCTTATAGCCAGATGTTAATTGAAAACAAAATTTTATATCTTTTATAAGGTTCTTATTTAATTAATTAATACTTAAGTGACTATACTTGAATCATTATATTTAATACGTGTCTTTATGTTTATGCTTGTTTCACTGAGACTCGGTTATAATTCATTTTATTCCGGTACATGTAACTGTAGATATTTTTCTAACAAAACTCATACCGCAGAGTGTGTGTCTCGGGTTAGGTTCATTAATCGATTTTATGTAAAATACACTATTGATCAGCACACGGCATTAGAACAACGGTCGCAATGTGTACTCCGCGATTCTCCGCGGCAGAGGTCCAAGTTTTCACGATTAAAATTTATTCTTGTTAAACATACTTAGATATATTTTATTACGAATAATATCCGTATCGCGAGGCGCGACGTTCCAGCAGTCGCGTTACGGAATTAGTGATTTGCCATTGCCATGTGATCCGCGAAAGAAAACAAACGCTTTGACGTTTACGACTGCGTACGACCGAGGCCTTTGCTTGCTTTTGCTAGTTGTCAAGTTTCGTCAATCGCCCTCAAACGCACGCGCACATGTGCACGCGGTCCTCCACCGACTAGGCTTATCATAAGTGATGATTGTTTACGTTATCGTTCATCGACACTTATCGATGTGTACGAAACTATATTTCTGAGGATTAACACGGAATAAGTTTAGAGAAATTACGAACGATGACTGAGGATCAGAGTTTCTTGCGCGACGCTGTCGTGTCGAAGGTTTTCTCTCGTTAATTAGCTATATTTAATTTTGAGGTTATATTTTATTAAAAATCCCTTTGTAAATCATAGATACCCGACGCTGCGTTTTATATACCGAATTTTATCACCGAGGAGGAAGAGAGGCAAATTATAAAATCTGTAAACAGTGTGCCGCAACCAAAGTGGACACAGTTAAGTCATCGTAGATTGCAAAACTGGGGTGGTATACCGCATCCCAAAGGGATGATAGCAGAGGGGATGCCTGATGTAGGTAGTCAGGATTTATATGTAGGAAATTATTTGAAAATCGAAAAATCGAAAGTTATATCTTTTATATATTGAACATATTAAATATTAATACTAATATTTTAGTGGCTTCAGAAATATATTGATAAAGTGACAACTTTAAATGCCTTTGAAAAAGAAGTGGTGCCTAATCATGTGTTAATTAATGAATATTTATCTGGACAGGGAATAATGGTAGGATAGAAATAAAAAAATTCTTTTCTATTCATTTATATATAAAATAGAGAAAATACAGAAGTACATAATTTAATATATAGCATACTGAATGGTAGTATTTTTATTAGAGACACTCGGATGGCCCACTTTTTTATCCTGTTGTAACTACTATCAGTTGTGGTTCTCACACACTCCTTGATTTTTATAAACGGTTGGAAACAACAGAGGTAGATACTGTAACACATAAACGAAATTGCCATATAATATAATTTTTAATTTTAATTTAATATATATTTTTACAGCAGCAGCAACAAAAGTTAGAATTCAGTTTGCTATTGGAACGTAGAAGTTTGTTAGTCCTGCAAAAAGATTTGTATCATAATTATTTACATTCTATCGCGGAAAGAGATTCAGATAAATTATCGGAATTTTCGATAAAAAATCTACACATGTGTGCAGAAAAGTTTACAGAGCAAGAGATAATCAAACGTGGTACTAGATTATCTTTAACTATTAGACATGTACCAAAAACTAGCAAATTAAAATTAAAGATTTTTTGATATATTAAATTATACCGAATACCGAAAAATTAAACAGAATTATATAACGTTTTATCCTTTTCATTTATCTTAATATGAGGTAAACTTACTTTATGAATTATTACATATTTGCATATCCATATTGTCACTGCTTTCAAGGCTCACATCCATTATTTCTTCATCACCCTCATCTAACATACCTTGTAGAGAATGTATGGAGGATATTAAAACATGAAATTGTTTGCGACGCATTTCTAATTTGTGTTCCAACTGTTCTGACTTTTCCTGTAGAAAAATTAAAAAAAAAAAAAATTATAAAAATGTAAGATACATTTTTTATACCAAGCAGGACAAGTTAAAACATATTTTTACCTTCAAAGCACCTAATTCTTGTTGTAATGTATCGAGCTTAATATGTGTGTCTAATCGGTCTGGCTGTTCATTTATAACTTTGGCTAATACATCATACTCTATCCTATTTTTTCTTACGCGTTTGGCGTCCTGCAGTTCAGCCTTAGTTTTTTCTATATCTTCTTTAGCTTTCTCTATTTGTATTTCGATTTCCTTCGATAATTGTTCGTAGCTTTTCAATTCTTCTCGACTCATATTTGAGACTAGTCTGGATTTTTTCTGTGCAAATTCACACTGTGCCAATTGCGCTAGCATTTTTTCATGTAACGAATTGTCGACGTCGGAACTGTTGATCCATTTTATGAATGATTTTAATAACATATTAATTCTACGATCGTCTCCAGTTCCATCACCGTCTATGAGCAATCGCCGACATATTACTTCTTCTGCAAATAAATAATGTGTATATATAAAATTACATATAACGTCAACATAATATACATTTATTATAAGAAAAATGTATAAAATTATTTTTCTCAAACGATATTTTGTAATTTTTATAGTAGCAATATATATTAATAATTATATCGTTATTTAAAAAAAAAAGTTATTTACCATCGGACATCGTTAGATGTATATTTCTAACCAAGAAAGTAATGATATTGAGCTAATATTCCAATGCAACGTAGATGAGTATACACGGCGACCCTGGTGGAACTGGTGGTATTCGTCAAATACTACCAAACCCAACCTCAATTCGCGTTGCCACACATTAACGTCCGCGCAACATCGAGATCGAGTCACGGTAGTCGGTAGATGATACACACAGAGGAACAACGTCGAACACTTCTGCCTTTTCGGTGGGATTAATTGTCAGCTGAAGTCGCAATTCGTATTCCGCAAGTTTTTCGTGTGTGTAATATATACATATATTATATAGATACGTACGTTGCCATCATGTCGGGCTCAAAGGTGAGATTTGACATAATTGTAGTTAATAATAATATATAAATAGTAATATAATAATTATTATAATAATATGTAACGCAATATGTGCATAACGATATACGTATATATCTACTGGCGAAAACTGCGGTATTCCAATTTGACCTCTTACTGTCTTGTTTTAGGAAATGACAGAGCTGCAAACGTTCAAAACGGTCTTTTATCATAGTGTAGTGATACTTGCACTACCCGTGATATCATTCTTTACGAGCAAAATCTTTCTGTTTGACGGTACGGAATTTATGTTAGATGCATTATGATAGGGTTATAAATAAATGTTGTGAAAACTTGCAAAAGTCAGCTTACTACTGGCATAGCTTAAAAAAAAGAAATTATTCCTTTACATATTTTTTATAGAATTGTATTTTAGATTGTTCTGCTTTTTTAATGGTTTAAGTAATAGTCTTTATAATTTTTGTTTAGGTATATTAGGTCTCAACAATGTGCCAAGTAATGTATATTCAGCTGGTGTTGCAGTAATAGTGTTGCACATTGCCTTAGGAGTTTTTATATACCGAGCGTACTTTGATGAACGATCGAAAGTACCAACAGTTAAGATAGATTAATTCTTTATTATAAGTACACCTTGGTGACTATACACTTGTAACATAATCACAGTCAACACATTTATTCGGAATAATATTAATTTGTTTTGAATAGCATTACATAACATAACACTTATTACTGTAAACTTTTATCGTGTTGTTAAAATTTCTCTTTATTTTTGCTTCAGAAAATCGATTGATATCCAATTGTAATTAATTATCAAATTTAGGATTTTATTATATATCTAGTGTATAATTTATTCGGTAAATTAATTCTGACAAAAATAATTTACATTCCATAATTTTTCTAAACGTTACATATTTGCATACCTTTAAGTACACTGTTCAGTTTCCGTACAAGTATTAAAATATTATTTACTTTCATGTATAAACAAATGTTTCATGTACAATAAAGTTATGCACAACGTATTTTCTGACGGTAAAACATAGGATTACTTTTCCGTTTTTTCGTAAAACAATATAAAGTCTCAATAATCGTTGATTCGAATCGAAGGTGCACTCATATTTCTCTTTTGTAACAATTTCAATATTTTAACCCCCTATACGAAATTTATTCGAATGTAAGTTTATAAAAAAATGTTTAATTGCTCAAGCAATTACATGAAACAAGTGTATAGTTATTATATTTAAAAAACTTAAATTTAATAGCCTGAACAAAAAACGAAATTAAATTAAACAAAAATGCTCATTGGGTATTTTTAAAAAGTAAATTTGTTTAATTCTTTTATTTGGAACTCGTAATTAAAGTTAAAAATATATAAATTTTTAACATTATAAATCCATATTACTCACCAGTCGGAAGTAACAATTTATGTTCTCTCATATTAATAGTTTAATGAAACGTGTAAATAAAATAGATTCATATCGTCCAAATAAGATTCAATGACAAATATTAACTAATTGACAAACATAGCAATATAGAAATAAATATAATAATTCACGCGCCACAAACATGCACACAGGTGTGCAGAAATCACATTTATAATATAATTGCATAAAATTAAAAAATTGCATATCAGAAAATACAGAAAAAAAACGCATTATGTGTTGGTCGAAACTTTTATCGTTTAAAAAGTCAAAGTATTTTCAACACTCATATTTTTACATCTTCCCAATTATAAGTATACTATACATAGGTGATAATTTGCGATTCTTAGTTACTAAAAGCGACGTGGAAATAGTTAGGCATGAGATTGAAATATGGATCGCCTAGTTTGCGTATTCTAGGAACAACTAAATCTTCACCATGGTGAGCTTTTGTGTGCTATAAATTTCTAATATAGAAATATAAATATCGTGAGAGATAAAGAAATATACTATATCTTGTGTAGATGTCTATAAGTTATGTACAGTGGTATAACTAGTTGAATTACAATTTTATTAAAAAAAGAAAAAAAAAAAAACCTTTGGGACTAAGAAAGAAAATGGAATTGCTATGAATTTTTGTAACATCTCTGTCGATGTTATTCGTAAAAGCAGACCTGGACAACTTCAATTGATGATTGTATTTATTGAAATACCGTAAATGCAAAAAAAAAAAAATTTATATATATATATTTATATATGACAGAGTATCTGCTGCCGGCTGTGAGGAAATGTTGGAATGAAAAATTGTATTATTAAATACATAAGATCGCCAGCGACATTATCTAATTCACAATACAATTTCATCAATTAAATCTAACTAAGCACTCACTTTATACATAAACAATTGCAACACATTAATTTCTGCTACTTGCAACCATTTTCGGAATCCTTTTTGAATACTTATTGTAATTTAATAATGTGCACTTAGAAAGCCAATAAAACTCGAAAAAAAAAAGAAAATTTAGAAAACCTTAAATTTAAAAGCTTCTACAATTCAAGGCGATCGTACTTTTCTAATTTGTCCAGATTATAATTATATTTACTATAATGTGTCACGAATGCCATAATTAGCTGCTTTTAAGCAAGAGTATTTCTTTCACATGTTCCAAGTTCCGTAAATTTAAATCATTTCTCTCAGTTTTGCGCAATAGGCTTATGCTCATGATAGCTCATGCTCATATATCATTAAATAGATTAATTACCGAATTGATAGATGTTACATAAATAAAAAATAAAAATAAAAAAGAAAAAAAAAAGAAAAGGAAACAAAAACAGAGACAATCATATGTGCAATTAGACCACATGTCAGGCGTATTCGAGACATAATAAACATGGTTTATCCAAATAAAGTATTTCCTATTTCAATTATGGTAGATTTAACATTATTAAGAACACATAAGTTGCGGTGACCGTTACTCAACGTCCATTTTTTCTTCTTCCGCTGTTTGCTGCTGCTGTTGCTGATTAGATTGACTATGAGTGTTACCTTGGGCATTTTGATTTTGATTATTTTTCTGTTCGTCAGTAGGTTTATCTTTTGGTTTCTCCTCTTTTGGTGGTTCTATTTTAGGCTTAGGCTTGCTAAGAATTGGTTGCACCACGTTATCTAATGCCTACGTAAAAAATGAAAAAAATAATCGTATTAAAAAAAAATTATAATTTTAAATAAACACGAGCAATCGATTTTTATTTTTCTACCGCTTACTTGTTTCTCAGCTCGAATCTGTGCTACAGTAACTGGTGGCTGTTGCGTACGAAGGGTGCTCGCGAGTAAGATACGTTTCTCCTCCAGCCATGTCCACTTCTCTTGTATAGTTTTTTCAACTGTTTTTATTTCCTCTTCTGTTATATGAGAATATTTGTCATCCTTTCCATGTGATATCTTTATTTGATCCAGGCTTTTTTTAGCCAGCTGTAGCGCCACTGCTAATTCTTCTAACACATAAGATCGTCCTTCAAATTCCGATCTCCTTTCCTTTATCGGTTCTCCTTGAGACTAATAAAAAGAAAATTGCACGTTTAGGAAATTGATTTGCAAATTATTAAATATTTTAACGAGATAAATCGCCAAAGTTGTTTGATAGTATTCTATTAAATAATGTACCCTTAATCGCGACAGTCGCTCCGAATAAACATGTCGTTGACAATCTTCTCCCTCTTCATAAAGCCAGTTTTCAGTATCATCTAACGTACGACATAGTGCTTCTTTATCCGCTTCTGTGATAAATGTAGCTAATTGATCCTCTTCGGATAATTTAGCACGCAGATCATAAACGTATTCTTCTAAGGCATTACGCGCGTCAACTCGTTCTTTTTCCTGTTTATCTTCAGCGACCATTTTGCCCTGTATATGAAATGCATGTGATTACATAATGTTATAATTTCTTTGTTTTTTTTTTCCTATTTAATTGAAAGCAAAGTAATATGACATTCATACAAGTTACATAACGCCTGAGATATATGTATATTGAACGTACCTCCTTTTCTACTGCAGCGTCGAGATCTCGTTGAGACAGTCCACAAACATTAGCTTCAATAGGTAAATCGACTGTACGTATAGGAATCTTTTTCTTACTTTTATCGTCGCCCTTATCATCTCCCTAAAACAGAAAACATATACTAAATATTTATCAACTTATTTCTTTTCGGCACTGTATTTTGCACGAACCTATAATTTAAAAAAATCGTTTACAAGAAAGTTCATTCTTCAATCAATTTTCAAAATTTAATTGGAGAATTTAACAAAAAAAAAGCCTATCATATATATGTATAAATTGAGGAAAAGTTCGTCGATTAAATTATCTACTTACCTGGTTATAATACTTTCTTGTGAAACGCTTTTCTTTTTTAACATAATTTACAATTATTTCCATGTGTGTATCTAACGTAAAAATGCCGAGCCAAATAAATAAAATTTGTACGATAGAAAAGAAACTGAACTGAATTTCAGGTGATGATAGATGAGACAAGGATAATGGGGTATACACTTTCGTGTGTAGTTTTAAATTCGTATAGCGTTATCTCACGTAACGGAGAGTAAATGTGTAAGTAGATTTTAGGATCGATTATTTCAACTTTCTGACAAATTTACCTATTAAATAATTATATGTTAATTTTTATCTATTTAGAAAAAAAAAAGATAAAAATAAACATATAATTACTTAATAGACAAATTTATTTGAGAGTTGGAACAATCTGTTTTTAATGTATAAACACGCGCCTATATGTGTGAAGCGTGCTATTTTTTTTCTTTCTATACGAATTGAAAACCAATTAGTGTTGCCTGCCTTTAAACCGTAGGGAGATTTTTCTATGTACTTTTCGATATAATGCGTTTCAATTGGATATCACTGTCTCTTTTCCTTCTGCGACCCAGTGTACAGAATTTGTGCAGAACAAAGACAGACAGCACAGCTGTGACACAGCATTTCTTGGACCCATATGCATTACCAAAATGATTATACAAAGTTAACACAGTACATCATTAGCTGTTACACATTGCGATGCTACTTTAAATTTCATAAAAGAGCCAGCTTGATCTTTCTCTAAATTTCTATTATGCCACTAAATAGCCGAGTTTGCAGAAGAAATCGACACAGGGTTTAAAACTTGGGTTCAAGCCGAATGTCATGCATTTGATAATTGTAATAATCTACTTCCAGACTCACAGAATAAAATATGTGAAACTTTCTATCTACTCATATATCTTAATGGAAGTTCAAGTGTGTGACAATAAATGGACAAGAATAAATAGAACAAATAGACAAGAAATGTCTAATTTCTAAGGTACGAAAAATAACTGCGTTACAAATAAAAAAAATTTTAAAGGTACACTATTTTTATGAACGATTTCTCACATTTACTTCATGATGAAAATAAAGAATGTAAATCAAATTAATTGTTAAATATGCAAAAATGCGTTAATCTCAAATCGATGAATGAATAAATCGCTTGTGTTATACAAAGGCGATTGCAGTTATCGTACATCTATTGTTAGAATGCGAATGAAAAAGTTGCGGTCGATTTCCGCTTCAAAATAAAGTTAACGTGACTAAAAGAAAAAAAAGAACGTTTAACTCAAGAAATCCTAATTATGAAGGAATGCTCGCAGTAACTCACAACGATGCAACGATTATTAGCTTAGAATTTATCGCACACATGTGTCTCAATATGAACGTATGCGTATGGGTCCAAGTGGAGATAGTATGCCCCGTACCGAGCTGAACCAAGAGAGAATCCTGGAGGAGTAGGAAGGGGCAGAACCCCCAGCACCTTTTCCACCATCATCAGCATCTGAGTTCCGTCGTGTCTTATCCATGCTCACCTAAACCACAATAAACTCACATAGTCATGCACCTGAACGCTGGCAAAATCGCACACCAGCATAAAATATGATTTCGAATTTTATATTCCGTATGCCATGACGGTAATATTTAACTATATCAATCAAAACCGCGATACTCTATACCAGTGATATTCCCTACCCATTTTTTCACGAGCTTTAGAGTATTACAGCGAAACTACAAACCTCTGGGGCTGGCGGTTCGTTAGCCTGTGCTTCTTGATCGGGTTTATCTTTTTTATCTGTTGCTTCAGCATCCATATTATTTTGTTGCTGCTGTTGTTGATGGGTTTCCTCCTCTTCCTTTTCTTGCTGGGTCGGCTCGCGTTTCTCGATAAGCGAAGCCGACGCCACAGTTAAAATGCCGTTTAAATTTACTCTTACCTTTACCTTGACTTTTGCCGACTCACCCTCTGGCGAGGCCTTTACATTCTTTATCGTAAAAGTTCCTGCGTAAAATGTAAACGTTAGAAGTTTAAATAAATTTTTTATTTTAATTAAAAAATAATTTTAAATAGGATAAATAAAAGTACATAAAATTCATACCAATATAAGTTTGTGGATAACCTGGGGGTGGTACACTATAACTAGCAGTCAGCGTGAACGGATTAGAACGATAAAATGTTAACATTTTCGAGAATGGCAGAGGATGATTATGTCCGAACACTTCCATTTCACTGAAAAAAATTTTAATTAACGAAATAAGAAATTAAGAAATAATATTTCAGGCTTTTATCGTACATATGAATACCAATTTTGGTTTAGGAGTTAAAAACGGTTTAAAAACCCGAACGTAGGATAACAAAAGTTATAATGGTACATACCCTTCTTCACCTTGAGTAGCATCCCACGTCAATTTTAAAGGATATGGTTGTAGATCTGTAACAGAAAACTCACGAACACGCACGGCAGGACTGAGCATAGCACACTGTAAAGCGCAGCCACGAGCAACTGCCTCATCTTGATTTAGCGTTGTCGATATCGGCCGACCAAAGATTTCCTCTACTAAACGTTTGATAGCGGGAACGCGGCTCGATCCTCCGGCCAACTCAACCGCATGAATATCCTCTAATTTCAACTCTAAAAGATTATACATTCTCGTTAAAATGTAAGATATTTATTGCTGGTGCAATCAAGTAAAAGATCCAGATTTAAATATCAGATATTACTTTGTGTCACGAAAATAAAACGTGTACAAAAAATTAATTTAACTTTACAATTTTTGAAAATAAACAATTTGCATTGCTTTTTAAAATTGAATTGCAATTAATAAATTCAATTTGGAGGTTGCAACATATTCAGGACATAATAAAATAAAAACTTTGCTGCGAAAAAAATATGGATCGTTTAAAAGATACATTTATTGTCGCGAACTTACTCGAATCTGCTAAGCAAAGCTTAAGTGTTTTCTCAACACGTTCAAATAGATGAGCGCACAATGCTTCCATGTCGTTGCGCTTCATCTCACCGTGCACGTCTTTCTCGTCCATAAAGCACTCGATATTTAACGGAAGGTTGGTCGAATTAGCTGACATTTGTTTCTTCAGTTTCTCCGTTTCTGCTAGTAATCTTAAGTACGCCCGCGGGTTGGTATGCACGTCAATGTTGTACCGCGTTTTAAATTCTTTACAGAAGTGCTCTGTCAAGATAATATCGATGTCCCTTCCACCCAATTGACTATCAGCGGCACTTGCCAACATCTTTAATTTAACAAAGTAAAAATAATGTAATCAAGCACTTTAAAATATTTACAGGATAACAATTGTAATCTCGCGGTAACAGATTTTATCACTGCAATACTGACCTTAAGTTTGCCTTTATGAAAGGCACAAACGCTCACTTGTAAGCTAGCGTTACCGCAATCCACAAAAACAATGTTTCGAGGAGGTGCTTCTGTCCCTGGCAAATCCTGTTTATAAATGCCGTAACAAAGAGCAGTTGCAGTGGTCTCATTAAATAATCTTAAAACGTGAAAGCCAGCAATCTTAGCAGCGTCGAGTAGGGCCTGGCGTTCGGCTTGAGTAAAATACGAAGGAACTGATATGACACAATCGTTAACAGCAGTTTGTAACGCTGTCTCAGAAACGTCTTTCAGTTTTGTGAAAAGCATAGCGGTAATTTGTTCCGGCGAAAAAATATGCTCCTCTCCCAGGTATTGTACCTAAAACATAAACAGTAAACTAATTAGTGATTTAAAATATTTTTACCAATGTAAAAATAATGCGTTATGTAAAAATACATTTGTACTTTTTGACGAAGCACATATTTACTATCACAAAATATATAGCAAGATTAATGAATCACTTTAGGATCCTTAAAAGATATAAATAAGATATGAATCTCTTCAGAAATGAGTGTCCTGGCAAAATGCCTAAATTACTTCTGATTCTCAGTCATTGAATTAGGTGCAAAAGAAATCATAGCAGTTAAAATACTAAACAAGTTCTCGATATAAAAATATTATAGTTCTTTATCTTTGTTCCTCTTTTATTGTTCTTTATGAAATATAATTTTAGTACAAATTAAAGCTATATGGCTTTTGAATAACTTAATATTTTTATTTTTTTGTAATTTGCAAAGATAATATGCACTTTTTTATCTCGATTGATTTTATAAGCATTAAAATAACAAATTAAGAAAAACTATTTTTTCCAAACTTCGAGCAACAACTTACATGTATACCAATGCTGCCATCAGCCTGTGGAGTTATTTTGTAAGGGAGAAACCGCAACTCGTTTTGAACTTGTGGATCGTTAAATTTTCTACCTAATAATCTTTTAAAGCCATGAATGGTATTCTTCACATTAGTCACCATCTGATTTTTAGCAGCTACTCCAAGTATTCGATTTTTTCCGCTAAATGCCACACATGATCTGTAAAGCACAAAGAATTTCTCATTTAATATATTAAGCTTAACAAACATAAAAAATTAAATACTGAACATTAACTTTTAATTTTCATCAACATAAAATATACAATGCAACTTGTGATGCACATGTATAAATAAAATAAAAAAAACAAATTAAATACTATAACTCTCAAACAGGTGCTATGTTAGTCATTCAATTTCTTTTTGTTGTATTGTTAAACTCAATGTATAGAAAAAGATTTTTTTTAATCAATACGTCAAAGATTATGAAAAAAGAATGTTAGGGGGATTAAAAAAAAACAAAAGAAAGTTTTAAACCATTTTAACGCTTGAAAATTGACCTGAGTTACCTACATTAATCTACATGTAATCATAAAGTTTGTAAATGTAAAAAGTGTTTTATGCAAAGTGTTTTTTTTTTTTATAAGGTACGGGAGATCAGATCGCTAAAGATTCGGCATCGGCTACGGGGGATAAATATAAGCGGCGCGGACAACCCCAAAAAGAAGATGAGAAAGCAGGCCGAAAGCGGCGCAAGCGGGACTTTTTCGGGTATTTCGAAAACACGTGAGCGCGAGTGTGACAACCTTGAGCTCAGTAACGAGATGCCTGTAAATGGTAAGACGATCGACGTTCTGGAAAGTCCGATAATCCACGCGCGCGCGCGCGCGAAACTTTTGCCCGTGCATGTTTTCCTTCTCTGTAAATTGTCTCGAATTAAAAAGTTTCATCCTCCCGTCGTCATACACGAAAAAGAAAACTACTATCCCAGAAGCAAAAATTTGCTATGCGTAAAAAAAAAAATCAGTCTTTTATTCAATGGTCTCGTGTCTCAAAATAAACCAAAGCTCGATAATGGTTTTATAATTAAAATTTCGCAAAGTCCAAGCGCAAAAGAAATTGATTCCTTCGTAATTACAATTAGATTATTAATGCCAGCGATATAGAAATAAAAAAAAAAAGTTTAGTGCAGAATTAGAGCTGTAGGCGGTCGCTTTCCAAATCCGATTGCCGTAAAAAAGCAAATTAGGTTCAGATCGGCAATGGACTCGTATTATGTCGCGATGCATGAGTAAGATTGCAGCGCGAAGGCCGCGAGTTCGCGCGACCGGCACAGAACGGCAGGGACGCGGGCGCAGGGGAACAAGGGGGCGGGAGCGGCAGCAACGATGGACGATACCGGTAGCCGTCGGCGATGGACGGTCGAGTACTTACGGCGTGCTGCGAAGACTGTAGTCGTTGGCGATGGTCTCGATACCGCCGGCGCGGGCTACGGCCACGTAGCAGCTCTCGTTGCCAAAGTCGATCCCGATCACGGACATCGTAGCCATGACTGTTGGGGGGCCTCAAACGAACCGACACTCCTCAGTGACACGAAATTATAGTCCGTAGGCGCACGTCCTCAGTGAGCACCACTAAATATTCTCAGCGAGATTTTTAATCAACGTCGCACACGTTATCTCGCGATCACGAGTGACCAAGCGTACCCTGCAACGTGAATAACAGCGACTAAGATCCGACAGTCACGTTAGCACGCGATGCCACCGAAGGAAATGTTGTGGACGGTCCGCTCCGCGGAGCGCGCAGCCACTGCCTTCTGCTAAACTCGCTCCGAAACTGGCCAATCATGGCAGCGGGGTGACGGACTGTCGACTCGCGCGCCACTTGCCTAGAATATTCTGGAATTACGCAGAGGTTAGTCGGAAACCGTCGGCCACGCCGCGGCTCCATCGAAGGTTCTCGAAACGGCTAAAACACCACGACTCGTTCCGGTTGAAACGGCAGATTCGGCGATCTGTCGCGTGGCGGCGTCTGCGACGCAAGCAACCAGCGAGAAGAAAAGGATGAAAGATACAAAATAACAAAAATGCAAAAATAATTAAAGATATATACACAATATCAAGTAAGCATAATCTAATTTAGAGCAATCTGTAATATTTAATAATACAACTTCGACATGATTGAATCCTGCACCAAGAAGCGTATGTTGCTAGGTATTACATTCTTAGGAGGGTTAGTTTCTTACATATTTCAACGAGTAACAAGTATGAGCTGTTAAACAAAGTACTTACATAATTTATTTAATTCTGTAGGCTAACAGTTCTAGCACTAATAATTGAAAGCCACTGGACGAGCAGCTCGAGTAAGCTTTACATCGACAATTACGAAAACAATTCTTCCTGCATCTCAGGTGAGGAATATGAGGTGATATCTGAATGCCATCCATGCACAGCCTTTGAAATTGCTAGTGAGAGCATTGGTATTTGCGTTCACGCCAGATACAAGGAGGTCTTGAAATGTAAAAGTGGTGAGACAATAACTAGAAGGTAAGATTTAACAAAATTCCATGCATTGATTTAATTCTGGATCCTGAATTCCTGCTTATTTATTTTTTTTTATTTTAGCTGTGACAAAGTAGCCTGGCTGGAGGAAAGAGCGTTTTGGAAATTTGAAGGCTTCATGTTTGCTGCAGCAATTATTTCCTGCTTCATGGTATACTGGAGAGAAAACATCCTTAGGCAGAGAATAATCAGGAAAATAGCAAGGCAACTGAGAATTAGTGTGTAAAATTGCTGTAAGTTAATACAAAAGTTCTTTTACTTCCGTCTGTTTTGAGTCTGATTTAACAAAGGAGACAA
This sequence comes from Cardiocondyla obscurior, assembly GCF_019399895.1. Taxonomy (NCBI): domain Eukaryota; kingdom Metazoa; phylum Arthropoda; class Insecta; order Hymenoptera; family Formicidae; genus Cardiocondyla; species Cardiocondyla obscurior. Next base: position 2,466,000 of record NC_091880.1, on the reverse strand, counting down.
AAAGAGAAAGATGAGCGAGGTATATTTAATAATATATTCTATGGAGGACTTATGTCTTGCTCCTATAGAAACAATAATCACTTTATTTACCATAAAATACTGCAAGTCTTCAATCAGCATCAAGCTGATACTGAGTAAACAAGATCTAACTGAACAAGCATATGCAATAGATCTCACGAATTTTGTCTACGACGTTATAAATGGAAGCGAAGTACCTAGTTACGCGAGCACTTGCGAATTACCAAATGTCGCTGTAAATAAAGATAGCTGCATGGCCGGTTTGTGTACAGTATTACGACACATTGTGAAAAGTACGAATCTACTGCACTGTAATAATTTATTAGGTTTCAAAGGTTCCTGTTTGATGGCATGCTCTGAAGTGAGTGTGTGGACTAGGTTCTGCGAAGTCGATTTAATTTTAACGCTCAAGTCTTTAAATACAAAGGACCTGGAGAGATCCGAACTGCCCGTCAGCTTAGCCAGATTTGAGTACCACATGTCTCAACCAGTCAGACTGCATAATTTGTACAAATACACAATGTGCAAGAAGTTTGCGGCGCTTGATATAATAGGACGGGACAAAGTCGGCCTGCCGGAGCACACGTTTGCGGAGAACACGTACATCACGTTGTCTGATATAATTATATTTGTGTGCATGCACATTCTGCTGAATACGTTTTCAAGTCAAGTATCGGAACTGGTGCCATTAACGGCTAAATGGTACGACAGAATGCTGGCAGATCAATTCATTGTACAGTGCTTGAGCTGTTTGCCTTTATTGAAGACCCACAATTTAGATGCGCTTCGATACACGCTTCCATCTGTGGTGAAAGAAAGTTTATATAAAAGCAATCCCAAACGATATAAGCCGAGAAATCGCATTTATACGAGACAAGAGGATGTAGAGCGTTCGTTGCAATTGATCGAAAGCATGAAAATTTCAATGCGACTTGAGGCTGAGCCGTTCGGTGCCGAAATACATCTCAATTGGACCGATATTCCCTTCGACGTGACCCCGGAAGGTGGTTCCTTGCCGCTCGCGAGGCTGTGGCGGAAGCGAGAGCAGCTGCAGAATTTGTGTAAGCCTGTTCTGAAGTTGGCCAAGCCAGGAGATACTATTGTAGATTTCTGCTCAGGCAGTGGTCATTTAGGAATACTGATCGCATACTTGATGCCCCGCTGCACAGTTATTTTGCTTGAGAACAAGGAAGAATCGTTGAACAGAGCTAAACAGAGAGTGCAAAAATTAAGACTGACGAACGTGCAGTTTTGCCAGTGCAACTTGAACTATTTTAAGGGAGACTTTGACATCGGGACTTCACTGCACGCTTGCGGCTTGGCAACGGACTTGGTCATTCAGCGTTGCATACAGAAGAATGCGATCTTTGTGAGCTGCCCTTGTTGTTACGGTTCGCTGCAGGATTGCCACCAGCTGACGTACCCGCGCAGCGAAACGTTTAAAGAGCGCGTCAGCAACAAAGAATACTCGTACCTGAGTCACGCAGCGGATCAGACGCATGACAAATTGAATATTAAAACCGAGCAAGGTTACAAATGCATGACGATTATAGACACCGATAGAAAGCTGTTCGCCGAACAGTTTGGATACAAAGTTTATCTCGCCAAACTGATCCCGGAAACGTGTACACCTAAGAATCACTTGTTGGTCGGTATACCAAAAAGTAAGTTAAAGTATGAAGGTTCGTGTGACGATTGAGATTGCTGAATAACTTGAAAATAACTGACATTTGTAAAGAAAATATAAATTGATCGTAGAATTATATCGCTAGCAGCATGCAAACATTTTTTATTACAATAGCGAAAGATAATTGTGTATAAAACATTAATTTTTTTAATATGTTGTATCTTCGCAAATTTATCTTTAAAATTAATAAAATTAATAAAATTAATAGAAGTAATAGAAGTAATAAAAATTTATTAAAAAAAAAAATTAAAAGTATCGTTTGCTTATTACGAGATCTCAATATTGAAACATAAAAACAACTATTCTGATAAAATTTAAAAGTATCGAATGATAAGCGTTATCTCTCTTTATTGAACTAAATTTGTAGTGTTCTTTACAGATTAATTTGCGGAAAATTTGTAGTTATTAATAACCAGACACTTAATATAAAATAACGCTGCAAATTATTATATATGTAAACTGTTATTGCAGCGTAAGAAGTCTACGTTTTATCTTATTGACTCTTATAAAAGTGTTTACGTCACTTTGTTTTTTAGTCAATTAACGTTCTAGATAAAGTGTGATCATTAATTGTGATTGGCTAGCTGGTGCGATAACAAAAGTTGATTTGTCAACGTTTATATTGAGGTCTTTATAAGACGTGAAGAGATGACAGACATTTTTGCGATTAACGTATACTAGCAGGCGGACTCGTCAAATCAACATGAAAATTTTACTATCGATTTTCTATGCAATTTTGCTTTGTGATCAAATCGCTAATGGATATCGAATTCTCGGTGTGTTCCCGTTACACGGGAAGAGTCATTGGATCGTGAACGAAGCTCTGATGAAGGATCTGGCGAGACGTGGTCACCAAGTGGACGTAATTACACATTTTCCGCAGAAAAAGCCGATTCCCAATTACAAGGATATTAGTCTAAAGGATACTCTTCCACCAACTGTGAATAATATCAGCGCGGCAGATTTAGAACGTTTCGGCGGCTCTCCAAAGATACCTGTCTTGGTTCAAATGGGTGGAGATGTTATTTGCAATCTGTTGGGCCATCCAAAATTGCAGGAGTTGATAAAAAACCCACCACAAGATCCCCCATATGATCTGGTCATTTTGGAGGTATGTAATCGTAATTCGGAATTATGTATATAATCGATATAGAGCATATTATTATAAATAGTAAATTAATTAATTTACTATTTATATAATATTATAAATAGTAAATTAATTAATTTACTATTTATATAATATTTATATAATAAAAAAATTAATTAATTAATTAATTGACTGTCAATATTTGCAGTTATTTGCATCACCGTGCTACATAGCTTTCGGCCGTCATCTCAAAGTTCCCGTGATCGCTACAGTGACCAGCATGATGCATGATTGGCTCAATGAGGTGTCTGCCAACCCGATAAATCCTGCTTACACCCCGAGCATGTTCTCAGATTACACTCAGCGCATGAACTTTAAGGAACGCTTAATGAACTTCTGGGCAATACATTTTCACACTTGGCAGTTCCATTATTATACAAACCACCATTTGACGTTTGTAAAGAAGCATTTTGGAATAGACGTATCGAATATCAAAGACTTGTATAAGGACATAGCTCTGTATCTGACCAATTCTCATCACTCGTTAAACGGAGTTAGACCGTTGGCCACGAACGTGATCGAAGTTGGTGGTTTGCACATCAGGGACGATGGTCCACTATCTCCGGTACGTTTCAATAAGTTCAATCGCGCTCTTTCTGTACCACTTATTAAATTTTAACTCCCCAATTTTTTTCTATAAATAAAATATATATATATTATACAGGAAGTACAAAAATGGTTAGACGACAGTGAGCATGGATGCATCTACTTTACATTCGGTTCCAGTGTGAGGATTGAAACTTACCCTGAAAAAATAATTCAACAAATTTATGCGTCTTTCGAAAAAATTGCACCGGTTCGAGTACTGATGAAAGTGGCAAAAGAAGAAGATTTACTGCCAGGATTACCGAAGAACGTTATGACGCAGCCTTGGTTTCCGCAGATTTCCATTTTCAGTATGTATATAATTATTAATACTAATTGTTACAGACTTTGTTTATAATATTTTTGTCGTATCTGTTTATCTATTTGTACATTAAATTTTTTTTTATTTTTTTGGAGAAGTGAGAGAAAATATCAAGAGCCAAGTATAGGCGCAGCGTATTACTGAGCCTCTCTTTACACGAGACGCTGTTTTTTTCTATACGATTATGAATTTTGTAGAACACAAGAATACTCGAGCTTTTATTACACATGGCGGGCTCGGTGGAACGACAGAGGCGGTCTATTATGGAGTTCCTATGATTGGCATTCCCTTATTTGCCGATCAGCATATCAATGTTAAAAACTATGTTACCAAACAAGTGGCTATTTCGCTTCATTCAATATATAATATTACCGAGGAGAAACTAACTTCAGCACTAAATAGCATCTTGAAGGATCCTACTTACCGGTAAATATCCAAAAACTGTAGACACTAAAGATTAAATATTATACGAATAATTTAATAATTAAAACATATTTAAACGAGTTTAATGAAATTATTATAAAAATGCAAAATGATAAAAAAATGTTGCTTACTGCAAATTGAGTTTTGTCATAAATGATTTTGTCTTTAAATGTTTTATTAATTTATTTATTTCAGTGATAATATACAAAAACTGTCGAAACGATTCGTCGATCGACCGATGAATGCTTCGAGTACGGCTATATTTTGGGTGGAATATATTGCGAAATATGGACACGTTCTTCGATCACCAGAGCTTGATCTTTATTGGTGGCAACGGTGTCTATTGGATATTTATGCTTTTATATTCATTGTAACTGTTACAGTACTTTACACCGCGTTCTTTGTTCTTCGGAAATTAAAGAGGCTTTTATTCAGATCGCACACTTGTGCAAAAAAAGATAGTTCCACAATGAAGTCGAAAAAGAATAAGTAGACATATTATATGAATAATATTATTTTATTTTAATAAATTGTATTTTTAGAAAACGCCAACTTTTTAATACGTGTAGAAGAAAATTAAACCAAAATAATTTATTAAGATTAATATTTTTACGTAAAGTATGTACATGTGTGTTTATATAAATTTATATGTATAAATTACCTGTCTATTTTAATAAAACATTAATACAAGTAAAATTATAATAAGATTATAAGATACAAATAATTAAAATTATATATTTTAAAATGTATAATATTTTATTTTATACATATATGTTACTTTATATAAACGTACGTATGCATATGAATTTTGAAATATGCAACGATAATTATACGTAATTATTTTTGTGCTTTTATATTTTATTTATTATTTTATTACTTTTTAATTTTATATTTCTCGTTACCGCCATCAGAAAGAATAGGTTTATAATGTTGGTAGCATTTGATTGGCAACGCCAATAGTTTCTTCGAACGTTTCTTGAAACCTGCATTATCTAAAACGTAACCTAAACATTTTGACGCACACACGTGGCTTAACTAATTTGTTAATTTATAATAATTATTTATAGCGATGTCATTTTTCATAAGAAGTGGTGCTCGAGGAAGTAGTGCACAAAAGCGTAAAGTAAGCTTTTCAATTTATTTTATTCCTCTTTCAAAAGTGTGGCATTCCCCATTTAGAGGTTAAAATAATTCGCGCGTTAACAATCATACAATTATTTTATTTATCTTTGACTTTTATTAAACGTTTGCATATTTTCTATTACTTATTTGTTAAAAAAGATTGTTACAAGTGAACAAAATATTATATAATTTTAACATTTGCGTTTATAAACTTGTTCATAATTTTTCGTTACATACATTTCAATGTCCTGGTAACTTTATTTATTACAATTTATAATTATATTATTTTAGCTCAATGGCCACTTTAGTAAAACATCCATAACACAATCTACTTCAAAGCAATTGAAGAAATCGAGAAAGTCTAAAAAACCTGAATTAGAGGACAATGAAAGCATTGCCAGCACAGATGAAGAACTTGCAGAGGAAAATTTAGGGTAATTATAATAAATTAATTATTTTTATTAATTTTTTTATTAACTTTATTATTATTAATTATAATAATAAAGTAATTATAATAAAGAAATAGGTGGAAAGAATGTAATATTTATAAGAACATTAAAAAATTTCGTTATAGAAATAAAATACACAGTGAAACTGAAGAAGAAGAGGAAACTGCACAAGAAAAACGTTTAAGGCTTGCAAAGAAATATCTTGAAGAAATTGAAGCAGAAGGTATAAATCTCAATGTATTATATTTATTTTAGACTTTAAAAGAAAAAAAAAAAAAAAAAAAAAAAAAACGAATAGTTTTACAGACTAAATTTATCTTTGTATTATAGAAAAAGATAGAGCAGAATTTGAAGAAGGTGCAGTTGCGCGGAGATTGCGGGAAGAGTATTTGGAGGAAAAAGGACGATTAAGAAAATATGTAGCAGTCAATTATGTTGGCCACAAGGAGCTTATAACATTAAGATGTAAAGAACATAAATCGTCTATTACTTGCATTTGTCTTTCTAGTGATGGCAACATATTGTATTCAGGATCTAAGGATGGTAGTTTAATTAAATGTGAGTTTATAAGTTTTAATTTAAGAACATTATAAACAAAACGAGTTTAAATTAGTTTATAATTATTTGTTGGTTAATCTTATTAATTTAAATAATATTAAATTAAGTAATATTAAAAAAAAATTACTATTACACACTTATTTTTTATGAATTAAATTGGAAAATATATTTGTAGGGTCTATAAAGGAAAAAATCAAATTGAAAGCCCTTAGGGGAAACAGAGGAAAGACGAAACCTGGAATGAAATCTATACGGTGTTTAGCAATTAGCACAGATGGAAAGTTTCTTGTAAGTTTAAACAAAACCTATTTTTATTTTATAAAAAGTACTTTGTACATGGACGAGTTTTTCTCATTACAGGTAGTAGGAGATGCAGGATGTAAAGATATAAAAGTGTTATCTGGCGATACCTTTGATCATATAAAAAATTTACAAGGTCACAGAGGTCCTGTATCTGGATTAGTATTCCGAAAAAATACTCACACATTATATTCCGCATCTGATGACAGGAGCGTGAAAGTTTGGAACTTGGACGATATGGCTTATGTTGAATCCTTGTAAGCAACTTTACAAATTTAATAATCAAATTTATTATAGATTTTATAATTATATTTAATATTATATAATAAAAAATAAATTGTATGTATATATATAAATATTTTATAGATTTGGACATCAGAGTGCTATCACTTCTATCGATGCACTTTCACGAGAACGTGCCATCACGAGCGGTGGTTTCGACGGGTCTATTAGGATATGGAAAATAGTTGAAGAATCGCAGTTGATATTCAACGCGCACAACGTCGGCAATAGCATTGACATAGTTAAGCTTATCAACGAAGAGAATTTTATCAGTGGCGGTGACGACGGACAGCTTTGCGTTTGGGGATGTTTGAAAAAGAAACCATTGTGCTCGATACCCGAAGCGCACGGAAAAGATGAAACGAATGGTCAACCGATGTGGATTTCAAGTATTGCCACCCTATTGAACACAGATTTAGTAGCGTCAGGTACATTATCATATCACGTCTATATCTATGAACTATTAATTTTTATTTTTATCTATGAATCTTTATTATTCTTTTTTCTCGATACTAATTAATAAATTACAATTTCTAGGATCGCGGAACGGTGTAATTAAGCTATGGCAATGCAGTGAGAATTTAAGATCTTTAAATTCATTGTTTGAAGTTAAATTAACGGGTTTCATAAACGCGCTTACTTTTACGCCCGATGGGAATCATCTTATTGCTGGCGTAGGTAACCAACACAAAAGTGGTAGTTGGTGGCAAATACCCGAGGCGAAAAACGCCATTGTTATTATACCGTTAGTGCATAAACAAATGGTAACGAAATAAATTTAGATTTATATATCTGTACATATTGAATTTATATATTTTTCTAGAAACTTAAAATTTTACTTACCTTTTACTTTTAACAGAAAATCATGTTGAACACAATTGATTAAAATATTTACAATAATATTAAATTAAAAAAGTGTTATCTTTATAGAAAGCTATTGTCTTTGTAAGTATCGACAATCTTAACGTGATAAATGATCTACGCATTCGATAACGCTGGTTTTTGATATGACAATGAAATGAAAGAAATATTGGTCCACAGTACAAGTATTTATTCTGTACAAAAGTTGAGTTATAAAATATTATGTTCCTATTTTAGGTCTTGTTTTAGTCTTGTATACCATGCCGTCTTGAGTACATTCGTATAATAACAATATCGCCGCGCGGAACACTTGCGCTCGTCCGGCACGAATCTCCCCTGCCACGTTTTACTTAGATTCAGGTGTTTTACTCTCGATTCTGCGGCAAGTAATGATCTCAGCGAGACATTTCCGGACGACTGCAAGCGTTCCGTTCGCGCGGATCTTGGACTCACCATGTACAGATAAACCAAACCGACTTTAATCCGCATATTAATTCGAGTCAACAAACAGTAGTACAGCGAGTGTACGCTACTTCTTGTGCATTCTTGCGATAAGTTTTCAAACGAGTGCGATATATAGGCCATCCTTAATCGGGGGCGTGCCACCCTTTCGTCGTGACGTTTTCCCTTTCTCTCCCTTTTTTTCAATGCATTACGCGTTTCCTCTCTCTCTCTCTCTCCCCAGGCCGTGAGGGTGCTGTTCGGTGCAATTTTTAAGGGTCCTCAAGCGGCATCGTCTTTCGCAAAAATACGCTCGATTAAATCTTTCCCCGTTCCACTCCAGGCTGGCATTAATTACCGCGAGGTGGTCGCGGCAGAGCGGTTGTTCGGCGGTTCCTGTTCAGTTCCTTTTCCTCTCCGCATATTCGTCTCATTTTTTTTGCCGGCTTATTTAATTGTTCGGCTCTTTGACGCACTTTGCGACGAGCGTGGAGTCTCTCTTGTTTTTTTTTTTTTTTTCCTCCTTTTGCTCTTCGTCTCCGCTGATTGCCGGTCTTTCACTCGCGAGTTCTCTCGCCTTGGAAAGCGGCCAGGTTTATCAAAGAATCGCCTTTAATCCGGGATCTAATAATAAGTGAGCCTCGCGTTTGACAGAACCGCCTGAATCCGACGACGCTGTTCTCCACGCGATCGCTTTGCTCCTCCGCTTATCTTCTACCGCAGCAAAACGCGTTTTTTAACAGGTATTCGCGACCATAAATACTTTTTTTTTTTTTTTTATTGCACAGCGGTCGAAAGCGACTGCTTTATTGCTGTCAGAAATACTGATTACGTTTCTACATTGAGAGAAAAATATAGTTACTTTCGGATTAAACTGTAATTTTATGATATTTTTAATGATAAATATGATTGAATCAATTGTAAATATAATTAAGTCAATTATATTTATAATAAAAAGTATTATAAAATTATCGTTGAGTCCAAAAGGGATAGTACTTTTCTTTCAATGTATGTGCTCTTTCCTCACGAGATGCAGCGAAAGAGGAATAATAATCGCGGGGGGAGATGCGATTTCGATAACGTTCGCTGCGTTAGATATAGATTATGTTGTTACGAGAGAACGATTTGTTACGCTGGTCGTCGCTCAGGAAATTGTCAAACGCGCGCTGTAGTTAAACTTTTTGAACTTTCGTCTTGGATGTGCAATGCGGGAAAGAATGAAACGAATGTATTGTTCTCACCGCGACCACCTTGTTTCTCGCCTGCTGCGCTAAGAGAAAGATATAGTCACTTTTGGATTAAAAAAAAAGAGAATTGTAATTTTAGGATATTTCTAATGATAAATATGGTGGAATTTATTATATTTATTGTTGGAAATATCATAAAATTATGGTGGGATCCAAAAGTAACTATTTTCCTTTCTCATTGCCAGTGCGATCTGTTACATGACAATGCGAGACATTATATATAAAAAGACTCGGAACGGTGCGATAACGACTTACGTTCGCGCGACTTACGTCAATTACACTTATCATGAATAAAGCGAGAGTCGTGCGTTACCTTCCTCGTGCTTTGTACGAAGGTAAAAACAGGAGGAAACGGCTTGCGTGTGCGAAGAATACACAGAAGAAGAAATTAGTGAAATTAGAACCTAAATTCAGAAGATTTTTCTTGAAACAATAATCCCATCAATTTAAATGCACAAGCTTTAATCACGAACCAGTTCCTGTCGAACTGAGAAGAACTAGTCTCCCTCTTGTCTTTCCCGTCTCAACTTTTTCCCTGTGTATTCACGTCAGCTAATTGTCTAACATTAAAGCGAACTTAGTTATTACGACGATATTGCGCTTTTTAATTCGTTAACAGCCACAGGTCTGGAATTAATAAAAAAGGAAAAAAGAAAATGCTGCGTGGCGGAAACGAATCGTTGAAAGATTCGTTGTGCAAAACGTACGCGGTATTAGTAGTGCCGGTCGAAATTGTTGAAACCGGTTGAAGCGTATTCTTCTTTTTCTTTCGGATGCGTTGGAAATTATTAATCTTTCATCTGGATTGTTTCTGGTTTTACGTCGTTTTTTTTTTCTTTTTTCTTTTTTCTACTAGCCCGATATTGAACCGGAAATTGACGATAATTGTTAAATATGGCAGTACATTTTCAGGGATTGCTTTTCGAATAAGATAACTGTTTCCCTCGACAGTTCACAGGATTAGATAAAACTGAAAAATATCGCATTAATGTTATAAAAAAAGGAAAAAATAATTATTCATGCTTTTTGTATTAAGATCTCTTCCAAGCGAAGGTTCTTAGGCCTCGCGTCGCGGCGCGATGAATAAGCCGCCAAGCTTGAACGTTTAATTAAAACAAAAAGATATAGCAAAAGTGTAAGAGTCGCATTTTACATTTTACAGGCCGATGAAGCTTTGAACGTGTCCGAGGCCGATATGTATAGTCATTTATCTCCGAATACAAGTCGGAAGATAGATGCGGGAGATCCCTTTGTGTCTTTTATCTCCGCTTCAAGGAAACCGTTTCTTCTCGCGCGATTAAAATAGGAAAACGGACTAGAATTTGCTTTAACGAAGTAACGAACTGAGTGGCGAATATACATTGAAAGGCAAATATGGCATTTTTTGCGACGACGGCGGCTAGCGTACGTGACTTACTTCGTCTTCATCCCCTCCCTCGGCCGCCGTGGACGAGGGAGGCAGGAGAGGGGCGCGCTCCACCTCAGTCCTCGACTACCCGCGCTCCGTGGCATACGTGTGTGACAATGTGTGATGGTGTGTGACTCGACGGAATTACACCAAGGCTACATACGCTAGCCGCCGTCGCCGAAGCGAATGCTATATCTGCCTTTCAATGTACGTGACGCAAGTTGGAGTGGACCGACCGTGTTTTCTCTCAAGACGGCCCGTTTTGCGACTTGAGTCCGAGAACTTCCCGCGAATCACGTGGACAATAATTTGGCGAGAAACGAAGTGCAACCGACGTATTTCGCCCTTCGGCACACCCCGAACAAGCGGAGATGATTCACGTAAGTAAGATCACCACGAAAAACATGACGCGGCTCGTATCCCTGACCCTCCAACGTCTCCTTCCCTCCTCCTCGCGACTTTTTAAATTACTTTCGTTTGCCATCGATATATATACCGCCGCTATATATCGACATACATATAGAATATACCTACATAAATTGCGTAACACCGACGAGCCAACGCTCCCCCTTCTTCCCCCTGTTTCCTCGACCACTCGCACCCCAAGTTGCGTAGCGCATTACGCTTGCATAAACGCGAAATTTTAGCCGTGCATCTCACCCTTATCTCGTTCTTTTTTTCCCCTCGAACCCTTCAACCCTCTTCACTCCTCGATTTCTCGCGCGGTTTCCGGATCCACGTGATGCGTGCGTTGCGTTTTGCGTTCGCTCGTTATGCTCTGCCCTTTACGGGAACGATTCATCACGCTCGTCTTCCTTTTCTCTTCCGTGCATCGCTACTTGCGATCTCATTCTTTTTTTTTTTCTCGGTTGATTATGGCAATTTTCCTGTTTTCTGTCTTTTTCTTCTTTTTTTTTATATTTTTTTTTATGTGCAACCGGCGGCTGCTCGTTTAAATACTATTTCGCTATAGTGGACTACCGTTATGAACGCTACGCTACTTTGTATTGTATCCTGTAATGTTTCGTAATGAACGACTGGTACTGAATGTGCATACTGGTGAACACACGCAATCTATAAGGTCCCGTTTCAAGAATACCATACGCGGCGAAAACAACGGGCGCGCTCGTTAACCAAGCCCGCTCGCTGACGCCGGCGGGATTTTTAATTAATATTCCAACGCGCGCGTCCCGCCTCATTAATTACGGCGCGTCCGACAAAACGATCGAAGAGTGTCGCAAAAACGTATCGCGGATTAAAACGCGCCTCGGAAAGCCGAGGTCGATCCGCGAGGTATCGAGGATCGAGCAAGATGTTACTTTTCGTTTATTAACTCTTTTCCGCGCGCATTTTTCTTTGCCACAGCCTCCAGATTAATTCGGAATATCAATCAATCGTCCCTTTAAATTTTTCGGAAGTCCGAGGACGTCGCGTATGCTAGCCGTGATATCGGGAATGTGGATCCTGTTACGCTCCGGTTACAAAATAACATATGTGACGTGAGAAAATCATGATCCGGCTAAGTGTCCGCTCCGCCCTTTCAGAGGCCATTCCCTCCCCTTCCCCGTTTAATTAGCACTCGGCGCTTTTACCCCGGTTACATTTAGCGTGATTGCGGCTCACGACGAGCCGCGCTCCTCCCCGTTAAAAATCTTAGACATCAACATACATTCACATCTTTATTCCTTTTGTTACTTTTATAATAAACCGTTATTAGAAACCTATCTCGCGTATGCGCTTTAATATAAACTTCGTCGTGTCCCGCGCTTATTTACTCGTCAATTTGTCTATTTACAGAGAGTCTAAGTCCGCCTCACCCGCCCCCCCCCATTTTAGCCATTAATTAGTTAATTAATTCATTCATTACAAGCCGCGCGGCGGGTATTTTACCCTCGATCTCGAGAAGAGGAACAAGTCTCTTTTTTTTTTTTCCTTCCTCTTTCAGCGCGTGAGAACGCGGGCTCCCCTTGCCCGAGACATCCGCGGGCTCCGCGTTCCCCTCGTTCTCCCGCGCACGCACACGAGTGGATGATTACGTAAGTGAAGTGGCATTACCGAACGTAATAGCAGACGGGAGTTCGGACCTCCTCGAGATGGACGTGAAGCGTATCCTGTTCTTGTTTTCCCTTCGTCTTCTTCTTTTTTTTTTTTTTTTTTTTTCCTCCCTTTTTAAGTCCTACCACGGACGCTTATTTACACGTGTTTGAACCGCATCGGGGGGACCCGCGGATCGCACGTGGGCCCCGAAATATAGATCTGACTCGTTAATAGGGCTACGTTCGAGCCCGTCTCTCCGCGTTACATATATTTACATACGTTTCTGAACAAGCAAGCCCGCCGCAGATGCGTTCGTTCTATCTGCTGTTAAAAAAATACTTTTTCCTCGTTCCTTCTCCGGCAGGACGCCTCACGTCTCGCGGTTTACGGCGCGGGTCCGTGGGTGCGCAACGGCGTGGACGTGATGGATGGATGAACAAAAGAGGGGAGGGACAAAATAAAAAAAAAAAAAAGAGAGGACTGAGTTTGCAGTGAGCGACCTTGTCTATTTTCTATATCGAGTAATTCGAGTCTATATTACTGTTATAACGTATTCACTTATATCGCTCGCGCGAATGAGTACCCAGCGTGGACCCACGTACCCTTCGCCCTTCGCGTGCGAACGATCGTCTCTCGCCATCGCTTGAACTTAATTCGACAGGGCCGCTTCGTGACACCTTCGCGATTCCCGGGAATTGAAACTGCGACGAGTGAGCGCGTCCCAAAAGAAAATCGCAGCTCATAAAACGCGCGCCTGGAATAACGCTGGTTGAAATACCCCAAGGAAATTCCTTGGTATTCGCAAGTATCCACGCTTAAATGAATATCTAAGGACCATCGAGATTCAACAATTGACATATATCTATCATCATTAAACGTGCGATCGCGATGGATACAGTTGCAAATACGACGGTCACGCATCTTAATTACGAAAATTGAACGTGAACAATACAAATGAGCCAATCTGTCGATTAACAATGATTGTCTGTAAATACATCTTACTCAACGTCACTCCCTTAAACGAGTGAGTTTCAAATGGACCAGCTCTCGCTCGTCGCTAACTGCAGCAACAAAAAAGAAACAAAAGTACAGATCAATAGATGGCGAGAGACGCTCGGATTTACATTACTCTCGCGATCGTGGACGCGAGTAAGAACAATGAATTACGAACAATCGTCCGAGAGCGAATTGACCCGTGTCGAACGGTCTTTAACGCGCGAATGCTCTCGTCTCGCTACTTAAGATTCTGGATAAAGATCTCTCCGTTTCGCACACATGCACGCAGTCATACTCGCTCTCGTCTCGCTACGGTACTCATTTCCCGCATAAATTCGTATTTACAATAATTCGTTAGTGCAGTCGCGCTCGCAATTGCATTCCTTTTTTTATGGACACGAACGAAAAATTACTCACTGCTCCTTCTTTCGTCTTTCGCGTATCGCGCTCCCGCACGTACGTGTTACGTAGAATTCACGAGCTTGTATGCGCAAAACATGTACGCGCGCAAGTCTCTGTTCCTGGCGATGTGAATAATAAATAGAACAGTAAAAAAACGTAGAAAAGAATCGGTATAATAAATCGAAAACGTGGAATAATCGGAATCGAACTGATATCATACTATGTGCGAATAGAAACGCAATTCGAGATACCTTAAACAAAGTCAGAAACGAGGGAAGTAAACGGCAGGACGGGTGGGGAATTGACTCCGGGGGCTCGTTCATATCGCGATCGCCGCTTCACCCTCGGCAATACGTTAAATTTGTTCGCTATTAAATTTGATATTTCACTAGCAAATATAGAATATCGAGTGTTGAATAGTCGTTAGCGTAATGATAGCGGATAATAAATATAATACAGATCTATAGATAGAAGTCTCAGTATGGTACAGCTATTATACAAATCTGTCTTTTGCTCGATTCGCGGTTCAGTCTCTCACGCATAATACTCGCTTACTCGCACTTGAGTTTCTTACACTACTTTCCTTACCCAACAGCTCGAATCAATGATACTTATACGCTACCCTTGACTCGTGTCGATTTATTCGACGAGCACGGCGCTTACAGTTCCACAATGCATTCTCATACGTTCTCTCTGACCCACGTTCTCATATTATAAGATTTACCTAGAAATACGGCACTCTTTCTTAAATCTCCCCGGCCCTTCGCCGCGCGCGAGGCTGCCGCGGGAGCCACTTGTACATATTCATTAGGAATTTATTTACACGCGTGCTAACTATCCTACTCGCGATCTCGCGTGCGAGCTCGAATGATCCTTCGTCCTCGGCGTCCCGCGGTTGGCCGAACAATTCCTTCCATCTCTTCGGTCTTAGTCCGATAAAGATTATGCGGGGAACCGCAACGCGTCGTGGTCGATGACTTCGAATCCAAGTGTCTGCAAGGAAGTCGATCGCGACAGAGGGACCATTCGTCTTCCCCTTCAAGTTGTTACCGCTTTGGCCGCGAATCGAAAGCATTCAAGGATTTTCAGGTACTTTTCTCGAGGCACGGCGCGCTCACGCTCAGGACAAACTACTTCCTTACCGGCCCCGAGCGAGGACCCCTTAACGAAGGACCGTTCGTTGTCGACTGTTGAACCCGCGCGGCGGTATTCTCTGGACTCGGGGACTCGTTCGAATCGCAGACACGCGACTCGGTGCGTTATTCGCGGCTCTATCGGTACATAATAAACGTCTCCTCGCGCATACATCTCTCGGTCGAGGATACTTAGCACGCTGCCACGATTCTCGCTTACATTTCTCTTTCTCATATTCGAATAAATACCTACAATTAGCGTAATGATAAGAAGGACAACCAATACGACTACCATTTATAGTAGTGATAATAGTGGGCGTGTACTATAAGTAGTGTCTAGTAGCGCTTCTTCGTCTTTTCTTCCGCGGTGTTCCGGCTTACTCTCGGCTTCCCCATCCTCATTCACCTACGTTCCATCCTAGAACCCCGCTAATTCCTTAATTGTAGTTAATATGGCGTTGCCGCTCGTGCGTCGTGCGTCTTTTTTCTTCTCGCACTTCGTAGTCCTTTTTTTTTTCCTTTCTTTCGTGCTTTCCATTTCTTCTCTCTTCTCTGCTATCTCTCGAGTCGGCGCGACCGTGCGTGTCTCGCTGCGATCGAGGGACGGCTAAGGTGCGCGCGTCTCTCTCGCACGCCTCTCAAGAAATCAATTAAACGTAGGATAATCACAGAAGGGGTTTCGACGCATGGGATATACGACGTTTTCGTACGCGGCCGGCGTTGTCGCTTCACCGCAGTAGCTGCTGCAGGAACGCGCCCATCAGGAGGCTGCACGTTGTTAGGATCAGACACTGCACGTACCGAGCTTGCGTATGAGAACCATGTAACGAGCTCGCGCCGTTATACGTCAGCTCCTCGTTCTTAACTACCTCGTTCGGATGATCCGAATACTCTTCTGCAAAACAGAACAATGAGTTATTAGCCGAAATACGCAGGGTTGATTAAGAAATACACAGATTTTATAAACCGACAAACCGATGTCTTAAAGAATAATCCTCCTAAATATAATAATTATACATATACATATATTATTTTAATTAACTATAAATTATTTTCTTTATATATTTTACATGTATAAAATATTAAGAAATATATATTTTTTCTTAATCCGTGATAAAGATCTTTAGCAGATAGAGCTACACTTCGAGGTATGTCGTTGAGAATATGTCGGCGCGGGCGTTTAAGTCGCGTCTCTCAACTTTTAATCATTATTATCACGCGCGGGAAACGAAAACCTCGGCAATTTCGTGTCGACACCTTGAGAACGCGCATCTCCTATCACGCGGCATTCCGGTAACGCGACGCCGTTAATGGCCAAGCAGGTCGTCCACGAGCGACTTATCAACGGCATGCAAATGCGCACGTATTTAGAAGTCAAATTAAATCGTAGACTCCGACGCGCGCGGAATCGACAGATGATCCTCGTGCGGAGGTGTTCCGTCCGATCGGAGAATCTCGGCACCCCGCCACCTTGCCGACCCTCCGTCTCGTCGAGGGTGTAGAAGCGCGCGTATTTACAGCGCGCGTTTGCAACCAAATGCGCTTTTATCTCGCGCGTAAACACGATGCCGAATAAATATGTAAATCTCCCTTTTTATTTCGCAAAATAACTCCGCGACCGGACGAAAATAAGGAAACTCTGCCGCGGCTCGTTGCCGTAAATCGGAGAGATGACGAGCTAGACGAGCTGGAATAAGCGCGCAAAACAGACAGAACGCGGTTTGCAATCGGTAATCGACAACGATCGTTATTATTTCTGCTGTAATTTACTTTGGATGCACCGTAGATAGGTATCAATATTACATAGGCGATCATCTTATCCTAGAACGAAGCTCACGTGAATAAATTAGAAGAAACCCGACTAGCGAGGTGAACACTTTCACAACTTCGATCGTCAATTACTACCGATTGCCAACGGTCGTTAATAATTATTCGCCCCGTGCGGCGCTTCCGAGCGTGATTTGATTTCGCCAAGAAATCCTCCTCGATCGAAGAAGAAACCGACGGCGGATTGATCCAATTTTCGTAAGGCGACTCTACGAGCTAATCTCCGGAGCCAAGAGATTTCGGTATCAGATGCGCGAAAGCGCTTCGGAACAAGATTTGCTGCGTTCCGCGAGAAAAGCTATTTCGAAACTGTTGTAAAAATCGTGAACGCGCTCTTAATCTTAAAGTTTGAAAGTACACCCCGATCAGATCTACAAATTTTACAGCAGCTGCGAAAGTAGCGCTTTCGCTGTACGCAGCCGTTACTATCGAGACAGATAGAAAGAATAGCGCGCAACGGTGATAGACGTAACACGTACTGTTCTTCTTCTTCTGACCAGTCGAGGTCTTGGGCGGCGTGATCGAGGACGGCGGTCCATTGTGAATCGGCTGCTGAGGCTGATGCGGATGCACGGGGTAGACGGCCGGCGGGGGCACGTGGGGCAGGGTCGGCGCCGCCGTGCCCGTCTGATGATGATCGTGATGGTGATGGATATTGCCCCCCGGGTAGAATCGATCTCCTCCCCTGTAGACGATCGGCGGCAACGGCGGAGGCGGCACGCCGACGGCTCCGCCGCCCAAAACCGCGGTGCTCGTCGAGCTGCTGCTGGGCACGGTGCTGCTGGTCACGGGTACGGCTGTAAAACAGTCAGGATTAAGTAATTATACAGACGTATGTTTCTGCGACTGTTAAGTATGCTCTCAATTTTTTTTATTAAAAAAAAATTTATTTCTTGAATAAAAAAGTCCTCTTTTTATTTAAGAAATAAGGCTGCTTTAAGTCAGCCCTTCCTACTTTTCAAATTATATTTTTATCGTTTCGATCGTTTTCTCCGTTTCGCGTACACTGACCGGGAGGCACCTCGCCCGTCTTCTTCGTCGCGTAATGATACTAGAGAAAGTATTGAGTTCATATTTCTGAAGAGTTTCTCTTGCAATTAGAATATACATATCTTGAATAAAAACGAGCGGAGGGTGACGGGGGGACGGGAGGGTGACGGGGTGAGAGCGAGCGCGAGCCTACGTGCCGCGCGCTAGGTATATTCCCCCACTACTTCCACTCTCGCTTTGTCCTTCTCCAGCGGTCGCGCAATGCACACGTACTCGCTACGCACTGTACAGCAGCCACGTGTGTCCGTACCGAAAGTAATACTCATTTGCGTATTGCGTACAACGAAAACCGCCCGGTATGAGAACTATCCTCTCTTCCTCATTCTCCGTGTGAGGAGTTTTAACTAATTATCTGAACTTTTTGTTTGCAGGGACCAGTGCGAGGACGGAGTTGAGGCGATCTGCGAGGAAGCTAGCCACTCTGACGGGAGGCCTGAGAGGAGGAGGAGGCCTCGGAAAGGCATCGTGCGACAACGGAGCAGTCCCAGAGGTAAGAATTATTTTTTTGAGACACAGAACTAATAGCTGATACTTGCAGCATTTCTAAAATTAATATATATATATATTTTTTTTGTTACAGATCGACGTAGCTGCATCCGCCGTCATCAACAAAAGTGTCGTCACCGCCGATAATTAAGAATTATACGAACCGCAGCCGGTTCGTCGGGCGTTCCGGGAGTTCGTTCAGTATTCGCGCGGAATTTTTTGATATACGACTTTCTTCTAAACGCGAGTGCCGAACATGGAACGCGCGTAAGTGATCTTTGAGTAACTTTCGCGATTATAAAATCACGGTCGGGGTGTTCGCGAGTTTCCTGTGCGCGGAAGGATGGCTCGTCACGTCCCATCTGAGAGGAGGAGCAGGCCCGGGGGGCATCCTGCATCGGCGGAGCAACTCTTAGGTAAGAAAAACTTTTTTTAATAAAATATTTATTAAATAAGAACTTTAACTTTTTTTTTTTAATTAATTTTATGAACCAATTTACACGTCTACAATAATATATTTTATTTTATGTTACAGCCACCGGCAGAAATCTTCAACTCCGCTGAAGCTCATGCAGATTGGTGAGTTGCATGATTTTTTATTTTTTCGCAGTTTGAAATCGGGTCTCTTGAATCGATAACACGTCGTCGATCATAGATTACTCAATTATAATAACGCGCACGAAAGGACCTTTTAAAAAAATAGCTCACGCAATAGCGTACGCATAGTTTGTTCTAGTAAGCAAAAAAAAAAAAAACAGATTGTTGTATATTTAAGTCTTGCAGTACAGGAAAAAATTAAACGGTTGTTTAACTTCCAAGATAAAAGATACAGAAATAAAGGTTCCCGAGTCTGACGTGCAAATAGGCGAGTTTCAGAAATCGCGTCTAGACGCGGTGAGAGTCTACCTTCGTCATCTTCGCACTTTCCCATCGCGAACGGCCGGCGATACAGTCCCCCGTGTTATTCTGAGCGCGCAACTCGGCGCAGTACCTGCTAACCCCTCGCAAATAAAACTCGCGAGGAGATGCGCGCACCCCCCGGCGATATAACTGTGGAAGTAGCCGCGCGCGAACTCTCGAACGTCTACCGTGAACGCGAGGTCGGGGCCTCTCGCCGTGGAATCCTCAATGTCCGAGAAGGTAGAGTGAGAAAAGCCAGAGAACGGAGGAGAAAGAAAAAGATAAAAAGAGAGAGAGAGAGAGAGAGAGGAGAAGGAGAGTTCAGAGTTCCCGGCCAGCAAAATAGCTGGTCATTATGGCGCATGAATCGTCTCCACCGGGGCGGAGGTGGCAGGAAAAGGATCGGGGCCCACGGGGGGACGAAGAAGCGGGAGGATGCTCCTCGAGGATGCGTCGGAACGAATTGGGGAGAGAATAGCGGGGCAAAATGAAATGGTGGAATTTATTGTGCCTCGGGACGCAAAAGGGAGGGTTCCCCTTCGGCCGCAACAAATCCGCGCCGGTGAGGATTATAATCGATAGGGATTATTTAAAAAAGAGACGGCGGAACAACCGACGGGGAAATGAGCTTGAAAAAATGGCGAACGAGCCCGCCGCCTGTTATGGTAGCCGTTCCTCTCACGTAACTGATTACGGGATAATGAATTTATGGGTAATTTCTGTTTCGTGCCCCCGATTCCTTTTTTTTTTTCCTCCGCCGTCTTCCCTTCGAGCGCACGTCTTTGACGGAAATCACGCGGACTGAAAAGGCAGTATGTCTCTTGTGCGAACGATGCCTGCAATTTAAGATTATGATAATTGAGAAATTAGAATATAATTGCCACGCGCGAGCCGCGACTTCCATGGGAAGTTTTCGAGTCTTGATTCGCGAAAGGCGCGCGGCGCCGCGCCGATGCAAATGAAGAGGCGCACGCGAGAGCGCTCGCACAGCGAATCGTCACGCGAATGATCCCGTCGGTCCTTTAGATATCTCGGAGAACAAAGCCGTTCGGCGATTGTTACGCGCCGGGTTCAAGCGCCGCTTCGCATCCCTGGCTCTCGCGAGCGTTTTGCGAATAGAAAGAAAATCTTTAATCGGACTAGGTACAACTTTGCCTTCCATTTATCGTCATCAGAGCTTCATACGTATATACATACGTACATTGAGTCATTTCTACTCGGGTTTCTGATAAGACTTATTCAATTTATTTGTTTTTGATAAGAGTATCGCGTTACCAAATATCTCACGTCCCGATCGAATGTATTAATCAGAGCCCGATTATCGAATCGGACTGTCGTCATCTTAATTAGGGTCGTATTGTTATTTCTGCTCGAGTACTTACAATTGTTGCGCGCGGTCGCCGACGAAGAGGTCTCGGCCTCGTTGCCGCAGCAAACCTTGAAGACGACCTTCATGTTGTGGGTGGTGCACCGGCCACCGATGCGCCTGTGCAGGTCGTCCTTGGACGAGGTGCTGATGAAGTAGTAATCGTGGCCCGGGAGGAACTCCAAGCCCCCGGGCTGCGGCGTGAACGGCCTGAACGTAATGGTGAAGTACATCGTCTTGCGCGGCTTGTCGCACACCGCTATCACGCGCGGGCTCGGGTTCGTTATCCGGCACGTCTCGTACTCCTCCTTCGACACCTGCAAAACGCCCGGGAAGAAATCGCACGGTCAGTCGCGACGGTATAATCGATCGGCGACACCGATCGCCGATTCACCACTGTGAAAGGTGCCGTCTTGGCGTAATTCCCCTCCCGGAGACTCCCGCGCACTTCTGTGGAAGAGGGCCTTCATTGTTGGGGTTAATCGTCGCGTAGGAAGAACGCCGGAGACAATGGGGCCGCGGATGCCGCAGGGTGGAGGGACGATCGAGTGGATCGAAACGATTAGGTCGCCGACGACGGTCCTCGCTAGGTTTTGCTGCGAGAGGGTGGACCAGGGAATGTTCGACGTTCGTGAATCTGCCGCCGTATCCGGAGTTAGAAAGACCGAAGGTGTGCGTAAAAACGTATCAATTGAGAGCGTGGGTTCGACATTTTCGTCCTGGCGACGATATTTCGTGGATAGGGATTAACTTTCGCGAATAATTGTTTTAAAAAAAAATTCCTATCGCGATTAAAAGTATTTCGAGCGAACAAAATAACCGATTGAAAAAATATATGAATTAAATAAAATAGATTTTACAATTTGCGCGGTAAAAAAAATAATAAAAAAAATAGCTAATTAAAGAAGAATAAAGAAGTAAAATGTAAAATGGATTTTAATACGTCTCTGCAGCGAATCGAGATTAAAATAGAAAGGGGATCGTAAATTTGCCGAGTGTGCGCGCAGGTACGTGTAAAGTATTTCTTTCACTTTATCGATAAATCTACATTTCGGTTGCCGAAGAGCGGATGTCGTTTCGAAGATATAACGAAAGCGGTTTAAAAAACCAGTTTCGAGTAGCGGCAGCTGTCTAAACATTAGCAGACTTTGATCGACAACCTTTTTACGTCCAATATAACTCCGTCATTAGACATCGCGCGTTACAGTTTGTCTAATAAACCGCGACTAGTTCCCAGATGCTGCCGCTGTTTTCAGTTCCATCTCGCTCAAAGAAAGATAGTTGCTATTAGGCTCGATCATAATTCTGTGATAATTCTAACAAGAATCAATTATAGAAAATTGAATCAATTATAAACGTAAAATGAGTGTATCGTTAGAAATATTAGAAAATTACAGTTGGATCGGAAAGTAATTGTATTTTTCTTTCACCGGGATATATCAAGATTGCGAAAGTAATTCACTTACGTTGTAGATGATGTACTTCTCAGCATCGTCATCGACGTACGAGTCCGGGGGATATACGGGACATATTATATTCACTTGATCGTATTCGAACATCGCGTTATTTTTGTTCACGTCAATTATGTGATCAGTGTTGTCTATCCGAAATCTGTAACACAAAAATCAATTGATTAGCGATACTCGCGAATTCACAAAATCACGCAAACGCACATCATATTTTAATGCTAGACATTTTACATTATTTTATATAATATAATATAAAATTAATCGTATGGCAAATTTGTTCGATTATTTATTCGCAATTACTTAAAAGTTGCGGTAGATATTTCTAAAAAAAAGAAAAGGAAAAGGTAAAAAAAGAAAAAAAAAATCTCTATCGCAAATACATATCTGCAGGCTGCGTTTCGCAATTTTAATACACGACTCGCTAAAAGTCCACTTGAAAGTCTCGGAAGCGTACGGCGAGCTCTTCTCGGGAAGATCATATTTCTCGCAGACTACGGCGGTGCAGCGCATACCGCCGTTTCCGTGCAGCAAGTTCCAGGACTATCCGTGAACATTCGCGAGATGCCGACGCCTCCGGTGGTGTTCGGGGCGCGGGGTATGGGAGGAAACGCGGGGGAACCAACGTCCCTACAGCCTGTCGGTAGCCAGGTCAGGAAAGGGAGAAAAAGAAAAGACGCGGACTTGCCCTCGTAAGCACCCGACGTCAGATAGGCAGGCGCCCATGGTGTCGAAGCATCGCGCAAGTATACGTACCGGCCCATGTACTAGGCGTTTCAGAAACAGCCCCACATAAGCGAGATAAAATTCATCCCTATTACAACGCCCTTCGACATTAATTCTTTACGTCGCGCTGCAGTAAAAACTCATACAAAAATTAAATTAGAAATCCGCTCTTACGTTAATCATACATTTAATATTATTGGCAACTTCGACTACGACGATTTCACTGGGTCGACACCTTCTATCCGAGTTTGAACACCCTGTATATTTACGCGTGCGGGTATGCGCTTAGCCTAGCGGCCGTGCACGCGTGCATGCACACACATACGCGAGGCTGCATTATGTAGCGGCAAGCTCGCCGATGAGGATCCTCGAAGAGGATAGAGGAACGAAAGGTCGGCGGATGAGCGGAGGAAGAAGAGAAGGTGCAGAGAGAAGAGAGGTGGCGGACGATGCCTATATAACCGGTTCTTACCGCGAGCGTTTTCGCACACGCTAATACGCGCCCCGTAAGTCGAGGTGTACGCAACGGCGACGTCTCCCCTATTTCGCGCCGACCTATTTCGTATTCGCAAATCCACCGGAGAACTGCGCCGTCATTCGATAAAATTGTAAGCCGCAAGGAAGCCACGGCGCGAGTTCCCTTTATTTCCACCAATACGTTTGCATATTTAATTTATAACGTATTAATAAATTATTATTAAATAATATTTTATTTATATACATATAAACATATTCATATTAAAATATATTCATAATATAATAAAATAGATCTTCATAAGCTTAATTCTTTAGTCAAAGTTAGGATAGATTAATTTAAAAATTGCCATTCTTTCCATTAAAATAAATTTGTCAAAAAACCCCATTTAACGTTTTTCAAATTAAACTCATTTCTGCATTTAATTAAGCTCATTTCTTCGGTGATAAAAATATAATCAACGAGATCGATAACGGACTCGTTTCCCTTCCGCTCTCGCGCAGCTGCGGGAATAGCTTCGGTGGCAAATTTGTTAAGCTACAACGCGTACATATGACACGACTTCTCACCCGAGACGCCGTTACGGAGGGAAAACGCGGGCGTCCTGGCGTTTCGGAACGTTAACGGACAATCTCGTAAGTGGGCGTGTAAGAGCTCGAAAATTGGAAGGTAGGCCGGACCTCGGCCAAATTAACGTTTGGCGATAATATCCGTTCTCCCCCTCTTCCTCTTTAGCTCTTTCACTTTTTCTCTTCCTTCTCCCTTCGCTCTAAAATACCTTCTTTCGGGTCGTTCGTATCCTAGGCGCAACAACGATGGGCCCGGGAAGTGCACGCACGCGTGTGAGTGCGCGTGGGCGTACGGGGACGTTTCGTTCGCAGCCATTCACCAATTTATTAGCGGTCGTATACGTACGTGGCAGCCTGAATTACTCGCGATAAAAACCAGCCGTTTTGCTCCGAATTCTCCTCTCCAAAAAGTTCGCCATGGCGGATAATACCTGCGGAGGAGGTAACGCGAGGTGCAGCGGGTTTATCGCCGTGTCCGCCAAAACACGCGGCTGTCCCCAGTGCTTGACGTCCCGCCTCCTCACCGGAACGCTCGTTTCTTCTACGATACATTTTTTTATTCGGTTTTGCTTGATTATCGCCAAGGTTAAGAACCCCTCTCTCTTTGTCTTAGGGTCATTTCCACCAAAGCGAATTAACTTTAATCTCGGTTTAACTTGCTTGTCGTCTTGTTTTAATGCTTAAAACTAAAGTGGAATTTTCGGCACTTTGTTTTTCTTTCCCCCCTTTCTTTTTTGTCTTATCGAGAATTCCGAGCGTCAGATTGAGCTTGCAAAATAAGATCACTGCGCTTCTTTGCCGTTCTTCTCTTTTGGCTGCCACGAGAAGCGATTCTTCTGTCCATGCACGTGTTATTGGTAGCCCCGATGTGTGATTTAAAGGATCTCCCCGGAGGAACGGTGTCATTTGCATATACCTACGTATTCGTAGGCTCCCTAGAGTACCCTCGTATTAATGCGATACCTCGGTTCTGCTTCTTAACAGTTTTTTTTCTGGCCTTAGGTAAACACTCGGCATGAATATGTATGCCGGTGACCTAAGGTTCGAAAGTACTGCGCCGTCTTACGAGACGAGCGTCTCCGCGCGACGCGGCACGGCGGATCGTTCTAACGATATATTATTGGACGCGTGTATTATTTGGCGATTCCTCGCGTCGCGACAAAAGATAACGGTGATCACCGTCGCTCCGTTGATGGGGACGTCGGAAACGGTATTTACAGTTTAACGCGAGATTATTTGATCTCAGCTGCGCTTGCGAGAGCTTCTTTTAAATAATAGAATATCAGTAATCACTGACGATTGCTACTCACGTTTAATCATAGGATTTTTATTTTTATTTATTTTTTTTAATTTAATGCGCGCATAATCGTAAGAGAACAACTGAGTGAAAACAGACCGATCGTGAGTTCTTATTCCAAATAATCTGAAAATAATTTTTAATATCGCGTTATTGCCGATGAGGGTCGATCGGCAATCTCCCAACGATTTCCGTGCAAGCACAAAAGTCGATTTGGCCGCCGACACCGCGCCATAACACTCCACCTCTAACTGTCTTCATTAATTCCCACCACTGTCTAGCCAACGCCAATCAACTACCAAGCGTACCCTGCGAGAGGGTCTTCCTAATTGGAATCGTGAAAAAGTGGGCGTGTTCCGATCATTCGCTGTCGTTTCGAATCGTTCCTGCGGATTCCTGCCGGCCTTTCGGCGACGGCAATTTTCGATTCTCTTGATTTCACCGTCGATGCCTAAAATCTTCCCGAGCGCTTTTACTTTTACCGCGATATACATATATATTTTATAACTGCGATTAATTTCGAACCGATCTCGCGCTCTCCAGCGGTTTTATATTTCCAAATTCCGACGACCAGGTACTTTCACGGGTAACTTAATAATTCACGACATAGATGTTTACGAAGATGGCTTAATTTTAACTCACCTACACGGCGACGTGAGACGCGAAATTGAAGCCTTTTTTAGCTCAAAACATATCATGCTCGGGACTATTTTTGTTAGCAGATTCTTCTCTGTAAGTGCCTGCTTACGTCGCAGTAAACAAGATTAGATTAAGGAAAGCCCAGCGATATTCTCATCACATAATAGATACGTGTAATCGAGACTTGTATTCGCGATTCGATACGTACGTTGAATGTATAATATAAAAAAAATGCAACAAACTAATTTACATACTTAAATATAAAACGTAAAAAAAACTTAACGTAAGGTATACGAAATGAGCGACGCAAAATTAAAGAAAAACAACCGCGCAAAAAAAAAAGAAAAAAAAAAAGATTATCTTTAACCGTAAAGCTCGTATCAGACTAATAGAGATTAAAATTAAGATTAAAGTTTATTAAACCTACGGGTTCTCTTTCTCATTCTGCGATTCAAGCGAGCGGCGTACGCAAAACCTTGAGTTTCTTTGGGGATCGCGTTACGGTCTATCGTGGACGTGTTTTTCGGCCGATATTCACGACTGAAAATGATGGAATCGGGACGACTTTGTTCACAAGGCGTAGTCATAGGCCGCACAATCACGACGCGCGGTCTGAAGGAATATATACGGCTGGATGCGTGGCAGCGGGGTGCAGCTGCTTCTTCTTCTTTTGCTGCCGCATCTGCCGATCTTCCCTTCTCTGCGTCGTCCATCTCGCCCGGTTTCTCTTCGGTCGTTCTCTCGGGCCCGCGGCGCATTACGTGGTGCATTTTCTCTGCATCATCTCGCCGAGATCCCGAAATTTTTCGGAGAACGCGCCCCGGTAATAACATTCCTTGTATAATAGGCTGGCCCACGTGTAATATATGAATTACTTTCGCGAGTGCAGCGGAGGCGATCGTACGGCGCGGCGAGATTCGAGAAACATTAACAATCCGCGCAAAGAGAGAAGTAAAAACGATGTCGGCATAATTGAATTCACGTCATACTTTGATCGTAATTGATGCCGCGCCGAGATTCGCACACGTTTCTATCCGGGAATGCACCGACGACCAAGGCGCAATAGTATCGCGTAGCAAAACTAATGAAGCTGCGTATGTTAAGAGCGAGATGAAAATAAGCAGGCGGTGTAATCGAATAGCACTTCGCCGATAATATCGCCGCGTGCTTGCGTCACCGATGCGAGCCCGCCTTGTTATTGTCTCGTGAGGAGGAAACGAGATCACGGCAATGTTACGACAGAAGTCGTAATTGAGCGATAGCCATTAGAGGCCGACGCAAGACTCGCTTCACGCCTGTTGCATCTAATCGAGTACACGCCTCGCGATCGAATCGCGATTCTCTATTTCTTCGCTGTTATTCCTTTCAAGATAAACCTTTTCGCTCTCGTCCCCCTGAATTACGTACTTCGATGGGTCGCGCTCAGTGTATACGCAACGCGAGATGAATAAATATCGCGGCGGCCATGAATCACGCCTGCTCATATTCCGAATGCGAGAACACGGATTCCTCCCTTTTACCCGGCAGGTTTCTTACGGTAATCCACCGCAAAAAGGGGAAGAGGGGGGGAGGAGGGGGCACGTAGATCGACTCCGCAGACGTTTGTTCATCGTCTCGAGGATGGTTGATCGAAGAGCGAGATGTTTGCTGGACGGAGGGAGAACTCCGCGGGAGCTGGTCGCTGTTTATCTTGCGCTTAAGTACAGTACACGCGCATTCGGCGGGGATCCTACGGCTGGGGACCGGCCACCGCTCGCCGGCATTGTATCGAAGTTTAAGCTTCATTCAGAGAAACGTAAATCGGGGAAGGAAGGGAGCTTCCCGGTCTCGATTTCCATTCAGGAACCGCGAATACAAGTCGCAGCCGCCGGCGCAAAATACTTCAGCTGCACGAAAATCCCAGGGATGCCGGTGCAGATGTAAACATACTCAAGTCTTTGAGGCGATTCATTCGCGTCCCTCTCTCCATCTTAAGGATTTTATATAAAGGAATGAATGGCGCGGCGCACGACAAACGCGCCACTCCAGAAAGATCTCCCTCGGACAAACGTGCATCGCGATGCGCGCGGCGCGGCGGGTAGATTTTCGGCTTTCCGACTATTGTGCACCGCGAAGAATCGTTTCCTTAACACGTGTTCCTTATGGAGAACGTCAACGAGTCTATTTCTTACGGAGAGGCTCCATTCGCTTTAGCTGTACAAGCTTAGATCTCTTAAACCATCATAAAGTATCGGCTTTCATTAAGACGCGATGGCCGACTTCACCAAGTTCATTATTATCGAATCAAATCGATTTGACGTACGAAAAATTATCTCACTTAATATCCTGAAAATATATCTATATTTTGCCAATTCGCTGAGATGAGTCTTCGTGTTTCTGGCGTTATCGAATCGGTATGGAGATTCTTTAGCGTTACGTGGGAGTATACTCGATTCTCGCGATGGCCGGGACGCGAAAGAAAACGATGCTGCGAAGTTACCACCTCGAGGTACGAAAGAACGTATCGCATTAGATGAGCAGCCTTTCATACATCGGTTTAGAACCCGGATGAGCGGTGGCGATAAAAAAAAAACGAACAAGGAAGAGAGAGAGAGCGAACAGGTTGATCGCTCCTCGCTCGACGGCGCGCACACGTGACGGGAAATTACCGCCAATTCTCGATAAGTTATCGACGATTTTAGAAGAATGCCGGCGGGAAGTGACGCCGCGTCGGACAAAACCGACAATTTACCAGGCATTAAAGGCGAAGCTGAGCGCGGCTCCGCCGCGGATCGAAACCGCGAGGCTCTTCCGGTTTGGAAAGATACGAATCCGAGGGGCATCGACGAATTAACGGCACTTCCCTCGGATCGTATCTCGGCCTTTGAAATTTCGTCAGCCCGGAAGTCGCCGTGGTAACGCGCCGCATCGGGCAGATATAAACGGCGAGATAGAGGAGGATCAAATTACAGTGAGCCGCGCGCGGCAGTTAGACTATTGCGGAAAAACGGGGAAGGAGGGGGACGAATTACTGGCGGGTCTCCTATAATAAGCCGACGCGACGCGTGGACGTTGACCGCGACCGTCGTTAATTGCGTCACTTCGATTAATAAGCCGTGAATTCCGCGCGCCCAAAGCGCACATGAAAGTCATGTGCTTCGACGCCGTTGCGATCTCGCGCGGATTAATTTTCGATTCTCGAGATATGGGTGAATGTAATTTACGCCACCCTGGCGGCTGGTCGCGATTTATCGTGCCGGGCAACGCCCGAAACCGGGCCGGAAATTACGTCGATTACAATACTTGCGCCGAGGTGTATCGAAAAACAGAAATATATAGCGAGATTTCGGACGATTCGTGGAACGAGATCCTTGACCGAGCCGGAGGCCGCGAGACTCGATCTAAACCGCCTAGGCAGGTTATCCCGGAGACCCGGCCGCTATAATTAAATATTACAAATGATCATCGGTCGTGTCTCGAGGGTTTCTCCATCCCTTGACGGCGACCGACGGGAGAAGCGCTTCCAACACAGTAGACTGTTGATGATTGCCCTGAAGGGCACACGTCCGCTCGGCCCGCGCAGGTAACCCGTTTCCGTCACGCTTGCAAGCGAACCTTTTAACGTGCGTTACGCGCCTAAATGGAGAAAATCGAGACGGAATCAACGTCGAGGCGTTGGCTCGGCAAAATAATAACAAAATTTTTCTCATATTTAAATGTAAATTTTATTCAAAATTTTTTTTTTTTTACAAAACAAATCGATTTTAAAACTGTCTATTATACTTTTTAAATATACAATCGAGAGAAGTTAAATTATTCATTTAAGAATAAAAATGTTTGTCAAAGTTACACGAAATGTGAGAAAGCGTTTTTATCGCAAAATGCTCAGAGACTCGGTAGCGATTCTCTCGCACAAATGCAGCCAGGTGTCCGTCGTCGCGGGGAATGATGTAGCGCGCTGTAATTCATCTCGTGGAGAATACTGCGAACGGCGGGTTGGCGATCCTCCGTCAGCATTAGCGGAAGTCAAATGACGCACAGATATCGAGATGGCTCGGTCTAACGTTACACGGGGGAAAGGAGTAACTCGAGCTCTGGATCTAAGAGCCGCCGAGGCCGCCGCGCATCGACTAATCACCGTGAGAAGTCTTCCGCGGAAGCGCTTAATTACCATCAAGCTTTCTCCCGATAACGTGCCCAGGAAACTTGGACCTCCGCCGAGATACGGGAGACAGGCTTGAGGTCGGATCGGTCTTAAATGGAGCCGCGGCGATCCGTATCGTGGTCCGCGGAAGACAATTGGAAGCGAGATTCCGCGATGTAAACGTAAAAGGCCGTGGCGTGACGCAAAATTTCAATTTTCATCTCCTGAAAAAGAATTTTAATTCCCCGCGAACATCCGGATTCTTCCGTTCGTAAAAGCGGGGTAATGGTTCAGTCGAGTTTTTGCCGAAGGAAGTTGGCAAATATCTCCTTGAGGAATTACGGAGCACGCCGTTTCACGGGAAACAGATTTCTCCCTTTCAAATTTCGTTATGGATTTCTTTAGTGGCATATGCTGAAACTGCAACTGGTATCCCGTCAAGTTGGGACTTGTTAGGAAACTTTATGAAATCTCCGAACGGCGGAGTTCCGAAAACTTGTCACCGATTTTTCAGGCCTGTCAGAGCCGTCCGGGCGACCTCGACAGATTTTCCCGGCACAGCGGGAGCGCGAGATTACGACGATGAGCTGTTCTTTGTTTGCCCGGAACGCCTTCTTTCACGTTGAATCACGACCGGGGACGTTGATCTGCGTTACGCGAAACAAAAGCCGGCTGTTTCTAAGTCAAAGCTATATCCAACAAAGTTACTTTCTTGCTTACGCTCGCGTAATATGCAACCGTGGCATTTACACGAGTAAACGAGATATCCACAGCCTCGTTCTCCTCCGATCAAACGACCGACGTAGCTTCGACGAGCGGGAAAATAACGACGGCGTTCACAAAATTTCTCTGCCCGCGCAAACAAGCTGTTTCCCCGGTCGAGAAGTAACCAGATAGGATCGTATCCCGTAACGACAAGAGTTTTCCCTGTTTCGGTGGCCGGGCGGGCCGGTGGAAAACACATGTCCCGACCGCGTACACGATCGATCCAGGCGGCGCATTCCTCATCTCCTGTCAAGGCCCGCTCGTCTTCAAGGCAAGAATGAGGGATCGTCGCCGTTGACGGTCGCCGTGGAAAAGCAGGACGAGCCAGATGGAAGGACGAGGACGAGGGCGGGGGAGGGAGGAGGAAAAGGTGAAGGTGCAACGAGGTAGAAAGCGAGCCAGTCCGGCTCGGGGATATTCTATTATGCCGGGTTATCTAGATTATGGCATTCCTGCTTCGTGGAAGAACCCGGCGGGGGAGACAAGGGGGGGGGGTGTTGCGAGGGCCCTACTCACTTTCCGTATATCGCGGGCCCTCGAACGGCCATTAATCCTGCCCCGTCTTGGAAAGCCCGAAATTAAAAAAGGAATACGCGTAGATATATGAAGAGGGTCCCAGGGAGAGGAACGGCCTGTGCCTCGGAACAGGTAGTGCGCGTTCCATCCGTCCAGATGCTCTTCCCACCCGTGTTTTAGGAGCCTCGGCAATTCGCTTCGCGTTAGTCGAACACGATCGCTCGCGCGAAAACACCATTGCGACATAAGAGCCGCGTGATGAAACGAGCCAGCCTAGGCCGCACTTGAGTTTCTAACTTTATCTCGCTCGTCTCCAGACATATCCCGGCGTTTTAATAGTAATAGTAAAAAAAAAAAAAAAACGATTATAGAATCTAGCAATGCTGATAGCGACGGACAGCAATTAGGGATTTATCTTGTTTTTCTTCGCGGCGACGTTTCGTGGTTCACGAGGGAGTTCGGAAATATTTCAGAACCGCGCCTGAGTGCGGGAAGACGCATAGGTTGAACAGCGAGGCGGGCAAGCCAGGTAGCCGGCCCGGCACTCTTTGTTTCTGCATTCTTCTTGTTCTCTCATTATCTCGAGATTATGTTACATCAGCGTATCCGTCCGTAAGATTTACAGCGACAACGATCGGACGGTTGTAATAACGGGCCCTCGTAAAAGTACGGCGGGGTAAACAGACCTGTGTCAATACGTCGCCTCCATTAGCGGCTGAATTTCCGATTCCGCTTCACCTGCTTGTAGAATTCGGATACGTAATTCGTATCGCGGCGGCGCCATTAGCGGGCACACGAGAAAGATTAAACGCGGCCTAGATGAGACGGGGAAATTCTCTTTTTTCGGGAGATCAGACGATCCCGGAAGATACGGTGGCCCAGTCCATCGCCGACAGTTTGCGTCGCGATAAACGCTCTCTTCTAATATGACCCATTGTGAGATAAAAAAAAAAAAGTAATATCGCTGGGATGAAAAGTTACAGTGGAGCCTGCACTTCGACCCTAAGACGACGCGGCGTCTAAAAGTGTTGGACGTTATTTGGGATCGATTATAGATAGCATTAGTCGCACGAGATAACGCGACGGGAAGACAGCGTCACGGAAACGTTTGAATCGAGACAAAGAGGCAAGCTGGCGGCACCGGTCTCGAGCCACGCGCAAATAGGTACGAGATACCTCTCGTTCCGACATGTTTCCCTACTCTAAAAAATTAACGCTGTAATCTAAGAGCGCGCCTAGGCACGTGTCCAGTTTGCCCAAGCGCGGGATAGGCGAGCTAACAGTAAACGCGATGCTCGAAAGTGGTTTCGGTGCAACGGCCGGCGATTCCGTCGGGCCTTGAACGGCTCGTAAATGCCGCGATATCCGGCGGTTCCCAGAGATGGCGTAGCGTGTCGCTCCAGCGGAGGCTGCGAACTTCGGAGGATCACGCTCTTCGGAAACAGCGCGCGGCGGCGGCGAGCGACGACGCCTCACTTTGCATCGCATTAAAATATTTTGCGTTTTATAACTCGCCTAATGAGCCTCCTGCGTGTCCCACGGAGACCCCGGTCATTCGGGAACGGCGCGAAAGTTGCGCGCCAAGAAAGACTTCCGGTCGTTTTTGCTCGAAGGCCCCCGGACGAATAAAGGGACTTATAATATCACTAATTTAATAGGTAGTAACGGAGAGAAGCGGCAAATATCGCCTGGTTTAATTAGCGATTGTACGGCGCGATATTATTCACGACGCACGAGCTACACGCGTTTCAAACGAGGTGCGAGTGAATTTCCGAAAGGACTCGGAAAAGTAAATTTTATCGTAACGTCGCTATAAATGTAACTGACGCAGTTTGCGCTGATGCAATTAACGCTGAAAGTTTGCTTCGCAAAAAGTTTGAATCTGGTATTTTCTCCTAGCGTCGATCCTATCGACTTCTTTTTTATCTCGCACCCTTTCGCCAACTTCTTTTTTAAGTAGAAACAACAATTTTTCTCGTTTCTCGCGACGAGAGCACCGCCCAAATGTGGAACGAGTAATATTAAAGACTCGGGGCGCGGCGGCGAAATTTCAGCGCAGTCGGCGCAACACTCGGGGCGCGAATTATCTCATTAAACGCTTCCACGTTTCGAGGCCCTTCCGCGGCGCAACAAAGTGCGGCCGCAATAATTGCGACGTCATTCATACGCTCACAATGCCTCGGACCGAGAGTCACGCCGCGGCCCGCCGCCGTTGCGTACAGACTAATCTTCCAGATACAGAAAGTAGTTCCCCGAGGCGACAAAAAGTAACGCGCGGCGCCGCGTGTATACCTCAATTACACCGGGCCCAGGAGAGATCGCACCTTGCGCCGCAAACCCGAAAGAGGAGGCCCTCGCCGTCCCTCACCGCCCTCCTTATTTGCCTCGTCTTCGACTTCGAGTGTCGCTTCTCCGCGGGATAACTCGGCGGGTTCCCACGAGGAAATCGAGGCCGGGGATTTATGGGAAACCAGCGAGTTCGAAAAATCGACGCCGGCAACGCTCGCGAATTACAGCGCAATAACGGCCAAGTGATTAGAATTGGTTTTTAAATTAAAAACTCGCGCCGGCCGCTGCAATTTCCACGTAATTTCCTCGGGCGAGGCTGGGTAAACGGTGAATGTAATATAACGTGGACGTTAAAGGCTATTTAATACGCGTATCTCGATCGGCGGGCCGAACTATCGCGTATGCACACGCGTGCAAGGTTCACGGGCGCGCGGGACGACCGTGAAAGTGCCACTCATTACGGTATAATGAGTTATTTCGATCCTTCTCGAATTACCGCAGTCGACAATAAGAGATTCGATTCGAGAGAGCCGCCTCGTCCCCTCGGGTCACCGCGAGAGCGCTTTGGCGATTGAAGGCGACATGGAAAAGGGACAAAACGAGAGAGTAGGAACGAGAACGAGAGAAAAAAAAAGGGAGGCGAAGAAAAACGGGCACGCGTTCACGAGCGGACGATTAAAAGAAATACGAAGCTGAAAAAGTTTCGTGTATGTAGCGCGCGGTATTAACTAAGAGTAGATACGCCCTACAATTTGATTCTCATTGTTTATCCATAAATTGCAATCGATAAATAAAATTAGAGTAAATAAAAAAATTCCTTCTCTTCGAAACGGAAAAAATGTTTTCTATCCCGAGACGACGACGACGACGATTCGGATGAGTACGTGCGGAAATCAAGGACGAAGGGCGATCCCGTCACCCTTCATCTGGAGCCGGAGCGAGAAAAAACCCCGAGGTACAATCTCCTCTACGGTTTCGCGCGCGAAACGTACACTTACACGCACTTGGCGCATTCTCCGCAGCCCGTGTCCACCCTCGTGCATTGCGCGCTCGCGCCGACAATGCGTAGCGAGCTTTAGAAATCACCGAGTCTTCCGGGTGTGACGGAGCGGAAATCGCCATTGTGTCGCGCTGGCATGGCTCTTCGCTCGCCGCGCACGACTCGCGCCTCGAAAGAAAGAAGAAACGTATCGTAACGGCGAAGACTCGCTTTTCACTCCGCACCGTGGTAATCACGAGGGGAAAGGACGAAGAGCGATGCTCCATCGGAGAGAGCGATGGCGATCCCGCGAGAGAAACTATGTCGTATGTTGCTGCGCGCAATATACAAAAATCCAAATATGCAATATATTCCGTTAATTATATCTCTAAATTAATTACAAGTTATATTTTAAATAATAGAAATAAAATAAAAAAAGATATATCAAAGTGTAAAAAGTTACACTTATATAATAATTAACGTAGATTACAGAATTAATTTAGTTAATCATAGATTGATAAAAAATATACGCATTCGCGCTCTTGCCTAAAAATTTTACAAACGATTACAATTAATTAGCCGCTTCACAACTTCATAATAAACGACTCTATAATAGATACACCTAGTAACCGAATTATTGCGGCCTATTAGATTTGTCGTGAGTAACGCGTTCAGACGCGTATTCCGCACGCATCGAGCGGAAAGCAGTCTTGTCGGGCGCTAATTAGACCAGCGGACGCCAGCGTGCGTCTTCTCGCGAGTTCCCGTGGGAATGAAATTATCCCGCGCCGCTCACGTACGCGCGCGCGCCCGGCCCGCAATTATTTTAAGTACGCGGCGATATCCGAGTAGCTATTAATGACGTACCCGCGGACGGAATCGCGTGCCGAATACCGATGAACGTGGGCGTGAATTAATCGGCGCAATAATGACCGTTACAGTACAGAGCCACGGGGCTCTGATATAGTTTTTCTCCGTCGCTGGGACGCCCCCCCCCCGCTGGGTCCGCGAGGATTTCGGCTGACCGAGATCGTCCGCCGATGTAGCCGTTAATAATTCTCAACGTCGCGCGTCTCGCGGACATTACGGATGATAATCGCATCTCGCGGCGGACTCGCAGCAACCGTTATTGATGTCGTACCAGCGGCGGACGTTGTCACCCGCTTGCTCGACACAGTCGCAACGCTGAAAAACTACAATTCGCTAGTCGATGTTTCACTCGAAGAAGCCGACAGCTTCCTCGAATATAACCCAGCGCGACTCCGACGCTTTGAAAAAAAATACCTCGCACATCTGCACATAATTATCTTTCCGTTTTAATAAATGCGGCGACTCGAGACGCGGTTTCGAGAACTCGGGAATAATATTCTAATTAGCAAAATCAATCTCGGGACTACGCGAGATGGCATTCCGAGGTTCGCGGCTGCCGTTACCCGAGCGATGGTTAAGGCTCAATTATAATCGCACCAAGTATCGAGATAATATCTATTAATTTATGAAAGATGGGACGAAGCCAGGGACAGCCAGAGAGACGGCATTAATTATATCTAATCGCAATTGCGAAAATGCAATCATAATGTTTAATAACTCAATTAATCTCGCGACGGGGAGGACGTCGACGCCCCCGGGAGCAGCGGGGAGGAACGGGGACTTACATTTACGTAATTACGTCTCATTGTGTTCCGAACCGCGAGCGACACCGACGCAGCCCTTAGCGTCAGCTCAGACGTCCGGAACGTTGTTATTCACGCCACCCTCGGCAGAAACGGATACGTCGTCGTCGTCGTCCTCGCGCGATTCTCGAAATTAGGCGCGCCGTGAATTCCGCCGGCGGCTGTGCATCGCGTTTTATGGATTACGCTCGTCGTCCTGGTTCGACGCGTAGGGCATCCCAGCAAGCACACGGTGGGCAACGCCCGGCAGGGCGAGGGTGCGAACCCTTCGTCTTTCCCGACTCGCGTGGGTCACGGCAACTCCTCCCTGACAGGAAGCAGCTGCAGCGCTCTTCCGATTACGTCGGCTTTTCGCCTCTGCGGCGACCGTTTCGACGCCCGACCCCGCCTCCGCTACGTCTCGGTTTCCAGTTTCCAGACTCCGGCCGACGTCGCAATTAAGAAAGTAATGGGCTTACGGGGCATTTTTCCGCGCGTTACGATTCGCGCTCGAGCGGATCTTACTTGCATTCAGGGTAAGTGGCGTTAGAACGTATTGCTCGCGGATCGTCTTGATATAGTGACGATTAGCGGGTGTGGCTGTCACGCCAGGGCTTATTCTTTTTGTCTCTCTTTCTCGGTGTATAAACGGGTTCATAAAGCGCCGCGTGAATTGGCCGCGGACACTGGCTACGAGGCGCGCGGAACCAGTTTCCTGAATTACTGGAAAACACGCTCTCGTTGCGCCGCGCTTGGCTCGGTTCGGTTCTCGGCTCCTCCGCTTCTGCATCGCTTCGGGAATAACGAGCGCCGAGCGATCGGGAACTAACGGTAATGTCAATAGGTTGGAAGTAGAGTGATCCGCGGCCTGGAAGTAGAGAGGTACGCTCGAATATGGAATATCCGCCCTTTCACTCACAGGCTACAAAACGTGCTGTCGATACAAAAGACGCGAGTTTGCGGCGCGCAAGTATTATTTCGACAAATTGAGACTTGAAAAACAATGCATAATCGTGCGAAGAATCAAACCTATTTAAGAGATAAAAGCTGATTATTAAATTACGGCAGTTTCGCGTGACAATAAAGTGGAGTTAATGCGTCGAATACTGACCGCGTAGAGTTCTACATGTGTCTCGGAAAAATATTACACGGATAAATAAGCCTCTAAACGACTTTATAATGACTAGTCGCGGCCGGCGGCGCGTATCGCCCGCAGCTTAATCCGTGAGAGAGTACGGGGGGAGACACTGCGAGGCGGGAAGGTGTCTCGCAGGTCCACGGAGATATTTACGCGCTGTCCGCGCACTCGTAAATGTCGCCACGGCGTCTCGCTTCTCGTTTTCCTCGGCCTGACGTGACAGCCCGTTAGGCTTTAATAATGAATAATTAATTTGCGGGTCGTTAAGCCGGCGCTCCGGCCTCTCTCTCTCTTTCTCTCTTCCGCAAACGCGTGGGCTTCGAATCGCCTCGTAATCGCCCTAATTAGAGATCGTCCAAATTGCGGTCTTATTTCTCGACGCGAGAACGTTGTTCCGTTCGTTTTCCGCTCGAAACGCGAAACGATCTAAACGCAGCGTGTGATTTTGATCGACTGAAATGATTATCATCGCGGATTTGGTAGTTTTTAATTGTTGAGGCGAAGAAAGACGCTACTTTGATACGATAACCATCAAATTAAAGAATGAATAATTTAAATGTAGGATTTTTACGTCGCACGCAATCTAACGCTGATAGAAAAATATAGAGGAAAAACTATCGTCATATTTGAATTCATAATTTTATATTTTAATGATAAGGGTTCAAAAAAGCAACTACCTTCTTCTCTCAGTTCAGTTCGCGGCATCCGACCTCCTTTTCGCGTTCTCCGAAGCATCCTAGCTGACCCGCTTTTGCTAATAAGCATCGAGAAAAGGTGACTAGCGGCGTCAAGTTCCGGTCAAAGTTCAAACGAGAAAACTCCAATCTCTCAGCCGTCGGGGCTGGCCCGCCTTTACGAACTTGACATTGACGAGAGCGAGGAATCGAAGACTTCTCTCGTGCGATTAAAAAATCACCGGGCAACAATTCAATATTCACGCGTTGCTCTCGCCGTTAAACAATAAACCGTTACCTTTTCCGGCCTGTGATTTGCGACGCCGCTTAATTTATTAAACGTATAATCCGGCGGCGATTGAATTACAGCTAATAGAGTATCGCCGGTTCGCGCAATCGGTGCGCGCGAAATTTACGGCCGGAGGATCCGCGTCTGAAATTTACAGCGACAAGCTAAGCTCGCGTAATGGCGCCGATTAAGATTCCGGGATGGCCACTTTTTTACGCCTACGTGCTGCCGTGCGCCGTCGTGACCGAGGCGCATCCGTCGGTTTCCGCGTGATTCGCTATGACGGCGGCGGGCGATGGGTTATTTCCACGAATCGGCCGGCGAATTCTCAATTCTCGGGAACGGAGGGTACTAGTTTCCTCGGGGGAAACCGCTGATTTGCGGTGGCCGCAAATCGATGCTGCCTTAATACTCGGTGCCGCGAAGCACCGCGCTACCCAAGGCACGCGGGCGGATAATAGGAAGCGCGGCTTTCGAAAACGAGCTCCCCGCCGCGGCGATTTAATAACGGGACCCGCCGTGCTAAAGCGCAACGGTGCCGCTCGTGAAAATTAATATTTTCCACGAAGCCGATTATTATTCCGCGCGAGGGAAACCCGACACCCGATAAGCAACAACCGTGCCGTCGATTTCCACTTGAAGCGGTCACTAAATGTAACGTAAACGTTTCGGGCGTTATCTGAATAGACGACACGCGAGATACGGCACGCAGCTTTCGCAGAAGGCTACGCTGAGTCAAGAGAGAAAGCGCGGAGACGCGTGCGCTCGCAGAATCTGCGTCTGCATTCTCTGAAAGTGGACCGGCAAAATCGCAACGCGATGATTCGATGTGAATAGAGCTACGTGACTAAAACCCTGCGTTATCTCGAGGCCTAACAGTGGTCGCGCTTGCATCAGATCAGTGGCCGCGTTCAGCAAAAAAAAAAAAGTTGCCTCGCAACTGTTGTAAAAAAAATCCTGAGTTTGACTGGCGTATGCTCTTGAACGATTTTTCAAGTAATTGCAAATGTAGCACTGTTACGTTGAACGTCGCCATTGTATCGAATCGCGTTATCGCGATCGGTTGACGTTCTGTCGTAAGCAATTGCGACGATCTTCGCGCCTGGTAAATCTTCGGCCGAGCGCTCTTCACACACAATGACGCATTTAGATCCACCTACTAGCGATGCCGGCGATATGATGAATAGATTCTACGTAGCCGGCGCTTGGTGTCGAGCCAACACCCGCCATTCGTTAAAATCGTTTATAGCGACGCCGAATTCTGACATATCGCGCGCAATAATCGCGGGGAAAAAAACCTAATATTGGAATCGGAACTCGCTCGCGAAACCTGATACTATGAAGATATCATTTATGTGTGCCAGCTTATCGGTAAAAAAAAAAAATGGGCTGATGTCGCAGCTGTTGTCGCGAGTACCCCCGCTTCGTTCCTGACTTAAACGACGTAGCGATAAATGGACGTTCGACGAAGAAAAAAAAAGGGCAGCTTTCTTATACAAGTATTTTCGAAATAGACGTCTAACAATAGCGAAATTGTTCGCATTTCGTGATCGAGTCTGTAGACATTCTACCGCGAAAACGTAAGCAAAAACAAGTTTTTTCCAAACTCAAGCGGAGGAAAAAAAAGGGATAAAGAAACAGCAAAACAACGCGGTAAAAAAAAGTAAAAAAAAAAAGGACAGACTTAATAGCGGCAAAGGATTGTTAGTTCTTGCCGTTACTTCGAACCGACGGAATTATCCGCGAGACCCCGAGGAGGAAGAGGGAGAGAAAGGCGACCGAAAGGAGGCAGAGGGAGTTCAATAACGCGGCAGCGTGATGCCGGCATTGAAATCTCTAATGGCGACACACACCGCGGATTTCTCGGTGGAAAATACCGTGCGTTACTTTTTGAATAACTCGGGCAGCGAGATCTCGACCTATTTCGCGCGACTTTAGTAATGGATCCTGTCACCGTTTGCGCAACGTGTACGCCGAGGTTTTTTCCTTCTCTCTTTCTCCGATCAGCGCCGAGGTCCGCGAGGAGCGATCCTTCTCGAGAAGGCACTCCTGAGGAGGCAGTAAACGTCGGGGCTTACGCTTCGCCCGATAGTCGCCGCGATCATCGCGGAAGCAGATTTATGATAATCAAGCGCCCGCCAGCCGACAGCTTTCTTAAAACGAATTTCGATTTCCCAATAAGAGGGCAAGATTTACGGCCGCCCGTTTCGTCCGAGCATCTTTTTTGCGCCTTGTCACGTAGTCGCTCCCTCTCGCCGCGCGCGCCCCCGGGACCCTTCTTCCTTTTCCCCGTGCGAAGAAGGCGCGCGCATTAAAAAAAAAATATTTTATTTTTTACTGGCCCTTCGTGCCGTCCCACGAACGAAGGACGGCTCTGACAGCGTCCCCCTCCCGCGCGAAATGAATTTTCGCACGTTACCAAAGTGAAAGAGTTAAAAAAAAAGGAAAAAGAGCGAGAGCTCGCGGGGTTTCGCGTTGCCCCGCGATGTCAGTCAGGTGGATGGAGCTCCGGAGAATAGGACACCCGGATTTCGCCGCGCCATCGGCGATCGGTCCCGACGCGGCGAGCCGGACACGCTTCTGTTTTTTCCTTCGTCTCTCTCTCTGTTTCTTTCGTTTAAGACGAAGAGCACGCGGAGCCGAAATCGAAGGTGGATCCCGCGAGAACGGCGAGCCATCGATCTCGCGAGCTCGCAATCGCGATCGAGAAAGCGGCAAGAAATCGGACGCGCAGCTCGACCGACAATTAAAGCGTGTACGATCGGGAAGTATTTCTTTTTTTAGATCCAACGTGATAGCGCAGGAAAAACAAGAGCGGCGTTCGATGTTAAGAGCGATCGAACATCAATCGACGTTAATTGCGCTTGTTAATCGAGGCGAGCCGACGTCGGCAGGGAAATCGGACGGCTTCTTTCCGCGTTGTAAAAATCGAGACGTCTCTGAGCGGCGCGAGCGGAGCGCATCTCCTGGTCGTTTGAAAAGAATGAACTTCGGATAAAAACTCATGTATTCAAATTAACGATTGTTTCGCTCATGCGCGAGAATAATGTTCTCAATTTGAGGTCGACTTTTTCTTCTGCACAGGCGAAAGAAATTTCTCATTAACGAGGCTGCCGCGTGCAAGATCCGCGTTTCCTTATACACCGAAAGTGGGGGGAAAAAAAAAAAATACTACGAGATTACAGCGGTTAACCTTCCCGCGTAGTTACGCGAGCGAGCGAAGGCGCGAGGGTCTCGCTACAAAGTCGGTCATAATATTGTCGCATCGAAGATGCATTCGCTGATTCGTTGCACCTCGGTCGTTCTTATCGATCAATTACCGCTAAGAAGGCTGTACGCCACGGAAGATACGTCCGCCCCGGCAATAACGGCGCGAGTTATTCTCTCGGGAATCCGGGATTAGGCGGGGTAATCCCAGCGTCGACTCGCAAAATTCTTATCGCGCCGGGAATTCGAGTTATTCCGCGACCCGTTGACGTCAAAATGTCGAAACGCTTCAAACTTGAAAATTTCCAGCTCTCGACAACTCCCCGGATCTTTCGCAGCTCGGAAAACTTTCGGAGAAATGTACTCGGACACCCTCGCGCGCTAGAATTTTCAATATCGCCAAGTTTTTCGCCTTTCGGTGGGAACAAAAAGGAATCTGCATCTACTGCACCGTTAACGCTCTTCCCCGCGATCTACCGTCATGCGTTTCGCCGGCGAACACGGGCCGCGCGACCGCGGCACCCGGCCGCAATATTGCGCCTGCCATAATCCCGGCGTAGTTTCTGACACGTCGCTTCCGCCTCTCTTTTTCTCCGCGATCGCCTGCAATTTGGACGTCACGGGGAAACAGCGCGGACGGGAGGGAAGGGGAGAGAGGCGGTCAATTCGCCGGTGCATTAAAGTCGTGCGTTGCTGCAATTTTGGCAGACGCGTACCACGCCCGACGCGATAAAAGCTCACCGGAAGTGGAGGGGGGCGAAAGGGCCCGTTATTCGACGATGTCGGTTCTGCCGTGAGAAATCGATTCGACCGGTAAAGTCCTAGCGAACGCATCCCGGGAACTTCTCGCAAGCGTTTCTCGGCGACGCGCTCGTCGTTCGCGGCGAATGGGAAACGTAACGTGATCGAGAAAAATGTTGGGGTGCACCCGAGAAAAGAGACCGGAGAGACGCTGGGATTCTAAAACGCGCGACGCGTGTCGGTAAGACGATTCTTTCAAGCTTTGCTCAAACTCGCGCTTGAAAAAAAATATATTGCAGTTACTAAGAGATTTTTTTTTTACGATAAACATAATAAATTCAACTATATTATTCGTAATTCACTTAATCGTATTTATCGCCAGAAATGTAAAATTAAAATCGAGTCAAAAGTAACTAGACTCTTCTAGCTCTCTGTTCACGAGCGCGTTTTATTCTTCGTGAAAATTCGCGGATTATCTAGCAAGACCTACATTTTCTCTTTCCTCATTCCCTTCGTATAACGCTTTCCCGGCCCTTACTCCGCATTTAGAATCGAATTTGGAACGATCGCGCTTGGAGAATTAAGCTCCCGATGGTCTTTAATGTTTCAGACGAACGTGTGCGGCTGAGTATAATTAAATCGCAATGTAGAGAGGAATTAATCGCACTCAGTACGTTTCGCGAGGATTTATATTTGACAAGATTTCCAGAGCGTCTTACAAACTGCACTCCCGCGAGCGCTTCCAAAGTAACGCTCGTGGTCTTAATCCAGGGCTTGATTCGTTATTAATTGTCCGCTCTTCCCGAGATCGATCGCGCGGTACGCCGAAGATTCTCGTTTGTCGAAAATTCTTTCAACAAAAATTTCAGTCAAAATTGATCGTCACTTTCCGCCGTTTCCCGGAACCCTGACTGCGTCCGGCACAAGTGTCACTTTTCTAACTATCGTAAACGCGTAAAGCTTTTGATTCCGATTAATGTGCGCTTCTTAAATTCAGCCGAGATCAGTCGCGCGATTTTTGCAACGAAATTATTTCTTCTACCGAACGCCCAAGCCATAGATTACGCACAAAAAAGTCTGTATTTTCAAGCCACAAACTGAGAATGTTTACACGACGTTATCTATCGAACTCTTTTTATTTGCCACGGGCACGGTACTTCTCGCGATCGTCAATTGTATGTTTCTCAGCGGCGAAGGAGCGCGACGGCTCGCCGCGCGATCGATCCGTCGGATCGCGGCGAGCGGGACACAGAGTCGTAGGTTCACTTACATGGAATTCGTCGTGTTCCAATACATGCTGATCGTCTTGGCGCAGTTGCTCACCGTCGACAGTAGTACCGTTTGCAGGCACACGAGGAACACCAGGGTTACGAAGGACGTGGAAACCATGGTAACAACGACGTTGAACGGCGGGCTGGCAGCGTCGCTCAGCGACGATCGCCAAACGGCACCGACTACCGGCGCCCGTCGCACTTTCGCCTTGTGGCCGTCCACAAGCACCTAACTCTCGCACCACTGTACCACATGCACACACCACTTTGGCCGCGGAGCTTCCTCTCCCCCGCGGGCGACGTGGAAATCCTCTTCTCGTGCCCTGCTTCACGCCGCCATCGCGAGTCCCGAA
This sequence comes from Cardiocondyla obscurior, assembly GCF_019399895.1. Classification (NCBI taxonomy): domain Eukaryota; kingdom Metazoa; phylum Arthropoda; class Insecta; order Hymenoptera; family Formicidae; genus Cardiocondyla; species Cardiocondyla obscurior. The sequence continues at coordinate 2,421,784 of NC_091880.1, read as the reverse complement.
ATAACTGGCGTGAAGACAATCCCCCGACGACCCGATGTCGCGTCCCTCAAAATCGGGGCGAGATCACAGTCGATCCGCGTCTCTCGGCGCGTCGTGGATGCCCAGTGTGGCGCCGGTCCCATGGAGCCAGCCCGCGAATCTCTCGTCGGCAGCGTAGCTCGTCCGACGCTGATTCATTGGCGCGAGTTATTCCCTCCGACGGAGCGCGACGAGGCCTTTGCGTCGGGGCTTCGCGCGAATCGCGTTCCGCGTGGATCGACGAAAATCCGGCTAGACACTTTTCAGGCGCACCGTCACGTACCGCCACATATCCCGTCGCGAGACGCCAAGCGCCCCGCTTCGAAGTACTAACACAGGTTTAATCCGCACTGCGTCGCGCGCACTGTAAAGACGTCGTTAATTCCTTTTGGGCTGCACTGCACACTCGATTATCCTCGAAAGGCTGGCCACTCACACTCCCGAGCGATTCCCACGGAAGCGGCCGGGAAATCCGTACGATCGCGATCGCGGGCGGTTGAAATCGCGCGCAACGAGAATCCACCGCCGCCGGTGAGTCGGTCGGAAGGATGCCCCCGCGCGAGCGCCGAGAGAGAGCGATGCCTCTCGACGTAACTTGGGCTCCGTTGGCGGACTTGGGAGCGTTGCGGTAACTTCGCTGTTCGGTGTCGCGGACGCGTCTGCCGCGTTCGTTTCGTGTCGACCGACTCGGCGGCCGGCGACCGAATGGTGGAGGCGCGCCGAACTCTGTCGAAATCGTCCGAGATCGCCCGAAGTTGCGTGGCTACCTATCCCCGCTTTCGTCCGTTTCAGCGTACAGTATACCGAGCCCCGCGACTCCACCACGAGAATCACGCCGGCATTACGTTGCTCACTCGCGAGCAACCATCAACTCGGAATCGAAACGAAATACTCGCCCGCAGGGTCGCAGTCAGCGCGAACGGAAGTTCTCTCGTTTGCCTTCGCAAGCGATGGAATAAAGGTATAGATTAGCGAAGACCGCGTTAAGTCTCTGCGAAGCTTGATCTTCGATCTCACAATCAGAGCAGGGAGAGTAAAGTTTCCGATCGAGCTCGCTCCGTTGTTCCTTCGTGAAAAGCGAAAAGAGAAAAAAGGGCGTATGAGATAAATATTTCATCTTTTTTTCCCAGGTGAACAATGATAACTTGTACTCGTCTTCGTTCGAAAACCTTGACGCCCTTTGTGCGAGCTCTCCAAATGGAATAATACGAACGGAAGACTAACGGGGTTTTCACGGATTTCTCGTAAGTCAAAGTTTCGCCTCGAACGTTTTTTTTTTCTCGGCTTATTGCTCTATCCGAATACGCGAACGGCACAAAGCAGATCAAACAGACTCCGCCGGCCACTATTTTGGTTCCCGCGCGAGCTCAAACGTCGATCCGACGATCTCGGGAGAGAGAGAGATAGATAGAGAGAAAAAGAGAGAGAAGAGAAGACAGCAGCTTGACACTCATTAAGAAAAGCAACCACCGTGATGAATCCCGCCCCAGCGGGTCATGTAAAACTCAGCAGGAATTTAATTTCAGCAACGCGACGAGCTCGGGCGCGCCGATATTACGTCAGCAGCCCTTAAGCCTCATTACCGCCGTTCAAAATTTCTGGCCTGCGAAAGAGCGAAGGTTCCTCTCACGGGTTATGAATTAGCGCGTCGCGACGCGACGCTCCTCCACTTTTCTTCTTCCTGTGCAGGCTTTTAAGAGCGGGTGCTCCCTCGACTTACGATCGACGCTAGCCCGCGTTTCCTGCTACGATCACCCGTTACGACTTCTTCTAATTCCGTCGCGCGTTTTCGCTTCCGAGAAGGACGAGTAAACATTTTTTTCGCAATAGTATTTCAACAAGCCTCGCTAAGTCTAACATAAGATTATCGAAGCAAGGATCGCCTGATCGGTAAACATTTAGATATGGATCCCTCTGCTGTTTACGTATCGGTACGAAGTATTTCTCGAAAGAAGTTCGAAACGTCGTGAAAATATGCCCAGGTAAAAAATTAAACCGCGTTATGCGAATGCGTGCTTGCGAATTTTTCGGAAAGATACAAAAATATGAGTTTCTGGGCCAACTATATTTTTATAACGCTTCCAACGATATAATATGATTAAATCAATTATAAAAGTCGAGTCAATTATATTAATTTTGAAAAGTAACCATCTTTTCTCATCGCGGAGACTCCCGGCGTCTTCAGTGCATCCGGAGCGTGCATCCGCGGATGCACTCGAGTACGTGGCGCCCTCAGCACGGAGAGGCGATCATCGTCCTCTCTCGCGCCCAACGATCCCGGAGCACGCTCTCGAAGATCTCGAGGAACCGGTATCCGTCGGCCCACGGGCAGTCATGTCGGTCATTAGTCGGACTAATGCAATACTTGAAATTCTATCGGGACCCGTGGCGCCGGGACGCCTCTCTCTAAATCGCTAATGCGCACTTTAGAAACGTGCCTGTTTCGCATTTTGCATTGTGCTCTTCTCATCTCTCTCTTCTCTTTTTGCCGAGTTACCTTCGGCTTTAATCATAATTCTACAACATTTTTAACAATAAAAACGATAACCTCGATCGTATTCGCTGTTAGATATATCGTGAAATTATTATTGGGTAAAAGAATAATTATATTTTTCTCGCAGCGTTATTAACGCGGTCACCGGCGAAACGCGAGAGATAAGGGATGGTCCTCGTTAGGCCAAATCGACGGGCGCGCCTCGGATTAATTTCCGCCGGTGCGAATGACAGCGATTTAGCTAGCGGCACGCAACGTTGCGACACGGTGTTTCCCTGGCTTATCTCGGGAGGCGTTTAAAAATAACGATTAGATAGCGGATTACCCTCGCGCGATAATTTCCTTGAAAATTGCGGTTGCATTTGCACACGCTCACCGCCAGCTGATTTATTAACATTCGCCCGTTAATTGAATAAATGACTGCCATTAGGCCGCGCTCAGCCCGTTGTATTAATAATGGCGCGCTCTTGTTAGCGAAGTCGGAATAATAAAGCGGCAGCGAACCACGATAATTCGAGAAATGGAAACAAAACGGATATAGCGAGCGATTAATCGAAGCGTTGATTTTTCCCTCCCCTTGCCTTCCGTCACGGACGATTAAACAGGCGCGTTCAAACCATGTAGCTTCGATCTATCAGCTCGAATCTAGTTTACTTATCCTCTCTGCACATACGTCTTAACGTTCCCGTACGAATTTTCAACGCAGGATTACGAGCTGAACAACCGAACCGGTCGTACGTTGTCTCGAATACGACCTCGCGTTTATTCAAGTCCGCACGGAACACGATGTATTTCCGAAATAACAACGCAGGAGAAACTAATAAAAGGATGGCCGGGTAAATAAAAAGGAGCAGGCCGCAGGGTCGGCTTTAATAAAGTCGAGTCACGCTTCCTTCGTGCGGGGAGATGTTTAAATCGTCCTCAAACAAACCCGGCCCCGGTCCTTGATCGCTGACCCGCGATCCGTTTGTTACACATCTTATCCGCGCGTCTCCTCCACCCGCTTCGTGTCCACAGCCTCCCGCTTTCCGCGTCTCTTCCTCCGCGGGAACGCGCGAGAGGCACGGCACAATGGATGTAAGGTAGTGGGTAAGGCTGACCGGGAACGCCTCACGAGCGTCTCTCGGGCGAGACGCATCACGAAAAACGAAAGTGCTTCGCAAATATTGGCCGCCGGCGACCTGACCGCCGCGCCGGTGCCCGCCGTCGAGGAGCCGGTAGAGGAGGACCGAGAAAGAGCCAAATCCCGTGTACACATCGGCTTCGAGCACTTTTCGAAGAGAGCTCTCTTTCCCCGCTCGATTGTTCGGGCGAGAAACCGCAAACGCATTTCGGGAGACAGGTGCGATTCTTTGAGAAACAGCGCTGCCCGGAAAAGTTACGACAAGCGGTTACCTGAATCGGACCCCGAGATGCATCAAAGAACTCATCTCGCCGTCTATTAGACTGTCGTAATAAGTTTGTGCGCCGGCTGGTCGTTCGTCTCCTAATGGAAAGGCATTTTACAATCGTCGTTTTTGAATTATGGATATTAAAGTCGAGTGAAACCCTCCACGTTTTATCACGAAACGCGGCGGTGCCTTTTCACGAGTCTTCTTTTAGAATCTATTCCATCTGATCGTTAGACTGTCCGAAAATGAGCGCACAAATATTTAGGCGGGCAGGTGCAAGATTGTTGAGAACTCGGGTTTGACGAAAACTCGCGGCTCGATGATTAGAGAAAATCAACTATGCAGTCGTATCAAGGCGCGTGTAAAAGTGACGATCGGAGAACAGTCTTCTGACGTAATAAACTGATCCGAGATACCTCGAGAGATAAGAGTTTCTTTCGTAACGCCCGTAGAAAACGGTTGTTACGGGTCAACCGTAGATCGTAGATTATCGTCCTAGCCGATAGGTCGCTGATCCTGCGAGACGATCCCGCAAGGCGATCCGCGGATTATCATATGTTAATAAGTCCCGGGTACCGCAAGCCCGGCTACGCCTAATTTGCGAGGTAATCGCGATCTTTACCCGCACAATGCGGGATTCTCAACGGCCATCGATCATCATTATTTATCGCCGTTCGCCAAATTCCACGTACGTCGGGCGCGTGTGAGAGTCGCACACGCACTCTCACGCCAAGCGGCGGCGTACCTGGGTCCATTTCGCTTCATTACGCTCTTCGCGCGAGGATCCGAGGCTCTTCTCCTGCCTGACCTCGCCTTGAACTATGATTGGACACGTTACATCGATCCTCGTCGATCCTGATTCGAAGCGCGCGGGTAAACGCTCCGCGCCGGGGCCTCTTCTCACCTTCGTCAATCGCGCTGACGATATCGGCTCGCATCGGCCTGCGGCCTTTCCGCGAGCAAAATAGAAAGACACGAGGGGACGAGACGCGCCTCGGTCGATCAATTGATCGACTGGCGGAGCTCCGGCACCTGTGGACCCCGCGCGAGAGGCGAACGCCGCGGTGCCCGAAGGATCCATTAGCCATTAGCCAACGCTCGTGCCCGTCAACTTGTCAACGGCGGAACAATGCGTCCGCAGGGAATAGAAATCGATTTTTACACGCACCTTTTGTGACGCCGGCGTTTCTCGGCTCGCTTACGGCTATTCTTCCCGCGAACTTCGCCACGCGAGTTGCGTAAGCGATATCTTTCTGTCGTGATCCCGATCGCGGCTCTGCTCGTCACTAACGGTAGATCTTCAATCGGGACTTTTACGTAAAAGAAAATTATTTCCTCTCGTTAAAAAAAAATTAAAAAAAAAAAACAAATGTATATGCAAAAAGTCGAAATTTTCTAACGTGTAAAAAGGTAAAACTACACTTTTCTTAAAAAACAGCGCGCGCATAGTTTCTTCTAGTACATATAAAAAAAAAACATTTAAAAATATATTCCGATAAATATTATTTTTTAATAAAAATCTTTATTATTCTAACTTTTTTTAAATTTCTTTTTTTTGGTATTTATGATTCATGTTTAAACTGCAGTAATATAGACACGTTAAATTTTTCAAAGTATTCCAAATTATATATTCGATTTCAATCTACTTTAGTTACTTTTGTTTTTTTAAAAGAAGAAATTTTTTGTTTAATATACATCTTGGAAAGTTTAATAAAGTTCATCGGAGGATTACGTTTTATTTGTACGATTTAAATATCGCCGAATAATTTCATACCGTCTTAACGGGCGTGATCGGGTCTGATTTAAGACTGGACCGAGCGCGACGAACTAAATAGCCAGTGCGAAATCCGAGGGACCGTTCAATTCTCCGTTCACGCGCTCAAATGAAATCGTAAAACGCGTTTAATAAGCCCGCTACTCGATCGCGTTCTCTCTCATTCCCTTTCTCTCTCTCTCTCTCGACGCCGTCGGGCACCATTAAAGCACGTCGCGTGGAGTTACGGGGGTTTTTGGCGCGTTTCGGGCCCGGAACTAATAAACCCGTTTACAATCTCCCGCATCGTAATACAGGCTCGCCGCGAAATTGCGCCAGGATTACACTTCGCTATTCTTGATTTACGCTTGGAAACCGGTAGTACGCGCGCGCCCGCTTTACAGTGCCCCGCTATTCTTGGATTCCGATTGCGAAATCAATCTCGCTCTCGCTCGTAACCGAGCGCTATCGGCCGCGTCTTGCGTGGCTCCAGGAGTAGTGGTACGGACGGTATAACTACCGACTTACGTCTCGTAATTCATTAAGACGGTATTCTTGGCGCTCGGGCGCCCCGCACCGCGGCTCGGTTTCTCTGAAGTCGCGAAGAGCGGCGTGGGATGAGGTCCGAGTATTAATTATGGTACCGTAAACGCGGAATAAATGAAAAATATGGTGCTTTCGGATCTAAGCAGTTTTATGATATTTTTAATAATGAATGTAATAAACTCAATTATCGTATAATTGACTCGATCATGTTTGCCGTTGGAAACATCATAAAGAATAACGGCAAAGTGATGTGCATCGATCCTTAGACAAAACCCCGTAGTTAATATACCGCGGAGCGCCAGGTCGCTGAAAAAATTCTGCCTTTTAGTGTACGTAAGTCGCTCTTGATAAATACGCGTTCTATTGCGTTCGTGATATGTCCCGCGAACGAATTACCGGCGCTTTTATCACTGGGCTTAGTCGAGTGAGCGTTTACCTGACCCGTTTAATGACTTCATTCTGTTATCTTTCGTTCTTTCTGTCTTCGCATACCGTCTGTTGACCAGTAAGTTGTCCTCCAATCTTTCCGCGGTTCGACAAAGTTACGACGGAAATCCTTCGTGCAGCACTTCTTTTCCCATCGCAAGTTGACTTACGAGAACAGATAGCGACGAGTGAAGCATATATAGATACCCTCGTCGGCTGTGACACTTTGACGACTCGACAAATGTTTGAGTTATCGCCAGAACGACAGAATCGTCCTCGGCCCGTCGTAAAATAAGTACTCCGCCGCGCTTTTACGACAGAAGTGTCGCAGCCAACCACGCGACAGTCAAAAATACGCGATAGAAGCTGATTATTTTACATTACACGTATTTTTTTCTTTTCCCCCTTCAATTTAGATGGCCATTCTTACCGTGCACTGAAAGAAAAATATAGATACTCTTGGCTTCTATAGTTTTGTAATATTTCTAATAGTCGATCTATTAAATATAATATTTCTATTTAAAAGCTTAGAGAACGATACAATTATCTTTGATTTTAATTATAATTTTATATTTCTAACAACAAATATAGTTGAGCCAACAATTACAGAATTTCAGTCGAGTTGCCGTGAGCGACAATTTTTTTTTCCTCAGTCTGAGGACTTTACCGAGGTTTGTTAACACGCCGCGTCACGGCGCGATTGTCCTCGATAAGTTATTAATTATTCGCTACAAGGTACGATCACGATCGCTCGAGTCATTTCCGGAAAGCCGCCTCCCCCGATCGCCGTTCCGGTTTTTCAGGTTCCCACGTTCTGCATAATCGCCGCGGAGAGTGGACTTCTTGCCGCGGGAAATCTGGCGTGCGTACAAGCTCGTGTCGCGGGTCAGGGAAGACACACGCATCTGCGGGGCAACAATGGCGAGGCTCTCAAACGGGGTGCATCCCATTAGCGCTGCCGGGCCGCCGCCGCCGCCGCCGCCTCGGACGGGAACGATCGGGCTAAGTGCCCGCAGCCGTGCGGCAAGAACATGTCATACATTATTAACGCGCGCGACGGACGGGACGCCCACTATCTAATAACCAATATATATTCATCGGCGTAATTGATTTCGCGCGCGCACGCACGCACGCCGTATTATCTTGCCCAAGGTCGCGATCCGCCGCGGCTCATTTTTGTCCGCGGTTACTACGCGAATTTACGAGGTGGTCGCGGCCGCGCCGTTATCATAATGTGCAACAGCAATCCAGTTGCACGGCTAACTGGAAACTTAATTGGGTTTCATGCGCGCGCGGAGAACAGGCGAGAGGAACGGAAGAGGGAAGAAGAAAAGAGGTAGGGCTTAGAAAACACCGAGGATAATGTTAATTTACGGTAAACGTACGTGTTCGCGGCGGCGAGCCATAACGCGGATCCGAAGTCGGCACTTAGCGCGACGTAAGAGCGCAATAATGATTCCGCGATTTGCAAATACGCGGCGTCTTTCCGGTGTAATGGATAAATGTTTTGCGGCTAGAGAATGGAAGCGAGAAGCATCCGCTGGTGCATTTGCCTCGCGAAAAAAGTTTACATGTACTCGGACGGAATGGCGAGCCTCGCTTGAGCACACATTGATACTTGGAGGAGGAAAATTGTCGTGACAGGTGAGCATTGAGGCGCGTCGCGCGAATCCGCGTACTTGTTTGCCCCGGGCGTTCAAACATCGCATTCCGCGGAAAATTCGCCGATACTCCTCCGCGCAAATCACACAGATACATCTCGAGCGCACTTCGACGATATCGCACCGGCGATAAACACGAACTGAAAAAAAAGAGCATTAAACGGTTACCTCGTGCGCCGCGGAAATAACATTTACCCTGTAACTTGAATCAAAAAGAAGAAAAAAGAAAAAAAAAGGCGCAAAGAGCCGAAGTACGCAAGCCAGAATTTTATTAAAAGTTACTTAAATTTGCATTTCACAGCACGGTTTGAGTATCAAAGGTCCACGGGAATTACGTACTCGAGATACCTCCCGCGAGGAGGTGAGAAAGAGGAAGGAATTAACTTTCGACGAGAAAAAGCGAAAGCCCGCCGCTCGGAAAAGTGCATTCTCATTCTCTAGCGCGATAAAGCGCCCAGGACTTGGGCTCCGTTCCCTTCGTGACCCACAAACCCGATGAATCTCGGGCCGGCGCGGCGGTTAACTACGCTGGTGCAGTTTGCAACGGCTAACGGACGGCAAAAAAGTGTCGTAACGGTGTCTCATTAACGCGTGCGGATTCCGCTTTGTGAAGTGGCTACCTCGTTGTGTCGCTCAAAGCGCCGAGAAATAATTGAGACTCTCGGGAAACAAGAGCAATTGCGGAGTCTTCCCGGTTCATCTCGCGTGAGCCAGCTTCCGGCTGTCGACCGCGCGCATATTTTTCGTCTCCGTCCTGCCGTCAGCTGTTTCTCCCCCAAAAACTCTTCTATATTTCCATAGACGGTGCCCCGCGGTGCGTCTGAATACTTGGCGGCGCTTCAACCCCCGTAAACACGCGCGATTCATCATGCTATAAGAACGAGAGAGAAAGAGAACCGGATGCGCACGACCGAGACTCCTCGGCCGGATTGTAAAAGGAGAAAGATTTACAACCCTCGTATGAAATTCATACGCATTTCGCACCTAGCGCCGTCAAAGGGTGTGCCGTTCTCTCCCCTGTGTCTCTTTCTTCGGTTGAATCTCACTTTCTCGCCTCTCCGCGTTGGGAAGTGCGAAGGCGCGACGATGGTGCAAGCGAGAATCATCCCGCGCCATCGTAATCGAACTTTTTCTCCTCTCCCTTCAAAATCGAAAGTGAGGGAGAACACTGAAGGGAAAGCGACCCTCGAGAGACTCTCGTGTGACAGCGATATGTAAGATGAATATGCATTACTCGTCGCGAGATAAATCTCTGCATTTTTTTTTGTCGAGGAAAATTATATGTAAAAGGTTGATATATATTTTCATGCGCGCGTTAGGTAAATTTAGAAAAATTTTTATATAATAAAACTTTGTAAAGTTTATTTTAAAAACGCAGCAAACACTTGGGGCTTTTTATCGGTTGAGCTTATCTCGATGGTTTTCCTACTTATGCTAAATACGAAGAATTGTAAGCGCTGTTACGTATTCTAATTTATGCTGATCGAGCCGATAATATTGTCTTCTAAATTGGAAGAAAAGCGTCCATGGAAATCAGGTAGAAGGTGTAAATCCGACAGGTAAATACATAAATTCCAAGGTTTTTGAAAGCTAATCCGCTTGACGAGCAGCACGTGGACCATACTTTGTTACGGACAAGGGATGTAAAATCGAAAAGAATTTTTTGGACAATATACCTTGGTCATAAAGAGCATCGCCGATCACAAAGGGATTTTAAAAGAGTGGGTAAATTGTAAAATTTTTTTTGTCTGCACCTCCGTGAGTAAAAAATTTGGGAATTTTTGGAAATGAAAAGGACAGCGATAAAAAAAAGAAATATAGATATCTGCGTTTGAAATATCCGTTCGTAACTACAGCTTTCACATTTTTTTTTTATCCTATAGATTTGTTATTACTTGTAATAATTCGTGAGCATATTTTATTGACGGGATAATGAAGATTTCTAAAAAAAGTACAAAAAAAACTTTTATAAAGATGAACATTTTTTTTTATATCAATGATTAATGCTTTAAAGCGTTCGTAGTCTGTTCCACTTTTTTTTTAATAGCACCCTTGAGCGCGAGATAAATTTTAAATAGAATCCACGTTCGACGAACTGAATACCTCGGACTAGCGACGCAGTTTCGGGTCATTGGCCTTGTCACGATTGATAGCGATTTTTCGTTGTAACCTTCTCGGCCGAAGGGAGAGGCCAGCGCCTCTTTTCACGGAAGGACCGCGAGCGGAAGTCGCCGGGGGCGGCACACCCTCGGTGGGTGGGCCGCGAGCTGAATTAAAATTGATGGATAAGGGCAGACAGCCTCGCAATTTTCGTCGAATTAACCGCGCCATATTACTTTGCGTACAGAAGTCCTCTTCGCACGCTCGTCTTCAGTTTATTCTTGCCGTGGGGTCTTTTGGGCCACGCGGCACTTTTTTTTACAGCGGCATGCGAAATTCGCACCGTGATTGAACAAGAATTTTCGCACGTCACCCTGCGAACGACTCATCCGGCGGAAAGGTGAAACGAGGCGACGTAAATTTGAATTCAGCTGCGTAAACGTATTATCTTTGATCTATCTCATTGTCAGACGCATTCTTCGGAGGAGAAAAGAGTGCAGTAATTCAAATATCGAATGCAAGCTGCGTTAAGCAGTGCTGGTATATTACACGCGAAAAAATAATAGTAATTATACGAGCGGAAACGTCGAAAGGGGGAGAGGGAGAGATATCTGGCTTTTTTCTTCTCATCGATGGGCGATTCGCGATAAATGTCTTCATGCGAACGTAGTGCGGACCATGCCCTCGTATCTCGCGAGCGGTCATTTCTCAAAACGTTCCTGAAGTAAACTGTTGCAAATTAAGGTTGCACAAGGAGCCAGTGGTCATTTCTCAAGCTGTCTTCCCGCATAAATTATTGCAAACGAAACCCCGCGACGAAAGAAACGCATAAAATGTATCCCCCCTCGCTCCTCCGGACGCCCCCCCCCCTCTCTTCCTCTCGTTTGGCGATCTCTTTCTTTTTCGGGCATTCTCCCATTTCTTCGTTTCCCTTTGCCCTTCCCCGCGCCGTCCTCCGGCTCCGATATCACCGAGGTACGACTAATCCACCGGGTAAAAAATAACTCGTCGTGGCTGCGAGACGCCGTCTCGACGACGCTCGAAAAGTCGCCGATTATCCGGCGGCGTCGTAAATCGAGGGAAGTTCCGGGCCCTCATTGTTTACGGGGCGTAATTGAGAGTCGGCGAAAATAGGATATCGGGAATTAATGGAGTATTTTAACTTACGATCGTCGGTAGCGTCTACCCTAATATTCTGGTGGCTTTCTTTACGTACCTGAAACAGAGAAAAAAACACACGGTTAGCGAAATGGAGGAGAATACAATGAGCTCTTTTAATGACAAATAAAATATATTTTGTTAGATTTTATTAAGGACAGAATTATTCAGTCGACAATTGTTGCCGCACGCGATTCAAGTTGATATCAGTTGGTGCCTACTGAGCGGGAACGATATTCCGCATCGCGAGTTTTACGCTTAAAACTTTCCGGCTTCGCCAATAACGAAGGAGTTGGAGCGTAAATAATTATAACCCACTTAGCAGTCCCTCGGCTCCTACGTTTTGGGGATGAAAGAATGCCCCGCGCCGAAGGAAAAGTTCGACGCGAGGTTGGCTGGGGTAAATCGATATCGATCGCTCAGATTACTTCATATTCGTTTGAAAAGGATATCGCCGGGGAATTGCAAAAAAAGGCGTCGATTCTCCTCGCGCAGCTGTCGCGCTCGGGAAATCCATTTTCTGTTATAAATTAGCTACCCGGCAACGAGTTAGAGGAAAAAGAAGAAAGCGATTAATGGCCAAACTGTTCGCTCACCGGTCGTTTCGTCGTTGATAAAATATTACGTCACAAATGCAGTCTCGGAAAACTTATCGATTTAAAGTAATTGAGTACCGCGGAAAAAAAAATAGATTGCGTTTTTACGGTATTCACCGAATACTCGGCAACAATGGTTGGATTTAGAACCCGGGGCGAGAATCTAAGCCCCATTCGCGACACCCGGCACCTTTGACACGCCGCCCCCTCGACGTAACGATCGCCGAGACATGAAATTGACCTTCTTAGCTGGGCAGACATATCCGTCGATCGGGTCCACCAGGACAATTACGCCGTAACGATCCGCGACCGCGCACCATCAGAATTCCCCGTCACGCGTCGTGAGCATAACCGCGATCAGGCGAAACGCAATTCGTTTCTTCTCGTCTTTCTTGGTCTGCGTGTGTCCGCGCGCGAGGCACGAAAACTTTTAAAAGCCTCTTAAGTGTAAACTGGAGCTTCTTCCTACAATGCTTAATACGGAATTACGGTTGCCTTCACGCGGAAGAGTTGAACGCAGTTCTTTACTAATTTTTTTTTTAATTTTTTTTTAGATTAATTGCTGTCAGCTTTATTAACCCGCGCGCGATTAACTCACGCTTCAGTCGCGCTCTCATTGTCGCTTCAATATTGAAAAAAAAAAAAGTTATATTATTCCATCGCTGCGAGAGCGTTCTATTTTTAAAAACACTACATCGCGACGCAATTCGAGGATTTATCAGGATAAAAAAAGAGGGATTTTTCAGTATTTAGAGGATTAAAAAAAATAGTTTTATTCCCGACAACCTCCAATATGTATCGAGCACTTTTAACTTCAACGGCTTTGAAAAAGCGCGTAAAAATTATATTCGTTTGTCTCGCAAAAATCTGTTGAAAATCACAGGGGGATTGGCGCGAGCGCTTTCTTCTCTGACCCACTTCGCCGGTCGATCCAGGGTGAAAGAGCAAATTCGAGATCCCGGGGGGTGGCGGGACAGGAGTAAAGGCCGGGCGACGACTAGGCGAAAAGCGGGAGAGCGCGGGATGAAGTCAATTACATTATGCATATGACCGGCGGAAAGCAATACAAGAAGCAATCGGCCGGCGATGGAGGCATGCCACCGCTAAATTAACTGCCTACCTAGTTGCGCGCGATGCAATAATGTATTAGCTGCGGTGCCGACTCTCTTCCCTCTTTTCCTCCCTCTCGCGCATTCCGACGTGCGCTCGTACGTGCGTCCAACCCTCCGTCAAATGTCTCGGATCGGAATTAACATCCTTTCTCTTCTTCGTTTAATTCTTCGCGGACCTCGACGCGCGTTATCTGCTGATCTTAGACAACGTCGTCGCGTCGTATCAGCGATTTTTAATTCCACCGTATGTGCACTTTTGCCTCCCTTGCGTTTGGAGATAATTCAGGAAGCTGATTTTCGAGCCACGTGGCGCGAACGAAACGCCTATCGCGAGTGATTAACGCAACGGACTGTAATGACAAGGCTGTGTTATAGCGAAGGGACGTTTATACCTCCGTGTCTATTTGCGCTCGAGAATGAAAGCGCTCGAGAATGAAATACCTAGGCTCTCTATCTGCTTTTAGCGAGGAGTGAGATGTGGATTTCCTGGGCATATAATTACGTCGGGTAATTACTTGACATAATTTAACAATGTAATGCAATTAACATAATATAATTAATTTAATAATATTATAATATTTTGATAATTTAATAACTTGATACTTGTGCTGAGAACGTCAGTTTCTGTACAAAGATCAATCGACGCCGGTTCCAAGTAATTCAGGCCTCTCTTCGGTATTTATGTTAATCTAAATTTATGGAATTTATGTCCGGCATTTACAGAGGGACCGGGAATATCGTCGGCGGCTTAACTAATCCGAACTTTCGGCATGATTAAAATATCACTCCGGCTGACAAGCCATCTCGGGGGGCAATCTACTCGGTCGGGGAGGGAAAAAGAGGTTGACAATCTCGAGGGATAACTAAATAATGGAGAGCCATCGACTGCACCTCGGGGAAAACGCGTCTCGGCTGCTGCGACGACGCGGTCAGGTGCGCGTGCGGCTGTTTTACAGCGCAATTCCGCGGCGGCGGGGCCGCGAATAAGGTTTTAGCGCCTTCGTAATACCCAGTAAAGCTCCCAGTTTACCGCGCGTTTTACACGCGCTCGAATCTCCGGTGAGAGAGTGGAAATTGTGTCGCTCTTGCGAAGGGTGGAACAACGGGAGAAAAGCGGGGACCGTGGCTTTCGCGGGGGGTCGAACGGGGTCACGAGCCTCGCCGCGGAATTGCCGATGGATCGTTTCACCTGAGAGACTCGCGCAAATGAAATTCCGCGAGAAACGTTGGCTTTAATCTAACGAGAGCGTTACGCGAACCGTGCTCTTCCCATCTTCCCATAGAATTCTATATCGCCATTCGATCAGCCCTTTTTTTTAATTTAATTTTCAAAGATCCTGGAATCATGCTTTTTATTCCTGACTCGAATAAAAAAGAAACACGTGCATAATATATAAAAATTATATTTAATTTGCAAAGTGCGTAACTTGGATATTAAATTAGTCGCGGCCGACAGCGAGCGACGTGATTGATTTTTTCAATTCTCAAAATAGTAATGGGTGACACCGTGAAAGAGCCAGTAATCGTTTCGGAAAGTCACGAGGTAGAAACACAAGTACGAACGAGAGAACGGAGTTGATTGTGCGTCGGAGAGCTGATACTATCGGATAATTACAACGATACGCGACACAGCTCACGGAAACGGCTCCGTGCTGGTATCGTACGAGGTTTATAAATATCTCTCCGAACGCGGGCTAGAACGGTGTTGAACGTTGCGAAAATTTCACTCTGGAAGCATGTTTTCATGCCCGAAGTCATGTGACGCGGGAGAAAAAAAAAATCAGAAATGTCAGGAGACAACTCTCGCGGCGTCTTGCCTTATCGTTAATTCATGCCCGAGCGAAGCGTGTCTCGAAACGCGACACGCCTTGCGAAGGCGAGGATCGCGCTCGTTCGGATTCTCTGCGATCTAACGTTCGCTGTTAGCCGTAGCACACGGGCAATTTAATTTACGCGACACGGAGGTACTTCTTTGAGAATTACGTTATCGATCTTTTGTTATCGGGCGAGATACACTTACGCTAACAGAGCACGATTTTACGCCGAGCGGACGAGCGCGCGAGTACACGAAAGCGAGCTTAACTCTTTATCTCGAGCAGTGTTGCGACCGGAGCGACGAAGCGTGAAAAAGGCTCGGGATCTCTCACGTAAGAACGAGGCCGCCCGGTCGCCTTATCGCGGCGACTTTTCGTTTCGCGCGCGAAACACCTAACGGGTCGGCTTTTAAAAGAGACACGCTCGAGGCCGAACGTCCGAAGCTAATCGGACCGAAAATCGCGATCGACAGAGCGGTGTTAATGCCAACGTATCAATTCGCGCTGCGCTCACAATGTTCGCGGCCGCCGAGACGAGGCGAGCCAGATTAAAAATGGTCCGCGGGGTAAAACGCGCAACTAATTGAAATTGAAGCGTTCTCATCGTCTGCGTTCTCTAGCTCGCGGATGCACGACGGCCAAGTGCAGATTGCTTCGCGACGCGGAATCCGTGAGAATTAATATATAGCTTTAGCAAATGAATGAATTTTGCGATCGATTGTACGTATAACCGAAACGAGTCGTGGAAATATACATCGTGACTCTATCACAGTTTGTAGTTTTTAAAATCCAAGAATTAATTTTTTAAATCTTAAATATATGTTCAGACTTTCGACAAGTTTAATATTAAAGGTTTCGTTTAGAATGCGCAAATTGGATTTGAACGAAAGTTATCAGCACGCTTCGATTGACGCGTCTATATGACTTCGCGCTTTAAGGTAATTGATATTATATTACACTCTTATTTTTTTTCTTTTGCAGCGGGGGAGGGTCAGGAATAAGAAAACCAATTACAATGGGCTTAACTCTATCCTAATGAAGTTAAGCCGGCGAAGATCCGGCCGTGAGATCGCCGGGGTGGAAGTTTCTCCGATAGGGCGCCCGTAATCAGATCCCGGAGTGTCTTTAATTCCATTATCCTGTATTAATTGCAAAACCGATAGCGGGGTATCCTCGCGGCGCCATTAAGCTTTCGCGGGGCACGAAATTAAATTGTCCGGTGACGGTGGCTGGGCCGCGCATCCCCCGACGCGTTGCCAGGTTAACGAAACAAGACGGGCGACCTGCGGGTCACGGCTAACTAACGTATTCATCCCTTAAGAGTGCCGTGCGACGCCGATGACCTTGTGATAGCAGAATCACTCTCTCTCAAACGAGAGACCGCGAGAATCGAACGGGTTGCTGCGATTTTTCCAGCCGGCGACCGCAACCGTTGGCGTGCGGTCAGGCTCTGTTTTTCTTCCTTCGATAACATGGAATTGGTAACGGGAACTGCCGAGGACGCGGGCGTATAATCGACGGGGGAACGTATCGAAGTGACAAATTGCGAGCGCATCGTTAATGGAGCGCCGTGTGAAAACGATGACCGCGAGATTAGATCCTTTTCATAGACGCTCCGTTCGCGGCGAAGCGAACCGGCGCAATTCCCGCAATAAAACTTTCGACCGGATTACGCGCGATCGCGAGATAAAGAGACAAAAAGAAACTGATTATCCACCGGCCGGTGTGTTTTAGCGACGCGAAACGAGAAATCAGTGTCGCTACAGTCTATGGAATGAAAGGAGAGATATATGTCTATCTGTGGTAGTATTAATTTACTTCTCTTATTTAAGCGTCTGGTGTAGCCGTGCATCATACGTATTTAACGTCTGTAAAACTATCTCTAAACTCGTTCTCGCGTTATTTTAAGACCGCGACTATCCTTCGCGGAGCCTCGCGTAATCGCGGCAATCAAAATAGAACTCGTAATTGCGGGAATTCGGGCGAAAAATGTTAGCGGCTCGATCGTACAGTGGCGCGCCTCGTTATTTAATTAAACGGCTCGTTAAATATGTCCCGATGTATCGACGCGAGTTTTGAAAATAAATCGCCCGGAGTTTGCACAATACCGAGGGGGGAGTCGGGCAATTTTCTCAACTTGCAACGATGCGCGGCGGTAGTCGGGGTGCTCTTTGTTGCGAGGTGACGTCGTGACCAGGTAGAGATCTTAAGACTTTACTACCGCGGGCACTTACTTACGCCCGGTCAAACGGTACTTTATCGCGTTAATTTTGCATGCCGTTAGCGCAGCAGACAAAGTGGCGGCTCACGTTGCACCGAATGCAGCTTGGCCTCCTCCGCTTTTTATCGTTCCCATTTTTTTTTTTTTTCCACTCGGGCGCGGCGGTTTTCCTCCCCCTTCCTTCTTTTTGAGCGAGTACTGAGCGGACAGAGGAATACTTGAGCGACAAAGTGGACAATTAACCCCGAGAAGAAGGTCGAGGAGGAGCATCGCGGACAGATCGCGGGCCCGGTAAAACGGAACATCACGAAGATCCTCCCTCATGTTTCCAGCCTGCCCTCCTTCCCCGGCCATTTTTATTGCACCGCCGAGGTGAGAGCGCTGTCCACGAGTAACACGATAGAGGGTGGGCTTATGGAGATCAAAACCCCGTATCGGATTCCTTATGTCTCGCAAATGGCCGCCCTGGATGGTGTTAGTTACAAGCATCAGCCATCTTTGGAGTTCTTCACGTGCTTCCTTCCCGGACCTTCTTAGGTCACGCGAGAGGTGCACTGTTTCCTTGTTACAACGACTGTCTATTAAAAGTTCATATTCGTCGATAATGAAAAGTTTTTTTTTCGGTGTACAATTGTCAGGACTGTTACCGTTAATCGTGACACGAATGTTGCTTTGCAAGTCGTAGTCTGCATTGATAATTGAGTAAGCATAGTGGATCGTAAAACATGCCACGTGTGCGAATGTAAACCTTCACACTGAGGAAAATATTACTTATAGACTCGAAGATAATTTTATGATACTTTTATTAATTAATATGTTTAATTTATAAATGTTTTTTTATTTCTGACTGAGCTTATCTCATATTTATTGTTGGAAATATCAAAAAAAAAAAAAAAAAAAAAGGGTAAATTTAAAGGCAAATATATTTTTCTCGCAAGGAAAAAAATGAAAAAAAAATTCCTGTTGACCCGGGTTGCGTAATTGACGACCTATATCGATAATAGGACGGCGATCCTTTTCAGCGAGAGGGCTCGTGTAACTATTCTTAATGGACGGACAAAAGTATTGTTGATAGCTCTTATCCCCTGCCGTTGGAAACTCGTTAAAGACAAATCGATACCCGAGTGCGTTTTGTAACCGTTCGAGTGGCACGTTGAAGACAGCAAGAACGCAGGAGCGAGGTACAAGAAGCGTTCGAAGAAGGCTCATTCTACATTAATCGTAAGCGGCCAGTTGCGACTATGACGACCAGTCAGTATAAAGTTCCACACGTAAAGCTCAAGACTCATTCCACCACCCAGAAGAACATATAATTATTTCTAGATCCAGCTATAAAAAGTGACGGTAAATTTCGCCCATTTTTTAAAATTTAAGGTCTAAAAAATAAAAAAAAAAACCGGTCTTTTTGCCATCACATTTTATAAATATAAATTTAATGTATATAATTATAGTTTTTTTTCTGTTTTTACTTTCTTCTTTTTTTTTAAACAACAGAAATAATCTGATTTCTTTGTTTCTATTAGTAATACGTATCTAAATTCATATCAATCATATTTAAGATTTGTGAAGATAATCAACGTTACTAAAGATTAAAAAAAAATTTCTTTTTGAATCAAGGATTTTTCTACAATAGTTAATCGTGTTATGCTGGTATGATCTTTGAAGTACTGCTGTACGATCTATGGAATGGAACAGTAAGCAAATGGACAGCTTAAGGATACCGTTATCGGAGGGTGGATTTTAGAGCCTAATCTGGGTTTCAACCTGAAGGATAAGGACTTGAGGGCTCTGGGCCACCTGATATATACACGAGGTATCGAGATAGCCAGGTATAACCCTTAGGATCGACCTGCGGAGAACGCATTTGTCACTCCTAAACTGACGCCGCCGAGACAACGTGAGATTAGTCTCGGTATACGCATTCACGTCTCGAGCTCTGCGATAAGTCACCTCGTATTCGTGAATTCCGTCGCATTTCCGGAAGTTAAAATAGCGCGAAGAGTAGTCTTCTCCCTCGCTAAGAGAAAAGTATTAATGTATAATTACTTTTGGATCCAACTATAATTTTATAAAGTTTCTAACGATAAATATGATAAATTTAATTACAATTAACTCGATAATATTTATTAATAAGAATTTCATAAAATTATGGGGGCAAAAATAATTATATAATTAGATATATATATAAATAAATCAAATAATTGGAGTGCGTATTTTATAAAAGCACACAGAAATAATAAGATATAAAATGCTATACGTCATATAATTTAGTATTTTTGATTTTAAGTTAACAGAACGCGGGTTTTTATATTATCAAAAACAATGTGGATCAAAAAGCGAATCTGGGACATCGACTTTCGATTACTACCCGATAAATTTTACATTTTGCAAGTCAGCTGAGAAATCATTTCTCAGGGAATTAATTTTCTACGAAGTTTTGCTATTTTTCAACGAGGTCACGGCGGAGTCTCTGTCACAATCGGGAGCGAGGACCGTGACAGGGGCTTCGATCGGTCTCTGCTCGGTGATCTGGAGAGAAAGAGCGGTTTGCCTGATTAATTTCGCCTTTCTACATCGGAGTACGTAATCCGCCTAGTCACGGAAGTCCATTCGTGCTCTCCCCCCGGTTTTCCGGGACCGATGACGAGAGCATAATAACCTAAATCATAGGGGAACCCGCGCGCCCTACTTGAGCAGGGAAAAAGAGGAGTATTCTTGAAAAATAGGCTCGGGATGTTCCTCGGGGCTGTAAGATCAAGGACAAAGGAGGATTTCGCCGGCGGCCGCCATGAGCGAGAGAAGGGCGGGGCGGAAATCGGCCAACAACGACACCGTTCGCCCAGGGCGTACCTAAGGATCGAAGGGATAATCCCACGGAATCCACTCGCAGTCGCGCCGAGTGCCACCCAGGGGGGCGCCCGCGATGGTTTTTCCCCGGGCTTAAGGGAAAAGAGAAAAGGAGACTTCCCGGCCATCTTGAACGTCGTCTCGAAACTTTTTCAATGGCTCGGCAGGCAGCGACGTAGTTAATCCCGGAACGGCGCACCGGTCGCAGCGATGTCTCGTTAATATCTTGAAGGACAACGTCGGGCTACTCTTCGAGGGTGGCTCGAGGGTACATTCGTGAGGGCATTGTGGACGCATGTTTGAAGCGTCCGGCGCAATTCCTGAAATATTCAAGCGCCCGCCGTTGACGGCGAGCCTGGAACCCCCTTTGTCTTCCCGCGCGCGCTTAAAACGAAAGGAGGGTCGAGAAATCTGATAAGGGCGATCCTTGCCTACGCTGATACCACCCGCCGGCTATGGCAATCAATCTAGCCGTCGCCGAGGACGGCCGGGCTGGCCGTCGCTTCGAGGATTACGCACGGAATCAATCATATCCTGCAAAAATGCTTCGAATTATTTGTAACGAGGCTGACTGTATTCTCGATCTCCCTTTGATATAAGAACGCGGCATTGTGCTCGACGTTCTCATCGGCGACTCTCGTTTCGGGCGAAAGAAATCGAGGCACGAGGTGACCATCCGTTGGCGGATTTGTTAGCCTCGTTTATTCGCGGGGTCGCGCGAATCCACGACAAGAGAGATCTCTGCGTCAACAGAGGCTGTTTTTTTTTCCGCTCGATTGCAGCTCCATTTCCTCGTGACTTTCTTGCTAACGTCTCGAGATCGCCACGGCCGAACCCGTGTCCCTCACTCGAATAACTGTTGCGCGGAATCGTGATAGAATGCCCGGCGAAGACACGGCGGCGGGAAGTTAATTAGCCGTTCCGACGCGGCCGTTCTGCATTCGCGGCCGCACGAAATGGGAACGGAGTAATTAATAGACGTTCCCGAACAATAGATCTCCGCGGCGTCGCTCATTGCGTGAGACGGACTCGAAATATGTCGGGGAAACAATCGCAGCAAATGAAGCAAAAATTGAACGACCGAGCGAGCATTGCGACAAGTCGGTGCGTGTCGAAGAAGGGAGTTTTGTACATTAAATTAACCAGCCTCACAATTAGCGATACAAATCTCTGAAATTAGATAGATTTAATTCATGTCAATCTACGCAATTGTATTTTTTACGCCGACCGTTTGAATAGTTTATCGTGTTGTTAATTGCCGCGTTTATATCGAACGGCTTATTAACGCTGACGTGCGGGTAATTAGCTGCATCAACGTAATTAGTTTCTAGTAATTACGTTTCGTCGGGTTTATATATACAATGGAAACGCTGGATTGTAAAATTATTAACATATTAACGGGAGCGCGCAGTACCACTTTAATAAACCGTTCGTGGCAGATCCCACGGATCACGGAACCGGCTTAAAATTCCGACTGCTCTGTCGACCGCGAACTCTGACCTGTCATTTCGGTAGAAATTTCCGAGCGAATTCATTTCAGGACCTGTTCCAACGAGCGATTCATTAAGGCCGGCTCCGTCGCGATGATTATTCCTCGTGCTCGGCTGCGATAGCGCGGAATGTACCTAGACGTGCGCCGTAATCCTCGCATATGAGGATCGGAAGCGACTTCTGAATCTCATTCCTACGTGAAGTAGACGAAACGACGCTAATTACCAAGTATTAAAATTATTCAGCAATTTTATATTCAGGTACTATCGCGTTCCCGCATGACTCCAATTACGCAGAATGCGTCTCGTAGCAATGATAATTTCCTCAAGAAACTTTCCGGTATTTGAATATAATCTTAAATTA
This sequence comes from Cardiocondyla obscurior, assembly GCF_019399895.1. Taxonomy (NCBI): domain Eukaryota; kingdom Metazoa; phylum Arthropoda; class Insecta; order Hymenoptera; family Formicidae; genus Cardiocondyla; species Cardiocondyla obscurior. The sequence continues at coordinate 2,399,793 of NC_091880.1, read as the reverse complement.
AATAAAATGTAATTTTTCGTATGCAAAATTTTAAAGTAAAAAACACCTGGTATATTCATTAAAATAATGTTTGAGGAGGGCTTTTACGTATAGATTTATTTGTTATCAAGATTTGACAGTTTGGAACTTTAAGTTCTGCAGCTTGTCTCGACGCACTTTCTGCGGTCGCTATTTGCGTACGCGCGCGCAAAGGTCTAAGAAGAAAACGGATTAGGATAACAACGCCGCAGACGAGGAGCAATGTTAGACGAAGAAAACGAAGAGGGAGACGTCATGCTAAAAATATTTTACGTGTGACGGGCAGCGGGTCTGCAAACAAGATGAATCTCACTTGCCGTAACACTGACGATTGTCATACTCGCGGAGACTCTCCTCGCTCCTTCCGAAGTCTGTTTCGCGTCTCAGGCTCGTTCTACGTTGGCGGCCGATGCAATTTGCGACAATCGATAAGCTTTGAGCTCGAAACTCATTTTACAATGATCGCAAGCAGCCGGCTGCGACTTGCAATTGACGTAGAATGTTCCCTCCCTCGTTTTCAAAGCGATGCTTATCGCGACGAAATCACTTTTCGCGTAACTTCCCACGTACGTCTGGCGGCGAGTTTTATAGAGCCGGTCGAGCGAATCCCTCCAAGTCCAGTTAGCCTGAGCCGTTTAGCGCTCCGTTAAATAATCGCGTAATGATTCTAAAGCAACGCGGAGCGGCTTGCTTTCGGAGTCACTCGCGCTTAAAACTGGAATCCCTTGCCGCGCGCGTGCGACCGTTCGTTCGACACGGCCGGCCGGATTCCGGTTTCGATTACTGGATTCCCGTGCCGGATCCTCGCGCTTTGGTATTATTAAGTACCGTAAGTAATGCCAATGTCCGGCGCCGCGCACCGGATCCATTCGTAATCCGTTATCTGTCGTAAATTAATTTATACAAATAACGTAAATTAGCTACGTAATCTAGGCCTGAGACGCCGATAAGATATAAAAATAATTTATATAAACGCGTATTGATACTAGAGAAAGTATTGAGTTCATATTTCTGAAGAGTTTCTCTTACAATTAGAATATACATATCTTGAATAAAAACGAGCGCGAGCCTATGTGTCGCAACGCTAGATACGTTCCTCCATGATTTTTTTTTTTTTTTTCGTAGTTTGCAACTGAGTTTCTTGAACCGGCAACATGTCGTCGACCATAAGTTACTCAATTGTAATTATCACATAGAAATTATTATAATTAATTAATGTCTTTAATTATAATGACGCGCACGAATTAGGACCTTGCGAAAAATAACGCACGCGAGGCGCAGTACAACGATTGTTAACAACAATTCACGCGTGACACCAATTACTTTTAAATAGGATTTCTTGCTTCTGTCGTAGAATGAAATATGCTCAATTTATATAATGAGCATTTCAATCTGGCTTTCTCTTAAATTACTTTACGCATAAATAATCTTAATTATTTCTCGTTGTCGAGAATTTATAACGTGACAGGTAGAGGTGTGATCGTAATATAGATCTACTTGGCCGGTTAAAACCACGGAAAGAAGAAAAACAGCATTTTTGTCGTTACACATAAAGTGGCCGTGTGTCAAATCGTTGTAGACCGCGATAAAATAGCCTTTCCGAAAGCGCCTGACCGCACGCGACTTTTTTTCTTTCTTCGCACTGCCGCGTCGCGGTGTTAAAAGTTTCGCGCGCCTATAAATTTTCCAATTTATCGGCCTGGCTATAAAACCACTTGCATAATCATGTCGCGAGTAACTCCCTGTGCAAAAAAAAAAAAAAGGAAAAAAGAGAAATAAAAAACGAGAGCAACCGGTCGAGATCTCGCGGTCTCGTAGATTTAACGACCGCCGCGGGTGTTAATTTCTCCCGGCCGGGAAAAAAAGCGCGCCAGCTTTGGCCTGATTAGGTCGAAGCTGTCGTCGAGCCGAGGTCCGTGGGTGCGCCGTCAATTTCATGTAATGAAGATCATACGCCAGACTGTTGACCACGGTATTTCCAACCTAATATTCGTCGAAACGTTAATTTGTGGCGGCAAGACAGAAAAAAAATTGCCATGCTTTGTAGAAAATGCCCGTTGGGTTAAATCCCTGAAAAACTGCTGCATACTTTGATGTCTTGACTTGAACATTAAACTAATTTAAATCTTATTTAAGACTACGTAACCACGTGAAATATATAAAAGCAAATTAATTCAATTAACTGTGCGCGTATAAAATAAAGACACCAAGAAGCGAATTAAAATATTTTTTGCAAATCTATGAATTTAGACAATCATCGTTACGTTTTTTTTTTTTCGTTTCGTTTAATTTATTTTTAATTAATAGACTCTGTGATACGCGATGAGGTTAAAGGAAAAGATACTTATCGTTCGAACGATACGACTGCGTTGCGAAATAGTGAGAGTGGACACAGATCATTGAACGTTTGTTAGGGCATCGAGGAATCTCGATAGGATAGCCATAAGCGAGTCGGACACAGTGTTCATTATGCATCGAACAAGTGATACAACACTTGAAAGTATCCAGAGCGCGGGCAGACGTAACGCGACATAAATCACGACTTGAGCTTAATATTGCGTCCGCGAAAGGGATTAGCTTTACCGTGTTCTTCTCGGGGGAGCATTGGCACGTATGGCTGCGGGAAATAAAGTTTCCCAGACGTTCACGCGACCGTGCCAGCGGCAAAGTTCCCGGGACAAAAAGTCGCCGGCGCCCTTTTCGGCGTGGCGCGACGGCTTGCGGGAAAGTTTACGCGGAAAACGTGCAGGAAATTTCCCGTATAACAGCCGCGGAAAGGAAACTCGTTGAAATGGGTCAAAGCGGATTCAGCATGAACCCACCTGTTGCCCGTTCATCTTCTGGTATATCTATATAGCCGCAGCCTCGCGGTGGAGGAGGTAAACGCTCGGTACGTGCGAGTGAACCTAGTCTCGCGCTTTAGATTGCCATCGATCGGACTCTTTCGCTACAGGTGCACGAGCGGGCTTTGCCTCGTTATCCGCCGTCTCGGGCGCGCCGAAACACTCGGAATTCGCCGACGACGAGAGCTTCCGTAACATATTTATCAGGGAGAATCGCGGAGAAAAGGAGTATATTTCCACGCGCGTATCTTTGCAGGCGCATCTGTTTTTCGATCGTTATATCGTTTCGCTAATTATCAAGCGACTGTCCCCTTTCGGTCTTTAATCTTCTGCTCAGCGCTGCGTCTCCTGGCGACGATCGATGTCCCATGGATCGGACCCTTATCGATCGCGTTGATCGTATCGTCGCGTCCTATCGCGCCGAGATCGCGTACATCGAGTTGCCGACGGAAAGAATGAATAGAGACAGAAGTGAAGTTTAGTGCGTCCCCTGTCTGTCGCTGGCGGGTAATTAAATCACGACGTACGGAAAGAAGAAGGAAGCGCTGCTTAACGACGTCGGCTCCGCAAATGCCGTTTCGCGCCGCGGCGACGTCCCGATGCCTGACGTGTGTCCGTCGTTTGTTACGCGTTTATAGCACCCAAGCGTCACGCAGGTGTGAAGATCTAATTTTAAATTCAGCCCGATCGTGACACGTGCGAGCGAGTAAAATCAGCAGAGAGCGATGAAAATCCGAAGGGCATTCTCTCTCTGAAATCACAGGGAACGACCTCGTGGATAATCAGCGGTAATTAACGGCCACGGCGATAGATTTAATTACTTCGCGAGACGCGGGGACTCTTTTGCCGCTGACCTCGCGAGAAATTGAAGAAACGGCGGTCCGACTTGATTTCTCAAGTGCGCAATGACTTTTGACGTGTGGCGACCGAGGCCTCTCATTAATGGCAGCCGCGGTAATTTGCGTGGATGACTTCGTGGCAACGGGATTTCTGACGCCTACACGGACCGATGTGACGCGCGATGACCGATCATTAGTCCACGTCTCTCTTGAACACGATCCCAGTCGATTCGCGACCCTCCGAGGACACGGTGAGTAGATCAGTGTATCCCGCGATAAGCTAGAATTTGCAAAATCATCTTGCACAACGTCGATATTCCGAAGTCAAGATACTCGTGGTTAATAAAAGTCAAAGTAAAAAAAAAAAATTAATACAAAATATTAAAAAATTTATAAAAAGAAATAAAAACTAAAAATGTCCGATCGTTTTTGTCTCTGATATTTAATATTTCGTCCCGTGTTGATTTGTTCGTTAATTTAATTTGTTTTTCGCACCAAAAAAATGTAAAAGAGGAACATTTGTAGCTCGCGATATTTCACAGTCTGGAAGATAACGCGCGTAATACGTGAGACGCGTTCGCGGCGTGATAAAAAGCTGTATTTTTCGCGGTGGTCTCGCGCGCGAGCATTTGTCGAAGTTCCTCAACGGGACGAGAAATTCTTGAGAATTACCGGACGTCGACGTTCCATCACAGGCGACCGCGCGTCGATGATAAATCGCCCTCCCTGTAGCTAACTCGTTCACGAAATTCGCAACCTCTGCGGCGAGGTGGGCCGAGGCGCTCCCGGGACTTTAATACCGTTAGTATAACGAGAGGCACCAGCTATCAGCGTGCGATCGGCCAATACTGCCGGGGAATAAATGAAGAGGCGCGGATCCGAGGCGAAATCATTACAGTAACGAGACATTAAGCAGATAAGAGAGACGCCGGCCCTCGGCCCGTATCTATCGCGCGTGTGTTGCCGGGCATCGCGTGAGCTCGTAACTCGCTATGGGGCGGCGCGTTGCCGGAATGGAATTTTCGTTATTAAAACAGGGCCCCCCTTCGCCGGAGCGGACCGCAGTAAGACTGGGTCCACAATGTAGCGAGCCTTAAACCGTAAAGAATTAACCGACATATAATATTCAGTTATTTTCCTTAAATTTGGACATGATTTAAAGCGCAAAAAAATTAACCAATAACATTCAATTGTTCTCCTGAAATTTTGACGTGATTTAAGCCGCAAGAAATTGACCGATCATATTCAATTATTCTCCTTCAATTTTAACGTAACCGCAGCCAATTTTTTTATGGCTTGAGTATACCGCGTCTATTGCAGATTCGCACTAAACTGTTAAATTAATAGCGCTACGTATTAGCCTGTCGTTATGCGTCTGCGATCGCGATCTCTTAATGATTTCAAGAGCGACAGAACGAAAGAAATCCCCGATAAGCCGACGCTCAGGTTTCCATGGATAACGCGCGGGTATTACGGTGCGAAGTAAACTCTGTGATTAGCGGGAGTAATTATCGGAGCGTTTCGCTTCTCATCGTGACCCGCTGCAAATTGCTTCATCGCGCGTTATTATTAGTTCCCAACGTTAACGCGGTCCCGTGTATTAATTAACGACGGTTAGAAAAATCATCGCGCGAAATAAATTGAATTCTAGACGCTACCGGAAGCGCGTTTCCGTCTAACAGCACGCTGGCGACGATTTCAAAGCTCGCGTCTGCATCGGACGTGTTAACGGCACGGCCTTTCATCGTTACTTCGTTATCATCTCCTTTTCAGCATCGGCACTTCGCTATCCGATCTCGCAGCAAGATAACGATCCCTCCATTATTCAACGACGTGTTTTCGCGCCGCGGGTTTCTCTGAAATCCGCTGCGGTAATATCGGCGGACTCCAGCTTGTTGCGGGGACTCGTTCAATTTGGTGAAAGTACTTAACCGATTATTATCCGCGCTGAGTCGCGACACCGACGATCGAATATCTCGATTCGAAAGTTTCCGATCCCGGGGTGCACCGCGGTGGCGTATCGGGAACTCGCAAAGGTATTTTAAGAACGATGACGGAGGCGGCGTACCGGACGGAAGGGGTCAGGCAGGTGATCTTGTTTGCTAATGGTGTACTCGTGTTCCGAGTGTAGTTGCTCCGCCACGTCCATATGTCTTCTGATTAAGATTAAAGAAACCGCGTATCTCGCCGGGCCGCGCGCTTAATGTATTCACGCGGTCATGTAAAAGTTAAGAGTCGCCCCGGCGCTCACGATAGACCGCACGAAACCCTTTTCCCTGGCCGGCTCGAGCGCCGTATATTGATCGGCCGCCGAAGGCGAAGCCGTTGTCCCGCTTTTCGCGTAATTGCGATCTATGTTGCAGTCGGCGCGCCCGCTTTCATTAAGATTGTGGCGCTCCGGGCGTAATTGGCGGCGATCACGACGAAGAATAATTAATTTGTTCATGCGCGGAGTGAGCGAGTCTCCTCTCATTGTCAGGTAATACGTGCACTTAGGGCGAGGGAAACCAACGCGCGGCCCTCGGAGGACGAGAAGCCCTAGACGCGACGAGTATCATTGTCGCCTACTGATAGGAGATGGCGAGATATCGACGGTGATGGACAGCGATCTTCTTCCGGTTAGCGCGCGCGTCTTCTTAATTCCATTAGAAGAAAATTGAGACTACGCCTCGTGGAAAATTCTATCGCGACGATGTCGATTAACAGCTTTACAAAAATTAAATTAACGAAGAGCTTGAATCTGAATTTCTCGCTGTGCGTTATACGTGTCGTCTTGCACGCTCGTTTTTATACGCTCGCAGAGCGTGGTCGTTGCCCGATTACGTGGCACTTGAATGCACATCGATGGCGTCGAATGCTCGCCCTGGAATGTACCGCCATTCGGGTCGCAGCGCTTCGAAATGCGAACTCGACGTATGCACACGTATGCGTGTATACAGGCGTACGCGCGATTGCGTAAGGTAATTGCGAACGAAGCAGGGTCGGTCTCCGGATCACACCTCGGAGTTCAAATGACCCCGGAGGCTGCGGAACGAGTACCGCAGCCGCGCTCGAGCTGCATAATTGTGAAGGACAGGCAGAGTTTCTCGCCTCGCTAACAAAGACACGAAGGAACCTGCACTCGAGCGAACACGTTCGACAAAGCAGGGCCCGCGAAATAAAGGAGACCACGTCCCGTTTCCCCTTACCAGTCCTTCTCGTTCCGTTTTCGGCGCGCCTATCGAGAGGAAAAAAAAAGAACTCGGTGGCCTCACGGGCGCGTTACTGCATCGAGAACGCGGGCCATGAAAAGAGGTCTCGCTCTATCGTCGCTTTTACCAACGTTGTGCGTGACATCAATGGACCGATGCCCGCGAGAGAGGAAAAAGGGCCCGCGCCTAGCAGCCCCCGGTCACGTTCAATCGCGATTGATAAGTTCCGGCAGGCTGTTTTGCCACGCAAATTGATTCGTCCCCGATACGACGGTCATAATGTTCACGCGTATAAATCATCCCGTGGTACAGCATCGCGAACATCGATTTCACGGGCGCGATTAGGTCGCTCGATCGCCGCCGATCGAAGAAATGCGTTTACAAAGGCGCGTCACGTACGATAGGAGCCGGCCATTAAACGGCCGGGCATTTTAATTAATGCGTAACTGTAAAAAGGGGACGACAGGGGCGCAAGACGAAGAAACGTGAGGCGGGATAGACGTCGTCGTCGTCGCGTTCGCCAGCGCGGTTGATTAGGATGACTCGGGGCTCGAGATAAGCCGCTCGCCCCTACAAAAGCTTACCTTCGGCCCCGCGCTGATTGAGTTCCGATGGGTGTGGCGTATCTCAAACGCCTCCGCATTAATTATCAGGTGGACCGCGGGCTCCTCGCGCATCAGAAAGCGGCCTGCTTATTCTCCGACGTCGCCTATTCGACGCTGATGATCCTCTTACGTCCTGACACGTATCGGCGTCGGGATATCTAACTACAGAGTGGAAGCGTCTTTCGACTTCAGCAGACGCGGGTAATTGCGATCGAGGGGTTTATTCCGAAGAGACGCAGCGGCGCGACGCTTTGAAAGAAAAAGACTCGAATCGCCTTTAGATACTTAGACGCTGCCCGGATATTTGTTTTCCCCGCGATGTGAAAATGTATTCGATTTATTTTTAATAGCCTCGTTCGGGCATTCAGAAATGCAAAGGAGATTCTCAGAAAGGATTGCGACGTCAGCCGGTATCCTTGATTGCGCCCCGTGTTGCCTACATAATACACAAAAGAATCAGGATTCGGAATAATTAGGGATTCACTATGAATTATTAATTGGCATTCTTTCTCCAAGCGGATACTCCCCAGGCCAATCAATCGCGGAGATATCGACGGTTGACGATTCAGCGAAAAGTGGCGTGGCGAAACGTGCCGCGGTCGGTGAGAGACGAAGAAAAAGACGCCGGACTCCTGGGCGGCAGGTGAAGGACCCTCGCCCCCTCCCTCCCCTCCCGCCCTTCTCGTTTGTCCCCTCTACCTCCTGCAATTTCCCGTACCGCGGCCCCGCCGCGCCGTATTCCCGCGGACACGGCACGTTGTTCCTGCTTTTATCATTATTGTTATTATAATTTTGGTGGATGGACCTCTGATGAACCGATGCGAAAACCCGGGCCGAGAGATTCGAGAGGAACGAGGGAAAGGGGGGAAAGAAACGATCCCGCAGCAGAAAGAGAGCTGGGGAGAAGGACGGCAAGAAGCAGACGCAAAAGATGGACCGAGCGGAGAGGATAAGACGGCGAAGAAGAGGAAGAAAAAGTGGTTACCGAGCGAAGGAGGAACCGCGCGGAAAGAAGAGGGCTCCCATCGCGGGTTTCGTGGCTGGCCTCCCGGTAATTTGTAGCCTCGATATCATCGCTGCGGAGTTATTCGGAGGCGCATGAATATACGTACCGAGCCGACTACCTATCTGCCGATAGCACCTACTCTCCCTGGCCCTTCTCTGGAATCTCTCTTCTCGACTTCGCTTCGCAAAAAAATCCGACTCAATTGCTTCTCTTTCAGCGTTGTCTAGACGAGAAAAACTGTATCGTTTCGCCGAAGGAAAATGTTTCCCTTTAAAAAGCAACCTAATAACAGTTAATCCAACCTCGAGAGCGAAGTATCGTGCTTTACATTCCAAGTTATCACTTCGTCGAGGCGGTGATAAAAAAAATCACTCCGCGACACATTTTATCGAAATGAAACGTTTATTTAGTTTGAGGTCACAATAAACCCCCGCGCGTTAATTAATTCAACTTCCAAATTCGCGTGGGTTTTGCATTATAAAATTATGATTCAATAATACGGTAACGTTATAAAGTAATGTACGTCCGACGGAATCGTGGCGCCCGGGGCCAGTCAACGGAATAAAATATGTAATCAAGATACGTCGGGAATATTTTATAATTACACGACCGGCGTCAATTTCCGTAGCAGCCCGGGATTGTTTCATATCGCCGTGGATTGACGTATTCATTTGGCATAATTATTTCTCGGGATCGAGCGGCAGCCCGAGCGATAATTAACCGCGTTAACAAGACCGCTACGCCGGACGGAAATGCACGCACACGCGCGCTGAAAGAAACGTGAGACAAACGGTCTCCTCTGTCAGAAGACGTCAAAACGATCGGTCATCGGAGTAGGACGGCCCGGCGAAACAATGCCGTGGGTTCAAGTCTCGTTTTGGATTCTACGATCACACCTATCGTCCCTGCAACGCGTCCCTTCCCTTTTTTCGACATCGCCTTTTCGCCGCTCCTTTCCGCGGAGTCATCTGCGTAACGTGAGATTATCTTCGGCGAGAGGGACTTTTTTTTTTCTTCCCCGAGTAATTTGTTCCAGTTAATCGGACGCGATCGCGCGGTCCAGCTGGCGAGTAATAATGCACGATGATTAATGCAGCGGCCGCGCGCTCTCAAATTTCCTCTTCCGGCGTCCCGCTTTTCGCGACGATCCCGACGAGCGACTGCACGGACGACGCGGGTCACGTCTCTATAGCTTTGTTCCGTTTTTCGAGATTTAACGCGGTGAACGAGAAGGCGACGAAAAAGTCGGCTCTCGGATCTCCGACCAGATGGATTTATTTCGCTGTGCCTGGGAAAAATAATACTATTCTTATGTCGATAACGTCGCACGCACACTTTGTGTCCTCTTATCTCCTCGGTATCAATTTCGTTTCCGAGTCGTGGACCGCGTCCGGCAGCTTTCCCTCGCGATAAGGTTGCAACGCTCGTCAACATTGATTAGAAGAATATTAGATTATCAGTCATCGATGATTAATTAACAATCCGTACTGTACGTATCGCATTTTATCCGCGTGAGAAAGAAGTTGCAGCGGCTCGTTAACCGCTCAATACGGAAGGCCTCCGCGGAACCGCCGCATATGTTTGAAGTAACCGAAAGAATTCTTTGTCTTCGGGCACAAATTGCTTAGTGGCCGTCGTCCGACGGAATGAAGGAAAAGAGACGAGACGCTCGCGAGGAGGGAAAGGATGCATTCTCGACGGAGGACCGATTCATCTCGCGATCTCGTTAAGTTGCCGCGTCGAAGGGAGACCCGTTCTTCGACAGGGGGCAAAACGACCCCGTCGATTTTCGGTCCCGCGCTTTCGCCGCCCGTCTCTCGCGACAAACAAATTGTCTGTTGTGCATTGAAACACACGGAAATCGTTCGCGCTTCCTGTGATCTGCCGGCGAGATCCGAAAGATTGGGAGATCACGGGAGTAACGAAACGAAAGGGACCAGCGGGGGGGAAATAAAAAAAAAAGAGCAAAGCCGATGGCGATTTAACGGCCAATTTTGCCTAAGTCCCATAAAATTTATAGTTAACGGTAGTTCGTAATCGGCGATAACAATACTGACTATTCGTGCCGCGTAAACCAGCTTGCTAGTAATAAGCAATTATTGCGTAACGCAATTATATTTTTAATTTTAATATTTTTTATTAATTAATTTTATTTTATTAATTTTTTAAATGTTATAATGTCACTTTTGGTATTTGTAAAGTCGCGATTATTGTTTAGCGAAACAAGTGCAAGGTAAAAGAATTCATCGTACTGAATAGTTAGTCTCAGTCGAGAGGGTGAAAAGGAGGCCACGGCGAGGTGGAATTTAGGGAAGCACCGACGGCGTGTTAACCCCGTCGCCGACGCGTCATTGTCATTTGTCATTGTCTCTTATGTTAATGTTCGTCGGCGCCGGTGCGATGGTGGGAGCTTACTAATAGCAGTAATTAGCGCCGTGGAGCCCGTCGTTCGATATACATCACCTTCAGATCCTCTCTCTCTCTCTCTTTCTCCAAGAAGGGCTTTCTCCCGCGCCTTTCTCCTCTCTGCAGCCCGATCATTTCGCATACGCCGACGAATCATCGTTAGATCATTACGCGGCACTCACATGCACCGATCCACCACGAGAGTTGTTGCTGGTCATCGTCTGCAATCGATATCGGCTCTTGAGACGACAGCCGTTCACGCATACGTCACGCGGGAGAGAGGAGCGCGCTTTCTCCTGCAGGATCCGCGGGAGCGACTAATTATTCCTACAATTTACCCTGTCTTATTACTCGCGCGGCTGTTTACACAGTCACGGCACTACGTCGATTCATGATTGGGCCCCGGCGCGCGTGACCCGTGCGAGAAACGCTTCCTCGTCGCGTCGTCGCCGGCGATGATTAATATCCGCGCGCGAGCGAACGAGCGTACGCGAAACTCATTTAACGAGCTCGATTTTGCTCGGCGCGCTAATTCGTTTTTGCATCTCCATTCCGCTCGCGCTGTTAATCATTTTTCCGCTCGGGTAACGCGCCGCGGCGGGGGGAGAAAGTCGAATTCGATTAATATTTACCCCCTTTTTTTTTTTTTTTTTTTAACCGGCTTCATTCCGCGATGCACGGTTACGATAGGACGAGGACGACGTGCGAAACGCCGGCAGTTCGATCTTCACGAGCGATACCTGGGAAACGGCCGGCGATACATACGAGTCTCTCGTTGCTTCGGATTAAAAATCTCGCCGCCGAAAACTGTGTCGGCCCGATAGAAACGCGCTACCGATCCTATTCGATCGCCTAATTTTTTTTTTTTTTAATAAATCGAGCATCGTTATGCACTCGCCGTTACACTTTCTCTGGTGCGCATCTTCTTTGAACGGGACTTAATAACCGCCGCGGCGGGTTACCTCGAGTTCCAAATCGCGGGACGCATTTTCAGAGTCTATCGACGATTCATCGTCGGTTCATTAGATCGGCCAGCTGCCCGGAGATTACTATTGTCGCGATTGTTGCCGGTCATCGTTTGCAATCGATGCCACGGAAACAGTATGGGGCCCCGATTTCCAACGCCGTGCGTCATTTTATTTTCGCGCGATACATGCGGCCTCGGCGAATTCGCCTTATTCGCATTCACGGTGTAATTAAATATTTTTCTCGTGACGGATCATCGTCCCGATCGTGAGCCACGTGGGCGGCACAAAAGACCCTTTCAGTCGCCCCGCTTAATAATGGATTTCTCATTAAGCGGAAAGTGTGACTCGAGTTACACGGCCGGACGTGATTTAATAAATATTTTTATACCTACGTTTTCAATGGGTGCTCAGTTTGCAATCTTTTAAGGATCAAATTAAATTCGTTTTGTTTTCAAAGTATTAAACTATTATACGCATCAGCTCAACGAAATTTCGCGAGAAAGAATCGGGGTCAACGTCGTTCGTTCCGCATCATTGTTTCGCGGAAGCTGCTTCCCGTTCTTTTGCGGGATAACGTCGCAAAAAAAAAATTCCGCGTTTGCGATCGGCCGAATAATCGCGCGAAGAGGTCGGGCATTAATGCGCGCGAATATCGGCGAACGAGGTCGGTGCAATTATCGTCGGGGAAGACAGCAGGCAATAAAATTTCGGACCTCCCTCCACGTTTACTGCCGACGCGGGCGACGGGGATGACACCAGAGATCGGTTTCCTCGTGCATGTAAGTGGCGATTTTCGATCATTACGACCGGCTAAGTGGATCTCGGAGGGGTGATTTCGCCGAGGATGTTACGCATAACAAACAAACGTTGGGACGACCGCGATCCTTTTCTCTTTTTATCGGCGGTTTATTCCGGTCGATCGGGCTCGTAAAAGGGCCAGCGAAAGGGAAGGAAACGGTTGAGAAAGACACTAACGGCCGCTCACCGCCGCGGGGGATACAATTGCGATTATGCACTTTACATTCCCCGGATACCGTGGATTCTAATCGTTCCCGCTTATCTGGATATTACATCGGACAAATCACGTCGTCGTAAATTCGCGGAAGATTTCGGCCGCTTCAAGTCTCATTAACAAGTAATGCGAGGCGAATTTCGCTCGCCGATACGATAGCGGCTGATTAGCGAGAGGTAACGGTCGCGATTCCGTGCAAAATCGGCGGCAAGTGTCGCAGGCCCGCGTTATGCAAATGGAGAAAATAGCAGAGAGGAATGCGTGGGCACGCGGGACGCGCATTGACAAATAGACGACGATTGCGCGGTAACGTACGATCTTAGCTCGTGGACACTTAACATCGTAATCTCTCCAGTCGTCGATCCGTACGTGTGTATATGTGCCTCCGCATATATATATTTTTTATTAAAAAAGTCTTTTTTACTTATCGAAGCGTTCGTCGACGACTTCGTCGTTTCCTCACTCTCGGAAAGGTTTTAAGTGTCCGCGAAACGAGTGCCGGGCGTAAATTCGTCTGCTGCGTGATCGTGAAAGATAACAAGGCGCTGCCACGGCGAAGAATGACCTGGCCGCGATTCTTTCGATCCGGCGAGGCGATTTCTCGACGATATTCATGCGCGAGAAACACTTTCCGGGCATTTTTGTGGAGCGCGCATTAACGGGGACCGGTTTGTCCGCGAGCGAAAAAGGCACGATAGGCATATCGCACGAGGCTTTCAGCCCACTGTCATGTGTCGGATGAAAACTCAATGACGATCGCGGGATTTTCTTCGGGGCGGGAAGGGGACGGTTCTCGGCCGGTCGTTAAGTAAGACGGTTACATTGAGAGATGGCCAATGTAAATTGCGACGGCACGGTACGTGTGTGTCGTGCGGCCCGTGTAACGATACATCAACGTCAGCAAATTGTGATAAATAAAGCGCAATTGAAGGCGAGAGGACGGACAGGCAGGCACGGCTGGCTGAAGGTGGATTTACTTTTCACCAGATGCCGTCTGTGAATCCTTATCTCGGCGGAGCGGAGCGCGATGCGCTAACGACAGCCGTAATGAGCCGCTATTAATTAACGGGGCTCATTGGCGTAACGCGCATAATACGAAATCATCGGCTATAATGGACGCGGCTGACGTCGCCGGCGGACAAACGGGAGACGCGCTCTCGCAAGATGCTGTCACTTTTACGGTTGTCGCGGCTCGACGATGTTTCAGCATAATATTCACCGCGGTAATAAAATCACCGGTCCGCTATAACGATAAATACCATTCCGAAAGATTTATTATTCATTTAATAGCGCTCAACTGTAACAAAATAATTTACAGTTATCAAAAAAGTTAGCAAAAGCAAACGGTAAAGTAGAGAAAGGAACGCGACGAAGAAGATCATTATTTTATTAAACAACGTGTATTAGATACGTCCGAAATTTAATTTGTCACAAAATCCGCGCCTCATGCGCGTAATTATTTCCGAGCGCGACGTTATCTGAAATTATAGTTGTTAGCCGACTCGTCGGCTCTAAGTGCTTCTATTATACACCTCGGCAAACGTCAAAGAGTCGTGACAATCAGAATTCTCCGGTAGCCCGCGATCTATCGTCAGTCTGTTAAGCTCACTGCGAGCCGTCATTAAATTATTACGCGGTGGCGGGCTGCCGGAGTCAAGCGGGGATGCGGGGGGGAGGAAGAAGAAAAAAATGAACGCGCGATTATCAGAGTTATTCGGCTGTATATCGTTATTAGAATTAGAGAAGCGGGAGAGCTCTCCACATATCCTCGGAACACGATGACAGTACGGGGCCCGCCGGGAGAGCCGCTCGTTATCGTAATTGGATAATGCCCGCACTAGACCCGCTTTTCCTTGTCCCGCCACCGTAACGGTAAACAGTCTCATGCGACTGTTAAAGCGTAGACTCGCGGCGCTTTCTCGATTTCCTACGATTTTTATTTCTCGACAAACTTCTCGGAGCCCCCGACAGCTGCTTCTTAATTTTCGAATGATATTTACTCGCCTAAGCGCGAGTAAAGACTCTCGAAGTGAAAGCTGTATTAGTCGAGCGCGCCTACTTCCGGTTTATCTTCGAACGCCCGGCTAACGAATCATCGTCCGTCCATATATGGGCGTATCGGCGAGGAGGCATGTAGGATTCGAGAATGATTCCTCTCTCGAGGACGAAAAAAAGCTGGAAGAGAAAGAAGAAGTAAGATGGAAAGAAGGTGGAGGCTGCCACCGGGCCGCATCTGGACCGCATCGCAAGCATTACCGTGGGCACTATAGAAGCAATCAGCAAACGGCGAGGCGGAGGGGCGGAATCGTCAGCGCTATCTACGTAATATATCGTGGGTTAATTAATCGTTTAATGAAACAGTAGTTAGCCGTGATGATTGTGATATTTTATTATTATCCCTCGGCGAAAGGAAGAGACGGGGAGAAGATCCCGAGGATCGACGGACCGACGACCTTAGGGGGACGCATGGACGATGGCCTGGGATAACTAAGGAGGAAGGAGAAACGCGAAAAAAGAGAACTGTCGGCCGATGATAGAGAGAGAAAGAGAAAGGAGAAGAGAAAGATGCCTGAGAAGGAGGACCAAGAAGCAATTTGCGAGGAAATCGCTGCTGCCTGCCGGAGCAGCGATTGTTCGCGTTTGATGTATGGAATGCTCACGAATGGTTTTCGTTGTGTTATCGCGCGTGTTGTTGCGCGTAACGAGATTTATGCCGCGGCTTTTCGAAATGACGTTCTGAGGGGCCAATTTTCTATTTCGTTGGAGTTATTCGCGCTGATTAGCGTCGATTGCGCCGCGGTGATACAAAATTCTGGAGGAAGAAATTGATTTTTCGCGAAATCAACTCCGACGAATTCGAGATTAATAGGTTGATTTGTCGGCGCGACTTTTTTTTTGCAGCACGTATAAATAATATTTCTACTTTCTTCTTTCAATTAATCATAATTTGTATAAAGTTTTTTTTCTTCTTTATCGTCTACGAATCTTTTGATTATTTATTAAAATTTCAAACTTACAGAATTTTCTTTATATTCTAAGATAAAAAAAAAAATAAGAAAATAGTCTTACACTTGGATTTTATTGCAAGCTCTTAGTTCGCTCTTGGTTTAATTATCACGTGCATTCTCCCAACGGGAATGTGTTCGCGACATCGATTTCGCCGCTTCTGGAGAGAGCAAACGACGCTGTCGTCCGGAACGAATCGCTAGCGATGCATCATTCGGTTCGAATCCGATCAAATCGTCGTCACGCGGTCGAAATAGAGCCGTTGCGGAAATTCTAGCGTACGCTCACCTGACGTCCGGATAGATAGTTTCTAATTAGCAAACTTCCAGTCGGCGCACAAAATTAACAGTCAACTGTGCGGACACCTGGATGCGAGTGGACAGCTAACTAATGCGTGTGCTCGAGCAAGCTCGTCGAGCTTCATCCATTGCACATGCATCGCGCGAATGCATTTTACACGCGTGCAATCAATCGATATACATATATACACTCCACACGCTCATATAAAAATACATATATTATACATACACTAATAAAAAAATAGGAAAGTGTAGTTACTTTTAGATTTAACTCTAATTTTACTATATTTTTAACAATAAATATAATAAATATTTTACATTTATAATAACGATATTAATAATAGACTCATTGTATTTAATATTAAAAATATAATACAATTAGAATCGATTGAATCGATACATATACGTGTGTGCGTACACGCACATATGTCGCGTCCGATCGACCTGGACTTGGCCGCAACGCGAGTCGTATTCAGCCGTCGAGCGACTTTCTCCGTGCACAGTGCCATGCATCGTAGAATGCACACACGTGGACCCGTATCGGACGAGCGGTTGCGTTGCAAGTCCAACGTACTACACGTGTACGCGTTACGCGAGTACACCATCGCGAGGGGCCGCGGGGAGAGAAAAAGGGACGCTCGCAAGAGTAGGGGGCGGGCCGCGGACTTTGATTTACATTCTCCCTAATTACAAATGAAACGCACGCGCTTATTGGCGCGTCAGTAGCTTTAAGAAGGATGAGGCCGTGCGAGCGCGGCGTACGTGCGTGCGTGTGTCGGCGTCTCTTTTCGATATGTCAGCGAACGAACGCACACGCGTGTACGCTTCGTGGTTGTGCACGCGCGAACACGTGCAGCCGGTAACGAGCGATCCGCGCAGCTCCGGGAGCTTACAGCGGGGAAGAAGAGCGGGAAAAGAAGAACGAGAAGACGACCGATGTCGGCGTGCGAATTCTCCTCACGGCGGCATTTATCACCCGGCAGCCGCGCGCACCAGTTTACGCGCTTTTAGGTTGCGCGTGTGTGCGAGCGAGACAGATGAGAGAGGGGGAGGGGAACGACGGAAGAGCACGCGGGAATATACGCGCAGCGGATTGCCGACTGTCTCGAGATTTATTCGTCGTCAGTCGCTGCCTTAGGTTAACGAATGTAGATTCGCCGCTCCGAGAAACGTCGGTTATCGATAGCCGGAGATTTGTCCGATCCGCCGTGTTCCGGCTCGAGACGCCGGAGAGTCTGCAGAAACCTAAGCAAGGGTGCCGAGTTCACTCGCGCGAAGCACGAGTCGTCGCGCTTTTATCTGGGCGATGCATTTTTTTTTTCCGCGCGGACGAGCGAAGGCTTTCCTCTGCCGCATCGCAATCGCTTCACCGGAATTCCAGCCGATTTTCTCTCGTCACGCGACGCGAAAAGTAATAATCTGCCGTCGCGACGGCAAATAAATCGGCAGTTCCCGCAATGATGCGTAATGAATAATACATAACGAATAAACGCGAGGTTGCTTTTTAAAGGACGATGGGCCGCGGGTTCTCTCTCGCCGAAGGGAAAGGAGCGGCCGAATCGAAGACGAGAATCCCTTTTTCTCCTCGACATTTATCACCCAGGAACGGCGGCAGTTTACGCGCTTTTAAACCGCGCCTGTGTGCGCGAAGACGAATGGAGAAGAGGAGAGGCGGCCGCACGCGTTTCGACGCGAAGGTGCAACGCGAGGCGAACGGCATCGAGCTAATGAATGTAGATTCCGCGCCGCGGCGAGCAACAGGTATCGATAGTCGGGAATTTGTCTCTGCGTCGGGATATTAAGTTACCAGCGTCGCGTGTGTGAGCAAAACGCCGTGCGGCCGGCCGAAAAAGCCAAAAGAAGGGATTTGACCGACGATCCGGCTATCAAATCTTCATTATTAAATGCTCTCGCGTATTATAACCGAGCGAGCAGCTCGTCAACAACCTAAACGAATTCTTGTTTCGTGTCGTCGCCGGAATTTCTACGTTCGCGAAGGCGACGACATGCGTTAGGCTGTTTCTACATTAATTGCAGCAACCGGATTTTACTCGAGACAGCCAGCGAGCGTCGAGCTTTACGTATACACTGATTGTTACAAGCTGCAGCCGACTGCTTGCGATATGCGTAGAGAAAATCTAATGATCATTTTAATTAACATTTAATCCCGTAAAAAATAAATTAAATCAAAGCTTAAATTAATCTGCGTCGGTAGAAACGGCCCGGAGGCCGACTTGAACTGCATTTAAAAGTAATTAAGCTTCTCAAACTTTTTTTTTTTTCGCCTGTACACGCGCGCGAGAGTGTCACTCTCGTGGCGGCGATAAATATGCGGGGGAGTTGGTCCAACAGGACAGACGAATGGAGACTATTCCTCGCGCGAAAGGACGAGGCTGCGTAGACTAGAGGGATGGGACGCTGCGTGGAAACAAAAGGCATAGAGAGTGGACGCAGAAGGAGAGGAGACGAGGCGAGAAACGAGAGACGTTTCTCGGGACCCGGGTGCGACTCGCGCGCGTCCCGAACTCCTTCGTGAGGCGCGCATACTTGGCCGCGGTATGCGCCGTTCACAGAAAACGAGGGGAACGGACTATTGTCTTGTCAGCAGCGGCCGCTAAATCTGCCCACGGATCTCTTGACGATCGGTACCCTGCCCCTGCCACGGCAACCCTGCCCCATCGATTCCGCCTTCTTGTCTTGCGTACTTCTTGCTCGTTTTCGCCACGTCATTTTGTTACTTTGCTCTTGCGACGCTCCGATTTCTCCCAGCTGCCTCCAAAATGGAGATCGCCCGGAGCCAAGGAAAAGAATATCGCCATTGTGCTTCGCCGACGCTCGAAATATACAGCTCTGATAAATTATTAAAATTACGACTAGTTTCCTAATAATATTAATTCCGATAATTCTTAATTTCAGAACTTATCGAGCAGCTCTTGTTTCATAAATCCGTCTCTCGACGTTTCGTTTATTAAGCATAGACCAAGTAGATGGATCTTGAAGGGTTATTTACGTACTCGTTAAATATACGGGAATTAATATTAAAGGTACCGAAACCGGAAGGAACGAAACAGAGCAACCGGCAAAAGGTAAGCTGGTCGATTACAGTTCGACAAACCCTTGAGAACGTGACTGGAATTCGAGGGGACGTTTCCTCGATCGCGGAACTGCGATGCCGAGGCGAAGTTTGGGGCAGCGCAAACTAGTCTCGATGTAATTATCGACGGCGGTTTGACGATCTCGAGTGTTGAGACGCTCCGCGGGAAAATCCGTGATAACGGCCGGCATAATTCCACGCTCCGGCCAGCGGAGTATTCCCGACCGTAAAGTTATTACCTCCGCTTTTACGCGTGCACGAAATATAAAGACCGGTCACCGGCATAAAGGAAATATTGAGACGCGGAGAGAGGAGTCTGTTACGGCCTGGCTGAGAGATTAGTTCGTCGCTCGTAACGGGCCAGGGTCTGTCAGGTAACGCCACTTTATTGGTTACACAGCAACGCGTCGCGCCGATAAAGTAAACGCGCGGAGGGAAAGAACTGCGTTTTACGACAGGAGGTCAAGGGACTCGCGTGTGACCCGGCTCGATGTGTCGTTCGTCCCCGCATTCCCGCGCGACACATACGTCCGCCTAATGCACCTAATGTTAACTCCGGGCTCGCTTCCGGCACACGGACGACAAGTCCTCGTGCCCTTTCCGTTCGATTTGCAAGTTAGTCGCGGCTCGATCGAGCGTGTATCAATCGATCGTGCACGGCCAGGCGATCAGTTAGCCTGACAGAGCTCGGGGATGGAAATGTCCCGGGAAGACGAACGGAGCGCGGGACGTCGAAAAGGAGACGCGCGCCGCGGAGATCGACGTTAACGCGAACACGAGGACGACGGGGAGACAACGAACGGCCGAGAGTGAGGAGCTATGCGTCGAGGAGAAACGCGTTCTCGACTTTCTTGGGGCGATGGAGTATTCCGGTTGAGAAGAGCGAAAGACGAGAGAAAGACGGGAAGGCAATAATGCTTTTATATGACGTCTAATAAAGGCACGCGGACGTATCGGAGTATCGCCGGGCGATTTATGTCGACGCTGACGGAGAACGTTATCGCGGATGAGGGATGAGTTTACGGGAACGTTGTCTTGGCGGCCCACGCCTCGGACACGATCTCCTTTCTGCCCCCCCCCCCTTTCCTCCTCCTGTCAGGGCGGTTTCGTTAAATCCTGGCTCCTTCTCGCTCGTAGCTCGTCGTTATGGTACAGCACCGCGAGCTATATTAATTTCTGCGCCAAGCATTGATTAATGCCGGTGCCCCGCGATCGTGCCGAGCCGTTGGCGAGCAGCGGGACCAAGTGGGCGCGCATCCGGCAAGGGCGGAGGGAATCTCGGGGACCAAGAAACGACGCGAGATCGCGTGACGGCCAGATATTTGTGGGACACGGCCCGTGAAATAATAGAGGCACGCTGCGCCGCGATAAGTCGCCGTCCCGAATCGTTCAACAAATCCTGGAAATACGGCGCGGGCCAGCGAATACCGCGAGAACGAACGAAGGGAGACCGCTGCGAACTGGTTTTCGTCTCATTTGGCGATTAACGTTAATTAATCGCGGCTCGGCCGGCAGCGAGCGCCAGCGTTGCTCCACGCGAAAGCACGCGAAAGTGCCCCTGCGTGTCTGCGAAATATTAGTGACGATTGAATGAACCTGAACGCGGGAACCGATGCGAACGTGATAGGGACATAAGTTTGTTATTTAATTGTCATGAGAGCACGATTTCGTACAAAGAAACACGCGGGATAATGTCGCGTGCGAGTTCTTCGAGGCAAACACACAAATATCGTTTGTTTCGTCGAAGTTAAAAATATATTGGTGAAAGAACAAAATAAAAAAAATTATTTCCTTTAATTTTGTATATCGCAAATGGAGGAGTTAATTTCGCGGAGGATTCCGCGGCGCTGGATCTTTCGAATTAAATCGGCGCGCTCGTAAACGGCGCCGGCGAAGCGGATTACGACGTGGTTAAATTTCTTTCCGAAGTCAGTCGGGTTTCACGCTTAGAATAAGTTAACTTTTTCCGCGCGCGGCTGTCAGAAGGTAGCGGAGAAACGAGGCAAACTGCTGAGTACGGTACTCGTCGGATGAGTTACGGTCGATCGTTTTGGGCCTGTCCGTCGCAACTTGCGGCGCGATACCGATGTTGAAGTGTGCCAACTGACTTTTTGCCAGCGTTACTCTTCGGCCTCTCGTGTCTATTTTCAGTTCGTTTTTATTGTTTTTCGTCTAGGGTTTCTAAGCCGCTCGTAGATTAATTTTGACGTACCTATTAAGAGCGAATTAGAACCATTTATATATCATTTAATGCTCCAATTAAAAAATTAAAAATTGTAGAAAAATAAAATTTAAAAATAAAATTTGAATTAAAATAGAAATAATTATAATTTTGTACAAATGTATGTATAATAATTATAAATGATATATTACTATTGCCTCATGAAAATGCTTTTAAAGGGAAAGCTGGCCTTCTTCTTTTCCGACCTCGTAGATTCAGCGCCTTGTGCCGCACGATCTACTTTGTAACTTCGTGACTATCTACTTGACCGCGCGAACTCGTGTTATGCCAGGAATTATATGCCAGCCAACGTGCACACGCATGGTTCTACACGACGTTTTGCAATTGCGAATAGAGGTAATTAATAGCAATCTATGAACATGTTCAATAGCAAACGCATTTGCCATGTCGCTTTTTTTTCTCCTTTTTTTTTTCTTTCTTGTACTCTCGAGGTTCCTTTCAAATATTATACATATATATCTTCTCATAAGCGCGATACATGCCGCGTTAAGTTTATATATGCTCCAACGTTTATGAATCGAATTTAAGAACATCGTACAATGTAACCCTTTTACACGTGACAAAGTGGGAACCGCCAAATATTACCGTAAACACAATACACTTTTGACGCAACGGGCGGAATTTCGAGCCGGGTAATCGCTCAATCGGTCAATTAGCTCGGCTCCGCGTCATTAATATTTTCGCAAACGTGCCCGTGACGGATCTATCGTTAAGCGCGCCTTACTCTTACCCCACGCACACTCCGACGCGCGTCGGAGCCCGCGAAAGATAAAGGATAGAGAACAGTAGCGGCAATCAAGCCAGACATCGGACAGTGACGAATGCCGCATATCATCGCGTATCATTAGCCCCGGCTTCTCCCTTCCCGCTTCCTATCCCCTCGCTCGCGTACACCTACGTCCCTCGGCATTGAAATCCGTCCGAGAAGAAAGAAAGGAGAGAGGAGAGAAAAGAGAAGAGACGAGGCGGCAAGCGAACGGCGCTCTCCTTCGAAGACGATAATATGACCGCTCGCTCGGAACGATACCGTAACAGACATACGCAATGTACACCGAAGGGCAGATATGACGCTTTCTGCGGCGACAGGGGCTAGCGTGCGTAATCCTATGTGGCGGAGGCAAGGAATGAGAGAACGGGAAGAAAATCAGTCATCGGCAATCCGGCCGCGCAATACATACATACGGCACATGTGAAACTCGACGCACACGACTCTAAAGTCACGTTCGCTAGCTGCCGTCGGCGCAGAAAACGCCATACCTGCGTACGTACACGGGGCGCAGGTACCGCATACGCATCGTCGGCGACAAGTGCGGGAGGAAGAAACGGACGCGATGTGATCTGCATATGCGATTTCGCTCCCAATTCTTTTGTGGCCCTGTAAAAAATATCATCTTCCGGCGAGCGTGCTTTGTCACCAGCGGCCTGCAATTTACCATCCGCGCGCGACGATTTACCATTCGCGGCGGCCCCGCGGACTTTCGGCTCCCTCGGATTATTAATTGCTACGCGTTCGCGCGCGCGCGGAAGACAAACGAGCGTGCGAATTCGCTCAATTACGGCGATATCGCGACGTTTCGCAATCGCGAGACCCTTTCGGGAAAGCCCATTCGCGATCGCGATCTCACGCTGGCACCTCTGACGAGCCGTATAAGGGCCTGAGCTTGTAAAACGAAGACGGCGTCAGGCGCGGATAGATCCATTTGTAATCTTGCTCTGCTCCGCGAAGTTCTTTCCGCGACGTAATAAGGCGCCCGACGTCACGCGTTGGAGTTTCAAGTAACTTTTCCGCTATTCGAGAAATTTATCTCAATAAAATATTACATTAAAATATAATACTAATACTACGATGACGATGTAGAAGTATCTTATGGTAGCGCCACGAGAATAGCACGCGTCTATATAATATATATTTGTACGGGAAATTCCAGAGCTAGGATCACGGGCTTGATCTTTTTTCTAGGAACGAACGGCGTACCCGGCACCGCACGAAAGGGCTTAATGAAGACGCGTTTCCGTGAAACTCGAACTACCGACTACGGGGATTATACGAGATGTACTTCTCTACGTCGGTAACTCGAACCTCGCTTCGTGAATAGGATTAATAAAACCTTACTGGGGAACCGTTTCCACGGAGATCTTAGGAAATGGTTCGCGGTAACTTTTCATTAATTTACGCTCCTCGTAGATTAGGAAAGTAATCCGTGGCGTAACTTCTCTCGAAATTCCGTGCCGTAGCATTCGACAACGTCAAAACTCGATGTCTTCAGCCGCCGTCTTGTAAAAATACTTCACGAATATATGTACTTTAAAATGCAATTACTTTCGTCTTCTTTTAAATACACAAGTTTGTTCGAAACTGTTGCATAGCTCGGTCTTTTCTATTAATAGCGCGTTAAAGTATTTAAACATTAAAAATATTTAAAAAATAAAAAATAAATAAAAGAATTGTTCCATCGTAGAATTTATAACGCGATACTTGCATGACGAGGTTATCAGGCGAAGGAGATCCCTAATTAGCCGAGATTTATTTTAAAATTCCAAAATTCGTAATATTATAACAGAGAAATATTATAGGCGTTTTACGCGCATTTGACAAATTCGTTACTTTTTGCCCGTGCGATCGTATAATTGGTAGATAATTCTCGTCTTTAGCGCTCCACTTCGCGCATGGCAGTAATATCTATTTCGTAAAATATAACAACAAGGCGGCGTGCAAATGGCGTGCCCGATATCTGAATAATAACCGCGTACTGTTGGATTAAATTGAAAATTGGCCGCGCCGATTGCGCCCAAATCCCGCGACTCGCCGATACGGCGGGGTCCTTTTTCGCGGTGCGCGCTTAAATTAGCCGCTGGCGGATGTTCAATGGAACGGGCATTATCCCCGACATCGCGGTGCCCCGTAATCCGCCGCTAATCGTCGCTCGAGCGGATAGAGCGACGCGTAAACGCGTACAATGGCCGAATCATTAATTCGCGCTTTATGATTGGCATTGACGGGCGCTTATTCCGTGCGCGGCACAGCCGGATTGGCGCTGCCGTAATTCTCGCTCGCGGGATCGACGATGCTTAAGAGTGACGCTTGTAACACGCCAAAAACATAGGCCGATACAAATTCATAAGCGACGACCGCACACCCAGCGCGGCTCAGTCGTTACGGTTGCGAAATAGAATGCGAACAATGGCGAATCCATAGTAATCCCGCATGTCTGTGAATCGCGCGATCTCTCGGTGTATTTAACGTTAACGTTAGCGTCAGGCGAAATAAAATTGAATTTTTTGCGGGCGATTTAATATCCCGTCTGATTTACGAAAATTGCATTCCACGCTATGGTGCAGACTCGTTCAAGTCCTGCGAGACGAGCCAATACGCGACTTCTGAAAATTTACTTTTGCCGAGGAACCGGGACGAGGCGAAAAATGCCAACGGTAGCCCGCGCATGGCGGTCGTTACTCATCGGAGCGTTAAGTTAAGAGCGTTCGTGCGCGAACGCAGTATACTCGCGAGAGTTTACGGTCTACCTGACGCGAGATCTCGAAATTCTGAGGATGCGGAAGCGGCGACTGGTCGGCCCGCATGCTATTACGCGCGGTCCACGTCTTGCCAGTCTGAAAAAGTCACGGTGAACCGCGCAAGAAAGTGTCAGGTCCCTCGACGGAGCGATCCTCGATGGCGCCTCCGCGAATGTTGCTCGCTCGCGTTCTCACGACCCGAAAAGCTGCCAGACTACATCTGGAATAAACTGCATTTATCACAGATATCTCTACGTCACAATCGCGATTACGAACTGCTCGTGTGACGTGTAAGGTATCTCGGCACTCCTTGCGAAAACGAGGCGAAAGAGAATCGCGTTGAAAATTCACATCGGCCCCGGAGCTAAAGCAAAAATTAAAATTACGAAATCAACGTCGCGGGCATTAATTTTCGTACGACTAAAAATTCTTTCCGGTACATTTTTTTTATTATTTATACCTTTAATATTCATGGATTAATTTTGCCAAAAGTATCTTAATTTATTAAATTTAAAACAATTTTTTTTTTTTACTACGATTTCGCGGTTTCACTATTAGAAGATATATTAAACGCTGTGGTCCTGTTATCGCCGCGATATGTTGACGCTCGGCGATTAAACGAGCCCGGTTTAAATCCAAGGCGAATCGCCGACCTATTAGCATGCTCCTCCGCATCTTCCGAAGAAACCTCGCACACTTGTGGACAGTTAATACGCCGCGAGCGCATTCGCGAGACGTAATCGCGGGGGGAGCCAGCGCTTTTAAAGCGGACGAGGCTACGACGGAGGAAAATTCAGCTGACAAGTGTACGATCAAAGTTTGTTAAATTCGAGCGTTATGGGATCTCCAGGCATTAAATTAGCTAAATCTCGGCGGAATCCCGAAAGTGCGGGACGCAATCTCCCCCCGCGTCCGCGCTCTTATCTCTACGGCCGGCGGAGGCTGCGGAGGATCCGGCCGCTCTCTGTATCGCGCGCTATTAACCGAGAGCCGAAAACTTCTTGGGTGGCTGCCTTGCCGTGTCTCCACGTGCCCCAGTCCTCCCCGTTTCATTTACCACCAATTCGACGTATCAGCGGCCCCCGGCTACCGTTCACAAGAGACGCATCCCGAATTCCTGCCGCATTCCGGCCCGATGCGCCCAGCCACCGGCTCCGATCTCCCTCGTCCGAGATACTCGCGTTATCGTGGCTCCACTCGAAAGAGAGAGAGAGAAAGAAAGAAAAGGATAGCTCCGAAAGCGTATGTCGCTCACCCTTTGCTGTGCCTTCGAATCATGAACTTTGTCGCGCGCAATACGCGAAGCTGCAATCGAAACTAAGATACGGTCGATGTAACGTTGCAAATGAGTTGAAGCTTTGATAGCATTTTATATATTTTATTACGTTCGTCTTATTCGCAAGCAACTAATATATTATCGATTTACATATATTTATTTAAGGGGGAAAAAGCAATTCAAGATTTTAATCGATATCAGCGAGCTTGGAGAAATGAAAAAAAATAGCAAGGCGTTTACGTTTCGCGCGCTGATTTCACTTCGACATTGAGAGCGAACAACGCGCGGCCACCGAGACAATGGCTTCTCCCGTCGTCCTTTATTGCCGCGTCTGGAATCTTAAGAAACTACCCCGTTATTATACATCCATCTCGAGGGCCTCTCGTGTAATCCCCGAAATAAAGCGTCGGCCGCGCGAGACACCTGCGTGAAATCCGGGGGCGCCTGCGCGAGAGCTCACTCATCAAGTTTTACGGTCCTCTCTAAGTCTCGAGCATTATTTTATAGATGCATATAAAATACCGCGTAATGTTTACGTTTCTGGCCGGCCGCGCGCTCGTTAAGCCGCGCTTTATTGGGAAGTCGGCGTGCGAAATATAATTAACCTTCCCGTTTATAGCGTTCATTACGACGAACGCATTCTCTCTTCTCTGCTCGATACATATGCAAGCGGGCAGTTCTACAAATGCATTGTAACGTTGCGTTTTAGGACACTCGGAATTTACAAATTTCCAAGCGGAAGCGAGGAGAGAGAACCTCACGTTAAAAAATTCCTAGTGACTCTTGCGAAAAATAAGAAGCGGCTCTCTCGCGTTATCCGTTTATTAATGAATTTTAATCGTTCTTACGAAACACGCGCACGTGTGGAATCATCGTTCGTCCCTCGCGAATCGCTTCCTCCGTCGTGCCAAAGGACGTGTCTGTGTTACGTCATCGCGTATTTGAATGCTCGACAAATTATGCAATAAGCGGTGTGTACGCGATGCGTCACGGATCCGCGTTTGTACCGCCAAACTGCGGAATGTCTTTTGCGATTTTTTTAACGCCCGACGCTTTCTCCGAGAATTAAAGTAGCACAATGCACGCGAGCGGAATACATACGTACGGGTCTCGATAGACAGAAACGATAATTTTCCGTCACAGATGCACCGAGAAAAAAGTATATTCGAACTTGACCATAATTTTATGATATTTCTAACGGTAAATGTGATAAAATCAATTATATATAAAAATGTACGCTCCCTTGTCTCTGAACTTTTCGCTGTCCGCGGGCACGCGTGTTTGTGGCCGCGTACGCATACACGGGTGAGTAACCGATCCGCGCCCGAGAAAAGAAGAAGGACAGAAAGGAATACAATGGCAAATGGTATTCTATTATTCCAGATGGGTCCCGCGCACATCTCTCCTTCGCCGGGCCCCGAGGAATGCAGGCATGAAATCATTCTCCAATATCTCACCGTAGGACTCCTCGCCCCTCGGTCCCCCTTTCCGCTTGTCTCCCTCGCGGGTTCCCAGCAGCCACCCGGCCGCAACCCGAAAGTAAACCCTAACCACCGACATCCCCCACGTCGTGTGATACGCCCCGTGTCTGCGCCGGTCATTCATCACTCTCGTCTAATAATCCTCTTTGCTCGCCGAGGTAACATTAATTGTGGCACGAGATGCATCGCGCTGAATGCGGCGGCCGCGCGCGCCGAGACGCGCTCCGATGATCGATACTCGGTTTTTCTCGCGGTTTTCTGTTCAATCCCAGATTATGCCGGCACGGCCTTTTTACCCCTTGTCATCCGTAATAGTCGTATTTAAGGATTGAATGGCACTCGTTTGAGCCGCTCTTGAACGATCGCCCCGCAATCCGAGTATCGCCTTGACCGAGAATGGGCTACGCGTTTAATAAATTGCAGTGTTTCGAATCAAAAAGCAGCTGCGAGAGCATCGGGCTATATAATGTAATCATAAAAATACGATTGCCATGGTACGTCGTCTTTTAAGCTAATTAAAATTCTAAATTAACGTTATCGACATCGATTAATTTCGCGATTTATTGAAAACGCGACGACGGATGATTTAAAAAAAAAGCATCGTGGTGTCGCGGAATATTGGCAGGCACGTTTAATTTAATGTAGTATCAACGTGTCGATCAGATGTAATGATATTTTCGACTGCGTTCTGCCGATATATTGCAACGGAATGAAAAGATCTATAATACTCGCGCGTATTCATTGCCTCATTTGTTCGTGGCCGAATATTCGATTCTACCTCATCGTGTAAACGTGGAATATTACGTGCGCGTGACAGGTGCATATCATATATACACGTTGCGGAAGAGACTCTCTTCGTTTTCTCGCACGAGTTTCTATAAGGGTATTTAATACACAATTCCTATCTGCCGTAAACGATCACGAGTCATATCTTGAGAATCGCAAATTTTTAGTCATTGTTTAAAACGTTAACTTTATTTCTTGAAATATTTTTGCCAAGCCATCAAATAAAATATTAATATTACATAAGTAAAATTTTTTCGGTCTATTTTCAAACAGATTATAATTTTAATTTAATATCATATAAACATTACAGAGCTTGCTTTGCGCGTATCATTTACTCTTGCTTTTTCTACGTAAAAGCAAAAAAAAAAAATTATTGCGGAAAAGATTATATTTTGAGAATTAAAAAAAATGTTTTAAATATATTAAATATTTTCTTTGGTACGTGTGTTGCGTATAAACAATTTCCTCGCGAGAATAAATTAAACCACGTGCGGCTTGGAAATTGCAACGGTACGAGCCGCGTTAATGTTTGCGACTGGGGTGCGCAACCCTCATGAAATAGCCTTCGTGTTTTATATATTTACTTGTGTAACGACCCATACGGGTTGCTGACCCATTGTGCGCCCCTGTCTCCGATATGATTTATCCTGAATTATGTGCTCATGTCGCACATAAATTTTTTCCCTTGTTCAGAACGATCGCAGCGACCGTGACAAAGTGGGACCAGAAACCGGCGCAATCGACGAGCACGCTCTTAACGTACGCCGCGCAAAGTTACGAACAATTTCGTAATCGTGAATAAAATTTCCACCATCTTCGAAAAGAATTTATATTACATACTTATGTAAAATATTTTAAAATTAAATTTCTCCCTTCGTAAAGAAACGCCACGAAGGAAAATTTCAGATCTAAATATCCGTCAAGTCGTCGCTCATTACGAAAAACGTATTTTTTCTAAACCTCTTTCAACAAATTGAAAATTATAACGCACGCGATTACGTCTGTTTCCATATCCAGTAATATAAAATTTAATTTGCTATTTAATAAAATTTTTATTGCGAAAAATTGAAGAAGAAAAAAAAAATAACAGAAAAATAAGTTCCCAAAAATATAAAAATATACAAAATAAATTTTTGGCGGCGCAAGGTTTCTATTCCCACGGCACGTCGTCGCGGAAATAAACGCGTGCCGGTGACTCGCAGGGGGATTCGACTTCAAAGATAATAATCGCGGAATTACGCGCGACCGGTGCCCGGGATTCCATAAAGAGCAACGAGTATGTACCGCGGTTAATGCCGCTGCGGCGCCGTCACACTCTTCGCGCTTTTTACACGGACGGGCGCAATCGCGCGCACACCACCGCGCAACTTAGCCTTAATTAGCTTAGTTCGGCTTAATGCACCGAGGTGCCTGTGCCTTTGTCTCTGTGCCTAGACGCACGTACACATGGACCCTAATGCACGCGCACGTATGCACACCACCGTCGCATGGCGTAATGCCGCATGTCGGCGGACGTGCTGAATGTCGAACACTTTCTCCGGCGCGGCGGTATCGGTAATGCTTCGATTTATTGGCCGACACTTTAGCCTGGGTGCTCCAGATTCCGCGGTCGGATCGGCGCGCGATATGAATTAGTTTTTGCTCGGTAATCGCTTATACACGCGAGGGAGAGAGATATAAGAAGAAAGAGCGAGCGAGAAGGTGCTCAAGGATTATTTCGGTCTTTAATCAAGTCGCCGATTCGATAGAACTGTCGATCGCGCCTCGCTTTCTCGCCGCGTACAGTCACGACTTCTCGACGGATTCGTTGAATATCAGCGCGACGACGTCGACTTCCGCGAGATACGTTAAGTCAACAAACCGCTCGCGATAAATTATTCGGGAGAGCAATTAGCAGCGGATCTGTTATTAGATGCCTCGGCCAGATGCCGAGAGCACACACGCGTCAGGCGCTTCGTCCAGTTAAAAATGTAATTCCCGAGCGGCAAATTTGCCGTCGTGAAAAACGGTCGAAAGCTATATGGAGATCCGACTGACAAGTTTCCGCTTTTTAATAATACGGACACGTCTGCGGTCGGAATGGAGTCGTTTATTCCTGACGCGATAAAGTCTACGGGTATAAAAGGGTATGCTAATATCTCTGGTTTTGATATTTCCGGTTTGGACGCGCGACAAAGATAACTTGCCGAAATTATTCATGTTTTAAAAATAAGAAAAAAGAAAAAAAAAAAGAAAAAAAACCAGAGAAACACGAAGCTAGTTATTGTCGAGCTTCTTCAATTAGAGGTGTGACGCGCAAAGTCGGCTTGAATGGCTCGAGAGGCCATCGCTCTACGGGACGATTTTCTCCCAAGGCGGCGAACGACCCGCATGCACGATCGCGCTCGGTAATCATTGTGGGTTATCTCTCAACGTTACGCAACCGTCGTATCCGGTGTATGCAAAACGGGCGCGTTAACCGGTACGAACAGCACGGTCCTCGCGAGCTCGACGTCGCCGCGAACAGAGATGCTAAATTGGCTCGTGTCGCGCGCGTTCTCGCGGACATTTACGACTTTTCGCCGGCTGGGGAACCGGTTGCTTCTGCGAGTGATTTCTCGGGCCGCGCTCGCGATGAAATACCGCGAGTAACTTTACCGGGCCGCGGGCAACGAAGGCTAAAGAAATATCGAGATCCGCAGGAATCTCTGCGACCTTGGCGGGCTATGACGAGCCTTCTTTCATCCCGTGCTAAAGTGGACGAGCGCATGTAATTGGCCCGATTTGATTCGGCGTGTAGTACATTCGCCGGAGTGGCCGCGATTATCGCTCCCGGCGTTAGCGGGACCCGGATCCCTCTCGTTTCATAACGCTGAGTGTGTTGACGCAAATTGAATCGACGGACGCCTTGAAAATTCTGACGCAACGAAAAATTGGTCGTCCCGATAAATAATAATCGCCGGTGAGACAATGGCCGGCGACGGACGCACGGCGAACGTAGGCAATCTCGGGAAACGAGCGTCGTCGAACATCAAACGACCGGGCCCCGGTGATTTGTTTTCGGTGTAAAATTCGCGATTCTCCTCGCGTCCGCGCTGGTACGCGGCCGTGTGTACCCGGCGGACGTGTCCACGGATTGAAAAGGATGCACGGCGCGGAACAATGTGACCCGTGTCCTCGGGCCGGCCATTTCTTGGGGATCGGACATTTTCAATGTCGCATCGGCTCCGGTGGTTCGGTTAATTCCGAATTTCGTTGCCTGGGCACGTAGTTGCTCGCGCGCAGAAAAAAAAAAAAATGTTTTCAGGCTTGAACGTTTCCTCCGGAGGCGCGGAATTTTGGTGCGCTAGGTTCTACTTCTTTTATTAACGCCTTGAAATAATTCACAAATTAATTTTCATTTACATTTTATTTTGCGACGTAAAAATATTCGATAACTGCGAGCTTGCGGTGAAAATATTCCACCTAGGTAGACGAACTTTCTAAAAGCTAAAAGCAGCGCCGAAGAAAACGCGCAATTAAAACAAATTGAGAGCCGTCGTTCCGTAGTCGCATCGATTTAATAAACGAAATTGAAATTAATTCGCGGGGCCGTCGGGTTAGCATCAGGGTATAATAACCTCCGTGAATTAAGCGAGACACACCGCGTTCAATTAACGTTTCGTTAAGAGTTAATGAGCACTTTCCCCGTCGCGATGCAGTAGCTCGCGAAGGGGAACAAAGCACCGTGGATTTGTCGCGGTCGCGCTAACCAGATTCCCTTATTATTACGTCCATACGTTTCCGCGCGACAAGGGGATTGCGTAATTAAATCAAATCTTTCGGGCCGAGTGACGTTTCGAAGAAAATAAAGTAGAACCGGAGGGAAACTGTCCGCGGAGGGACGTCAAACGGGACGCTCGGCCCCACTTAATGCCAATAGGAAATGACTCACTCCTTAACGCCGCAATGATATCACTCGAGTCGTGCGACCGGGGATCGGCTGCTGCGAGATCATGATCCGATCGCGAGTAGAGACAACCGAGCGTGGGCTGAGCCTCTAATATTACCGATCCGACACTGCTCGTGCGTTTCGCGTCTCGCTCGTTCGCGATTGTGTAATTACCCCACTTACAAGTCGACATTCCGCCCGCGAATGGTCGCATCTGATTGCTTTTCTCGAAAATCCTTGCGGCGACGAGCGGAGAAGCGGGCGAATGTCTCCTTTCGCAATTTTCGTCGTGCGTGCCATCGAAGCGCTATTACATGGAGCCAGCACGCTCCGGAGGCAATCACATCCGCGAATATTATCCGTAATTTAGAAGCTCGTTTAAGCTCGCAAACGATTTTTTCCAACATCGAATCGTTATCGTGGCCGTTTTAAAAACTAATTTTTGCGTCAAAGCTAATTTAACTAGAAGATCGCAAGGATGGTAATGATCGGTATTAGCCTACGCGTCACCGCGATCGCTTTATGCGTATTCGACTAGTATACCTTGTCCTTCGTTTTAATGCATGCAAGCTAGCGTTGCGACCGTCGTAACAAGAGAATGTCTCTGCCGCCGCACCGCGCCGTTCTGTCGTTCGCGCGACACGAGTGAGCGAGAGATCTAGCCGATTAGGAGCGCATTGCGAGTCGATGGGTGCGAAATCCTGGCCCTCGCAGCGTCTCGCGATTGACGTAGGCGGCTCTCACGGGCGTCGAGGTGTGACTACGCGGTATCTGTAATTATTTGGGTCGCCGACTGCGTTGGGCAACGCGAAACGACACCCTGGGCGGTGACACGAGACGGCAAGCTGCGATAGTGCCGATAGCTTTATGATACGTACATTATCCCTATTAACGAGGGAAAGCTTCATTAGTACCGCGGAGGGCCTCCAAACCGCGTTGAGAATTAATTCGCGGCGTCCACTCGCGATTCCGCCGAAGAAAAGCGGATACTTTCGCGCGCGAGAGTAAAGTAAACGGTTATTAAACAGCGCATAAATAAAGACCTATTCCCGCCGCGACGTCGCGGCGTTTCGAGGCGCCGGAGTTATTGCCATGGGGGCACAAAGGCTGCGGCTCGTCGTCTTAAATTATATTCCGCGATTCTTAACGAGGGCTCGCGAGTACGACGGGCTACGGGAGAAAAAAAAAAAAAAAAGAAAGAAAGGGAAAGAGAGAGATAAATAGAAAGACCGGTAATAGCGAGTTAATAGCTGACGCGATTTCGCGAGAGGCCCGCCGGGCGTCGTGCTCTCCTACGCCCGGTACCGATCCGCTATCTCCGCGAGAGCACTAATATCGGCGAGGATGATGGATGCGGGGGAAACCGTTCGCGAGAAACCGTGCATCGCGCGGCCCGGTTGCATACCGGTTCCCTCGCGGCGGGCCAACCCGACGGGAACGTTGCGCCTCGCCCGAGCGGAATAAACCGTCATATTGTATCCCGCTGTCGTTCGCTAAACGCAGTACGTAATAAGTGGAAACGCCTGCGCCTCAAAGCCGTACTATCTAAATCACGCTCGCCCGGGAAACGTAAATAACCCGGCCCGTAAAAATGCTGGTTTATGCACCCGGCTCGCGTCGTAAAACTTGGACCGCGGCTCTTGTAATTATGCGAGGCTAATTAGCCGGACTTTTCGTTTCTGTAAACTATCGATTGGTTAAAAGCATCTAATAGTATTTCCGCGTTTTATCTGAAATTATTCCGCGGGACTTAATTGCGAAAGTGTATACAACGGACAAATTGTTATTGCCGGCAATTGTCTGTGGAACAGAATACAGAATTATTCCCGGGCTCGCTCAGATTTATGACGCTTCGGGGGCAACCGATTCCAGATGTCGACGCGGAGAAATACGAGAAAGCGTGTCTCCAAAGATCGCGGGTGTATATCGCGACGGGATGATGAGGTAAGAGAGCGATTCCAGGGCAAAAGCGACCGCAGGGAGGGCGAGAGGATCGGGCGGAAGACGTGGATCTACATAAGAGATCATGACTCGGGCGCGCTAGCCGAGTTTCGCCTCCGAAGCGGAGAAAGTTGCCGGGAACTGCTTGAATTTGCCCGATTGGCAGCCTCCTTTTCCACGGACCGGGTATTGTAGTCACGAACGTGCAAACCATAACGGCAACAATAACCCTTTCTCTCTCACCCCGAACCATCCCACCTCGCCCAACGAGCCTTTGTTCGAGTCTTCTCTCGGCGCGCGGATGGTTTGTTCTACTTGTGATACGCGCCGTATTTTCAATCTTCGTTATTATTTTATTTTGCCTCCCTTATCTCCGCGTTTGCGGTGTGGCTCGTCTGAAAACTTGGCGAAAGTAGAATGGCCCCGCGCACGCTCGACGTTACATGCAAAATGCATCGCTCGCAACTTGCTCGTTCGAGATGTTGCCGAAGTAATACGATTACCGGAGGTTTTCGGCAAATCTTTAACTGTAAAATGTACTTCAACTTGAATTTTGGCTTTTCTTTTAATTTAACAACTTACTTTTAAGTAATTAGAAGTTAATTTTTTATTCAAACGCGGTGTGACTGTTTGCTCGTTTAAATCATAAATAAAATAAGAAAAATTTTACTTTTAGTCACAGCGCAGACCCGAGCTACCGATTTCTTTTGGTTTCTCATCGCGATTGCACTATGCCACTTTGATCTCCGATCTTAATCTGCCATTAGTCGCAATTAGTCTCGACGATGAATTTTCTATGAGCGAATAATCAGGCGGGCTTGTACACGTAACTCGGCTACCTCGCAGATTACGCTTTCACGATCGACGATCGAGGCCGACGACTCGCTAAAACGCTCACGAAGGATCCGATTACCATCGCGGGTTTTCGAAATCGGCAATCTGTTTTCATTTCGATTGTTGCTACTGCTTTCGAGGCACATAATCGACGAATCGTACTGATTCGTGGCGTTTTGCTAATGAGCCGCGATTACAATTATGCAAATTTTCTTTAATTGACCTTTCCCTCCCAGCCCCTTCCCTTCCCCTTGTACTCCGTTCGATTAAAACGTGACTCAATCGTAATCGAGGTCGAATTGCCAATTGTATTTCTAATTTGCGGGATTAGATGTCATTGTCAGTCTTCGTAAGCCTTAGACAAGAGGATTATTCTTTTTTACGGCAAGCAATAACATTTGTACATACATTAAAAATAAAAAAAACCCCGTTTTTATATATAATCTTAATCTCAAAATATCTCGATCGACCGGAGGAAAGCTGCTTCAGTTTTCGCGGCTAAGCCGCGAAGCGGAAACTTAATACTTCGAGCTGAGTTCTTGCGATTTGGAGCCCTTCATTTCGCGTAACAATACCGATAATTAATCGATAATGTCATCTCGCAAGTTGCAAGAAACGCCTATTCGGTCCTGGCCCGCAACATCGCGATCGGCCATTAATAATTACACTTTCGAGACCGGCAAGATCGGTAGATACGCCCGGGCGTTCAGCTGATTTGTCAATGTGCGGCGAGCAGTGCCTGATTTTCGCAGTCAGGGCCTGATTACGATATTTGTTCGGCCGGCGAGCCGATAATACACCTCCCGCGATAACAAGACGTTGATTATATTGTCGCGCACGTCGGCAGTGATTGACGTTATTATCATTGCGCGCATCGTGCCGAAGATTTAATTTAACATGAATTCCACGTGTGTAACAATCTCACGCTTATCCTTTTTTTTTTTTCCCCGGACAGCGTTATTTGTATATTTTACGTAACGACTGTTGCTTATGCAAGCACGTGTATCTATAATTGCGATCGCTTTTTCTTTCGTATTCGATGAAATTATCCAACTTATTTCGCGTTGCAGTTTCTAATGTAATTGGGCGCGTGTGTGCTCGCCGTTATCACGACTTAACAATGAAAAATAGCGCGGGATAACGTGCTAAGGGGATACGCCTACGCCGCAAGGAAATAGATCCATTAATAATTCCGCTTTCACCGTCGGATAGATCAAGATATATGCCGAAATGTTAGTGGAATTGGTTTATGCGTGTCGCTCGAAGTGCGGTAGTAAAGTCGTAGCTTTGATATTTATATTACGGTAACGCGACCTGCGATACTCCGTGACCAGACAGCCGGGTTACGCTCGAAGGGAAAAACGAGCGACAGTTAGAAACGCTTAATATCTTCCATCGTCGGACTGCTCCTTTTGCGCGGCGTCGTGAATTCGCAAAACTTTTCCGCGGTAAAAACAAAAAGCGACGCGCTTGTTCAATTATTAATACCGTGGGATGAATTAAAAACCGGGCAACTTCTGATTTCTGAACAGCGAGTGTTTTCTAATTAGAAAGCCCGACAAAATTACTCTTTGCCATCATACTAATTACATTTTAATAATAAATTATAAAATATTTCTATAAGTAAAAAATGTATTAAACACATCAGATATTCGATATCAAAGCCAGTATTTGTAATCCGTTAATAATTATCATACGAATTGTAGTCTGTTAATTATTAGGTATATACGATTATTAATTACTAAGATTAATGTATGATAAGCAATGATCCGCAGATATCGTTTCAACGGACGACGATTGATGAGTTTGCCGTGTCACACGCGTCTCTTACACATCTCATACCCGTATTCCGCCAATGTAAACTCGCATTACTCTTAAACGACTACCAGATGTGCTCTTCTCCATGCGCTCAATGAAGCCTTAAGCAGGATTCAATGTGACATCGCCACATGTGGTGTCACGTACGAATCTAATACAAAGTGTCAACAAAGTACAACTCTCCGCCAGAAAAAGCTGGCGTGTTAATTTTGCGCAACAGAGCCTCGGTTAAAATACATAAAATTCATCACGCCCGTCTAACAGCGAATTTAACAGAGAATGGATTAACGTGCCGCTTTCGCACTAACGAATCGCATTGAATAAAGATCCCGCTATTTAATACGCGGCCGAAGTAAACGCGAAGAATTGTGAGCGCTCCTCACCGTCTCGTTCGACGATCGTTTTCATCGCGCCGGCTATTGTTACGTGACAAGATACTAACCGGTGGCGTGCGTGTGCGAGATTAGTCATTGATTTCAAAGAGCCTAGACCTGTGGTTACAGACGCTCGCGCGGCGAGATTCCGCGGCTACGATCCGCGTAATGACATCCAAGAACGAGCAAGCTAAAACGTATCTTCCGTTCCAGCGGATAAACCCGGTATTTACTTCTCCCTGAAATGATATAATAACACGGCTGTCAGTCAATACGCGAACGCGTCCGAGGATTTTTATCGCGCGACGCGGCTCGCGCCGGGCGGGTGGCGCGCCTACGTGACGCGGATTCGCCTCCGCACGGACATTTTTAGCCGATAATTGCACGCCTGTATTTAATAATGCAGAACGATTCGACCTCGCTTCTCCTCTTCCCGGTATTTCTCCTTCGTCGATCTTGCGCCCGGAGTTTCGACCGCTTACAAAAATACTTTTTTTCCTCCGCAGCCCTCGCAAATCTTTCCTAGAATTATTTTAAACATTTGCGGCTCTGCGTGTTTCTCTTACTTTCTGAATCTTTTGAAAAATGGAGAAGCACAAAGTGTAAAGGTAATCGATAACTAATTATTAACATGCCGTGCTTGCGTTTCGTCGTTCGTCCCGTGATTAATTCGCGGATCTCATGCGGCGCGATCGTGAGGCAAACGCGGCTTAATGCGCATGTAAGAGTCATTAAGAAACATTAATAACCCTCGGTCAAATTTCGCGATCTTCATTCGGTAGTTAAACGCGACACGCAACGCGCTTTCAGTTCGGCGACGATCGCGTGACATGGAGATCAGTTGCGGAATTTGAGAGGAACGACTTCGCCGATGTAAGTGCACTTCTACACTGAGGAAAGGAAAATAGTTACTTTCGCACTCGAGTATAATTTTATATTAATAAAAATTATAACATTTTTAACAATAAATGTAATCGGGTCAATTATAGGCACATTTATCGTCAGGAATGTCATAAAATATCGAGTCGCAGCTTAAAGTAACTATACTTTTCTCTCGGTGTACATACAGGAGCAGCTTTTGTCTCTGATCGCCGCCGGGCGAACCCACGTGTCCCTTCCCACGTAGCTGCGATAATTGTCGGTTTAACTATCGCCGCGCACTCGGCCGTGCCGTGCGTTTCCGACGCCGGGATATCTCTTGGTACGTCGCGCGAGTATGCAATTAGAAATTTCCCTTCACCGGCTCGTTGACACTAATCACGCGGGCGTCTCCCTCCTTTGTCCCGCTCGCTGTCGCACCCGCGCCTCGATAGTCATGAGCATGATCGTACATTGTCGTGTGTGCGCACCGCAGAAATTGCCTTAATGACCGCCGCCAAGTTCCAGTTACGCAACGTTCAATTACGCTTCGCCGCGCAATTTGTTGACGAATTTTTACACGCCGATTGGACGTAATTAATTGGCGGCCGCGGTAATTTGCATGGCAAACAGTCGTCCGCCGTTAATCATTCGCGAGGAATTTCCTGGCGGACCTTGTCCGTTTTCTGGTGAACGTTCGTGGGGCTTTATAAAGTTGGTAGAAAATGCGTGAGACTTTGGATACGTGAAAAATGAAGGTGATTATATATCGAAAGATAATGTATATATTTTATGCGGACAAATTTAACCGTTTGTTTTCATCGAAAACAAAATTTCAAATGCTGACAAAATATCTTAGGATCCTTCGCGCATTTTTATTTCTTTCGCTCATGGCAGCTCTGTATTATTGAGAATTCGGGGAGAAAATTATACATTTTTAATAACAGCCCGAAGCGTTTGTGGGAGAAAAACTTGTTTCTTTAAGAGCGAGCCTTATACATGCGAGCCAAATACTTGTTCAAATATGTATAAAAGTAGCGTCCGGAAATTATACGTTAAATAATCACAAGACGAAAGCGATCCTTTGTTTGTTTGCGTTGAAATAGCAATAAAATGTTTTTAATTGTAAATCTTTATTTTACATCGACGGTAAAAGAAATAGAAAATTTGTTAACGTTTTACGTCACTTTGCAACTTATATAAAGATAGTGTCATAAAATGGCGAGCGCGGATTTGTATACGCACCGTCAACGTGTAATTACACGCCAGAAATTAAACGAAAACCTTAAAGAGGAAAAAATTTAAAACGGTTTTCCGCGCAGCCTGTAATTTGCGTGAAACTGCACGGGCGTAATTATATATTTCTTTCATCGAACGACAACGCTCTTACAAATCATTCGCGGATATTGGGCTCGAGTTCTCTCTCGTCTGCGGGGAACGAATCCAGTGGCACCGCTCTCGCGGATACCGTTAAGCGGCCGTTTCCACCGCTATCATCGGCGCAGCAGTAGCTCCGTGTTATTAGGAATCCGAGAAGAATCGCCCGGCGTCTAATGACTCCCCCTCAGAGAATAATTTCCGAACGGCGGCCAACCAGCCTCGCTCGATCCGAGAACGCGAGCGAGCCGATTCTCACGGACTCGCACGAGAATGACTCCTCTCCATCTCGGTGGCCGGCTGCTGTCCATAATAGACACTCGAATCGGCCGTGAGCCCCCGTTTACCCCGTTTCGTCAGAACGAAACAAACGAAACGGACGAGACGAATGAAGAAAGAGGCGATCGGGTCTAAGTCTAATCGCGCGGGCCCGCGGGCACGCAACGGCGAACGGAATTAAGGGCGGTCGAAGGGTTGCCGCTGCATCGGCAGCAACAGGTATCGGCCCGCGCAACGACTCTGGTATCAGTGTCTCGGGATACGACGACGGCCGGCATAGACGTATATTTTGACGACTGAAAATCGCCGGCTATTGCAAGGGCGCCCGCGGGTACTTGGTCGGGCCGCCGCGGCCCTTTCTCTGCCGTACGAGCGGTTTCGAGCGGTGTGCGTCGTTCCCGTTTAAAGATCGAGATTAACGGCACTCCGCAGGGTAGCTCTCTATTATTTCCTAAGAGATCGAAAAAGTATAACTGCACGTTCGCTTTCGGTTTCGTTTCCGTTGCTCGCAGGTGCATTTAAAAAAAACGCGCCTGGCCGACTTTCGGCGTACGCGGGATTCAAATTACAACGCACACACGCGCGCCGGGGCGGAACCGCGAATTTTTACTGTCGATGCGCCAGATGGTAATGAGACGGAATTAACGAGCCGCCCCGCGTTTTTCGGCGGCGATCTTTTCAGGAATCCCGTGTCACTACCCCGTCTTCATTCTCCGCGCGCAGTCTATCCGCTCTCTCTATTCGTATACTAATTTTACGGCGCGACTGCTAAACACGATCTGCGGCACGCATATCTAACGACCTGCACGCAGCTCGTTCTTTCTTGTCTGGGATATCGCGCGGTAATAACACAAATGGCAGGTTCCTCGTTTCAGACGGCGGAGGTCTTCGAGTCAGGATGCACGAACGCTCTAGATGGAAATCGCCGTTCCGGTGTTTCTCGTTTGTCATGCTTCCTGTCCCGACGCGGGTGCGTTAAGTACGATAGAACTTTGTTCTCCTTTTTCTCCCCTCTCGCCATGGGAATCGCCTCGAATTACGGGCAATTTGAGAACAAACTGAAATATTAAATTCCTGCTTCCGTCACGTTACAATGGGAATAATTGCGATCTCCTCACCTGCCGAAATCGCTCGAATCTAACTGCGCCGATAGCCGCTGAGCGCCACGGTTATTTATGAAATTGTACCTCACGTCCGCGATTATGGTATCTCGTTCCAATTAAAATAATTCACCCAAGTACTTTCTAACAGCAGATAAATTTAACGGATACACATGTAACTCGGGAGTTTCTCATTAAACGCGAGTTCCGACCGACCGTTATAACTAACAGTTACTTCATCTGCGGCTGTTCTTCTCAGGAATAACGTTGCGAGTAGAAAATCGTTTTCTGGCGAAGGTTATCACCTCAACATCGCGATCTTATATTTATAATTATTTCGAGGGTGTACTTTTGTTTGCAACCAGAGAGAGAGATTGTCGA
Organism: Cardiocondyla obscurior; assembly: GCF_019399895.1. NCBI lineage: Eukaryota > Metazoa > Arthropoda > Insecta > Hymenoptera > Formicidae > Cardiocondyla > Cardiocondyla obscurior. The sequence continues at coordinate 2,358,336 of NC_091880.1, read as the reverse complement.
TCGAAGAATTCAATTCGTCGTAGATCTCGTTGTGGTAAAATTAACGGTGCGAAAGCAACAATCAAAAAGATAAACTGAGAGAAAAAAAAATATTCTTACTTTTGTACTCGACTATAATTTTGTAATATTTTTAACGCGAAGTGTAATTGAGTTAATTATAAATATAATTGCGTTTAACGCAAAACGCAAAAGCCGACGCTGTTTTCTAGACACAAAAGCTACACTGAGAAAAGAATATAGTTACTTTAAAACTATATTCTTTTCTCAGAGTACGTAATGTTTCGATCGAAATTAATCTTTATTTCTGGATGAACGACTCGGAGAGTAGGAGAAAACGCAAAAGGTTTATCGTACTTTTCTCGCGATCACCTGAAGATTAACGCGTTTGTTTCGAAATAGACGCTTCTATTATAGTCCTAATCGACCTGAATTGGTTCAATTATGAGGAATCATCTTTCAACTTTACCGCGCAATATTGGAGAAAAACCCTCTAGAAAGATGTAATAACGCACTGGGAAAAAAGTTATGTTTCATTTCGAGAGTGTCTGCCGTTCGGTAAAAAGTTTAACGGGAGGGTGATGTGAAATACACACGCTCGGCCTGATAAGTCCGTCACACTCTCGAGATATTAAACTGAAAGATATTACGTATCCAACGTTGTCCGCATTTCATTTCGCCCAGAAGGAGTGTCTACGGTTGATAAACGAGAGTTATAAGTACGATCGTATATCAGCATTCGGGGATGCTGGGCGATATCGCTGACATCGCGCCTATTTTCTTATTACGTTTTCAAGAGGCGATTAGAAAACTCTGTCCTCCTTATACTTATATTCACGACCGTTCACAAATCAATCTAAATTTCATTTAAGTTTCGAAAATTAAGGCGATTCGACATACCAAAATTTTACTTGACAGAAAAAAAAGAAACAAGCAGCTGCGGACCATTTTAAAATTACAAGTTTAAACGCTATGATAGAACAATGCCTAACTATAGTATTTAACGTTACGTTGTTGATGGCCTTGATAGCTTAGTGTAGAAATTTCTCCGTGCTGGTTTTGACTTTTGTCACATATGTAAAAGATTTGGCGAAAAACGAAACACGGCCTTCTTAAATCGAATTTACGTCCCGCGTGTGCATTTTCGAACGCTCGAAATATGAATGCTCGGGGCTTACGATCGTATACCGAGCCCGCGATACTTTTTCTCTGCCCGAAGTTCACTGCTTTGCTGAGACTTTCTCTCGCGTTGGAGGGCCGCCTTCTCTATAGGGATTTATTAGCGAGTTTCGTAGCTCGCACGATAAATTACGGATTTATTGGCCAGGCGGGCGGGATGGCCGGACGGCTTCGCGGCACGGAAATGGGAGAGCTGGGTTCTTTATCGCGCGCCTTCGTAGGGAGCACCGTGAACACCGCCACCGTTTAGAAATCACGAAATGACAAACAGGGTATCGGCCCCTATTGATTTTAATTATCCTCATCCCGCCGACAGCCGATAATTCCGAAGTGTCTTTCGCATACGCGAATATTTCAGATCGGTATAATTTGCGGCCGGCTGGCACATTTCCGCGGGATGGCACTTTAAACGTAAATCTTCTCGTTAGTCCTGCCACGGCCAAAGGTGTTGCGAATTAGGTGCCGGCGCTGTCGCGATAAATTACGCGGGTTTTGTCTCTGCTTGGTTTATGGATCCCGGCCGCGTTCGAGTTGGCGGTGCGACGCACGTGAAATGAGTATCATTAACGGTATTGTAATATACTTAGATAATATATTAGCACCACTACTTGGGCAGCCGAAGTGGCTGCAACGTGCCTCATTGGCAGCTGCGTGGATGGTTTAAATGAGTTTTCCACATTTATTCACGTTTCTATGAATAAATATGAACGGTGCGTTATCCGTCGATCTACATTCGGTCGGTCAATCATGAATTCAATTAATGCGAGCGCCGCCCCGTCAAAATTACGCGTATCATATTTCAAGATTTGAATGATATAATTACAGTTTCGTTTCCTCACGTAGGAATGCGTAATGAGGCGATAAATCGCGCGGCGAGCGTGTCAACGCTCGGTGTGCGGGTTCGCTAGAAGTTAATGCGCGGTGCGCGACGTGAAATATGTCTACATTATGCCATTTTAAAAAGTATCGCTTCGGCGAAGGCGGTTTAATTGCAGGCGAGAAGTCGCCGGTACGGATCCGGGCTCTCGAGGCGCTCCGCGTATTTCGTCGGGTCCCGACCGATCGAGATTAACGGTCGACTAGGAATTAAAAAATGACCATAATTAAATCGCCCGTTAATTAATTCCAAATATGAATTTATCGCCGGCCGAAGTGGAAGACACGCGCTCGTTATTCCCGACTGATTTGTGATCGTGTCGTAGACAAAACGGCGGCCTCGCTTCGAAGGAAAGAGAAGAGAAGAGGCCGAAGAACGCGCGAGACGAATTTCTTCGATTAGGATTAACCTACTTTTTCGCTGGTCCTTTTCGTCGGCCTCGTCCGTTCCGCCTTTTATTACGGACAAATACGTACGTCGTTAGATCCTCGTTTGAAATTCATAACTAAATCAACTTGGGTTCTGAACCGGACAGAAGGCGGCTCCCATTCACATGCGACGCTACCCATATGACAATAATTCTTTTTTTTTTTTTTCTTGTTTATTACGTCAATAAATCAAAATAGTTCTCGACTTATAAACAGGATAATATTCATAATTACCTGTGGTACAAAAAACTTTTTTTTTCTTGTATTAAAGAGAGACATAAATTTTACTTCTCAATTTCAACGTTCGTTATTCACTCGGTCGTACCAAAGACGTAATAGCATTCGGTCGTTCGAAACACACACGGCTTTCAGTCAGTGCCAAAAAATAAAAATTCGTGCTTCATAGAAGCCGCTCATTTCGTCGTGCTTTTGCGCGTGTGCGTGTATCCGCGCGGAATCGAAGGTGGAATTCCACGGCAGCGTTTTTTTTTTTTCTTACTCGCTAATTTTCGTTCGGGCTCCTAGACGGATGCCCGCCGAGGTGTTCAGTGGGTGGTGGAAACAGTCGCTCGAGAAGAAACGACGGTGGCCAAGAGCGAGGAGGAGGAAGGGTGCTGTCGGCGGACGGATTCCTTCGATTCAGTTCGGTTCGAGTTAGCTGGATTTGGCGAATACGGCTCGTTTGTAGTTCCGCCGAAGGCCCCGCGGCGGTTCTCTCTTCTCTCTTCCTCCTTCTCGTTCCTGCCTCCGTCTCTAGCGTTTCGAAGCGAGCAGAACGGAACGAACGAGCTACCTGCCAGTCCTCCAGACGGATGCTGCGTCTCAGCCGCGGGAGAAACTGAGTGGAAACGGCGGGAGGAACGTGGAGAAAGGAATGAGGAGATAGAGAGAACGTATAGACGTGCGGACCTGTTGTTCGTAACACGTGTTTGCGCGAACTCGTCCCTCGTGTCCCTTTCGTCCGTCTATAAGAGGCCCGACGAAGGCGACGATGTATTACCATCGGTGACAGTCCATCACCGCCCCTTCGTCCGACCCCCCCGCGTACCACTGTCTCTTCCATCTGCTACTGAGAACGACACAGCCGCCGCCGCTCCAGGGAAATGAGCAAATAAAGGCGGCACCGGCGGGCGCCTCGTCGCGCTCTGGATTTCGGAATGCTGCCCCGAGCGAGCATGGGAACTCGTGTTCGGCAAGAAAAATTGTAGGTAAGAAAGAAATTCGAGAAGTAAAAAGCGCCGGCTGCAGCACTAGAGACAACAGAATTAGCAAGTCGGCGAGGAACGGCTGCGCGATTGACTTGAGAAAAAGTCCGTCAACATTTTTTTTATTTTTCGGAAATAAAGACACGCGTAGAAAAATGAAAATCCCAGAAACGTCATATGTATAATAATAATGAAAAGTATGTAACTTTTTGAAGCAAAGGGCTGCGTCTGTCTTAATCAAGAAGAATCCCCGGAGGAGCGAGAGACACGGGGGACGCGATTCTTCGATCGCTCGCAATTAAAAAAATTCGTTTTGTGCACAAAAGAAGTAGAAGGCTGCTCGAGAGAGCGGAGGCACATGACGTCCATATCAACAATGAGTTAGACGTCAAAGGAGAGAAAAAGAGAGAGAGCGAGGTAAAGGGAGAAGTCCTAAGGGTGCAGAAAGAAGGGAGTTGCGGGCCAATGAGAGCCCGTCATGACGGCGGCCATTTTAATGATCGGGAAAAACAAAGAGAGAAGGCAAGGGGAGCCGAATGACTTTCCAGCCCCTCGCTCTCGTGGGGATGCAGCCTCGCTACGAGTACAGTAAGCCCTTCGCGTCGCGTAATGCATACGCACGTGGGCGTGCGAAGGGTGCCGGCAACCAATCATTGGCCCGCGTTCTTCTTGCGAGAAGAACACACGGTGTTTCCCCTCCGAAATTCTTACTTTTCCTCCGCAAGTATATGCGTACATACGTGCGTATGTATATCGTATATATGTACCGCGCGCGAAGACATATAGGGTGCTCGCGGGAAACAAAAAGCTGCACTTTTCTAATAAATTTTACAAACATAAAGCAGTTGAGAAACCTCTTCGGGCATTTTTTTTATATTTTAATTGATATCTGACGGCGACTTAATACTTGTTCGAACATCGTGTTAAGAAAACTTCAGGCGTCGAGATAAAGAAATTGTAATTATGATCAAAATGCAGATACAGATGTTTCGGTTGTGTTTTTTTATATTGAAAAGTTTGAGAGTTTAACATTTACTTTTTAACAGGGTAGCAGTATCTCGTGAATAACGCGCCGGGAATATGTTTCATACGGGAAATGGATTCTATGGGACATAAGGAATGTTAGGAAGAGGAAGATAATTTTCATTTTACGAGTTTAGTTTATTTAAAACCATCAAAGTTACGGATGATAATGGCGCTTTTAGGTCTCGCGATACACCGTGTATATTCGCGCGCGTATATGTGCACGCATCGTCATCGTCACCCTTATGTTCTCGTCGACTCGTTATACACTTTATGCGCATAAGAGGAGGGATGGATATGAAAAGTTGTATCGCGCGACAGACCGCGCGATTCGCTGATGAGATTGCGAGGCGAGTGCGGATTGAAAGACCGCGGATAGGGCGAGATTGTTTGCGATTAATTAATCCAAGCGTGTGGCTAACAAATACGAGGCAAAAATCATCGGCGACCCACCGATTGAAACTTCTAACACGATACTCGAAGATATTAATTTTAATTTTTTTTTTTTCTAAGATTTCATCTTATTCGAACCCTCGCATCTTATTTAGCCCATTATTTAGCGCGATGCTTTATGCCGCTAATATGATTAGCGTGTGCGATATTAACGCGACAGTTTGACAGACTCATTTAGCGCTAAATCTGCGGCGAGAATACGGGGCCCGTACCGCATCGAGATATACGGCTTCCAATTTCGCACAGTGGGTCTACCCGCAGTCCATTCTGCGCCTCGACGGGTCGAAAGCGCCACCGGCAAGTTGCCTGAGAGGCGGCGGCAAGGGGACAGGGGAGAAGACCGGGGGAACAAAGCGCGATATATTTTACACGCCTACCGGAAGTGCGGCAGTGCGTGCCAGGATGAGCGCGACCGGGATGAGGGAGAGGAAAAGCAGGAGCCGGGCACACATGGAAGGCTTCGAGACGCAATACGCGTCTCGTGAGAATGGTTGCGGGGGAGAGGGTGGCCAGAAAGGGTACGGAGGGTTTCTTCGTCTTCCTGCGACCCTCACTCCTCCTGTAGGCATACACGTCGGGGACGACGTGATTTGACTACGTTCGCGCCCTTGTTCTACCATCAGTCCTTTGAGATCTGAGAGATTATGACACGATGCAGCGCATTCGCGTCGCGCGGAAGAAAGAGAAACGCGCTCGCCGCGAAACGCCGGAAGTGACACTGCCAGTCGGGACACCGCATAATGATCGCGGCATTATGAACACCGTCTATCGTTGATTCTCCGTTTGGTACATGGAATTATAATGCAGTTCTATTCAATGGGATGTAAAACGTAAGAGACGAAAATAATTAAAACTAAAACTTTGAACGTTACGGAGATCTTCATTAGATTTAATTGTTTTTTGATTTAATGAGAATGTTATTTTATTCGAATGGCTCGCCAGAGGAAAACGATCGCTTGCGTCTCGAAGTTCATCGCGTTCGCCGTGACTTAAACGTCGCGGAATTTACGTTTCTTGATCGGTCGTAAAACACACTTGCGACGAAGAAGAATGACACGCAACGGCGAAAAAGGCGCTTTTCTCGGTGTAAACGAAGAAGCGGATAAAATGCCGGAGTCGCGCTCGCGAGTTCTCCTCTCCCTCTCCGAGACCGCCTCGATTTATTACAGTGGCACGAGGATGATTTTCGAGAGACGAGCTCTCGCTCCGTCCCGGGAAGCTCGCGGTGCGTCGGAGAGATTTATCGCGGAACGTGGATGTTCCGTTAAGGATGCGGGCTAAAAATCAACCGAGCCTCCTCTCTTTCTATCCTCCTTTTTTTTCTCTCCTTTCTCTATACGTTTGCTGTTTCAAGCCCGTTGTACATTTGCGTATACACACAACGCTGGTTGATGTAAGAAGCCGGCGAACAGAGTGGCATTGACGACAGCGTGCTCTCGCGAGCAACGGTACCGTTGGGGCCGAAAGAAAGGTTGCCTTGTCTTCTCTCTCTCTCTATCTCTCTCTGGTTCCACGCTCGCGAGAAGAGGATCCGTGTATACCGCTCGACATCCGCGAATACTAATCGTCATCGAGAATATCGCCCCAAACCTTCATCAACGCGCGTCCTAATTTTCCGATTGCGGTACTGTGTAACGAGCAACGTCACTCTCATTAGCATCTATTCACAATAAAATAAATTGTTCTCTTAAAATTGTATTCCGCGCTTCGTTGGTAACGGCGTGTCGAGACCGAGAATATACATCACGGCTTCGTCAAAGTTCGGCAAATTAGACGAGCGAAAAGAAAATTATCGCCCGTAGAGATCCCTATCGATAAAAATCGGCGTTTTTTTTTTTTTTTTAGCGCGGCAGTCTATGCTCCTCGAAATTAAATGCACTAAGCGGAGCATCAATTGATACGCGTTTAATATACGAGCAAAAGAACCACGATCTCGCGAGGAAGTCAAGAAAGAAGACAAAAGAAAACGAGAGAAAACCACGTCGCGCGGAGGCCACGGGCCCATTGATCATTTCGATCACTTATGCTAATCTCCGCGGCGAAACTGGTTTGGATACCACTCGAAGTAATTATTTCACACTTGCGAGGCGACTGTTATTAGTAGCGGACTTGGTACACGGGCAGAAAGACGAGGGGGCTAGAAATCAACGGGAGAGCACGACGTGTTTCCTTCGCATCCCTTTCGCGATCGGAGATCGACTCTGGCGATGTTTCGCTGCCCTCGAATCGCACAAAAAACTGATTAACCTACTTATTAGAAGGCACACGTTCGCCGAGCTAGTACAAGCATCTTCATCAGAGCGAGCTTTATATTAATCCCTTTCCACGCGCCAATTAGTTGGATTCGTTTCCTTTTGCTTTTTATTTAGTTTTATTTTTTTTTTATTTCAGTCTCTTTATTTTAATTTGTTTTTTTTCTCTTTTTTTTTTGTATCGCAGCATCCGGAACGAGAGAGCGAGGGTTGAGCTATCGACAAATGCACCGATCGACACCGTGGGCCACGGATGATTTAACGACTCCTTCGAAATTTCGATCGCATCTCGGCGCGGGAAGAGAAACGGCCGGCGATGAAGAAGAAACGGAGGAGTTGAAAGATGAGAGTTTATAACGAGCGGTAGCGCACCCCGATGATTTACGGGTCGGTTCCTACGCATGAATCACACGCATACTGGAATAAAGAAAAAGGAGGGGCGCGGGGTGGCCGGCGCGAGGAAGAGATATAATTTTCAGAAATCTCCCGGAGCTGTATAATTGCGCGGTGCATATGATGATTAACGCACGCAAGTGATATGACTAAAGAGTGCAATAAAACCGACTTTTTTAATATCAATCTAAACAATCATAAATAAAATATGTCCGAAACTGACCCTGCATCTGCTGTACTCAATACGACGAAGTTGTACATACCCTGAATAGAAAAATTATACTTATTTTTGGATTCAGCTGTAATTTATAATAATTTTAACGATAAATGTGATCAACTTGAAATCTTTTTACGGAACGTACGGAAATATTACTTCTATTTGACGATGTACATGACTCCGTATTTAAAATCCAACGAAGTCGCAAGTGTGCTAGCAAATAGGTTTCCTTTCTAAGAAAAGCTCTTTTCATTCAAACTTCTCTATGCGGAAAGCGAACTCGTGGCTTTCCCGATCGGCCTTGAGGTAAGAACGGGAGCTTGGAGGTGCAACGCCGGTGGTGCATTTCCGCGGGACAAAGCTATCTTCGTGTCTGTGCCCGGCGCACGGTAGGTATTCGTATTTGTATACAATAGGGCATCATAATGCGTAATCTGCCTAACGTATTCGCGCGGAGACTACCTGAGCATCTCCCACGTTCGAGGCGGAACGTGTGCGCCGTTTCCCTCTCGCGCTTGTTCGCACATCGTACGGAGGTGCGTATGAGAAGCCCGGCGCGCGTATGTGTGTGTGCAAAACGCATCTCGCTCGTCGTAAATTTCGTCCGTATTCGATCTTTTCTCGTTTGCGCATCGGCTTTATTTCATATTAAAGTTTGTGGGAGATGCACGGGTGCGCAAAGATTCGATTCCGAGAGAAGCGCACGAGTCGCGGTTACGAGCGTCGAATGGTATTGCACGCGATTATGCAGGAATTTCCTCGACATGCCAGCGGCATATAATAAACTGCAAATGAACAATACGGCGTAAATAAATGAACGAAGATGGCAATTATTACACGAAAATCTAATAATACTTATATCGCTGCTTTTATATTTTCCGCTTGTTAATTTTATTTTCCAATAATGTTCGGAAAATCTTCAAGCACGGGAAGGAATTTGTTCTCGAATTTTTTCACGCTTTTTCACGCCGGATGTTAATATTAATGTTTGTCATGTCGCGACTAACCATTGCACACTTGAGCCTCGCGATCTCATCTGTTACGTTCCGATTTCACGTCACGGTACAAGTTTGAAATGCCAATGTTCAAATAGTGCGTACCTATATAAGTTATTGATTCGATAGCCGCGCGCTCGGAACGCGGTGCATTAATATCGAGGCGTGTTCCTTATAGCAACGACGTAGCGGCGCTCTGATATATCCAGGCACATCTCTGTATCCGGCGCCGGATGCAACGTAGAGTAAATGCACGAAAATATCTCAGCGGTATCCTCGAGGCATGTTCCGCGGCGCGTCTCGTGTAACGTTGTTACATATTGCACGTTAAACGTTTCCATTCTCGCCGGCGCGTATAATTTGCGTTTTGAGTGCATAAATTACTCGCGGCGCTGGTCCACAGCGTTTTCGACGCACAAAGTTGCGTCAATTTTATATATAAGCGTGGTCTGCGTCGAACGAGCTTCACTCTTTAAAACTGGCTGAGATAATCTAAACGTTTATTTGATATTTAGATATTTTTACATTAAGCCCAAAGGTTATGCGTGTCGATTTCAATTTTTCCGCCGTTTAAAAGTCCAGGAAGAAAGAATCAAGCTAAACAAGGCAATAACGCGAAGGGATTAGGTTTTAAAGCACGGAGATAGCGATGCCGAGAGCTAAATCTTCGTGCGGATTTAAGAAACGCAAAGAGCCGCTCTCGTATCTACCGGCGAGCGGAGGCGCGATCGTTATCAAAATTGAATCATTAACTTCATTACGAGCGCGAGTACGACGAGAAGCGGCGATGCCTATCATCGGCGGATAATTATAATTATCACTTGTCTCGCGGATGACCGTGCAAAAAGCCCAAGTATCAATTTGCCGAGCGGCTTTGATGCGCACCCTTCGCGGCGCTAGTCAACCGAGGGAAATGTCCGCCAAGCGTGGCGAGATCGGAAGCAAATTGGAAATCGTATAACCACGTTAGCCGTTCTCTCGGACCTGCAATTAAAGCGCGTTCAGGAACGAGGGCGCGTCGATGCGTTTCGATTAAAAGGCAGCCGGCGTCGCGCGAAATGCCAGTCCGAGCTTACCGGTAAAATATAAACGGCACGACCAGTCGTAAATTGGTCTCTAAACCGCCAAGAGTGTTATAAATTTATCGCCGGGTCGAAAAGTAACTATACAACGAGTAATCCGCGTCTCGCGTTAATCCGCGGATACGTCACACACGCGCGGCTGTAATCTCATCGCGAGACGACCATTGTGCGCCGTCGGCGGCGAAATAAGTGCATTGAGGAATGCCTCGCGCTTCGAAGCGCTCGCGCTTTTCACCGGCCGTAAGTGACGGATAATCAGGAACGCGATTCTCAGCGTTTCTCACCGCGGCGGAACTCCCGACGTTCGCGAGAGAGACGAGAGCTCGCGTCTTTTCGGGGCGCGCGAAACGGTTGCGTGACACGCGGTATTAGACGTCACCTCGTTATCCGGAGGCGTACGCCCACGGTGCACGCCACGCAGCGTAATGCTGCGCCGTCATGAACCCCGCTCTCGCCGCACATAACGAAAGCTCATTGTACGGCGTGCGGATCGTCCGCGGATATTTATTTAAACCGAACGCTCATCGCCTCGCGAGGATCGGTCTCCGCCACCGGTGGCGTATCGCCCGTGTTTGCGTTAAATAGATAAACCAATCTTTATCTTCCATCAGCCGTTCGAGTTCTCATTCATTCCGCGTGTAACGCGGGAATGGTTAACTGTTGGAAATTATCTCGTCGAACTGTGTCAAGATGGAACAAGGGGCGCGATTGGATGTACGTTGATTGAGTACCGAGGCGGTGTCGTCGCCACTGTGCAGAACTTTCGCAGACGCGCCGGTTTCGCGAAACTAGTTCGGGAACTTCGTACGCGCGAGGTACGTCTCGAAGACGTACAAAAGGCCTGGAACTGGTAATACAATCCTATCTCGCGCTCCGCCTTAATTATGTGACACACACTCTTAAGTGACAATTGAATTGTCGAAAGCTTCGATGCGCCTCGCTCGCGATTGAATACTGAAGCGACAGCCGACGAGTGCGCCCCGCAGAATTAGCGGGCGTCTCGCGTGACGATTTTATCCCGGCCTTTTTTTCTTCCGAGAGTAGAAATGATATCCGCGCAGTTATTTCCCGGGACGTCTTCCGCGGACAATGTGCGAGATGCGACAATGCCTCTTGTCCGCTAATTGGACATTGAGGGACTTTTATCGCCTCGGCTCTATGACTAGGTAACTTCAGGTATTAATACGCGAGCACAAAACCACCCACGTTTATAGGAACGAAATCCGACTACGTGCGTTGGTTCGGGCAGATCTCCAGTTATTGTCTCCTCTTTCTCTCTCTCTCTCCCTCTCTTTCTCTCTTTTTCTCACTCCCCGGAGTCGACGACTAAGAAAGCACCGTGAAAGATCGGACACTTCCTGCTATGTCCCGCCTTTGAAGACGCGGCTGGCCCGCGAAGTTATCGAACGATTCAATATCTCGCTGATACTTCACCTAAGCCGGCTCTAATCGCAATCACGCGTGAGCGTACGAAGAAACCGATGAGCTATCGTCACTGAAGCTAATTGAAAATGCGGAGACTTCGAGCCGCTGCCTATTATCCTCGCGAGGTTATTCAACTGTGCGCAAAGAAGGAATTAAAAATCTCTGGCAAAATGTTATATTATAATTTTTTATAATTTTTTTTTTTTTTTGACAATTTATCGTACGCAGATTTCAAAAAATTATTAATAAGAAAAACGAAACATGTATTGTGAATTATATAGCATTTTTTAACGTTTATGTTAACGTATTGAATAATCACAATAATCACAAACATAACATGAGTAAAATAGAAAAGGCCCGTTATAATCCTTGTTCTCGTGGACGAGCGCGCGGTTACACAACGGTTACTTCCGTGAAACGTTAAGACGACACACGATTACAATGGGCACAATTACATTGGGCCACCTTCCACGCGAGGGTTGAATAAAGAAACGTCACAGAGACTGTGATTAACAATATTCCGTGAAAACCGGTCGCGAAAGAGAAAGAAAAATTATAGACCTTATCGTGGAAAAAAAAAAAAAAAATATAAATGTATAAACTTAAAACTCTTTTATTTTCTGACAAGTCTGGCAAGATTAATCTTGACAAGCAGCATCTCTGAGAGATATTGACCAATCGCGTTTGTGTATCAAATAATAATAACCAGACAGGACGAGACGCGTTGAACAATCGGACCGTCACGTTTCCATCGTTCCGCTCGTGATTCTTTTCTAATGCGCGACGTAACGAACAGAATGCGACACAATAAATTCTCGAGACGCCGTGGACACGGTTCGAGGAGTGATACTTATCGCAGGCCGGAAACCGATGAGGTTAATAGTCACGCCAATATCGGCGATGAAAAAAATGACGGTTTTTGACAATGGGTAAAAGATGAGATCTCGAGGCCGATCGATCGAGAGGTTTAAAGCGAGCCGATAGAAGACCCGTAGAGATTAGATCGGGTGGACCCTTTCTGCGGATCCGTTGAAGGTATTGTTCGCTTAAAAACCGGTCGGCATCGACGTCGGCGAGAGCCGCGCGAACCGAATTTGACTCTCGACCTCCGTCGATGTACCGTTTTCTTTAATTACAAACGATCAGCTCCCGTTGGCCGCGTTCTGCGAACGCTATTCTAATCTGTTTTAACCTGCGACTGGAGAGACCGACGTCCCATTGTGCCCGGCTTCTAAATCGCGAGTCGCGAGTGAGCGGCTGTTTAAAGTTCCGCTTCCTGCTCGAAGGCTAATGTGCACGCGCGATGTTATTAATTGGTCTCGCATTTTAGCAGCGGCTCGTAATGCCTTCCTCGCTGGGAGTGGCAAGGAAACTGGCGTTCAAGTATTCTCAAGTAATCGTACTACGTTGCGAATTTGTCTAATGAATACTTGTACATAGTTTAAACACTTTTCTACCGTTACTTCGAAACCGTCGATTAGCGGATGAGTAATTTTGCGAGAATTCGCTAGACGGCATGATTAACCGGTGCGAATTCGTTATCCACCCGCGTGTTGATCGTCGAACGAACGTTATTTGCAATCGATAGAGAATCTGGCTAAGAATTGTTTCGAACGGATTCAATTTCAAAGATGGAAAGGCGGATAGGTGGGCGAAACGCGATCGGCGAGAATCGAAAGGCGGCAACGGAAACTGACGCGGGAGACGTACTCTTGAACGGTAACGCGTGTGTGCCGTTCGAAAACGGAGGTGCGCGTAACGACATAATTCATTAACAATTCGATTCACGGGGAACAATCGGATTCATTAGTACTCTCGCGGTCTTCTCGGCCCGTCCGTCAGTCAGTTCGTCTGTCCATCTTCCCGTTCGTCCCTGAGAGATATAAATACGTCTCTTATTGCCCGACTCGCTCGATTATTCGTTTTACCAATCAACGCTCGCGGTTGTATCTCCGACGAGCGAGAGCGCATCCACTGAATATCTCGGATCGATGAACGAGCCAGAGGGGCGAGGGGGAGATACCGCCCGGTTCTATTCGAGGCTCCGCTCTCTGCGCCGGTGGCTTCTTTCTCCACCTTCGCCGTTCCTCTATCTATCTCTCTGTCGCGGCAGCAGATGATAGACGCGAGAAGCTTACTACGCGGCCCGGCCGGCCGATACATCTCGCGCCAGGAAGATAAATACCCGAGCGAGTGCTCGGCTGAATTTAGACGAACAATCGGCTAATGATGTCAAGGTTGAAAAGTCGCTTCGTTAAGGTAACGAAGCAATCTCGGGAGTCCTTTCCTTTCTCTCTCGTTTTCTTTTTTTTTTCATTCTACCGCGGGATCTCGTTTGCGTGCCGATGTGCGTGGTGGTCTTCCGCGTTTTACATAATTTTAATATCGTCCGGCAGCCGCTGTCCTGGGGCGGAGGGGAAGGAGGGAGCGATTTTGCGAGCCACGGGCTACTTTGTATCTGAATGGCGTTGGCCATTTGTTTCCCGCACGCACGAATAAAGGAATCGATTATGCCCGGGCGATCGGCGGACCCCCTCGCGTGGTACTGAATGGCCGTCGATTTACTCGGGGCACGTTGGCGCGCACCGCCTCTGACAACAGCCCGGGCGTGGACGCCTTAAACGTATGCAGATTGCCCGGAGCGTGATATTTCGCCGGTGCCTTCTCGCGCGTTCACGCGACAAGTAAGACGTCCGCGTTTTATTAATGCGTCGTATTTGTTGCCGGGCCGGGCCGGGCCGCGGATATTTAAATATGACGCGCACCACCTCGCTTGCAGATTAACATAAATTTCCGAGTACATTTTTAATAGCCGGACCGACAGCCCCTGTCGCCTTATTTAAGTATTTAAAGTGATGCATAGCCGTACTTTTTCCGTCTTTTCCCTCCGCGGTTCTCGCGAACGAGAAACACGCCCGGGCACAAAGGCATCTACCTAGTTTAATATACTTAATCTATTTTAAACGCGTAAGCGGTCTATTTCAGAAAGGATCTTAAACAAATGAGAGCGCCACGGTCGTTTCGCTGAGAATCACCCCGGTACGCCGGGACAAAAGCATCGCGTAATCGTCTCCGCGGTCGATTAAATTCGCGAATCCCGGTCGGGAAACCGGCCTCGTGGACGGACGAGTGCTCAAATAAACCCCCCGCGGCTCAAGAGAAAAAGGCTCGCGGAGCGATGCGAGAAAGCGCGCATGAAAAGGCAAGCGCGGAGGTAAAAGCGCACAGGTGGGAGGATTAGTCCGTCTCGCAAGAGACAGAGGAGGATAAAAAGAAAACCGGGTCTTGAATGCATTCGGATTTCGTGCAGACGGCGGTGCCCGACGCGATGCAACGTTCGTACGCTCCCGCCGGTCCGTCCATCCATCCTACCATCTATATCCCCGCTCGCGGGCCATTCGCACTTTGCCAAGCAATCCTCATTCCCATTTATCACCTCTTCCTCCGCCGCTCCTTCTTTTCTATCAGTCCGCTCTTCCTCCTCGCGTCCTCGTTTTTTAAACCCTTCGACTCCAATTGGTTTCTTTCGAGACCTCTCATTCGAGCGCTCTCTTCTCGTTCCCCCTTCATTCGTCCGCCTCTTTGCTTCGCGTTTCTTTCCGCGAGTCTTCCTCGTCCTCTCTTCTTTTTTTTTTTTTTTTTTCGTCTTTCTTTCTCTCCCCTGCCCTCTCTGTCTATCTCTGTCGTACACGGGTACGAGCACGAATTTGTTCTCCCGTGCCGTTTCTCGTCTGGTCCAACGCACTTTCTTATTCCTGGTTACCTCGGAGAAGGGGACTCGCGAAAGAAAGGTGCGCAACGACGGCTGAAAGGGAAGCTGCCGAAACATCGCGCGGTGCCAGACATTTGCACGCTTTATTGCACACGCGGAGAACCGCTCGCGATCCGACAGCGTGGAAAATCGATCGTTAGAACCGTCTGAGTCCGTTGCCCGCCACGATTGTATCGTACACTCGCAAGAAACGATCTGCATTCTATGTTAATTAAACCCTGCCCGTTGTTCTCAGTAAATGTGATAAAGAAAATTTTTTAATCTCATTACATTTTACAATGTATTCCTTGAACCCTGCCACTCGATACGTTTCGCGAATGCGCCGTAACGAAGAGTCACGCTTTGCGTTCTTCAGCATTGCGCGGGATTCTTCCCCGTCGCGTATCACTATAATGCGGCGTTATTTCTAAGGTCTTCGGTGGTAATCATGGGCGATTATTGTCCCGGTGGCCACCTACCGCGTATTAATAAAGCTGAAGAAAGGTGGCGGCAGGTCGCCACGTTAACCCCGACTGCGCGGCTTGACGTAGAGGAATCGAGATTTCGTTTTGCCGGAGCCACCGTTGGGTGGCTTGGCCCAGAGCCCTAAGGGAGAGTATCATAAGGGAATAGCCCGGGCGCGGGATACGAGGACCCTTCCAGGAAGAAATAAGCGAGCGGGAGTCTTATCGTTTGTGATCGCCAGCCCCGGTCTCACAATCAATACTTAGGTTAATAATGAGGCAGCAGCATTCCCCGACATTTTATTATCATTATTATTTATTGTTAATTCGCCTCCTCCTGGGCCCGGGCCGGCCATGGGTGGTAATAACACCTCGAGAAGAACAATGCGGCCGTTCTTATATGGCGGTCAAAAAGAAGGCGGCGACGCCGAATGATTTGCATTCACTCCGATTCCTCTTGTTCGCCCGTCATTTTATTTCGAAAAGGAAAACGTTGTTGCATTCATCTTCAATTATTGCATCCCGAACTATCGCGCCTGACGGATGTATGCGCGAGTGAAAGAAAACGTTGAGATTTTTCAAAGTCTGGAAGTACTTCCATGTAACTAAAGTATTTCTTTTTAGTTGTTCTAGATTATTTTTATCGTTAAGTTTCAGCGTTTCTCCGAAGAATCGATTAATCTCGTTTGCGCGATTAGGAAAATTTGTTTCAGGTCTTCCGATCTTTCGGCGCACGTGAGGCAACTAATCTCGACTAAGACCGGCTTACCGTGGGCATAAAGCCGCGCGAGTTGCGTCCATCTCGGCACCGCGGCCGTCGCATTCAGACTTCCCCGGGCCTGTTGTGTCACATCGCAATAGAGTTGTAAAAAGTTAGGCCGGCCTCGAGCGGCCAGTACGTACCAGAGTGTAAAGGGAATCGGACGGGAATGCGGAATCAAGTTCGACTTTACGATCGAGCGTATCTAGCAAGTTTTCGCTACATTCTATTTAATGACGGCCGTGCGCGATACTTTTTTCCCTATTCTCTGCTGCACTTTGAATTTATATTCTCGCGCGACACGCGCTCGCGTCTCGATCGGATCACTCGTGTGATTTTTACTCCAAGCAATGTTAATGCACGATGGAGATGAATAACAGGAAATATAACGTGTCTGGTAATTATTAATATATCTGCTTTATTAGCGTACGTATATTTTTTATTAAAAAAATTTGTTATTTAATTTGCACGTTTGTCGACGATAAGATTGCATTATTTAACATATTGCTTTTTTTTTTCCACGCGACTGTTCATCATTTTCTCCGTAATAATTCCCTGCGTGATAAATTTTCTCGATTCCCCTCGCACACGCACTTCTCTTTCCTGTTAGCTTTCGCTCTCTGAATTTTTATTCCCGTACCGTACGCACTTCTCCGCGCTGTTCGAGCCTTTCCGCGTAGATGAATAAGGAGACGGTGGAAAATGCGCCGGCTCTCGAGAATGCCAGCGCGATGAGAGACGTGGAAGTTATTTCTTCGCGTCCATTAGGGAAATTAATGATTTTTAAGTTTTATTCCCGCGGGTGACGGTACCGATCCTGAGTCGTTTCGCGCGCAGCACGGTTCGATAAACGGCGAACGAGAGCGCATATCAATGTGTTCGTCATTGCACTCGACTTGCTTCACGAAAGTATTTGAAACGAATATCGTCGATAATGCGATTAAAAATTAATTTTGTCTATCAGATAATCATATGTCTATACATATGTTTGCCTGAAAGTTAAAACAACCGGCCTTAAGACGATTAAAGTAATTCAAGTACGCGGAGAAAATTTTATACGGCGTCAGAATAGTTGTGGACTATTAAAGAATGATTAAATTAGAAATTACAATTATATTTGTATAATTAATAATACGT
Source organism: Cardiocondyla obscurior (assembly GCF_019399895.1). NCBI lineage: Eukaryota > Metazoa > Arthropoda > Insecta > Hymenoptera > Formicidae > Cardiocondyla > Cardiocondyla obscurior. Next base: position 2,340,698 of record NC_091880.1, on the reverse strand, counting down.
AATAGTAAATATACTAATAAATATGTAATAATAAATAAGGAAACAAACAATCGTCAATTTTAATTAATATCAATTGATTCTGACGCTCGAGTTGCCCGCCGCGACGTCGCACTCTCGCATCTCAGGGCGCTGGAGATTCCTTTCGGTCCCGGGCGCTGAAGCGCGCGCTCGCGCGTAATTACGCGCAATTTTGTTCGATTGAAACTCGTCGGGGTCCGGCGCGTACGTCGGGAACGCGAAGGGCCCCGGCGTCGCTATCAAAGGGCCCCGCCGCTTCCACGAAGTTGCCGCGCGTCCGCAGGCAGGCCGCCACGTGTGTTCGAACGTTGCTGGATTTTTTTCGCGTCGACGAGGAATCCACAGGCGCACTCCGACGTTCCGCCGCATCTCATTCTCTCACCGCAGCGCCTTGAGCGTGTAAGCTTCAACTCGTAAGTAGAAATCAGATACCAGTTCGATGAAAAGATAACGCGCGTAGTTTTTCGCGAGCCCCACGATCGAAAAACACGACGGGGATATGTAATTAAAATAGCTCTCCAAATAGTGGCTTAGTGGAAAATTATAAAATGGTGTTTTGCCAGACGATAAATTTTTCAGGCTCTCCCTTTCGCGCGGAAAACTCCCCCGCTGAATCCCTTAATCGTGGAATTAAACATCGTCCTTAGCGAAATGGTACATGCTATTTGCGTGAGTTCCCTTTCGCGGCGCACTCGCCGCTATTTGCATTCATTTACGTGTACGGCCGAACGCGAAACTGCATTGTAAAAATGTTACGTGCAATGACCAGGGGAATAAAGAGATTCCGCGAGCACGTCGCAATGCCGCGGGTGAATGAGGCGAAATACGCGGTACAGGAAAAGTGTATTACGATAAAACCTCTGCGCGTTGTACTAAAAATGGCACGACACACGTTACTATCGGTCGTCGCGCTGTTACTTATTACAAAACTGCGAAAACGCGTTTTTTTTCTCCCTCAAACGCGTTACTTCGCGGGAATTTTCACCGAAATGTATAATAATAAAAATTAAAATTAAAATATAAAAAAATATTTCTTCCACAAAATAAAAAATATAATTAAAATGCGATGACGCGTCGAATTATTTACATTAAATAAAAATAAAAAAGAAAAGATATACGAAGAGAAAAAAGGCGAGTTCGACAGCGTGAGCTGCAGATAAAACACGAGGAGAGGGTGACAGGGACGAGAATAACAGATCGCCTGCCGCTCGGCTGGCGACGGTTTAATCTAATCCAAACATTAGGTACTACAAATCGCTAATTGTCACGCGATAAATGCCGTGCCGGGACGCGTCTCGTAATTAGGTGGCATCGAGCAGATATCGATCGTGCCGCAAAATAGTTTCCGTCGTCGCTTGGAAGCAGTCGCTTCGAGAGTCACGACGTGTCGGCGGGAATGATCATGCGACGAGGGTTGACGGTCTCGGGAGGGCGGAAAACGCGGTATCGAGCGGTGAGAAAAAAAAAAAAAAAAGGAGGGCGACGCTGACTCCGCGCTACAATGGGCCGAGTAATCCTGTCGCGTCGTTAACTAACGTGCGTCTGCTAATAAGTCATTAAGAGGGCCGGACGTATGTGCGCGCGTAGATGTAGTCGTCGTGACGATTTCACGTGCAATGCAATGCGAACTCGCTCTCCCCGTGCGTGCACGTGTCCGTTCGTAACATCCCTTCGCGGAAGGGCTGCGCATCTTGTTAGCGACACCCTTGGCGTTGGACAAGAGGCCTCTTCCGCCCTCCGCTTTCCCGCACCTCCCTCCCGCGTCCGCCCCCTTGATTCCGCGTGCGATTTACGTGTGCGTGCGCGCCTTTCAGCTGGCGGGGCCACAATAGGGGCTGATGCGCGAGCGAGACGCGCTCAAAGTCCGTAAGAAGCGACGACTTTTACCGCGACATACCCGCGGTCCGCCTTGTTAAATACGCCAGCGCGAGTGACGTCGTGCCGAGTCACCGTATTTCCAGTGCGGTAGGTTAGTTAAGCTCTCTTTCAGCCACCAACATTGAATTTACCTGCACGCACCACGAACGCGAATAATTCGCGCGAGATCACGCGAATTCCGTACCGCAAAACCCGCGCTTTGAGCGGTGGCAGCTTCATCCGAACGAATCCCTGACTGCGTAACGAAATTTAATCTATTAAATTTAATTGCGATCTGATTCCGGCGTTCTCTACCCGTCGCAAAAATAATTTATAACTGTTATATATTTTTATTTCTATCGAAGTCGTGATTTTTATTCTCCGCCGTTTCTTTTAAGTTAAAAAAATAAATGTTATCTTATAGTAATAACGTTAGACGCGATAACACGGTAAATTTGTCGGTCTATTACGAGATAAGCATTCGAAATAGCACTGTTTTCAGTCTTAAACGCGAGGGATATTACGTTGAACCGCGCGCGACGCGCGGATGAAATTTATCTAACACTCTTACGGCTATTTATATTTAAGACTTGTCGGGATTGGGATGATTAATGGCGCCATCGTGTATAATTTCGTTGTCTCCTAACGCCTAGTTCCCGGCATAATGAAGGCCTTAGTCCGGACGGCGCGATTCATTATCGGAATTATAGTCTTATAGGCGTTACACTTCTCGCGCGAAATATACGCGAAATAAAACGAGCCGCGTATTAGCTCTCTCGCCTTAACGCGCCGCTTTTTGCCGCATTTAAGTTTTACTTACAAGCGCTTCGCCATCGTGCAAGTAGCTCGCTCAATAGCGATATAAATTCCGGCGATCAGCGGTGATTTATTATCCTAGATACTCGGGAAGGCTCTGGCGGAGAGAAGGAACTGGCGATCCTTTGTCAATTATGATAGCACGTTATTTGATAAGTATAATTCACTCTCCCTTGGGAAATTCAGTTTTTTAAATTAATTTCTTATTTCTATTATTTCTTTATCGCGATTATTCCGCAGTCGAATAATACAATTTCTTTTTAAATCGTATGAAATTGTTCTGTGGCAGTTATTCGCATAAAAAGGAAATGAGTTTCGTTTTATTTTCTTCAAGACGAAATGTCCTTAAATAATCTGCAGCATCAAAGCGCTTTTGCTCTTTCATATTTCGCGTTAGAATAAATCGTCTCAAGTCTAAAATCTTAACGTACTAATGACGGGCAGTATTAATTAGCAACGTGTTAACAAAGGATGCGAGAAACGGCGAGATTAAGGCAAGTAAGGCCTCGGTGCGGCTTCGTCGCGTCGTGTAGCTTGTTCTCGTAACGGTAAGAGCCGAGGGCGGACGCGGGGCGGAAGATGAAGTCCCGGAGATGGCGGGAGGAGCTGGTTGCCTTTGACTCGAGGTGGACCTGCTTGGCTAGTGCAGGTTATTTACTAGATGCCTCTACGTACATACGTGCGCTTCGCCAACAACGGGGTTCGACCCGTTCGCCGCGAAGAAAACGGCCCCGCATAGCTCGAAATTTCTTTCACCCGGCTTCGACGAAACGTTGCCTCGTCGTGATTCACAGATCGGAGGATGCGCTTCACGTCGCCGCCTCGGAAAACGCGCATTAATCACGCGGCGGAAAAACTGATGTGCATTGGTGAATTTACATATCAATAATGCGACGGCCACGTGCGGCGAATCGGGATTTACGGTTAATATTGACAAATGGGCTGCTGCCTGAACGAAAGAAAACGCGCTTGGATTTGTCGGTCATTATTCACGCGGATTACCGCGCGGTTTAAGTCGTCTGCCTCCGTTCAAAGGGGTTGAAAACGTCGCGGCCGGTGGCCGCTGCGTACAAAGTAAAATTGCCCACGGCCTTTAACATCGGAAGTTTTCTCGTGCCGAGACTGGCACAGTCACCGTGTACCCGCCACGCGATTAGAAATCATTCCCGGGGATTTATTGGTCATTGTTCGCGACGGGAGCTGCACACCGTTCCGCGTAAGGCGCTTAAAATCTTTTCACGATGCCGCAATCCGAAACAATATTATCGCTCGCGGCGACAAATTGCTGTTGAATATTTGAATTGGCTAAATGTATTCTTGACGAAACAGTTGCCGATTATCATCATTACTTTTATTTCTATTGTGCATTTTATTGCATTTATTACGAATGTATTTGTCGTCGAATAATAAAATTTCTTTTTTTTTTTTATCTATGCAAAGTTTCTATCTCGCATTTTGCATTCGAATGAAAAAATATCAAGATGGAAGTACAACGATAAAAAATATTCGACTCTATGGCGAAAACACACGACTCCGGATATTAAATAATTAAGAATACGCGCCGTAAAATGTTTACACGTTATAATCAGACGTGCTAACAGTGCATACGCGTAATGATAAAAATTGCACGTCACGCGCATCGGTGTCGGTATTTATAAACGCTTGTCGGCTTTCGTAAGAAAGTCATAAATTCTCATCCGGGGCTCCGCGCGTTTCCACGATGGTGAGCTTAAAAAATGCGCCGGCTCGCGAGTGCGACCCGCGGCGGCTAGGGTTACCGCAAGTGACCTTATCGGATCGATCGAACTTAGGGCCCTAAATCAACGAGGCATAAAATAAATTCGCCGCAGAGATGCACACCGTTGTCGCAGTTTCCGCGACGACTATATCCCCTCGGCGGATAATTGCCCGTGCCGCTGCTGCCGATCGGCAGAAACGGAATGATTCGCCGCCGTCGAAATCGCGAAACCACTGCTTCGCAATTTATACGATAATTGATAAAAGTGTGAGTTTTCCGGACGCTAGCGTTTCGCGTAGAACTCCCTTTTATTTCCCCCCTTCTCTCTTTCGTTTACTAGCATCCCTGCGATTATTGCCTGCGTCAGCGTTCTTTCTCTCCTGGATATCGCGCCGTCGTAAAATCGCAAACATCCCTCAGGACACGGTGGGATATTTGTGCTTTTATAGAGCGGGAATTGTTCGGCGACGCGATTCGCGTAACAGTTACATCGTCATAATAAGGAATTACACGTCGCCAAGCCATCGTTCTATCCTTTCAACAGCCGACGTCATTCTTTTCTAAGAAGCGCGAGAAGGAAATAGTGAGACTTGTCGATCGGATCGGCTAATCGAACGGCTCGTGTCGTTAAACTGTAAACTTGTAACTGGAATCGCATCTTCCCGCACCCATTCATCCGGCAGTTACGCTCGAGTTATCGTCCGCTCGTGCGCGTAAAGTGAAAGTATGCTCGTTTCGCCCGTACGTCGTGCTTAGAATCCGCGGGAGATAGATGCAGACGATCTTCCATAAATCGCGCACTTTCTCCAAATCGTTGATCCTAAAAAGAACTATTTTCCTAACGCCGTAAAACACCTTTTTATCAAAATATAGCTGAGCGTTGGAAGATTCTGCAAAATTAAATTCTAGAAGAACCATAATGTATTATTAATACGAAATAATTCGAAAATTTAACATCCTTTTTTATCCAATATTTTTTTTTTCGGAATAAAACGGAAAGATGGCGGGCGCAATAAAGGCCAGAGATTAATCGTCCGGCCAATTTTGATTTATTATTTTAACGTTTGCCTTTGAAACCGAAAAATCAGAGCTCTCTTTTTGCCGGTAATTCCAAACGAGCGGACAAATGTTTGATCAGGTCAAATAAGCGCTAAATTTCCGAACAGCACGTTTCGGCCGCGAGGGGGAAAAAAATTACATATATTTCGCATTCCCAGGGAAACGGCACGGCGGTGAGACGACAAATAAAACGTATTGGTGTTTGCAATTAAATGGGCGAGACAATGAACAAATACCGACTCGCTTCCGGGCGTCCCAGGATGCGCGTTCAATTTAATAAATATCCATCTATTAATTTTCCCTTTTGGTTGCTGCGCCGGCCGCCATCCTCCCCTTCCGATTAACTCGCCTCGCCACCCGCGCACCTCCGCCCAGCTCGTCGTGGATCGCGCGAAGAGAACGCGCGCGACAAGAAGGACGGACTGTATTACTCGCGATATTCCCGGCGTTTATTTGCACGCGCGTTTGTTTTGCACTTGTTAACGGCTGACCGCGCACCACGCAAACCCGCCACTTCCTACGCTCGTTTGCATTTCATTAACTTCGGCCTTCTCCGATTCTCTGCGCGCCATACGTGCTGTCGCACAGACCTGCGGATTTCCGCGCGAACCGCGAATCACGTTTTTCCCTTCGACGCGCGGAGGTTTTGAGAGCGAAAGAGAGAGAGAAAGAGAGAGAGATGTGCGCGAAGAGCACTCATTAATTACGCGGCTTTTTATTTATCACACGTATACTCGAAATCTGGTTAAATATGTATGTAGAGCCACATATTTCCCGCTTAATGAGGACGCAAAGCTACGATCGTAATTTTACGACCGTGATTTCGTTCTCGCCGCTCGCGTTGAAAATACTGCATCGTGTCTTTGAACTGAACGCGAGAATTAATAGCGCGTTGCGCAAATAAAATATAAATAATAAATGAATCTTTTATTTTGCGGATGTTCCGTGGATATTATTCCTTATCGTCACGCCTTATTTCTGTTTTCCATACCTTCGTTTCTTAGGTTTTTCTTTTTCTTCTCTAATGTATGCACGCGTATCGTTGCTCAGTAATTAGCTATCACGTTGACGTGTTCATGGATTGTTAATTGCGAAGTTAATTCATTACAGACGAACTAACGCACTGCTTTGGAGTAGATGAAGTAAAACATTAAAAAAAAAAAAAAAAAAAAAAAAGAGAACGTATCGCGGTCGCGCGATCCATAAAGCGGCCAAATCCACGAGCACTTTTACGGGCGCTTTAACGATGTCGTTGCCGGAATCTCTAGCAGGGATATCGCTCCGCGTCGGTTCTTCGAAATCGCGCGGTGACAAAGTTATAGATGTAGCGCGTTGCGTTACAAGAAGTTCCCGCGATACTCGACCTCATCGTTGGAGTTCCCGAGTCCCTCACTTCGGATACATCACGCGAAGATTTACAAACACCGCGAATGGGAAAACGAAAGGAAGAAATCGCACGCTGAGAAACAAGGTTTTACGAGTTCGCAGCCGATCAACGGCGCATTCTCGCGTCGATGCCGTAAAAAAAAAAAAAAAAAACGGAAGAGACGTGAGAAAGACGCGGAAGAGTCGTCGCGAACGAAAGGTGCGTCAACTTGAATTTTCACGAAATAAACAGACGCGAAGAAACGGACGCGGAAATCGCAGCGGCATCGACTTCAGCGGGAAGGAAATTTGAGGAATTTGCCGGAAGTTTAAATGGCCGGATTCGGTTCTGCGAGAGGATGAACGCTCGCAGAGAGATTACCCGAGTAATCTCGCACGCGACAACTTGGACAACTCGAGCTCGCGTTTACGTTTCGTGTATCGGGGTGGTTTTTCGTGCCACGGAACTTCTCCTGAGTCGCGGAAGGTTCTTCGCGGAATTTGATACACGCGAGCACAATCCGCGCGCCCTGATTAAATTCCGACCGTATTAATCAACATCCCCCGGAGGCTCGTTGGTCTCTCTGTAATCACTTTACTAATCATCTTGCGCGCGATTAAAGTATCTTTACCATCAGTTCTAATTATAAACTGTACGACAATATTCACAACCGTAGGAAATTGATTTTTAACAGCCAAGTGAAATTAGCGGGTAACAAGAAAAAAAAAAATACGATACGTCTATAAATTAAACGCGTTAACTCTTTTTCCGAAATTATATCCCGTTGTTTGGAGAAACAAACGGCGTTATTCAATCCAAACCGTCAGAAGGCACAAAGGAACGATCGTGGCCGACGCAGGATGGGCGTCAAAAGGAAGTAATAAAGTACGCGAGACGAAAGAGCAGTGGCGAGGAAAATCTCATCTCAGAGTTTGTCGCACGTGACGGCGCCCGCGTCACGTTGCAGCGGCCATTGATTCATTCATTCACGGCAAAATTTCTTACGTACGACCTCGTTCACTCGAAATCGAAAGCGACTCCGGCAGATTTCAGCGCGACCGGGAGTTCAAGGTAGGCCGAGCTGTATAATGGGAAATAATTCGTGACGCACGCCGAGAAGTTCGTTCAACTTCTTGATCCCGGTTAATATCACGGCCTCCAAAGTCTACGAGGGGACGAGAGATCCGGCGCACGAGCCTATAACGAACAAAGTTTCCGAGTCCGCTACTGCGCCCGCGTTTTCGCAAATTACTTTTCGCTTCTGATCCAGTCGTAATAAGCATTATTGTTCTGCGCGTAGCGACGGTAATCCCGATAGCATCTCCAAAATGAGGGAACACTTAACACGCTTGCTGTGACACGATTAACCACGTAATTACATTATAATATGTGCGCATTGCAACATCGGTGGTAATTATTACGACGCAATGTCGGTAATCATTTACGAAGTTTCATTATTAATAGGAAAGATCTCGCAGCGCGAGTCCGCTCTTGTCAAGGATGCATTATTAAGCCCGAATTAAATAACGCAAATTCAGAGGAGTTTCCGTTACGTCGTCAGCTTGTAGCTTTCCGTAGCTCGTTTCACGTGCGACCCGACGTGAACTTTTCGATTGTCTCGAGTTCGCGGTGGCGGTCTACAGTCGTCAGCGAGATTCGAAGGTGGTATCGGAGCGAGTCGGAGGATTTGCTAATCAGAGATTTAATTGATACCGCGACAAGCACGACCGTCGCGCACAGTCGAGCGCTTCTACAGCGAAAGGAGGCACATATACGCGCAAACACATGCGCGCGTATCGAGCAAAAGGAACGGATCGTAATACATATGTAACGCGACGGTGCGATGGGAAACGAAACGAAGATGAGAACGGTAGCAGGAGAGCGGAACAGAATGGGTTACAGGGCTACTTAGACCTGAGCTCTTCATTAGCGGCGGGAACCAATCACTCCTGCACTCCGCTCGCGATTGCACTCGTTTCGATTATTGCACGCCTGGTCTAATCTAAATTGTCATCGTCGGTTTATCCGTGTATTCCAATTGACGTTTCATCGGCGAGCTGCTTCTAACGCGATTAATTTTACGTAGACACGATTTGACGCGCTTTAAAGCGATTTGATTCCTCCCCGCGGTAGCGTCAATTTAATTTCAATTAAAAATTAAATTACGGAATTCCTTTTCCCGGAACATCTGGCTTTTGTTTTAGAAGAGATAGATATTGGAACTCTCGACGGAAAGAATTCTTCGGCTTATGTGAATTTTATGGTCGCTTTACATTTGTGAAATAAAGTATTTTTGACGTTAAGATGACGTAAAAGCCTCTATTTTAATTAAGATAACATTTAATAGGATTCATTACCTGAATAACCAAATTAGATCAGCTTGCGAGGTCGAGGGAATCTTACATGCAACATATGTAGTTGGCACTTACCTGAAACAAAGTAAAAAAAAACATTAGATTAAAATATTCATAAAAATATTATTAATAATTAAATAATAAAATTTAAAATATGCTTATAGATGAATATTACACTTAAATAATTCAGTGATAACAAATTGTTGAGTTCCTTCGAATGTATCATTACGTATATTTAATAAGTATTGTGTCTGAATGATCGTTTCATGTGCCGAGTAAAAACCTGATTACTTTCAAACTCGGCCGTAATTTTATAATTACTCCGAGTCGACTCGGCCGTATTTATCACGAGAATAACCATAAAAGCTAGCTTGGTTTTTATCGATACGCCACTCGCGCGGGTCCGGCTCATCAACGAGTGTCGCTCGTTAATGATGAAATCTTATCGATAAACGTAATGCCGCAATTAATTCAACGGATATCATCGGACGGGACGGGCGGAAATATTGGCCGTTCTTGCATTTATTTCATCCGTTCGAGCGGCTTCATATCTGCATAATTGTACAATTAAATACGTATACGCCTCGCACACAATCGTCGCCGGAGCAGGACGACTTCGTCACTGATTTCATCATCAATTTCTCTCTTCTTTATCTTTTCTTCCTCTCATTTTTCCTTTCGTGTTTTGCCACGCGCTTAATTTATTCAACCTCGTCTTCTCGTCTTTCGCGGTTCCCGTTTTATTCTAACACACGATACTCCTCTCTACTTCGCTTTGACGCTGTTCCAAATTTCATTAATTCAACGCCAGGCGACAGATGTTAAATGCAGGCACGCGACACTCGAGACAATCGGGTTACACTGTACACAAGAATCTCCGCGACGGAATTTTCCTCGGAAAATCGCCTGAGACGACAAATGCAATTATTAATGCCGACGTGAGCTACGTACTCCGTTGTTTAATTCAAAATACGTCAATAATAAAATTCCGCTCTAATATTATACTTATAATGATACTTCGCGACAATGGCCGGGCATGTGCAAAATTGTGATTTATGTCACTATTTTTATTATGCACTTCTCGCTGAAGAAACTTCTAAGTGGAAGATTAATTTAAATCCTTTTTTCCCGCCTGCGCGCCGTAAAAATTCCTGACGATATCTCTATACATATGTAAATACGGCGTAGATATTTTTCGCGTATTTTCGACAAAAGGCATCGGCTGCGAACGCTGCCGTATACCCGGCGAATAATTTAGCGGCCCACAAACGGGCGCCTCTCTGCCTTGGCTGACCGGCAAAGCGGCAGAAGAGCCATAAATTCGGGCGCAACGAGGGACAGAATAAAACGCAAATCGTGGTTCTCACCGTCGTTCTCCACGGGTCTCTCCTGTCGCAGCTAGCCCGGGCTTCGCGAAAGAACCGAATTAAATTACGTTCGAACGGCGCATCACTCGCGTCTCATAATTCGCGTTAATTGCCATCACCCTCGGCGAACATTCCGGCGGATGGAGACCGATGAGAAGTAACTCCGGTCAGGAATTCGAAGAAGCGGCCGCGCGAGAATCCGTTGAATTATTCGCGAACTTCACCCTGACTTTATTCCGCGAGCATTCGTCGCCCCGGACAGTCGCGATTGTCGCGAGGTCTTAAATCCTTCACGGCGCAAGAATCGCCGGTCACCCCCATCTCCTCTCCTTTTACAAGTTCATAGAATTTAAAGCGCCCCGGTGAAAAGAATTTTCAGCACGTGCGAGGCTTTCGTCGCAGGACTGCATTATCTGTCACGCGTGTCGCGCAAGATTTATAATGCAACTCTCATTGTAGTGGCAAACTGGAGATGCGAGAACGAAATTTTTTTTCGAGTCCGCTTTTTTCGCCCGTATTCTCTCGATCGCGTTTGCACGGAAGCAAATGGCGCAAACATAATTTGCAAACATCGAGATGTAATTTGCTCGGCGAGCAACGAGCCGCCCGCGTCTCCTGCGATAATTGACTTCCGTCTGGATGTTAAACTTTTCTGAAAACGCGCGAGGACGAGAAGCGGCGAACAAAAAGCTACTTTCACGGATTTTCCTCCCGCGCATTCCTAGACGACGGAACGACGCTGGAAGATGCAGCTCGGACATCGCATTTCCTTTTCTCGGCACGATTTCGCGACGAAATCCGGTCGCGCCCTTCGCTCCCTTGGGCCGTAATATTGTTGGGAACTTTTGCGCGTCGAGAGGCATTCGCTTAATTGCCGCCGGAGAATCTTTGAGCGGAGGAGCCAAGGAGGATGCATTCACTCGCCACGTATACCTCGATAACATTCTTGCGCGACGTCGGTTTATCCGCCATTCAAACGCGTCCTCCGCCGCCGTTCTTCTCTCGTTTCTTTCCGACCCGCGGACGCATTAATTATACATTATAAACGGCTTTTAATTCAGTTTGGAAATTTTCAAAATTTTTCGCCCGCTTAGGCTCATTCAGCGATACGGCGGTCCTTTCGTCGCTACCTCAGAATCTTCGCGTCTTTCGCGTTTCGCGGAAGTCGCCGCGAGACAGAAACCGCGATAATACGTCGTTGACGAGCGAGAAGCGAGCGAGGAACGAGAGAGGACAGGTCGGCGACGAACGGGAAGATACCAAGGGCCGAACAGACGAGGAGTTTTAAGGGATTGCGAACACGGAGGTCCCGCTGCGAGCCACCCATGCCTGGGTGGCACAGTACGCCGGCCGTAATGGGGCAACTTGTCAGCTACCGCGGCTCGTCAGTCAGAGGACGAAGAGTACACCCGGCTGTGCCGCTCGCCAAGATAGGAAACGACACTCGGTGGCGGCAAACGCACCTCTTTTCCTAGCAACGTGCACGTTCCGCTTCGCGCCGCTCCGAACTCGGTATTCATGACCGAAGATGTAGTCGACCGGTACGAGGAACTGGCCCTTGGTACCCTGAACACGTAGTAGACATGCCGGGTGCCGAAGGGAAAAGGAAGAGAGAAGAAATACCGACGGGAGCGAGGAAACGCGGATCCGCTAGTCGCGAGAACTCTGTCGTTGCTCCTTAAATTACGAGCTCGTGAACAGTAATCCATTGATTACAGGCATATCAAAAGTTTATCGTTAACTGTAATTAGATAGTTTAATTATCAAAAAAATTAACAGTAAAAAAAAAAATATATATATATATATCAGTCTATTTTATTCGCGAGATTAATAATCCACATCGAAAGGTGCAGTTGCGCGGGATGTTTTCATAACGACGTATACGCCGTGATTTACGCGTTGTTTAACATTAAAATTATCGAACGCGCTGTGGCAGTTAGCGTGAACGTCGGGCAGCGCTCGCTTCTTTCTCTCTTTTTTTTTTTTTCCACCTGAATCGATCGACAATTACGCGATTACGATCGGCGCTCGGAGGCAATATCGCTCGTTCTCATTTCCATAATTCACACGCATTTTTACCTCGCGCAAATCGGGACAACCTGTCTCTGCCCTCGCAGCTGCGCTACATCCGGTGCGCCTTCAGGATTCGCGTTACGTAACACCGACGAGCGATCTTCTAGAAAAAGAGTCTCGCCGGAGATCGGGGCAAGCGCGACGGTAATCGCGCGATTTCCCGGCGCGAATTTCATTAGTCTTGCGCGAGCCAAGTCGCGTAAAAAGTGGAGTCGCCGTCCGTCTCGCGTATAAAACACGGGGCCGATCGAATCAACAAGCGGACAAGGAAAAACGAGGAGGCGCGCAAAGGAACGAACTATTTATTTCCGCTGAACGACGCGATGATTCTACCTAATTAAGTCTGATAACCAGTCCTTTACACGCGACTAATTTTCTCGTCGACGTCACGGACCGTTCGAGCGACGAAAAATCTCGGGGATTGAATTTATCACCCGTCGTTTTCCTCATCACGCTCGCCTGCATATTCTCTACCGTCAACTGTCATTCTTTCGCAAGCGGTATGCAGCGGTTACCGAGACGCCCGAACCCAGCCGTAACTTCATTCTCGGTCTGGCTGACGCTAATTGGCGCACCGTGCCGTAATACGGTCGCGCCATTATCTCTGCCCGTCGCGAGAGGCTGATATTGCACCGCGGCAAGTTGATCTTTCGTCGTTGAGCATTTCCTAGACTCGGCGAGCAGCGGCAAAATGCAACCCAGCGACCTTGGCGGACTCTATGGCCGATTAAGAAGCCCATCAGCCCTGCCTTTGTTCCAGCTCGCGGCAAAAAAGCGCCCGTCGTCGGTCGATCACGAGGACCGAACGGGTTCGTGATCGTAATGGCTCAATTGCGAATTCTTAAAAAATCTAGAATTTCTAGAATTGCAGTAATTACATTTAAACTTAGGAATGACAGCTCGTAATGATTGCCAATGATAATTAAGAACGCGAATTTGATGTACGAGATATACTGGTTGTTGATCGGCCGACGACAAAGTGACTAGACGGCTACATCGTGCCGTAAACTCCGCCAAGGACGTAAGATTTATAAATCGCCGGCTTTTATTTCGAGTTAAGCCAGCTTTAGGACTTGTCCCATTAGGCGGGGTACTCTTTCTCTCTCCTTTTATCCCTTTTCCCCGCGACCGGGTGTTGTTATACCTGCGTAAGCGCCGTTTATACGAGGGTAGATTAAGAGGCTCTTCGCGGCTCCTAAATATCTTATTAAACAGCGTCGCGATGGTCTATTAACTCGCCTATACCTGCGTTCCTCCTCCTCCTTCTTTTTCTTTCTACCTTCTTTTGTTTTTCTCGCGTCTCTTTCACTTTTTCTTTTTTTTTTTTTTGTGCTACACAGATTCTACCGCGCCGGCTGCTTGAACCTTCAACGAACGACTTCTTGCCATTAATACCGCGAAAAAGAGTATTAAAATGACTGGAGGGCGCCGCTGACAGACGTTTCGTGGCACGAACGATTCGTCGGAAGTCGTCGATTAATTCGCGAGTCTTTTCGATCGGCAGCCGCGGCTTGGAGAACGATTCCGAGAAATGGAGCCGCGCAGATTGCTTCTTTCACATGGCGCTCCCTCACAAGCCCTCTATTAAATTGCTATTCGCTTTGTAAGCCCGCGAGGTACTGAGATAGAATCGGGCCGAAGCTAGTCGACGCCGACGACGTCGCGGAAGAGCATCTCGCGTTCCCTTTGATTTCGCTCGCAGCTTTGAGCCCCATTACGTCGCGCGTCTCTCACCAAGCTCTCTCTCGTTTCCTCTCCCGCGAGGGAAGCGGCTCGCCTTCCTCTCGACGGGCAAACGGGGTGTTGGGTAATTTGCAATACAGTTAGAGACGCTGATGGGCTCGTCGTGTGTCATCAATGACTTCGCGCGGTAGCTCTCCGAGAAAGATGGGCAAACTACTGATCGTAACATCGTCTCTTCGACGTGCCGCTAAGCAACGCGTTTTTTTTTTTTTACCGAAACACTCGAACGGACGCGCCCGCCGGAATCGCAAGACTCGCGCGAATTACGCGATATAACCTCCCGGTGGAACTTTCAATTAACGCTCTTCGGGTGAGTGGTCGGCGCGCGATCGTAAATAATTTACAAAATTTTACGCGCAGCTATTCTCCGCCGTCTCGAAAGTTTTCGAACGGTGCCCATTCGGCGCCGACGTTACACGCGGCATCGTAAATGCGAGCTCGAAGTAACAGACCCGCGTTCACCTGAACGTTGTCGTGCAGATATGTGTCTCGTTCGCGACAAGCGGCAACTTCCCCGCCGAGTCACTTCCCGATGCGAGACAGTTAAACACGCGTGGACGAAGCCGCGCCATTAAACGTCTATCGATCGCGGAAACCACCGCCGTTAAATTGTAAATTTAACCAAAAACTGTCTGGCTGAAAGCAACTTATCTGAACAGATAATTTCCGCAAAGTTCTTAGAAGACAGGCGCGTAGCGGCGGGAATGGATATTTTAGACGGCGTAGAGCCCGGAGAGATCTCGAATAGCTGGCGTTCTTCGAAACAACGGGACGTGAAACCCGACGCTCTCGCGAAAACTTGATTTAAAAGGAGGCGCATTATAATGATGAGTCGCGGCGACGCGGCGCGGAGAACGAGAACCGCCGAAGTCCGCGAACGCTGCCGCCGCGTCTGGCGCATATTGAATTTCAATTATTTATCGGGAAGCCGGCGCTAATTGCGACGAGGGAGCTCCCGCAAGAAAGAGGGCCGTGTCGTCTTTCAGCGCGGCCGACGTTACCGCGCAAGAAATGCGATGGAACGAGGGAATAGACGAGTCCTTGGGAAGGCGACACTGAGCTGCCTTGAAGCGAGAATGCGAGGATTGCCGCGCACGGAGAACGCCTCGCGCATAAGCTCACGGTGGATCGCCGGACAACGTGGGTGCGAACGTCGCAAACGAATGTATTTCAGAAGCGTCGTAGAAACCGGATTACTTCTGGAAGTGGATTATCATCTACGTTTGCGGGGAATCGGATTACGCTCTTTGGATCCAACGTCTTTTACGCGCGGCTCGTCTATTTTGACGCGAAACTATTTTCTTTCTCTAAGAGTAGACGAGATTCAGATTCGGGGGAAAGCATCGCGTCGCAAAAAAATATTCCAGCGTGTGGAAAGTTAAGATAAGTTAAGACAGTGGCACGAAACATTTAGCAACAATTTGCGATACTTTTTATACATATATCATTATTTTCTCATTGTTAATTTTCATTTTTTGATACGTAGTTGAATAAGATTGTAGGGTTTAACGAAGAAGAAGAGGTAAGAATTACGTACGGATGCGTACGAAGATTAGGCTGAATATCCTGCGCGCAATGGACCGTAATAAAGTCGTCGCGCCTACAAAGGGCAGCGCGATGAATCTCTCGCGGACCGCGCTCCATTCATCGGCTCACTTTGCAAGCGCATTCTCGGCGACGCGGTCCTAGCACGCGTCTACATTTACGTTACCCGTGTACGGCCTTACAATAATTGCGGTCGCGAAACGGTCCAGAAGCATCCAAGGTCGTTCTCTCAATCGCCATTCTCGTACGTTTCAGTAGCGCCGCGTCGTTCGAGCAGCATCCCTATCGAAACGCTTTTTTTAAACGGGGATAGTGACAGCGGCAGCATGTATATGCACATTGCGCTCACGTTACAGAACCGGTCAAAAGTTTCCGAGTCATCTCCGCCGAGAAGATGATAAAAAATCGGGCGCCAGACTCATCTAACGATCTCGAATGCAGATCTCTTCGAGCACTGCTAAGAAAATATATTAAAAAAAAAAAACATATTTCTAAACGCTTAAATAAATAAGTAAAAAAAAACGCCGCGTTTGTACATTCAATTTTCAGCTTTTGGTCGACGCTGTAGCGCATTTCGCTCGGATGCATTTGCCACAATAATTACATTCGTAAGCAGAGACAGGCGATCGTACGAGTTGCACGGGTACGACGGCCGGCACGTAGCAAACGCCGTTCTAGCAACGGCCTGCTGCTGAGGTTAATTGTATTGGCTTCTCCAGCCTCATTCTCATTCAGTCGTGATCATTACCCGCCAAGAAAGAGAAAGAGAGAGAGAGAGAGAGAGAAAAAGAGCGTTCGCTTGGTCGAAGGTGCATCGTGGATGCACGCACGCAATGACATTTTCTTCGGCCTTAGATAGGGCACTCACCCACGCCGACCCGGGTGCCTCACCTATCTCGGTCACGCGTGATTCCTCTGTATCCAGCGAGGAAAGGACAGCCTCCGCCGACTACCGTGGAAATCGACTAACAAATGCGAGAATGCGTATATCTTTCTCCGCTCGGTTGATTGATATACAAATTAATAGCGTATCGTCAAGCGGACTTGGAAAGGACAGCCGAGGACGCCCGGTTGCCGTCAAGTTATCTCGAAACGCATCGTGACGCGGTAAAGAGCGGGAATAATTGAATCTATCGTTACGCAATAATATAAGATAAATATTGCGGAGAAATAAGTAATAAATGTTAAGTGAAAGTGCAAAAAGTAATGAGGACTTTAATTAAATGTTCTGATTGTAGCGTTAATTTTCTTTTAAAAGATCGTAAGCAAAATTGAAAAGGTTACATCTGAAAAGCACCTATGATTCTGATAAATTATTTTTTACGGAAGACGTTAGCAGTTATCTATACCCGAGTACTTTTTATTGCGTATAAAAGTAACGCGCTGTATTATATATAATTTACGACATTTGTGGCGATCGTGCGACGCAAGACGCGACTGAATTAAATTTCGGCGAGAGAACCCGGACTGCGAGGCCACTTCATCGTTAATTGTAATTTGACGTTTAGCTCGGGCACCGCCGATGCTCTCGACCCGTAATTTTAATCCCTTCGTCGTCGAGACGATTTCGCCCCGAAACGCCCGAAAGCCTTGTGAAATTAATGAACTTAAGCTCGATTTACGCGGGGAGGGAGCTCGCGAGAGATCAAACAACGGCGACGAGGTAAAGGAGAATAGGCCGTGAGAACACTTAATTTTTAACGATTCCTAGTGCGATAAAAAAAAAAGCAAACGAGAGACGAAGAGAGGGATGGAAAAGAAAAAGGTAAAAGGAGCACTAAAGAGACTTGAGGGTACAACCAACCCCTCCGGCTCGTTCAATTAAGCTCGAATACACAGGGCGCATTTATGTAACTGAACACTGCGACGTTTTCCGGAGAAGGTGTTGCTCGTAGCGATGGAATATTTAAATTAACGAAATTTTAATCAACACAACCGAAACTGTCGGGCTCGCAGTGGAATACTCTTTCGCCACGAGTGTGAATATAACAATCTCATTTTGCTCATTACTCGTCTTTTGAAATTGAAAATATACATACTTTATTTCGTCCAAGCCGTATCCAATAATGAGCAACAAAATCACGAACAAAGTATAAAAATAAATGTTAACATTATTTTTTTTTTTTTTTTTTTACACGACTCATCTTTTCGGATTCAATTTAAAAACCAAGCCGAGGTTCCAGATCCTTTCTGCTCGCGACAAAAAAGAAAACTGTACAAAATCTATGATTGGCTTCTCTCTTACGACCAACGGGCATCCCGTTAATCCGGCCGTACTTTACGATCCTCACCATCGAAGGCGCGACTAGGAATCTAGCCCGCGCACCATCATAAATCATCCAACGACAAAAGAGAGGTAACGACACGTTCGTTAACTTTTATCGCTCGTGTAGCCGATGTAACTCGCGCGTCTTTCTCGCGGTCGAGAGTGCTAGCTGACTGCGGCTAAGAAACGCCCCGCGGGTCTTCCAGCGCGACTTTAATAAGTAATAAGTAGCAATAAATAATGGGCTAAACGCTGTGTCGTGTTTTGATAAGGAGGCGCCGTATTCGCGGCTCGCTATTATGATTCCGTCTTTTATATTTTCTTTTTTTTTTTTTTTTTCTCTCGCTCATCCTGACGAGATACGCCCGCGTGTTCGCGGGCGGGAGCGCGAGGTTATTCATCGGCGGCCGGTGTGGTCACTCTTAAATCACGGTCCTGTCTAAGGAACAAACTAATCCTGATTCATACCGGGAAGACACGTGCAACCCAGCGAAATTCCCAATCCGGATACTGGGTCCGTGCAGTTTGCGCTACCTTTAATTAAAAGCCGCGGAGGCAGGTGAAGCGAGAAACGAGCGGCCGTAAGAGACGAGATGGAAATAGAACGTCGAGACAATCGGGAAACGGATATGATGAACTCGGAAATTGAGCAGCTGCCACGAGAAACACAGTCGAAATTTTTTGTAGAAGATTCATTATGTGCGTGAATTAGATTTTTTTTTTTCAACGTCAATAATTTATAATTATAAAAAATATTTTTTAACATTATATCTTCCTGAAATATATTAAGAAAAAAAAAAACTTTATAATATTATATTGTTGAAATATATTTTTAAAAATGACGGAGAGGAGATGTATGATCCGCAAAGGTAGCGCCGCTTTAATTTCGCTCACGGGCTCGGGCAACGAATTATGGAAGGCTTTGGCAAACCTGATTATACCTCTTTAAGACACGAGGGGCCTGGAGTCGGGCAATCCTAGGCAACCGGCGAAACCTTCGCGTTTCAAACTCTCGGAGCCGCAATTAGCTCGCACGAGGATGCAAGCGGAGCTATCCCGCGTCCACCGTCCGCCTGTCGAGAGAGTCTGAGCTTGAGTGGCGGACACGACGGGGCCACGTCGAGAGAGTTAGCATAGACAATGGCCGCGCCTCGATGCGGATTACGTCGTGGCCACTCGAACGTCGTGGGAAATAAAGTAAGACCGTATTTACGCGTGACAGGAGTCCTCCGTTCTGTCCGTCGTCGACGTCGATGACACCTTTCCCGCGAATTGTCTCGGACGGCTCTTGTTCAGAATCGGCAAATGGTGGATATTGATCGGCCGAGATACACGTCGATCGCGCGCGCAGAAAATCCACTCGGGGAGCTATTCGTATAGAAAAAAAAGAGTCCACCGAAAGTGCAGCGGAATTGCAAGAATATCTCATAAAAGTGCTTTCGGTCGAACTCGGGAGATCGTAAATCGACGACCGGATTGAACACCGTTTGCGAAACCAAGTTTAGGCGATAAACTTTGTGAACTAAAAGAGTAGAAAGAATTACGCGGCGTAAAATTTTGAAAGGGAATGTAGAACTAACAAAATGTTGATATATGTATAAAACAGTCGATAATACGATCGGAGGAAAAAGTGAAAGCGTGATCGGTCGATATAACGAGACGTGCGTTGATCCGTAAATCGTCACGATAGAATCTTCTCCTTCCGCTACTCTTTCATCTCCACCGCTTGTTGACTCGATATGACGTGTCACGTGCAGATCGATAATCGACTATTCCTGTATATTTGAGAAGTTTTGACTGCAACCATCAACTGAAGAATCCGAAATACTTTCTCAGGCAGGTGCAAGCAAAAAGGCGAACTTTTCAAATCGTAATTAGATTTCTTTGGAACCACGCCAATTTTTTTTTAATTCCGCGACACTTGTTTAAGAAGATCTTGATGTAATTATATCCTCTTTCCTTTCCCTGCATAGACATCTCGAATTTTTCTATATTTAGAGTGGCAATTATATTGCGGCACTGTCTTTAAATTCCGTTTCTCGATCGCTCAAAAAAAAAAAAAAAGAAACTTCGAAGAAATGCATTCGTTTCGATAAAAGTTTCAATAAAAGGGTTTTGCCGGAGAGAATATTTAGGATCAAATGTTCTAAAGTCGTGTTTTCAAGACGTCGTAAAAAAAGATTCGCGCGAACAACGGCGGTCGTTTCTGTTTAGAATCGCGCGAAAGGAAATATCGGACGTTGCAGATACGCCGCGGCTTAGCCGCCAAGAACGCTCGCCAGAATGTGGCGCTAGAAGTCACTTGAAAAATGCTTACGCAAAATTCACGAGTGCCGGTACATGTAGAGAAGGACGAGAGATCGTGAGGGACGGGGCGTATTCAATGCCAAGTCAGATACCGTCACGTATAAACCGAGCAGTCCTCTTCGCATCCTCTCGGATGCTGAAGCTCGGACGTCGATCGCAGCGCATAATGCAACGCGCGCGCGCGACGTAAAGAGTCACGGTAAGCTAATAATTCTGAGTTACTGCTAATACGAGGTGCCTCGGGGAGGCCTCTCCGAAGGAGGGCCTCTCGGCGACGGCCTTCGCGAGCCTGAGATCGGTATTCGCGTCGCGTTCGCGTTCTGGCATGCCCGAAGGATTCAGCGACGTGGCCGCGTCGAAGGACGTCGACGGCTTAGACGTGCGCAAACACGCTCGTCCGTGCAAGCGGAGTCGGTCTCGAGACGATCGTCAAGGCAATCGAATTTATTTATGAACCGTCTGCGATCGTTCGTCAGTCGACCGCCGATCTTTCCGAAACACGAACGACGGCTATGCGGGCGGAATGTAATTATGGCCCTTTCGAGATGTGAAACGACGCGACCGTCGCGATGATTCATGCGACGTGATCGGAATATGGGCCATCGCGGTTAATAATATTGCACGCTTAATTTTTCACCATCGGAATAAAAGTTTATCTCTGAACAAAATATCTTGACGTAAGTCCGACTCGAAAAGTAGCCAATTTTGAAAATAAATATTCGGAGAATATTGAAATAAGAGAACGAACTGTGTTCTCATTCCTTTTGGTGTAATAAATATCTAATTTTTAATCAGAAGATAATAAAGGATCGTAACAAATGTACGTACAAATCGAAAGTCTCGTGGCCATTTTTATTAAGTATATTCCGACTCGACAGCGCGGGTTGGAAAAACGCGAGCTTACGCGAGGAAGAGAATTTCCTCGCGACACATTTGATCCAGATATTCAGTTAAACATTAATTTCAGTGCCGTACGTAACTCCGTTTCTCACCGACGTGTTTCTACATGACGTTGCATACATAGCTGTTCAGTAATAGCTGCTTTCACAGACTTGAGAGTCCTTAATTGATTTAACTGTACTTGCAGTCGCGCGCCGTCTATTTCGCTTGCTAAGAGACGTAATGTCATAGTAACGCCTATTGTACCGTCGGTAGTAAGTTACTTCTGCTGCAGGATTACGAATCGAATGTCTCAAAGCGGCTTTTTCTTCCTCTCTCTTTCTTTCACCCTTTCTCCTTCTTTCTCTCTCTCTTTCTTTCTCTCATTCTTTCTCGCGAGCGAGCAACGATCGTCTGGTCCGAGAAACCTCCGTTCGATCGTAGCTCGAACGAAGTTTTACGATAAAAAATTCCGTGGGCGCCGCCTCAATAATGTATCGCGCGTAAAGAGGAGGATTAAGCATATCCAACCGGTCCGAGCGCGGTTCCTCAAGATTAAATAACGAGGGAAGACGCCGTTTAAAGACGACGATCAAATCCCACTAAAATCGTAGCCCCGTAAAATGTCGATCTCAAGAAAATTCTAAGATATCCGCCGGGAGTAATTTCTCCCACGGATCGTTCCGACGTAAAAGTTTTACCGGCGCAGATAAGGGCCGCACAATAAGAGACGCTCTACACTTCATACGGAGCGCATGCACGCGATATGAAAACACGCGGAGCTTTCTTGGCGAGTTCGGGTTCGCTTTTACGAGCTATTAATTTCAATTGCCTTGCCCGAACGGACGACTCATTGCCGATATTGTCCGCCGGCACGTTCAAATTGCACGTCGAAGTATTTTTCTCAGCGCCGTGCGCGTTATCACGGAAGCGCACTCCGCAACCCGGCGTATCACTTTCGGCGAAGGTTCAACCTTTCAAACGACATAAATTTCGAGTTTCGGGCGAATCGCTGGAAGCGAGGGCACGCGAGCCTTCGCAGCGCTTAGAGCCGCCAAGTCCGGCGTGTCGCGTAAAGTCGAGCTTTTCATTGGGCACCGGGCCTGTCGCGGCCGGATTATGGAAAT
Organism: Cardiocondyla obscurior; assembly: GCF_019399895.1. Taxonomy (NCBI): domain Eukaryota; kingdom Metazoa; phylum Arthropoda; class Insecta; order Hymenoptera; family Formicidae; genus Cardiocondyla; species Cardiocondyla obscurior. The sequence goes on along the minus strand of NC_091880.1, from coordinate 2,318,183 downwards.
GTTCCCGAACTCACGGCGAAGAGACCCCTCCGCGGCGCGCGTTCCCAGCCGGGCCTAACCCGGCTCTTTATTATTGTAATGCCCGAAGTTACGGCCGCGCGGTCTCGCGCGTCTGGGGCCCCTGATATAAGGCTTAATTTATGAAAATGACGTAAAATAGGAGCCAGCGACGTCATCGCGCGACTCTTTCTACGGGGACTTGGAATATCTTGACGCTCTCCCAACTCCCGTTCCCTGCCCTTTCACGTCTCCTCCCAGACTAGAGAATTCTTCCGATATTTTTTATTTTATTTATTTTAATTTAAATTATTATTTTTATATTTCTTTTACTTACTTCTCGCGCTGCTAATTGCACTGGAAGGTAGATATGGCGTTTGCTTCGACGACGGCGGCAAGCGTACGTGACCTTAGCGTGGTGTACGGCGTCTCACACAAAGCGCTCACACACACATACATATCCCGCGGATCACCAGTCACCGAGGACTGAGGGATCGAAGAGACGAGGAACTAGGGAGAACGCGACCTACTACTACTCTCCCTACTTTCGGCGGTCAAGAAAAAAAGAGTCGAAATGGAAAGAATCACGTACGCTAGCCGCAGCAAGCGCAATATCTGTCTTTCAGTGTACATTACGTAGATTTTATAATAAAGTACAATTAACTGGACGAGTCAAATTAATTAATTAATTATATTATCTTGTAAAATAATAATTCTATACTTTTTAATTTTTTTTCCAGAATATTACATAGTATAATTTGCGTGATATTTTGTATTTTTGCAGAAATATAATTCGTAAATATAATTCGCTATTATGCCTGTAATAATATGATTTGCGATGTGATTGCGCGTTAAGAAGACGATTACACGCTAAATCGGGCAGAGACAAGGAACGGGAGTGAAAGGTGCCACGCGTAATTGTTAGAAATTACGGTGAAAATTACACGCCGGTTGTGAAAGAAAATTGGATAGATCGATCGGCAAATCGATATTCCACATAAAAATGTCCGCCCACAAAGCGCCGCGTTGGCGTGCGATCGAAGGACGCGAGTCTTCAAATATCAAGAGAAAGGCTTTCCTGTGAACCTCGATCGATGAATGTGTATTCGACGAGAGAGAAAATTCGTGATTATATTTGTTTAAAACATAAATTTGTATGCGATACAATTTTTAATTAATGAAAAAGTTTAAAACATTGAATTAAAGTCCTAAAATATTTTCGAGTTTTTAATTCCTTCTCTCAAATACGTACGTATATATACAATATATATAACATAATTATATGCAATTAAATATGCGTATATTTATCGCAAGATAAGAGAAAATTTAGACGAAAGTTAGCACGTGACGTGTGGGAGGAAAAAGAAGAACAATTTAGAATATATTATAAGGAACTGTGAATCAAGCCGGGTTTATTACAGATTTCAGTTACGGCGGGATATAACGATGGCCATTATCTAATCAATATCCGTAAATTAGTTTTATAGTCTAAAGCGGCGGGGCGAATTAACGATCGTTCTACCTTCGCCGTTCTCTCGCGGGACATAGTCATTTACAAATGGCCGGCGCATTAATTACCCTCGACCCGCTTGTTAAATTGTTTATTTATTAAGCCGTTTATTCCGCGTCATCGCGGTCGATTAAACGCGTTCTCGTGGGAACTCCATGGGAAATCGCGTCGCTGGTAACAAACTATATCGCACGTTACTCTCGAGAAAGATGAATGCAAGATCAGTCGAGGAGCATTCGATCGGCACATCAAGTTCCGCATGTCTCCTTAAGAAACAACCACCCGCTCGTCCAATTTGTTATTCGCGATAACTCGTCTTAACCCCAATGATTAAGGCGCCCGATTAATATCTTCACCCGAAATGCTATTGATAAGATAAGGCGTGGCTGAGGAAGCGGAATTCTGATATCTCCGCATGCATGAACTTTGACTCAAGGGAGAGATGATGCATGGATCTCATTAAGTAGCTCTCACACGCGACTCGCCGTAACAAGAACTATTAATTACTTCTAAGTGTTTACAAGATCCAGCTGCCGCTGCTTTATGTTACGTTCGCAATGCCGCGCAAATGTAAGCTGCATTATGTATAGGTGCTCTATGAGAAATAAGTATTTATGGTTTTCTATTAGACTTGGTACGGATCCTCGCATCGTTTTATGTTCTGCAACCGCCGACGCGGCTTTTATACATCGCTGAAATATGCATTTGTGAACACTTAAGGGTTAATTGCACCCGCGAAATTATTTATGAGATTGGCCTGATTACATCGAGGTGACGCTGGCGCGATAATACGCGCGGTGCAATTTTATTACGAACGATCACCTCCCTCCCGCGGAAATAGCTCATGAATAAATTACCGTAAGTGGCAACATCATATTACCATTAATTACATATCACCGAACAACTTTAATTTGACGTAATTGACAGCCAGAATAGTGCCGAGCCCGCGCAGATGCGATCGCGCGAGCTGTAGGAAAGGGATTGGGATATTTTTCCCGGCAAAATTTTCGAGTCCGATTATCGCGACGTTAGCTCTAATTACGTTGTTAAACGGAACTCAATTAACGGCTCATCTGACGTGTCGCTCCCAACCGATATTACGGCGCGGAATAATATTTATCCCACCGCGAGCGGCGCGCCCGAAATGATTATAACGCCGCCTATCTCATTAGTTTACCTCATTCGTTGCCTCATCACGCTTATCCGCGAGATGATTAATTTCGCGTCGTGAGCATCGGGGCCGCAGAACACGTGTCGGTATCGACAGCCCGAGCGGGGCGGCGCGGGCCGGAGTGATTGCGGAAGCGCCGCATAATCCCGAACACGTGCACGTACGAACCTTGACCCTGACCGGAAGGGATGATGCACCGAATGCGGGAGACACGTTCACCCTGGACCGTCCCGCGCCGCCGACTCGACCGTCCCCAGACTACGTGGGGCTGTGAGATAACCGGAAGGCTTCGGGCCAGATGAATGGCCACGAGCGCGGCTGGTGTAACCGAATAATATCACTCATCGCTGGCGATTAGCATAATTCAATGATTCGCGGAGCCCGATACCGGCCGTGCTCATCCCCGACGGGGTGATCGCTTTAGATCGCTCGCACGGTGCACCTCGCATACGAACGAAAAGCTGTCGTCCGGATAACCGAAACAGCGACTATGTACCTACTGTTTCCGCACGGATAATTTTGTCTCGGTAAACTCGCGTGCTCGGTAGAGATAAAACGCACGCGTATCTTTGGGTGATTCATATCGAATACTTATAACGTCTAGTACCTGAACTGATAAATAATTAAATATTTGTTAAATTTATTTACCAACGTAAAACTTGAAGGGTCTAATGGTGAAAATTAAATTGAAACGTAGACAATACTCTAATCGAGGTGTATAAATTTAATTTATACGTTTTAAGCATAAGACATCCGCCTGTTTTATTAAAATAAGCGATAATAAGTCCGGTTGTTGTAATCCTCGGTGACTAAATATACAGACTCTATTAATAACAATTATATTGGTATTCAAAATAGGTGGTCACGGGCGCAGCCATCGTCGCCGAGTAATATCAATCGCCGGCCGCGATTAGCATAATCCAGTGATGCGCGGAACGACCGGCATATTTATCGCCGGCGAGATCGTTTTCACTTTGAACGGGCCACGGCGTCGGCCAAATATACGAAGTTTCGGGACATTAGGCGCATTATTACGCGGCGGTGCCAGCCACCAAAAGCGGAATAGATAATATATCGTCGCTCGCGGGGCCTTGGGCCCCTTAACGCACCGCGCGGTATAATGTATGTGGAATGGCGCTCCCAGACATCGGGGGCGGGAGTACACCGACGGGTTATTTATCGATTTACGTGAATAATCAGGTTTGAAAGCGCCTTGTCGAGCGTGAGGTTCTTTTCCGGCCGGTAGTCGTCCCTTTTCCACCCCCTCTTCCATTTTTTTTGTGCTCCTTACGCCCCCCTGAACGCGAATAAATTATATTCTAACGCCCGTTTCGCGAAAAGGAAAGAGAGAAAGAGAGAGAAAGTCGAGAGGAAAGAGAAAAATAGAGGAAATCGAGAAGAAAAGGAAGATCGTGGAGAGAAGAGGAAAGGAAGGGCGAATCAAAGGGCATCGCCGATTTTGGTCATGAAGTTATTACGTTCATCCGAGAACACCGTATTTCCTGGACACGTGTGGATATATCGCCGCTTTCTTCTCTCTCTTTCTCTTTTTCTCTCTCCCAGCTTCTCTCGTCCGTCAAGATCTCCTCTCGCGTTTTTCTTCCCCGCATCGTCCCGCGCTCGCGTTCTGCGCGCATACGAATTGTGGTTAGCGGTTTGTCTCGCTTTACGGTCTCCCCGAAACGAGGAAGATAAGTGGAAACTGCTTATAACGGCGCGAGCGTAATCGGCCGGCCCGCGGCGAGAGGCCGACCGGAATTTCGGCTGAGAAGATCGACCGTCGATCACGCGAGACTCAAGTACTTTTCTAAGGCTAGCCGCGGCGTTAACGTCGTTAAATTTGCGACCCGTTCGCTATAAGTACGAGCCTAAATTTCTAATTTAGTGACATTACGAAGTCCATACTGAACCAGGATTTTGTAACGAGAAATATCGAGCGAATACGTAGAGAAAATTTTATATTGTAGAATGTGCGAGTTAAGAATTACATTGCAAGATTAAATATTGTGCCATTGTCTGCCACGGCATTTAAACTCGTAATTCCAAGATGATCCACGATTCCTGTGACATAGTAATTTTTAATATAAAATTTTCTCCGTGTATTCGATCAATATTATCGTCCGCGAGTTACAGAATCTTCGTACCGCTCTCGAGAACGGAGGGTGAAATTTGCGCGCGGTCGTCGGGGTGCAAGGCGCGGGCGTCGGGTTAAATAAAAGATGCGAATGCGGGGCGAGTAACCGTGCGGTTTCAAATTCTCGTAATGAAACCGTAAAGCACGCAGACAGAATTCGCTTTACGACCGGTTCGGGCGCCGCGAGACTGCGGGCTCATATAAATTTATACACACTTAAAGCGGACCGCTCTCCCTGTTCCGATTAATGTATCGCTTGACTTTAAAATAAATGCGAATTTCGGTTGGAAATTTTCGGGAAAAAAGTGTCAGCCGGGAGCGTCGTAAATTTAGATATGTAAGACAGGCACGTGCAAGCCGATTTGTCGGGCGCGCGTACGCGACAAAGCGCGCGATGTTGGGCGAACGAGAGACGACGAGCGAGCGGAGGGAAGGTAAGGGCAGGTGTTACTGCGAGATCCTACGGCGGACCGCGAGACTTGTCCGGGAGGCTGTTCAACCTTCCCTCGGACACCCTCGTTCTCTTTTCCTCGCGGAACAGCCGTGTTTCACCGATCTCTTCGGATCTTCTCACACCTGGCTGCGTCTACCTGCCTACCTAGGCGATTGCCTTGTCCGGTCGGGCTCTCGCGTTCTCTTTCATTCTTCGCCGTTCTCTCCCGCTTCGTCCACTTCCCACCTTAGTCCTCGATCCGGCTACCTGTCTTGGCCGAACGCCTGTCTGTCTTTCTTTCTCTCACTTTCTTTTGTCTCTTTTCGCCTCCATTTTCGCTGTCGCGTCGCTTTACTTTCGAACGAGCGGCGACCGACACGAGTACCCGAACATTTTTCCTTCCCTTCTTTCTTTCTCATCCTAACTTACCCTCTTACCGTCGAATTTGTTCTCGCTCGCGGTATCGCGCAATCGGCAATACTCTTCGGGAATAAGCGACTCGAGAGAGAAAGACTCGACGTAGGTGTGTTACGCTCGCAACAAATATTTCAGTAATAAATGCTCTTTGTTGTGCCGAATAAAATATTTTTTTCAATGAATATATCACTTCTTGCGACGATTCAATAAATAAATAATCAGTAAATTTCTTTTTAGCGTCTTCTCTTTTTTTTCCCTTCCTCTATCATATTCCGCAACGCCGCCTAATCTTTGAGATGAACTGACCGGCAAACGAAAAATCATGAAGCCACCGTGAATTATCGGCGATTTTGACCCCGGCGATCATTTACGGCCGGCTCGAGCATACGCGCGGTGTCTTGAGTTATAGTTCTAGCCGAGTATACCATAAATACGACACGCACTTCCATATAATTCCAATCATGCGCTTACTTTATAGCCGCCGCGGTTTCCCTTCTTATACATACACGTAAGCGCGCCTATCGATGATGCTCTTTCCGCGGATCCTTTCCTCTCTCTGCAGAGTCCGGAAAAATATATCTCTCATCCGCGGTAGAAACGTCGTAAGTTAGCGAAGGCATTCCTTAATTTTAACGTAGGTAATATTTCCGCGAAATTATCGAAAGTGCAATATGCATTTAGATGTATTTTATTTAAAAGAAATATGTTCTTCGCTGCAAGTGCGATTAAACTCATAAAATTATTTTAAAGACAAGGGAAATACAATTCTAATTGCGAGTATATAGAATCTGATTGTACGCTCTTGTCGAGATAAAATAAATTTCAAACGTAGGCCCGCGCGTAAAGGCCGTGAGCACAGAAAAAAAGGGTTCGCGGAAGCGATTAAATTCTAAAAAGATCCGCGACAGCATCCGCTGTTCAATAGCGCGTATATTCGCGTCGGATTATTGACGGACGTTTCGTCAGGATCCCCCGTCAATTTCACGGTAATAAACCACGGCATCGGCGACCCCGGTGAAGAATTTGCCGATGAAACGTTCTCGCGTGTGTCACAACGGATTCTCCAAGCTCTTCGGCGCGAACGAACCCCCGGTTGCAGTCTCACACCGAGAGAAACGGACCCACGGGTCCGAACGAAACGAGGGAGAGCTCCTCGAGCGGAGGAGCACATAAAATTAAGCCGCAAATAAAGTAAGCCCGCGGGTCCCTTCCGAAGTGCCGTGTACCGGCCTGTGCCCACGGGGCCGTGAATCACCGCGCCTAAACTAGCGACGTTTACTGTCGGGGATAACGTTTGTCATATACTACAGTGAGGCCGGCCGTCGATTCACGCAACGAGACGTCGCGGGCGCGGCAAGGAAGACGCGCCGGAATCGACGAGAAGGTAAAGGAGTAAGACGGATGGTGGACCCTCGAGTTCATAGACGCACCGGGGCAAAACTCCGAGGCACCATCGTAAATCTCCCGGTCGCGCACGCTGCCTCGGGATCGTTGAATTAACGGGTCGCGATCGTAAAGCGCGACCGGTCGTCGTCGCGATGGTAGCGGCGCGAAGAGCTGGCGAAGGGAACGTCATCCGCGGAGGAGTGATTCACGGCTGGAGAAATCCGATTTTCCCGGAAAGCCGTCGCGATCGTCCGACTTGAGCTTCCATCTTGCAGATGGTAAGCCTTCGTGGGTGAGACGAATCGCGAATCGACCGCACCGAATGAGTCGCCCTGTCGCTCGTAACTTCAAATCGCGTCCCACCCCTTCGTCCGCGAAACCATTATTCGCCGCATGACGCCACGCAATATTTAAATAACGTGCGATGTTTCGCACAAAAGTGTAATCAAACGAGAGATGAGCAGACGCGGGTAGAAATCATGCCTCCGCGATGCGAGAAATAATCTACGAAGGGCGTGATATACGGCGTAATATATAAAGATTTAGTAGTAGCATAATCGCTGCGGCGTATATCACCGGTCGTTCAGTACCTACGCGCCAAAAAAAGTAAGCCCGAAATTACGTTTCAAAAACGGAGATTAACCCGAGATCGGGAACTTGCAGCAACCGATAATTCCGGGGACTCACGACAGTTTCGCGCGCCGAGACGCCGTCGATTACGTAAATACCATCCTCCGTTGACGCATCTCCGTGGCTGCTCGCGAGTTATGCGCCGCTTTCTTCGCGTCGAGCGGAGACACCGATATAAAGCGAGAGCATAGGGGGACGGGAAACGAAATAGACGGTCGACGAGGTAGAAAAAGAAGAAGGCGAAGAGGGAGACGCGACACTCGTGAACGCACGGCGGAAGAAATGGAATATGATATAATGCGAAGGTAAAAAAAGGAGGATAAAAAGGAAGATGGAGAAAAGAGAAAACGGACTCGCGGGGGTAGAAGGGGGAGATTTAAAGCCGCATGGACATTGTCATCGGACGCGCGGCTATAAACTAAGCCGCGTGCCGCGTCCCCCTTTGCTCTCGGCCGCGAGCAGGGTGCCGGAATATGCACCCCGCGTTATATACACTCACCGTGATCTCGCCATAGATCCACCGGCGCTCTCCTATACGCGGTACATTCGCGGCGCGTTTACGATCCCGGCAACCAGGCTGGGACAAGTATTATTTTTCATCGATTCGTTCGAGCGCACGTTCGGCCGTGCCGGCACTTTAAATCTCGATTTTTAGTCTGCGAGAGAAGACGGAACGAAAAGAAGGCGAGAGAGGATGAGAAAGCGGGAGAGAGAGAAAGAAAGAGAGCAAGTGAAGAGAATGGAGAGAGAGTGCGCGTTGTAAGATCAAGGACGACGGCAATCTGATCGAGATCGCGGCGATAATAACGCATTCGGGAGCGGCGGTGGTTTGAAAAAGAGTTTGAAACCGCGGGTGATAGATAAGAAAAAATCAACTACGCGGCCGCGATAAGCATCGCGCCCGTGTGCAACGAAGTGAGAGGAGCGATTGCGGATAAATCGTACGCGGCGTACTGAAAACACGAGCGCGGCGCGATATTTAACCCCTTCGGGGCACCGTCGCCTTTTACATCTGTGCGCCCCTCCCGCGTGCTCGGCCTTTGAATAAAGTCCCGTCTTGAGACTGACCGGAATCGACGCGCGTCTGCGAAAAGACGCTCCGGGATCACCGTCTGCCGTTTGAGAGCCTTTTCCAATCGACGGTACCGCTCCGCACGAACCGAGACATCAAACAGCCGCAGCTGCGACGGCGAGACCGCCGGGGCCCCAAAGGACTAACTGTTTCGACCCGGGCGGCGACGTCGTGCTCCGTGTCTACCGCTCGCAGGTCCCGACTCGCATATCACCGACCCCCAAAGACTCTCATCCCGAGGCACGACTCCGACGAAGGTACCGTAACCTCCCGCGAGTGCATTTCCATATCCATGACTACACCGTAACGTGTGCTCGTCGACCACGCTGGAGATCGCAACGGCACTATGACGTCCCGAGCGGTTTCCTCAACCGCTAAGCCGAGGAAATCTCTCGCGACGCCCAGTTGGCATGGCAAAGCGAACCTCTTCTTCTTCTCTCTCTCTCTCTTTTCCTCTGTCTATCTTTGTTCCCTGCTTCCCTCACCTCGTTCTCTTTCTCTCCCGTTTTCTTTGCGGGCTGCGTTTCGCATTCCTCGAGCGCTCTAAGCGCCTCGATTCGAGTCATCGCCGAGAAGCGCCGTGACCCTGCCCGGGACTGCATTTCCATACCGTCGCCGTTGCGGCGGCCAGCGCGGCTTCGATTCGAGTCTGCGATGAGCCGCGACATACCGAACACGCATACACACAGCGGCATTAAGATATCCATCGGTCGAACCTTTTTCTCGCGGCCGAGCACCCCAGCCGGGGTCACGGGCCCGTTCACGGTCGTGAGACACCCCACAAAGCGACGGCGACGTCTCTCCGGTGCATACTCGTGACGGTTCGCTATCAATTGTTTTTGCCTTCGGTGCCCGTGCACCGTTCCTTCACCCCGATCTCTCGCCGGTCCTCACTCCCTCATCCTTCGTCCTCTTTTCTTTCCCTCCCTCTCTCTCTCGTTTTCACTCCTTCTCTTTTTCTCTATCTTTTTTTTTTTTGTCGCTCGGTCGCTTGCGCCGGCAACTCCGAAAAACTCGAACGCGACGTTCAATGGGCATTTCTCAACCGGCGTCACAGAGACATGAGTAAATATAATACGGTCTCCGCGTCTCTCGCGGGAACGGAAGGGTACGCTTTACAGAAAGAAATCGCGAGATCGAGCGGTAGGAGCGGATGTCTCTTGCGCTGTCAGACGATCTGTTTCTCTTTTCAACTGCCGTCATTGTTCGGAATCTCCTTCTTTGCCGTCCGATTTCATCTGTATTCTTGACGCGCGTGATAACGATAATTCTCATGCACAGACATTGTGGCGGCCGAGAAACAGGTCACGCGACACGAAAGTGAAAACAAACTACATGCAATCGTAAAGCGCGTTAAATCTTTCACCTACATGCGGTCGCTTTCCCTATTTTTTTTAGAGCTTGGCGACCTGCGAGAAAATCTAACGTGACAATTCTCCTGATAAAAAGAACACTCGATACTAATTGAGAAGAAAATACTTCGTTTATTACTCGTTCCAGATTCTACCTTCCTTCAATATTGATTAAACGACAGAGATAAGATTGATATCGCGATAAATAATTATCCAAACTTTGGTGCAAATAGAAAGCAGGAAATATTACATATAAAAATATTAGCTTCTTCGTAAAAGACTTGAAATAGGGTTTCGCAAACGGCGTCGATTTAAGAAAAATACATAAAACGAGTGAAGTTCGTGCCGCGTTATTTCTTCGAACGGGCAACTCGGACGAGGATAAAATAGATAGTCACAATAGAGGATAATTTGATAAAAATGGCAAAACGTCGTTCAAGGCTGCGATCGCGGGAACCAGGGCATCGTTACGGAACGCTCGCAATAATCGTTCGCTTTGAGAAGCGTGGAATGGGCATTTGCAACGGCGAGATCATTTCTAGCGGTACATCGCCGAGCCCGGCGTAATTTCCTTTCTCGAAAGTATCCGCACGTCTTTCGGTGGAAACCGACGAGCTATTCTTGCGGCGATTTTTGCCGGCGCGCGTAATGCCTCGCATCGTTTTCCACGACGGCTTCCTGCAACCGTGAAATTCATTTCGTCGAACAGTTACAAGTATCCTCCCGCGAGTTTGCAGTATTAAGTACCTGTGTTATTTCCCACGTAAATGCCTTATCGACGTGAAAGACGGTTCGTTTTCCTGCTGCTCGTTAATAGCGTCGGTTCGCGAATTAATTAGCTAAAATTAACGCATGGATTTTGATCATTTATGCGACAGACGTGACCGTGTTTCCAGCTCGTCGTCGAGCGAGACCTCGCGGTCCGCTGGTCTTAGCGAATTCTCGCCCGAGTCACGATTCCGTCTGACGTTGGGCGCCAGAATTGCGGGGAATTGATACAATCGGGGGATCTCGCGAGCCTAGGAGGTCCGGGACGTCCCTCTCGAACGTGCGGACGGTAACGGGCGCAGTTCGTTATCTCGTTCGGCGGTAGGCAGGAGTCTTGGCGCGGCAACAATCGCCGCGGCGGAAACTCGACACGAGGACATCCACTAGTGCCAACTCGGGGCCGCGAGTCAATTAATCCGCGTCGGTTCAAAACGCGGCCGCGCCTCTATGTACGCTTGCCTTTCCACGGTACACCCGGTACATCGTGCTGCACGGAAGCACGGCGTCGAGAGATGGCGAGGGAGATGAAGAGGACCCGCGATAGAGAAAGGCCAACGGGAAGAAAGAAAGGAAAGAGCGAGAGAAAAGAGGTCTCGCGTATACGTGGCCGCAACGTTGAAAAGGGTAGCCCGCGGAGCATAACCAAGTAGCCCACGACAATAAGCAGGGAAACGTTTTATTAATTGCCGAGATCTGTCAGTGTCTCCGGCGAGCGCGCTGCCATATTAAATGCCGACCGAATCCGACGCGTCGGGCAACTCTTGGCCAGAACGACGACGACCGGTGGCCGCGAACGTCCGAGGGCCCGCAACCGCGAGGTTCTTTCTGGGTATTACGTTTCCTCACGGTGAAAAGGGGAGGTAACGAACGCGGGGAGGAGAGCCCCGGGAACCGGTCCGCCAAGACGTACCAGACGGCACGAACCACCTGTAGATACGAGTGAATCCGCGCACCTATGGGTACGCGTCTATCGCGGGAAATTCTTCGATTCTAATCGGGCAAGTTCTTCGCGTCGTCTGGCATCGACCGTCGCCGCGGCGCGATGAAGGCGGCAGTAAGATCTGGACATTGTTACCTCCTCGCCGTTTGCTCAAAATAAAAAGCTGTTACTGAATACCGGAACTGCCTGCCCATAAATACGTCTTTTGCGATTGATAAGGCGAGGAGATAAAATATTTTTGATTCAACGGGGAGATTAACGTTACGTGTCTTGCGAAACTGCAAGCAATAACTTCTTTTTTTTTTTCTTTTTGCGATTCAATTTGTCGCGTCTGTCGCACAAATGATCAAGGCGACATTGCCGCCTCGGCTCTCGCTTAATTATTAATCGACGTGAAAAACAATAATGCGGTTGTCGCGAAGCTATGCCGAACGAGGATGCGAGGCACCGCGGTGTGTGCGCGTAAATGTGTGCTTACGTTCGGCGCATCGATCGCTGCGGATCACGCGAAAATTCTCGACGGTGTTTACCGTAATAGGCGCATAGAATATATCCACGCTAATTAGTATACTCGCGCGCGTAGGCAATAACCCTCATAATCCGAGGTCGCATCAGGTCGGCCGTAACTCAGACACGAAACGATTCGTATCGTGTTCTTCGCTCCTTTCGGTCTTTCCGTCTCTCTCTCTTTCTTCTAGCACCCTGCGATGCTGCGCTTCGAGATGTTCCCCGCGATGGCATTGTAAGTTCGTTCCCTTTTCGCGAAGCCGCCTCAAGCGTCCTAACGGCGCTGACGACCCGGGGTGACCATACAGTGGCGCCGGAAGCAAGACGCGCGGTGCTCCGACGGCCGAAAGGATCGAGAATCGAAGCGCGGAAAACGGAGCACGACAGGAGCGGGAAAAGCGCGGCGATCGATCGGTCTAGAGTGAGCATCGAGCTAGTAGCGTTTAGCGATCACGAGATATAGATTTGAGCACGAAGGCACGTGTTGCCTGCGGTGTTACCGCGTCGCGTTTCGTCGACGGTTGTAAGTTGGGCTCCCGTTAATAAAGTGCCGATTAATTAAAGCGAATAATTCTTTATCGCTCCTAGTTCAAGAGTCGCGTACTCAATCCGGAATTCCATCCTACGCGCATGCGAGGGAAAAAAAAAAGCTTACAGTATATACACGTTGCTGAATGTGCAGCGTGCAGATGCTTGCCGGCTAGAGACCTACCTCTCGCCGGAGAGAACGATCTGCCAGGAATGGATCAACGACCTCCGACACACGATGCCTATTTATGGGCGAGCAAGCTAGGCTCGATCCTCGCCAAAGAGGCGAGATGTTATGACATCCCGGGGGAACAATGGTGGCAACATTCTTATGTTAAAAGCACGACTCGAAGTCACTTCCATTTGCGTCATTTTCATCGAAATGCGCTTAGTCTTTGAAAGGCGAATAATTTATTAGAATTATTGTATAATTTTACGATAATTTAACGAAGGACGGAATCGTTCCATTGGGTTTTTTTTTTTCCCCCGTGGCTAAATCTCTTATCTTCCGGAATAGATGACGCGATATCAGATTAATCCACGCTATTTGATACCGCGCGTCTGCAGGATAATTCCCAAAAGCAATTCGCGATCGATAGCCGAAGGTGGAATTGTCAGAGGACACGGCGGTCCGATAATAACGCGTGGGAGAGCGGATCGGTGCCGGACGTTGAATAAGGAGGGAGAAAGGCGGACCGGGCGGAGGAAGATGAAACGTGACGGCGAAAGCGAAGCGCGGAGAGAGACTCGCTTTGGAACCGGGCTGGACTTTGATGTACTGTCAGGCAGACATCGTAAACGCATTAGTTCCCCGGTATATGCCGCGCGCCCGTGTATGTCTCTACCCCCCGCGCGATTCCGTTATAGACGTTACCTTCCTATCCGTCGTCCATCGGCGCGTCTCTGTGTTGCGCAGAAATACACGTACTCGTGGGAGCTGCGAGGGGAGACGGCGGCGGGACAGACGGCGCGGTTTCGATTCCGCGCAACAACATCTCGGTACACACCGCGCGCGGATGGGCAAAGCGTGGAGCGAGGGCGAAGTCGGACACAACACGGGGAGTGATCGATGTTAGATTATGATGCGGACGGTGCGCGCACCGGGAACGCCGAAGAATGTCCGGCTAACAAGGCTAACATTGGTTCAGTCGGTCGATAGTGTGCGCGGTCCCGTAAGACAGTGAGAGTACGTCTATCACGTGGAGGAACGTATGGCCTGAGCGCACACAATGCGCGAGTCAACCGAGGCCGCATAAAAAGCAGACGAAAAAAAGTCGCGAAATAAATTCTTCCGGATAAAATATTTCGATTATTTTAATTTTACTGTTTTTTATTAATTTTTTTATTTATTTTTTATATTTCTTTTTTTTTTATTTTAAGCCACAGGCTTCAAATGTTTGCGTTTCGAAACCGCGCGAAGTCGCGGCAATTCTCGCGTGAATCTCGCCGATTCTTATCGCCGCATCCATCGCGACCGAGATGGCAAAGTACGCGGAGGTTAATCACGATCGCAACTTTGATTCTACGGCTCCCAGCGGTTGTAGTATTGCCTTCCCCGGCGTACGAAGTCGATGCTTAGGCGCGATACGAAGACGGACACGTCTCGAATACGGGCTCGTAATCGATTTTCTGCCGATACACTGGGAGCCCGCGATACTATTGGGACCAAAAAAAAAAAAATTAAAAAAAATAAAAAACTGTATTAGTTTATATTCGATGATTATCGGTCGCAGCAATTAGGCGAGCGGCCACTCGAGCCACTTTACAGATCCGTGTACCATCGTGCTGCGAGGTCGGTTAAGCTGCTTCGCGATAAGACGGGACATAATGGGCACGGGCGAACAGAAGATGTAACGTAATCTCGACGCGCGCTACGCGGCGCGGAGGGCGCGGAGGCGCTCTTGGACACGAGAAAGGTGATCGATGTTAGATTGTAAACGCGAGCCGCGAGAATCGTAAAGAATGTTCGGCTAACAAGGCTAACACGGGCCCCTCGCCGTGGCAATACAGTCGCGAGCATCGTCCGGGAAATAACAGCGCGATTGTATTCATAATAGATATCGAAGGGGCGACCCGGCGTGAACTCCGCGCGACTCTACCTGGACGCGCGGGGTCACGTCAATCAGCGGGGTCCGAGTGGATGCTGATCCGCTCGCGATCGCTGAAGGCGATTTGATAAAGTGCTCGTTACTACGTGACTCGGTGGTCGTCCCTTCAGTGGATCGTCTTACCGATACTAGTAGCGACGTTAAGAAACGTGGGGAACGATCAATTCATTGGGAAGCGAAGGGGGCTTTCACGAGGATGCTCTTGCAGCTGTAGACGTTCGGAGAATTTAAGTCGCGACGAAAGTTCGCAGGAATAATAAAAATAAAACGTAACAGCCTCGCCGCCGATCAGCCTCGCGAAAATCACCGCTTTATTCGCAAAGCATGAACCGGAGAACTTTACTGGGGCCACTGAATGCTTTTTTTCTCGCGCGCTTTGCGTAACGGGAAATACGCAGGGTTATAAAATTAATTTATAATAATTTATATACGTAATTAGTATACCACGTCGAAGTTCGCGGTGAGTGAGAGCGATAAATATCTCTCATAACTATTAAATTGAACACGCTATAAAGCTGGGAAAGAAATAGTACGTCGGATAATAACGTGATAAGGTCGCCGTTTAATTGGAGGAATCTCCTGACCTTACCTGCGACTCTAACTTCGCGCGAGACCGCGCATCAATCAACGATGATAAACGACAGACTCGATCCATCCGCGTTTCATGACTCGCTATCATGTCGCCGACGATTCTTCGATATACCGGCAGTTAACCCGCGTGTCACTTTAAACCAGTCGTGAGTCAGCGAGTTCGTTCGAATGTGTTAAAATGCACCTTATCAATTATTATCTCGATACCGAAAAAACCGCGCGTAAATTTCTAATTAGTCAGCTTTACCCATACCGCGACTTCGCTTAATCTTTTCGAAAACTGGTGATAAATCGCCGGCGAACAGCGCGATATAAATGTACGTATTAATATCTTGGAGAGATCTGCACAATAATCTACGACTTGACGCATCGATTTGAAACGAGCCGCTTCGCAATCCCGCCCGCGAGTTCATCCCGGAGATTGCGTCGTTGATCAATGGCCGTGGATCGCGACGCGATTTATTCGAGTTCGGCGAAGCCCCGTCTGTCGAACCCGCCGGTTATTAATTCGTCCGCGTTTACGGAGTCGCGAAAGTATCAGAGCCGGGGGCACAGACCGCTAACGTATCGCCGGGCCGAGCGTGACGTTTCGTGTGCCACGCGAGCAGGCCGCCGCATCGATCAGCGATCGCGGAAAATGAAGACGTGACCCGCGTGATTCCGACGGGGCTCGGTATTGATCCCTCGGCTCGCTAACAGTTGACTGTACGCGCTTATCACGGCGCCGCGAGTCGTCGAGCGAGAAGGCTAAAACACCGCGAGATTTATTCACCTGCGCGGATACGAACGTGCCTGCAGAAGGCGAAGACCTAATAACGGTAAGCGGCCGCGTTATGTTTGCCGTGAAAATCCGGGGTTAACGAAATGGCGCTCGAGCGGCGCCTCTCTCGCGTGACCGCGGCAGGGAAACCCGGGAGAATCACACGTCGGTCGATGATTATGGATGACGCGGTGATACATTAGCGATCAGCGTATTATCTTCATCTTTGATCTCCTGGACTTGTAGCCGTTAGTCTGTGACATGTATACTTGCGCCGTGATTAAGCGAGCGAATGGGAAACGTATTGCCGTTTCAAAGCATCGGCGGATATTCAATTCATTTTCATCTAGACAAGACTAAAGGTGAATTCTATTAAATCGTATCCCATTGCACAACGCCAGCACGTGATAAATCGCGCGAGCGTTAGGTATATATTTATTGACAGATACCGAAGGGATCATTCCAATTTTATCAATGCCGGTCCCGGTGCTTTCACGAAAAGACCATTTCGCTGAAATCGTTGCGTCAGGTCGGTGTAATATTTCCCGATGTATCAGCGAGACAACAAGTTGAAAGGCGACTAACGAGCCGCCTATTACCAGCAAAAATCGCACTACTGTAAACAGCATATATTAAATTACCGGCATTATGAGTCCCGTACGACTGACGGGATACCGAATGAGTTACTAACAAATAGGGTGTCAGCTCTCCCTGCTTCGTTCAAGTAGCAGACGTCGCTCGCGCATCGACCGTCCGAGTTCGGGCATCGAACACCATCGAC
Organism: Cardiocondyla obscurior; assembly: GCF_019399895.1. Taxonomy (NCBI): domain Eukaryota; kingdom Metazoa; phylum Arthropoda; class Insecta; order Hymenoptera; family Formicidae; genus Cardiocondyla; species Cardiocondyla obscurior. The sequence continues at coordinate 2,301,098 of NC_091880.1, read as the reverse complement.
TCGTTAGCTGTTAATCTCCGAGCCACGTATCTAAAGCGGGATTCGAGCGTAGTAAACGTGATTCATCGCGAGAAACTCGGCGGGACTGCGCGAAATCGGCAGCGGTGCCTTCTGTTCGCACACGTCGAAGAAATTCTTATTGTTGGAATACGCTTGTAAAGCTATTGTTAAAAAGAAAAAAAATCCCCGGCGTTGCAAAAATCCCGCGCGACCGTTACTGGTCACTAACAGACAACGAGTACGATATTGTAAAAAAAAAATTTGAGTCGGGGAAAAAAAGAAAAAAGAAAAGTCGCATCGATAACATAGCGTAATATATAGTGCAATTAAATCAAAACAATAGAAACGATCGGAATTAATAGTAGGAGGTTTGGTGTAGAGCGTTAAGATGCTAGCGTTGAAGACGAAGAATTCCGAGTTCGAAACCGAGTATCTCCTCTATTTTTCCGTCGCCTACAATACCGTTATGCGGACGGATATACACGTAGCGAGGACGTTCTTGCCGTCAGTAAAAACTCCGCAAGTCGAGAAATCCCTTTCTTGCCGCGGACGCACCGTTAAATAGAAATCTACATGGGCGCTGATCGCCGGCGACAGCGAGCAGGTGAGGGACAGCAGAGGAGGACGCCCGATCGCGGAGGAAATGGTGGGCGGGAGGCAATATTGTGAGGAAATTACGGGGCCGAAGAGAGGATCGCGTCGAACGCGCGAGAAAGGGACGCGTGACTGATGGCCCGCGACAACGGCCGTTCCCTCGACGCGGAAGGGCCCGGTTGATTTTTCACCAGGGTTTCCAGTCCCGAAGCCCCGTCGCTTTTACCGTTACTTCTCGGCGTATTAATTGCTATCACAATAAACACACGTCGCGCACGGTCAGCGGGTAAGAAGGCCGGATAAGCGAACAACGGAAGATAACGGGTCTTAATTTGATTGCTGAGATCTAGGTATTGACTATGTGATTCGGCAGTAGATTTTTAGACTCGCGATACCTCTTCGAACTTCGCATTTGACATCCTCTCGGTTCCTGTACCGCGTTTTCCCTATCGCGTCTTAATTATCGTCGTCTCAACGTTTTACAAGCAGCGCAAAGACGTGCATCCGCGGCAAGGGAATGCGCGAGAGCGGGAAAGGGAGGGAGGGAGAAACGAGAAGGGTGGGTGACAAAAAATTACAAGCTGGTGATCCCTCGTGGCTGGGACGCGCCGTTAATTAGACAGTCGTAGGGACCGCTTCGGCCGGACTGACGCGGAAGGGGAAAGCGAAGAGGCGGGTGGGCAGGAGGACGAGATGAAAGTGATAAAGAACGTAAGAATGGCGCGTGAGCCGGAGTCCTGTGAAGGAAGAAAGGGCGGTCGTCTCGGAGGCGAGGGGACTGGGCCCGCAAAGGCCCGGGCACCGTCGGCCGCGACCGATGGACGCGGGCCCGTTTCGGGCAGTTACCATAAACCATAAATAACTGGACGGGGGCATAAAAGTGCGCATCTACCCTCTCATTAATTTGATTAAAAAGGCTGTAAATTAGCAATTTCGCTAATTGCGGCGTCACGGTTTCTTTCGTCCGCCGCGTTTCGATATAGCGCACGAGAAAGCGACGGGGAGGCGGGAGAGAAAGAACGGGAGAAAGAGGAGGAACGGCGCGGAAGAACGAACGCGAGAGATTAAGCAAAAAGGGACCGAAATCGAGGATGGAAAAAGATAAGAAAATACGGAGCGCGAAAAAAAAATTGTGGTAACGTTAATGAGCGGCCGCTGGAAAGAAAAAAGTTATAAATTGCGCCGATCGCGAACTAACGGAATTTGAATGCCTCGAGATGCATCACCTAATACACGTATACGTTTTCCTTAATAACGTGCCATTATAGTTCTTCTTTCTAACATGTTTACGCTGTTAGAAGACACGCATCGTATTATAATACATATATATATTTTAGTAAAAATATTAGATGAACCAGGTAAGGTTCAGAAGTTTCATCATAATAGCGCGTGTAAATCTCTCGTACTCTTGCGCGGTAATAACGTTATAATATTTACAAGCATCGGCTTTTAACACCGTGTACCGCAACGATTCGAAATAACATAAATGAGATTCACACCTTGTTTCATCCTTCGATTCAATGCTATCTAGCTTTTGCATCGATAAAATCCTTCCCGTAACGCAGCAATAAAAAGTATTTAAGAATAAAGAAAGACATATCTAATAGCGATCTAAGATGCGTATCTCGGCGTCATTAATTACAATTTTAATTGCAAATTTTTTTTCCCTCTTCAAAATATGCGCGCAATTTACACCTTGAAGCCGAAATTTGCCGCGATATTTCCTGGCTCGCTTGAAAAAAGCTTCTCCCGTAATTAAATAATTTTTCTCCGAAGAAACCCGCCGGCTGTCGGCGGCAGTAATAACGATGCGTTTTCATAAAATCCCACCTATGTGTTTGCACATTGCGGGCATTCCGCGCGAGTAAGGGCCGTGCTCTCGCCGGTGACAACACAATCCGCTGGTACATGCCAGAATTTCCCAGAGGCTGGAGCGCGAGCGCCAAAAAGCTCGCTGTAAAATTAAGTCTGACGCGTCGGCGAAATACCGAGCGAAATACCGCCGGCCACGCCGGATGGAAGCAGCGGGAGGGCAAAGGTTCGGGGTCCGAGAGAGCAGGTGATCACGCCCACACCTGCACGCCGACGACGCTTCACACGCGCGGAATAAAAGAGCGTTGCACGTTCTACGTGAGTGCGTGAACCCGTAAGTCTGACTTCGCGTTTCGATGTGAAAATAGTAACGCACTGTGCGCGCTCACGGCCTCGTTTCTCTCCGCGAAGCGACAAGAAATATCTTTTACGTCAGAATTAAATGTACAGCTTCTATTAATTTGATATCATATTCGTTATCGATTACGACTAAAGAGAGAAGAACGTATAAAATTAGTACAAATTTCCTATTATTTTACTTCGACGTTCATTTGTAGCTAGAATTTAACGATATGGTGAAATTAATTTGTATATAACCGAGGCTGAGTCGAAATGAGGCTAATGGAATTTATCTTATATTTTTATTGTTAATTATATGTATAAATGGTTGTTGCGCTCCGGTTTTCTAGCTCAGAGCTGCGTTTTCATTCGAGTCTATTAAATCTTGCCCACATATTCCAGTATTTTTATTAATATGCGATTCGCGCATGTTGAGAAATCCTGCCCACTTGAACGCACGAGATACTCGCCGAGGAAATTTAACGCGCGTAGAGGTTCGGTATTACGAACGCAGTAGCAAACGAAACGGCGCAGGGAGATAAAAGTTAAAAGACCGCGCGGATATACTCGCGAGACTCCGCAAACCGGTTCCAGGGCGATAACAACAATTTCATGGCCATCGGTGAAAATTGCGCGAAAGAAAAATGCCGTATGGTCGTAAAAGATGTAAAGATCTCAAAGAGGAGGCTGCAGCCGGGACTCGCTCGTAATATCGGCTTTGAAATTGTCTTAGTCTCTAACTTTGCCGGGTTTCCCTGCCGTATTTCACTTTTGAAGAAGAGTTTCCTTATTGCGTACTGTATCAGAAATTTGCGCCGATAGGAAGTTATTAAAATTGGATTTTTCTCTATTTTCTGATACATTTAACGTACCTCTTTTTTCATATTTTTTATTTTAAAGATCACGATTCACGTGCGAAAGGAAAAATAAAGACAAAAATTATTGTACTATCGCTGCATCATATTCCTCGTGCAACAACTCGCGCATAACAAAACGACGTACTAACCGCGCAAAGTATGCACGTTACATAACTCAGACGGACCTTGCACTCGAAGCGGCCCGCAGATGTTTCCGATATCGAAATAACATTACGATATCCGCGGGACGTCGATAATGGGAAGCTCCAAAAAGCTGTTGCACAATGACCGGCCGATACGCGGGGCGGTGGAGAGGGGGTGGGATTATCGTGACGTATCGGTCGTATTCCGCTCGAGAAAGAAAAGAAAAAAGAAAGGACGGTCTTTACCGCTGCGGCCGGGGAGCAGAACGCCCCTCCGATTCGATCAGATACAAGAAGGGCCGCAGGACCCCTTCTGTGCGAATGCGCAAGGTAATGTCGGGGAAGATCACGAGACGACGGAGGTAAGGAGGATACGTACGAGATCGTGCGGTCGACAGAGAGGAGACGAGCCCGGGACTGACGATAGGAATGTTTTCTGGCTCCGATACCGAGAGGCACGAGTGAACGGGAGGGGAGGAGGGCGAGAAAAAAAAAAAAAAATAAAAAAAAATAAAAGAGGAACCCCGTGCGTATTTATAGGGTTACTTTGTCAGAGTTATTCCAGTACCGGCCGAAAGTCGAATTGGTACTGTCGTCATCTCTTCCGTCGCGATCTTTTATCAAAAGCTCTCACGCGGCCCGCGCTCATATTTTTCCTCGCATCCACTCGAGATTTCTTCTCTTTTTTTTATTTTTTTTTATTTTATTTTCTTCCTTTTTAAAGCGTCGTCACGTTACTCCGGGAAATATGACGCTATTTAGGAAGCGCGGTAAAAGCGGCTTATTTCATTCGCGTAATAAATGCCGCCGGGAATATGCCCACCGAAAGGTGTAACGGGTAATTGTGTCGGGACAATTACCCGCGAATGTTTTAACAGCACGGCGTGAAACTTTAAACGATGCGTCGTTCAACCTGTTAATTCTCGCTACTGTCTATTTAGGGTTATTGGAATTCATATAAATACAAGTGGCTTCGACAGTTTATTTCGAGCAGCGTCTTATTTCTCAATTTATAACCATTTGCGTATTAACTTCGACGTATCATGAAAGATTTCGTTGTTTATACCAGGAATAATACTATTAGTCTTTTTTCTAAAAATGCTATAACGCACTTATTATTCATGCGGTTACTTGACTATTTCGGCATGCGAATTCGACAAGCAGCTCACGTCCGTCAAGTGCAGTTAAAGTTTTCTCGCGTTTTTCTAATTTTTGAACGCGCGGAATAAGAGGTAACCGAGAGGCCGCTGTTCGCAGTAAAAGTCTCGTCGAAAGAAGAATACGCGGCTCCCAGGTGTAAGATGTAATAGTCCTCGACCGACCTCGTTTATCGGGCAACGCGGCAAGAACGAAATAAATGAATAGCTAAGGAGAGCAAAGAGTAAAGCAAGAGGTGGCAAGACCGAAGGCAGAGCTCGCGGGAAGAAAAAAAAAAAAAAAAAAAAAGAGAGAGAGATAAAGACGAAAAGCAGCTAGCCTTTCTTCGTCATCATCGTGTTTCTCTTCTTGCTTTTCCCCCCGCGTCGTCGTCCTCGTCGCCGTTGTCGTCGTCGTCGTCTTCATCGCGGTTGGAGGGGCAGACGGGAGACATCAAAGAAGGCGACATATCCGTTCACACTCAATGCTCATATGTGTTCTCTCCTGTTCCCGGCTCGCTCGCTCGTGGACCGTGTCGCGCGCGGTGGTGTACGGGTTTGTGCACACGTACGCACACGTGCAGCTTCCAGCGCGCGGAGAATATGGGTAACTCCGGTCGGCTGCGGGTCCGCGAATAACACGTGACTACCATAATGCGGCTGAAGGCGTCTTAATAAAATGAACTTGTCATTCCGAAACGGCTAACCAGCCTTCGGTCCAGCCACCTCTGTCCCATCAGACTCCGAGAGAGCACGTCCCTTCCCTTGCGCCGCCTGCCTCTTCGCGCTCGCGAACCCTACTCAAAGTCTTTCCAGCTTCCTCCATCCCAGGGCCCTCCACGCCCTCCGGCTTTATTTATACCTCGTTAAATTAGCGCCGATTGTCGATCTGCCGCGGAGGACACGTACGACCGCGCTGTTCGTGTCTCCTTCGCCCGGTGACACCTTGTCGCGTTCCGCGTGTCCCATTCTGTCGATAACATCGTCGTATCGACGCGCAAACCGACCGGCATTTTTAACTGCTAAGTATTTTGGGAATGTCGCTACAGTGTTGGAACAATTAACACCTAATTCACGCGTAACACCAATTTTTTTTAGATAGATAGATAGAGAGAGAGAGAGAGAAAGAGAGAAAAAGAGAGAATAGAATAGATTCTTTTCAATCGAATAATTTTTTTAATAAAAAAAGTAATAATATTGAAGCGAAATTAGCAAAAAAATCTACAGAGAAAATACGAAAATTAAAGAAATTTAATAACTAATATACGTTTATAGAAATAAAAAATATATCAGCTGATTATCGCAGTTAGAAGACTCGGGGAAAATAAAAACTATCAATCAGAAAAGATTGCGATCGCGCGACAGTTTGAGGGCCATAAAATTTTCGCGCGTGCGATAAATCACAAGTCACGAGGTCCACGGACGTCGACGGAGAAGGGAACCGGGGGGAAACAGAGAACAGAAAGAACGATAGGTACATCACGACGGCCGCGGAGAAAGGGCAGCCACCCAGAAAAGGGCAGCGGAGCACTTGAAATGAAAGGGCGAATGGATGCGCCTAGGTAAGCGCGCAAGAGACACGTAAAGACATTCATCTCATTCAAGGTAGGCCTTAAGTCTCTGATCAGATAACGAATGTACACTCCTCTCTTCGTGAAACTCTACCGAGGCGACGTTCTCTCGCTCTTTCCGACGCGCGCTTCGCGTGGCGTTCCTCTTTTTCTCATTCCGGCCGTTTACCATCTTCCACTCGCTTCCACATTTCTCTACCGCGAGCCAGCCGGTACATTGCATTCGACGTCTTTCGGGAGGGCGTTCTCAAACCATTCAATTCCAGAAGGACTCCGAAAATAACCTCTGACCTCTCTTTGCAACGCACGAACTCGTACACGAAAAAAAAAAAAAAAAAAAAAAAAAACTACGCTAAGAATCACTATTGTGTTACAATAATCCCGAATCATTTTTGAATCACAGTTTAAATGGCTGACAATGGCTAGCCGTAATATTAAATCTTTAATTCCACGATGGGCGACTAGTGGTATTAAATTTTCTCCGTGAGTCTAAATATTCTCAATAAAAAAGATAGAGAAGTATGAAACGTTAACGCTGAAATTTCTGTCCATCTGTCGCGAGCGTAGACCGCGACGCCGAGGAACAACGACGGCGAACGTCGCGATACGCGTCGGAGAAGATCTCCTCCTATTTATCAGCTGATTTATAGCGTAATTATCCGACCGGCGATTGCGCGGGCTTTAGGCGATGGAAAAGATAGCCACGTCGACGAGATTCCAAACGTTTCTATCGGGACGAACGCAGCTTGGGAATATCGCGTTCGACCAATCGCGTCTCTTCGCGTTTCGTAAATTCCGAATGCGCGTTCTGAACTATTTATGCGGATGCGGGCGAGCCGGAGTCGTCTCCGCTCGAGACGATATTCGGTGATTTATTTGAATACAAAAATAATTTTTAATATCAAATTTTCTCCGTGTAACAATGCTTCTAATCGTACTGTTGGATATATATTTATTAACTCGACAACAAGCAAGAACAAATGTCAAATTAACCGCGCAGCCGAAATACTTGCCGATTATCGGGGGGCGATCGAATCTATCGGTTCTCCCCCGCCGGGTGCCGTTTATTAAAAGAACAATTCAGGAAATTTATCTGTTGATGCTGATTACATGACAAAGCAGGGAATGACACGCTCGCGGCAGAAGTTCGTACAGTTTTTAGAATTCATTAGTCATCGACCGCGTTACCCCGCCTCTAATTATAGCCTTCGAAGACCAGGACTCTGTACGTTCTCGATTATTATCGAACAGATGACATAAGTGATGTCAGATGCGAGCGCAATTTGTTCATTTCTTTCTCGGGCCCAAATCTAAAAAGAGGAAGAGAGAGAGAGTCGGAATCGTGCGCGCCGGCATTCTCCGTGAGTTAATTCTGTCCGCGCGATAAATAATAACTCTTAATGGAACGCCAGCACGCGATCATAAACAACGCGCATTCGCCTGTTTGATCTCGCTTAATGTGACGATCGTGTCGCGCGGAAATCCAAGAAGATCCGGAGGAACCCTTTCGAGAGCCCGGCGGCGCGGAAACATGCGTTTCGAGGTGTCCTCTGCGTTTTTTCGACTTCCCCTAAGTGAGTGCCGGCAAATTAAGAAACGGCTAAGCACTTTAGGCTGCCGAACGTGCATGAGCCGGACTCGTGCGTGATCCCCGAGCCCTTCTCTCTCCGAGCTTAGCGCACCAGTTGCCCACAATAAATACGCGGTGGATAATTTCTCATCGGACTCACCCTCCACTTATTTGAGAACGCGCTGCTAATGTACCAAATGGCGAAAAAAAAGAACAAAAATATATATAACATTCAAATACCAAACTGTCTTCCACTTTAATTTATATCTAAATCAATATTGCGAGACCCTCTAATTTTAATTACGATATTCAAATTAGCGCCGCAAGAAATACTGTCTGCCGCGGTTGGAAGTAGAATTCCAAATTTTTAGATTTTTACTAATTAAACGGTCTAAATTTCTCGCTTACTCATGTCGGAAAGCCCCGCCGAAATGAACGAGACGTGCAATCGTGAGCGGCCGATCGTAACTGTAACGCCGCGCGTCCGCGCGCGTTTTACGACGCGGTCCCGCGCGTCTTTTACGAGTACATAAAGGCGCGTGTGCGACATTTTTTCTAACAGCCGCGACGACACGTTTTCTCCATCTCCGCCCAGGTGATTCACGTGAATGTAAACCGACGTTGGATTTTTCTGCATTCGCCCGGGCGATAACACGCGCGCCCATTGTTTGAACGGGCCGAATACACGGAACAAATTGTGCCGTCGTTAGCGCCGGGATCTCGGAGGTCGACGAGATAAACGAGGCGGCTTTTAGCGCCTTATCTAACCGCGAGAACGTCGCGGAGAAGCCGTACGTGCCGCAGTTAACGATCGAGACGATCTAAGAATGGGAGTTTAAAGAACAGATAGCACAAAGACGCGATTTAGCAGCGAATAAGAGAAAAAAAAAATTAAAAAAAAAATAGCAAACGTTCCTTTGTTCGCACTTTTGCATCGGTCTTATATATTGACGAACGAAGTCATTTGTTACATCTCGATTCGCGTTTTAATTGACCGCATCTTGCAATTATTATTCGCGCGCTCGTAACGCCGCATAGTACTTTCCTTTTTAATTCGTCGCATTACGCTTTTACGTCTCATTGTGCCGGGCATTATTTTCTCATCGCACGGGGTACCGCTTGTGGAGCATAAAGGCGGTATTTAACGACGCATCGGTCAGAGTTCGCACGGCTGAAGTTACGCAAGCGAGGAAACCTTCCTGGTCTCGAGCGTTGCCTCGTAAAGTAGTCGAAAGAAGTGATAGGATATGCCAAGGCGTTTCGATTTACATCGTTTTGTTGCGTGGAAAAAAAAATTCCTAATCGATCGGCGTACTATGATCGATTGACGGCCGGGCGTTAAAAATTCACCGTGATACAAGTCGGCGAGTAATTAATTCAGAGAGCCCAAAGAATCCGATCACCGCGCGAGCTAATTGATACTAATTCGCTCATTGTAACGTCACGTTGATTAATAACTCCGGCAAAGAATTGCAAAAGTGAGCGAAAAAAGCGTTCTCGAATTCTAAGAACGATTGCGGAGCTCTACTCCGCATTGTTCTCGCACGGCGGCAATTAGATAGCGTACTTTTAAAGGATCAGCTTCGCGGGGCCACGCCCGCAAGTTTCTTAATACCGTCGGATTGATGATTACTTAGAAGTGAATCGGTTCATGTGTCGAGATCGTAATCTAGCCGCGATGTTTCCCGAGAACGGAGCCGGCGGTATCATCGCCGCGGCTCGAATCGCGGCGATAAATCCCGCCGCGGAATTCCACGCGAATCTGTCCTTCGTTCGGGCCTTCGCGTCATTATCATTAAGGCGTGAAAGGCGCGACTAAGCGAAATATACGCAGGTATATACGAGTCGTGCCGCAGAAACGCGGGCGAAATCGCTCTCGGGCGCGATCTGTTCGCGCACTCTATTACCACCGGCGCATTTGGCTCATTCTACATTAATCGCAGGCAGTCGGTTGCGACTCGCGTCTGTCAATCAGTGTAAAATTTTATAGGTAAAGCTCGATGCCGGCTGCCGCGAGTCGCAACCGGTTGCTTGTAATTATTGAGCGCTTTGCTATTTAGTAACACAAGTCGACGCAGGCCCCAGATTTTTTTTTTTTTTCAATATTTAATAAACTACGCAGACAATTAATGACCGCGCGATATCGAGCGCACAGTATTTATATAACGTGGGAATACGTCTTCGAAACGAGATCGGTGCGTGCGCGGCCGTAGGAATGCACGATCGGGGGATCTCGGCCGCGTCGCTCGAGGAAATGCTCGTCAAAGGAGTCCTCTTGCTCCTCCTTTCCCTCACAACTCGTCCGACAGTACAATAGGATTACAATGTCGCTACACCGCGGCGATGCAAATTAAGAGCTAATGGCGTTTTAAGTATAAGACGCGCCTGCTAAACGCGATAAATGCGCGATAAATCGTTCGTATCCGTTCCGCTTTGGGCGCCGATATAATAATAACAGCGACGGGTCTGTTTAATGGTAGTAAAACTGCAGATACTCGGTTTCATACGTGGGTCGCGGGGCGACGGATTGAAAATTAAAAAACCTGCTCGCCGAGGCGTTCAAACCTAATTCCAACTCGCTCCAGTGACTTGTCTCGCGCGCCAGGAAGCGGTCACTCGTACGTCTAATCGTGGCAGATCTTTCTGGGACACGGGTTTTCGGCTTTAATTCGTTTCACTGTTTCCTTCTCTATCAGTCAGTTGCAATAAACGTAATATCGCGTGGTCTTACGAAAACCAATTCGTGTCGGTTCGATTCACCTTCTTCGAACCGAAATTATGCTCGTCAGTCTTGTTTTTTTAATAATTATTATCTTTATCAGTCTAATCGTAAAATCTTTAATCATCGGAGCGGCTTATATTTACCGTTAGTTCTTTTTTCTTTTTTTTTTTTTTTTTAAAGAGAAACTGCGTGACACGTAGCTAATACAAGGATGTTTACACGACGAGGCGTAAATATGTAACCGCTCCCCGGGCAGAAAAAAACTCGCTCACACGTGATACTCGCCGGCAGTCAGAAATCTGGGCTCCGCGACGGCGATCCGATCGCTGTAAAAATACGATAAAATATTCAGCCGACCGCTGAAGGCAGCCGATATAATGGCCCGCGAAGTATCCGGTTACCCTGGCGGGATTTCGGGCCGGCCCGGCCGGATTCTTGCCCGGTCCTTTTGTCGTGCACTCGCGTGCGTCTCCTCGCGCGCCATTCTGAAAGCGTTAACGAGCGAGGGAGTCCGAACCGGCCGTCGCATCGGCGTGCGTGAAACTTTCACGCGTTTTCTAATCTCCGGGGGGTGGGACGACGAGGAACGCGGATTATTGGCGCGGTGCCCCGCTAATTTCGGCGCGTGTTGCACTCGCTGGTGGCCCCTCGCTCACGGGCGTGCATACAGGTTGGCCTTGGATAGTGGCCTTCGAGTCGTACGACGTGAATCCGCTTATTTTTTATCTTTCCTTTTTCTCTCTTTTCGCCTTTGCCCCTCGCGAACCTCCCCCCCCGTCACCGCGGCTCGCTCCTGTTACGTCGACGTCGTCGGCCGGTAGGCTCGAGGAGGGAAGGGGGACGATCTGTCGGGGCGGCGGGAAGAATCGCGCGGATCCTAGAGCGACAAGGAGATGGACGACGTGGAAACACGTCGGGGATCGCAGCGAAGAGAAATAGCGGACCGAGCGCGCTGCCTCTCGACGAGGAGATCGAGAGATCTCGTTTTCTCGGAACCCGGCTAGCCGACACGGACCCTACAAAGCGTTTCTACTCGTTCGATATTCCGAAATCGCCGTACTCGTTTTGTCGCCCGACGAGACTTCGGCGCCTCTCCGAGGCGCGTTAAAAAGGCTCGTTTTTGCGCGCACCGGGATCGGATGTAGCGAACTAGGCTGCGGCCGCGCGTCGGTGCCGATTGACGAGTCCAGAAAGGAAAACGTTTCGCGCGATTCTGTGTACCCAACGCATATCTCGATCCTGGATCTAATCTACAAACGTGTTCTAGCCTTTGTGAATTCAGAAACAGACGCTTCCAACGACGTTTAACACTTCGAATTAACGATTTCTTTCTAATTTACATAAAAAATTTAGAGTGCTTTTCCAAGAAATGGGATATTAAAACGATTAACCTCATTAAATCATCAAATAACGAACGCAGCTTCAATGTAAATTTGATGCAATCGTTAAACCGTGCAGAAATACGAATAAGAGCCATTTCGCATTCCGTCGATAATTAGAGATGATTTTGAAAGGCAACGGCTTTCCCTATTTCTACGCGTAATTAAATTTATCGATTAAGAAATCGAGATGTAATGCTATGAAATCAGAATTCAACGATCTGCAACCATCCCGATAAATAACTTATTCAGGTATAACGTTACTGGAGCATTCAAACATCACGTCACAAAATTCGCGAATGTACTAATTACGATATTGCATAATTATGTATTTCGGGAGTAAGGTAATCTGTGCGAAATAGACGCCGTAATCATCACAACAAACTTTGCGCCTAATGAGCCGTCAGCGGGGAGTCATTGTTTCCGCGTGGAAAACCCTCCGGGGCTTATTTTCCCATTTTCAGGGCGTCTTTTTATTCGATAACGATCAGATATCTTCCGGTGAATGTTTTTTTATTAAAAAAATTTTTTTTATTTACAAAAATTACATTTTAGAAATTTTACCGTATTAAAGATACAAAGAGCGCGCGTCATTAGATTCGGACATTATTTAATTAAATTAATTTCACTTACCTTTGCATTTTCCGGATAGATTAGATTAGGTTAGGATTTTTTTGCATCCTTCCTTCCTTCCTTCCTTCCCTCCTTCCTTCCTTCTTTCTTTCTTTCTTTCTTTCCTTCCTTCCTTCCTTCCTTCCTTCCTTCCTTCGGTGGCAGAAATCTGGATCCTCCTGACGTCATGTAGCACTCCAAATTACTGGACAATATATTACTTCGTTCTGTCTTTTTTTATAGTCACTATCACTAACACTATCACGCGAGAAACGAACGACCGGTGGTTTATCGCGGCGATTTTTCGCGATTAAAATTTAGAAGCGCGACGAACGAATATTTGTTGTAGAAATGTTCACTCCCGATATTCGTAGCGTTGCATACGTCTGCCGGGTCTTCCACTCGAGTCGTCCTTAACCTCAACAAGATACTGTCCATGATGTTAACCAAAGTCCTTTTAATTCTTCGATCGATTCCCGTCGACGAAATGAACGATGTCGAGAGCTTGAGCGAAGAGCGAACGAAACGGGCCGCGATACGGAATGTCACCCACGTACTTGATCTTCCTCGAGTTCTTTAAAAATCACTCGAACGAAACGATATGAGAATCCCGGCCGCGACGAAGATGACGGGCGAGGTGCGAATCACTTCCCGCTCCTCCCGCGCAAAGGCAGTTACCGGAACTTGCCGAAAAAAATCATAATGGGAGCCGGAGCTCGGAAATGCCCGACGCAAATCCGGCGAAATTCACGTCGGACGTCCCGCGCGCGGCGCTGCGCCCGTGACGTCACATTGTCGTTCAGGAGCATTTTTTTTCGAAGCTCGAAACGGAGCACAGACCGACGAGCGGGATAACTCAGACGTGCACAAAATGATTGTCCGTTCCCGAGTCGACAACGTCGACACTTATTTGTATGCGAAAACTTCCCACTCGCGGTCGAAAATACGCGATAATTGCGGAGCGGTCAACAACACGTTCGCGCGCCCGAGGCTCCGCAACTAGACTGAAGGTTACCGTTAGAGATTTCGGCCCTTGGAGGAAGTGAGACTACCGCGTAGAAAAAAGTGAGACAGACGATAGAGTCGATCGCGAATAGCGCGCTGTCCTTCTCGCACCGAGTTCTCGGAAGCGTCGAGGCTCCGCAACTAGACTTCAAATGACCGTTAAAGATTTCGGCGCCTGGAGGAAGCGAGAAAACCGCGTAATAGCGTGCTTTCCTTCTCGCACAGAATTCTCGGAAGCGCCGAGCTCGACTCCGAGCTGGACAACTGCAAGTCTGTTTACATTTTTTTATGCGCTGGTCGAGCTCGAGGCTTCCTCCACCAAAACAAATCGTCGTGCTCGATGCTCGAGCAAATTATTTTGCTATTCCGAGGTTTCGGCCCTTGGAGGAAGCGAGACAGTCGATAGAGACGATCGTCACTAGCACGCTGTCCTTTTCGCACAGAATTCTCGGAAGCGCCGAGCTCGACGCCGAGCTGGACACCTGCAAGTCTGTTTACATTTTTTTATCCGCTCGTCGAGCTCGAGGCTTCCTCCACCAAAACAAATCGTCGTATTCGATGCTGGAGCAGATTATTTTGTTATTCCGAGACTCAGCTGTGATTTTCGAGCTCCTAGATCGTCGTTATAAGACTCTGAATCGAGCAAGCCTCAAAAATAATTGTAATTAAACGTAGTTTTATAATTCTAAATAAATACGATTAAATAATTATACATATAATTGAGTTTATCATATTTATCGCTAGAAAAAGAATACTTCGAACATATTATATTATTCTCTCAACGCACGCACACTCGCACACCTGCGATCTTAGCCGCGTAACTCGATACGCCTAGCTCTAATTATAATTCTACCCGCAAAATAATTAATTGAAAAGGTGACGTCACGACGAGAGTTCCGCGGCCAGCCGCCGCGTTACCATTTTTCCGCTTTTACACCGCGTTTATAACCGAATAAACAAATAAAGCATATTCCAGCGGGCCGACGTGGCAATTTTAGATCTGGCCGCGTTAATTAATTAAGGAAGCGAGACGCTCAAAAATTGAAGCTCGCGCTGCGCACATTCCGCGTTTAGCTGCATTCTTTTTATTACGAAGTACTGGAAAGCATCGCGAGTGTCCCGGCGCCGTAAGGCAACGACCTTTCGAGGCTTCGAGGCGGATCTAAGACGCGCCTCTTACGGAACACCGCCGGGCCCTTATATAGGAAAGGCGTTTAATTAACATTTCTCGATGACCGCGGGCAGCCACCGCACCGACTGTCTCGCGTCACTCTCGGTTCACGCGCACTCAACGCCGGAGGCTGCTGCGACCTCTCGATCTCGCGTGCCGTCGGTATTGACTATAAGCGAAGGAATCTAGTCAGGACGTCGGATTCAATTTCACGTGTGTAAAAGAACGAGCTTGCAAAAGTATTGCTATTTATCCAGCTGTAGATTCTTAAGTCCCATAGAAAACTTAAATGCCTTTTCTTTACAAGATTAAGTCCTTCAATCAGTATTTTTTTTTTTAAATCTTTAAGAGGCACATTATTGTACGCTGACGGGAAAATCATTGCTAATTTAATCGCTGCGCGCGAATAGGTTGACACGTTGCGACATTTGACGGTAAATTAAGTACGGAGCCAGCGAGCCCTTTCGGAGTAACGCAGCCCTGTTCGGCGGCAGAAAAAAAAAAAAATAGGCACACGAGCGGCCATTAAGATATTACGTTGCTTAAGAAACATATCTGCGACTCCGAACTCGCTGCGAGTGGTCGATCAGCCACGGTGAACCATGTCGCAACTTCGCCCGCGACTCCGCTTTCGGTAATGCCAGGAGTCGCGGTCGAAGTCTTAATGAATAACAGCGATCTGCGCGGCGCGCAGGCAATCAGTGTCAATCACGATGATTACCTGTGAAGTAATTGTCGATGCGCTCGGGGAAAATTTGCGCGTGTGAGTCGGCAAAAGTACAATACGCAGAACAGCGCGGAGACGGCTAGTATGTAGGTTGCATCGGCGTGATTCGCACAGCGCGATTATATGGAGGCTTAGATCTTCGGACTTTCACTCCTTTCACTACACTGAGAGAAAAAAATAGTCACTTCTGGACCCAGCTATAATTTTATATCTCTAACGATAACTATAGGTTTATCGTACTTATTGTTAGAAACGTAATAAAGTTCTGGTTGGATCCAAAACACGAAATGTGTCTTTTTTTTTCAGCGGCTCGAAAATCAGAATTTAAAATGATTTTAAATAAGCGATTATAAAAACATATAATCGTGAACGCGAACAATCAATAATTAAAAGCTGAAGATCAAAAGCGGCGAATAAAATGAATTGAAACAAAGCGTTTTCGGGGAACCGAAATAATCGACCGATCGTGTCGCCTCGCCTCCCGCTGTTAATTAACTTCCCGATTAATTCGACCGTCGAATTTAAATTGCACCATTTGCGCGTACGTCTGTCCGACAATCAGGTCCGCTCGTGTCCGTAATCGCGCGTGTCAAGAGATTATAGGATTCCTACCGATTCGGCGCTTACACAAGCGGAACCAGGCATTATGGTAACCTCGTGTTTTTCGCTCATCTTTCCAAGCCCCAATATCGCGTCTATTATCCCAGCCGACAAGGGGGACGAGCGAAAAATCGCCAGAGAGTCAGATGTGGCATTAACGAAAATATATGATTAAGGCCGACAAGTGTATAAAAAAAAAATATATAATTACGTGTATTTGATACAAAAAATTCTAAGATGGAGATTTTTGCAGTTTGACCGCCTTATTTACGATTATTTATCATGCAACGTTGAGCAACGATAATGATGTTACTCGAGGAGATTTATTTGCCGGGATGATCATGACTTTAACGAACGAGCTTCGGAAAGTGTAAGAAATTTTAGGCAGTCATTGTCAACGGTAACGTAAGACGTTTCTAATATGTACAATTGACTGGATCACATTTATTAAAAAATTAGAAATTTAATTAAATAAATTAGATAATTAGTAACTTCATGAAATTATGATTGGGCCGAAGAGTAATTACGTTTTTTCTTTCAATGTAATGGGCGCCAACGGCCCGCACGCGAGCAATCCGCGTTTCACAAAAATCATCGCACTTGTTGAATTAATATCGCCGTCCGCAGCGGTTTGAAAAAGATTTACGACACGCGTAACTGCGTTTACCTCGCAATTACGACTCTTTCGCAGTCTACTTAACACCGCGGTATGCACGCGGGTAATTACAAATATCATTTAGTCTCGCTCGCTACGCGGGGCTGAATGTTATCTCGGAGGTGCGCGATTCATTCCGGACATCCTATCGAAATAATCACGCGATCAGAGACACCGTTTCTCGCGGGACTTCCTTACCGGAAACGGGCGCCGCTCGCACAAACGAGCCGCCCGCTCGCACAAGATATTATCGCGCTGATAAAGTGTCGGCGAGCACGAACGAACAGATATACCAATTAGGGGGGCCGCGATAACGATCTCGATCGAGGTGTCACTCCCGCCCGATTGAAATATCGTGGCCGAATATCGGGCCCCATATGCCGCTAAGTGTTGCCCGCGATAATCGTATAATCACGCGCCGTAAAACACGCGGCCGCTTTCAACTGCAGGTATAAATATCGGGGCGATCGCTGCAACGATAAGTTACGTTTCACGCGGTTGGAAGGACTATTCGAAGACGCGAAGAAACTGATATAGCTATTAAAGACATCGAAAATTCAAATCGCACTAAGTATTGCTAATTAAAATGAATAATTACGTAAGAGGAATAAAAAAGAACTCACCGGACGGAGTGGAATTAATTCGTCTTTGGATCTACGTGCTACGCGTTCCTGGAAATCTGCTCGCCCTTTCTTATTCTCTCGCTTATTTAGTGGAAAAATAAAAAAATGAAAAAGAAATGAATAAATTACGTGACGAATAACAACATCAATTATACATTTTACAATAATTCATCATATTTTCTCTTTGATCCGATCTCGAGATATCTCGCAATCGCGAGGATCACGGAAGCGCGTAAGAAGAAGCCGCTCGCATAACACAAGTGTCGGAGAAACGTGCGCTTAATTAGCGCGACGTTTCCGAGACGCGGGGATCATATCCTACGTAGCGCGACGCGAGAAAATAGGCGAGATCGCTGTTTCGAGCTTGAGCAAAAGAAGAGTCGCGAAGGACGGAAATGGGGGAGAGGAGCGGACAGGGGAAGAATAAGAGAGGAGCACCGGTTATCGAAGGTTCAATCTTCGGGCCATGGGGCCGGTCACTATATGGGATTCTAAGGATACGGAGAGCGAGGGGGGGAGGGAGGTAATCGATTACCATGGGACCGATCTTTCTCCTCCCCCTTTCTCCTTACCCTACCTTCCCACCCACCCCATCAAGCGCGCGTAGCCAACGCCAGAATTTATACCTGGCGGCTGCTGCAGAGATGCACCCTCGTCTGAATGGAGGCAGGGCATTCAACGGCGCCGCGAACTGTGAAACGAAAAATATATGGTTTCCGAAGGAACGGCCGTAGGTTGATCCTCGGGGACGAGCAAGGTGGGAAGGAGAGGACGCGGGAGAAAGGGGGCGACCGGCGGGAAGAAAGATGCGCGAGAGACGCGTAGAAGGGTGAAATGGATTCTTTGTATTTCGGGGGCCGTTTCTGGATATCCATAATTGCACCTTGCGCGATCGACGGAGACTCCCGTGATTGATGACGCGGCTCGTCGGCAGGCCACGTCCCTCGGAGTGCCGTTGAAAATATCACACCGTAAAAAATCATAAAAATTATTTACGGGATTTTTAAGCTGTGCTCAGAGAAAATTTTGTATTAAGAGTTATTATGGAGTTACGGTAGTTGCGGACCGTCAAGGAATTATAAGATTAAATTGATATGCTAGTATTCAATCTGTTAATGCTACGCTGAGAAAAAAAAATTGTAGCTACGTTTTAAATACAACCATAACTTTGTGATAATTATTTTTAAAAATTAAATTATTCAATTCTTAAACATACTAATGCTAAGTCTTATAAAGTACGGATAACTGTAGTTTGATGTAGCTCTGTGTATTTTTTAAAATTATTTTTTTCCATCCACGAAAATATCTCTCTCAGGGTAAACGCTATGCTCCTCGTCGTAAAAATTGTAATCTCGAGCACTCGGTTCCGCTATTTGTACGCGACGTACCAGGGGGACGAGCGGTTCCGCTCGTCACCGGGACATCTGTTGTTGAACCGCGCGATCCCGAAAAAATTCCGGCAACAAACCACTTCAATATTAACCTCCGTGACAATGCTGGGCAAACAATGCGCGCCACTTCTAGCCGCAATATTTCTTTTCTCCGCGATGCGATGCGCCGCCCGACCCCCGACAATAGATCCCGCGTTCCTTTACCGTGGAATGATGCGAGTAAACCGTGTACCGTGACGGGGACGTCCCTCGTCCTTATTTAAGATCCCCACAATCAAGTGGACCATTATTTGCCGAAAATTCGACGATACGCCAATGGAACAGGGGATGAGGACGCGCGAGGGGAGACTTTCCGAAAGGGAGACGCGAACCATAATCTAAGACGCCTGGCAGCCAGTCTGGAAATCCTCCGGGAAGCCCAGGTACGCGCGAGTCTCTTTCTACACAACTAAACCTTAAAAATCAAAATAACTGCCGTTCTATGCGTTTGTCGTCGCCGGACAAAGGCGAGCGTGGCCTTGTGCGAGCGCGTGGAGCTACACGCACAAAATTCGAATCTATTCATCTAAGTCTAGGGGATATTAAGATTTATGTCCGATCGGCTCCTCCCTCGGTTGCGAGCGGAGTTCCACGATTTTTCGTCGTCAAGAGTACAGATACCCGCGGAGAAATATATATTTTTAAATCGCGGAAATTAAGTTCTAAAACGCGAAACAGTTTCGCGATGAAAATGTTTATTTCCAATTTGTAAAATTAAATTATATTATATTGTAAATTATATCGTATCTTTTTATTTTATTGTTACGCCCGCGGAAATTGTAACAATATTTTTGGGGAGATCGTCCGAGATCCCGCTCGCGAAAGCCGCAAGTTTAAAGGTGCGACCACCGCGGGCGTAACACATTAATTTTTTCTCAAGCTCTATTTTTTTCCTCGCAATTCTTTTCATCGATTACTTCGTATCACCCGGACTGATCTGCTTATTAATCCAAATCGTATTTTCATCGCCATCGATCCGAGCCACTTTGGAAGAAGTGAGATCGTATCTCCGGGCCGGCGATTATCCCCGCAGCTTCTCGCTTGCGAGCTCATTCTTCAGCTCCGGCAGCCTAACGCGAGAGCGCTCTTTGCGGTGGCGCGACCTTGGACGCGAGAATCGTCTCATGAAAACTGCATCGGCACGAGTACCTAAGGATTGCGAGGCAAACAAGCCGCGCGCCGCCCGGCGCGTTGTCCTTCGGAGAACAAAGGGGGGCCTCGTGGCGTGCTCGCGCAGGACTCTCGAAGCAACGTACCGTTAGACCGTTTTCCCCTTTCCCCTCGTCGGCATTTGTCTAGAGCACCGAGATTTATACCGTGGCTACCCCGCCCCGGGTCCGTATAGGCCGGGGTCCTTATTCACCTTCCGGGCTCGCAAGAACGACCGGGGATACTCGCGAGAAAAAAAAAAAGGTGTAACCCGGGGAGAGGGGGAGGAAAAAAAAGGTTCCTCAAGGTTAATTTCCGTACCACTTGCCGGGCCCGGTATTGGCACAACCACTTGCCGTCGCATAAATATGGACCGTGCACGCTTCCACCGCGCGGATTATGGGACCCGGATTTCGTAGACCCGGGGAGTCCTTTATTCTCGAGGGCACCGCGTGCGATCGTGGTCTCGGGAGGGCGGTTTCTCGCTCCCTGGTCCTCCCCCCTTCGTCTTTCTCTCGGCCGTCGGAGATGGTTCCCGGCGCGTCACGTGCGGAAACCGAGGTAAAAAGTCGAGACCGGCGCGACGTCAACGAGGACGACGGTCCCTGGTGTTTGCCTTGCTCCTTAGCACGTCGTAAAGGGATGACGAGTCTATTTCCTTAGAACAAGTGCCGGCGACGCCGGGGATTATGGCAGGTACGAAGGAAGGCGTGATTTATGCGCGAGGGCTCTCCGAAGGCATCGAAATGTTGACAGACGGACGGAATGCGGCAAAGAAATCTTGCCTCTCGGAAAGAGCGCGTCGAAAATGAAGGACAACAACGGCTTCCCGTTCACGTGTGCAAACAATTGCGGGGTCGGCGCGTTAAAAAACCGCGCGAGAAGAAATGAAATGTGCAGTTATCACGGAAATTCATAGCGCAACACATGCGATAGCGTGATCGACGAGAAAGGTGATTATCATAATTACCATGGATTACACGAAGGCGCCCGCAATGATTATACTTGGTAATCAGACTCACTTCGCGTTCATTAATTTAAAGAGTAGCGCTTAATTTGTTGCGTTTAATCGCGCAGTGTTTACGCGATTTCACCTTCCGCAATTATATGCATACTTATACGTATCGTTATCATTATGCAAATTCCTACGTTATATTACATATTTTAAACCACTGCATGAACTTGTTTCGTCTCTCACGTGAGTATTCTACCTTACCTTCATAAGACAGAAACACGTAATAATAACAATGATGAAGAAAATACAATTTTCATAAAGACGGTAATAAATTCAGGAATACATTTTACTTTTTAATCACGCAATTATCAGCCCGGGCAACGAGAACGATGCACAAATCTTTGTTACTTTCCAGGCTGGAGGAATCGAGATCAGGAGGTGAGCTCTTTCGACCTGGCCCAGTTAGGCTGGCGGTCTAGCCTACAGGCGTGGCGCACGTGCACGTCTACACGCGAGACGCGAGAAAGTTGAGAATTTCTCACCGATGGCGATCTCGGTGCCGGGATGCATCGGGGCGGCGGTGATTTTTCGTCACGCAAATTCGTGACCGCCGGCGTGTCACGCCGACGCGAAACGTCCCGGCACCCAGGAAGCGACCTCGAACTGTCGCGCCGGCGACGGGAACTTGCTCCGCCGCCACGACGTCCACGAACAATGGAATTATCGCGGGAATATCGACACGATGTTCGGCGGGGAATTCGCCCGAGAATCTGACTCCGGATCCGGAGGGAACGGGGTCCGAGCCCCAGGTCCCCGAGTGGCGCGGGTTATCGCGCCGTCGGACAGAAATGTCTCAATGCGGATCTCTGAGGTCGTCGCGGAGAAATCCGGCGGCGGTCGTGGCCGGCCATATCGCCCTGGAAGGCATCAGGAACGAAACGATCCTTGGCTCAGCGCCGGTATCTAGGGGCGGATAGCCTGACATCGCAATTGATGCACGTGGCGGCGTCTTACGCTCTCGGGACATTAATCCTTCGCGCGGGGGATAAGAAGCGAAACGGGAAGCTGCGATTCGACATCGTGGATTTTATCAGCGTGTAACTTGCAACAATGTCAGCGCTTCCTTTCTTTTCCTTCGCAATTGTTCCTCGATGCAGCGGGTCCGCATTCTTATCCGCGGATCGCGCGATCTCGCGTTGACTTTTTCTTATTCTTAAACGACGGATGTAATTAAGAAAAAAATTTTTTTTATACAGCGCTGAATGTAGAAAGTTAATTGGTTTGAATTATTATTTAGAGAATTTAATTTGAAATATAAATGTGTGTCTATAAATACCAATTAATTTTTTAAATCTCATGTAATAAGAGAGCAGCTTTGTAATTACAAAAAAAATAAAACGCTTAAATACTTGAAACAGTAGTTATATATCTCGATAAGACGATTCATACTGCCTTCCAATTCCCAATTTCGGTCAATTTTACTCGAATATAGTCCCACTTTTTTTTTTTCTTTTTTTACTCTCAACGTAAGGACCGAGTATTCTCACAATCGTAAACCTCGCACACGGGCCCCGATATCAGCCATAAACCCGAGGAAGTCGTAACGCGCGAAGGTCGCCCGCGAGTTCCGCGCTTTCTTCCTTAAATTCGGAGACCCCGCCCAGGAGTGATTTCTCCTAATCGACTTTCGAGAGCCTCGTAAACCCGCTGGTCGTAAAATTAAACCGTCGTCGAATGTCATTGTGGACCGCTCGGCTTCTCGCCGCCCGTACGGCGAAGCACAAAGAGAACAGTGTGAAATTAGGAAACGTGCGATTAAATCACATTTAATGCGGCCAAGACACGGCGTCGCTCGACTACTTGAAAAATGAAAGACACAATTTTACGAGCGAAGGGAGGGGAAAGGAGTACAATTTACTCGTTAATCAGTAATTCCTGCCGCTTTTTCGAGGCGATGATCGGTTCGACGATCGCCGGGGAGCAATTTATAGTGATATAAAACGCGGTTTTCCAATTCCCTATGAATTCATTGAACTGCATTAATCGATACGGCGCTCTAGAGTTGGAAAGTGCAGGTAGCTCTCGCGCCTCCCGCATCTACGGTGTTATCGATGATTGATGACGCGATGCGGACGAAGGCAACGAACATATAAATAATAGCAGTTATAAACTCGAACAAATGTTTAACGCAACGTGGCGTTTCCAACTACAATAAATCGACGACACGAAGTTCTCTGCTATTAATTCTCGTAGATCAACGTACGAAAAATAGATCTCGGTGTGTACCGAACAATTTGTTTGCAACGTTGGATATCAAGAATGTCTTTAACTTTTTATTAACAAATAATTTTATACGACGTACGAAATTAAATGGTAGATTTTTTGGAGTTTAAATACTGCTCGTTTTTTTTTAAATCGCTCGCGGAATCATGAGGTCAGTCGACGCTAATTAATTAGGTGCCAGATCGCGACGGCGGATGGCGTCATGTCTCGCCGGTGTTATCACCTGTTGAACCGCGGCGCGAATGCGAAGGGTGAAAGGGGTAGCGTGTCGCGCCTTTCGATGTAGCGCATCTGATAAATCGACGGGGCGCGCGGGGCTCCAAAACACATGCGCCTGCTTCTCTTGCGCGTCTCTCGTCGGCGAACTATTTCTTTCGACGTCGGCTCTGTGATCTCTCCCGCGGGCCGACACCGTCCGTCCGTCCGGCCACTTTACTGCGACGAAGGCGGCGGAGGCGGCTTTTAATAGGACGCCCGGCGTCGCGGCGCGCATGGATCGATGAACTTTGCCAGCACTCTGTGAAAAATACTGTACACCTACCACACAGACGTAGCATTAACTATCTATCTCTGTGAACTTCACTCTTTAAAAAACTTTGCGCAAATAACAAATTTACGCAAATAACGATTGTAAGAAAAGACTTATTGTCAATTATGAATATAAAAAGTTATTCAAGCTTTACGAGACTTATGAGTAAAATTCCTTGGTTCTATCGAGATCATTGAAACCTGTCCGAATAAATAAATAAGTAGCTTCATAATTAAATGAGACAGTGAATTACGGTAATCCAGGACAATTTTCAAAAGTTGGAATTTTTAGAAACTTTCCTCTTTCCTTCTTTAACACGTTTAAGTGATCTACAAAAAAATTATTTAAAATTAATGTATCAGAACTCAAGATATGAACAAGAAAAAAAATTAATTACACCAATTTTTAAGGGATTTTTTATCGCTTTTAAAAAATAGCTTTAGCGTTCTTAGTCACCGACACAAAGAGTTTTGCTTTTGTGGGGGCAGCCGGAGCTCCGATTAATACTTTAAATTACGAAGATGGGGGCCAACTTCGCAGACGCTGGTTCTACAAGAACTTCCTGGACGCGGCCGGCGAACATTAAGAAGGTTACGTAAATGCGTCTCGCGTGCTGCGCGCGGGCGACTCATCATCGTCGGCGTCTTTAAACGTCGCTCTCCATTAAGACGACCCGCGACGTTATTATTAGTTAACTTCAAATATTTATCGTATTCTTCCTCTGCGCGGTCTCTGTCGTCCGTTGCCGCGCGGCAAATTCGTCTCGTGCGAGTTATTCTCGTATTCGGGCTAAGTAGGGAGTTACAAGAAACCAAAAACAGTTAGCCGAGAATTCGTAAGACACGAGAGAAATATTAATTTCGCTCCTGGATTATTCAATAAGCCGCTTTAAAGATAGATGTAACACTGATAGCGGCAAAATGGGTTACATTCGCCAAAACGCGGATCGACGAGACTCGAATAGCGATTTTTAAAATATTTTTGATCGAAAAATATCGGAATTATTACTTTCATATCATCACGTATTACATTTCGTGCAGGTTTAAAAATAAAAAGATTAAAGTAGTGAAGTTTATCGTAGAAAGAAAACGTACTCCGTGATTTTAAAAAGATAAATTTAAAACGAAGAAAGTTTTTCTTAAAAAAGTTAGATGAAACCGAGGTGCTAGCTTGATTTTTTTTAACGTTAATTAAAACCTTCTCAGATAATAATCAAAATCACCGATTATACTTAAGATAACGCACATTTATTTAGAAAAAAAACAAGAAAGGAAAAACCAGAGCCAAGGTGCGAAAGATAGAAAACGAGCGCTGGAGAATTCGAGCGCATTTCCTGCGTCTGGGAAAAAGCGGCACGGTTGCGTCATTCGCGTCTCGCGCATTTGTTACACCAATCCCTCGCGTCTTTTTGCCGCGGCCGCCAGGGCAATCATCGCGCGAGCGTGTTGCCGGAAAAAGATCCGGGAAAGAAGCGCTGCCCTCGAGTCCTGTAACATAGCCCGAAGCCACGAAGACGAGGAGGAGCAGGAGGGACGTTAGTTAACGAGGCGTCGGATGATTTTATTTCCCTCGGAGAGAAAGGGATCTCTCCGTTCGAGTTTTAACCGTATCGCGAGCGAATTGCCGGCGAGGATCAATAGTTTGTCGAATTTCGCCATGAGTTTGATATAAAAAGATGATTCACGCATGAAGTGGCAGTCAAGTGCACCGGAATGAATCACCGGGCGCGAAAACTATAGCGCGTTCGACAGAAATAGTGCTGGCATAATGTCAGAACGTTGACGATAAGATCGCGGTTGTCGAGATAGAAAATCACATGCACGTCGCTGCTCGTCGCCAGCCGACTGTTTTCGAATGCTGGCCTCAAAAAACGTTACCGTGCGCCGTGGTCGCAAATGATAGGTGTGTAGGCGCTAACGACCAATTATTGCATCTCGCGGGGGTATCTCGCACGATACGGTGCGTGCGAAACGCCAGATATTGCCGTGAGAGATCTCCGAACCGCGGCGCTCGAGGAATGAATGGCTGCGAAACTGCAGAAGAATTGAAGGGTTTGGGAATCGCATAAATCCGTTTTTTCAAGCGTTACCCGGAGGATGCCTGACTCTTTCCAAGAAAACCCAAACCGTGAGCGCTCCCTTGGTTTGATATGCACGCGTTATTTCAGATTAAGAATTAAATAGCCAAAAATATAAAATTAAAATAAAATTGCCAGATTTTATGTCAAATGTGTGTACTGCGTACCGTGCACGGTTAAAAATAATAATAAAAAATCAGCGATTGATCAGACGTGTCTTTTGAACGCAACAAATGTTGCACCAACGCACATTTGGCTTGTTTACGAGCCGTTTTGATTTCCGTACTTAGAAACGTTTCAATTTCCCGACAAAAACGGGGAAAAGCCCGCTGACACTTGACGGTTAAATCAAACAGCCCTTCGATGAAAAGACGCGTGCGTGCCGGCGTTTGGATATCGCGGGGAGGGTCGATAAGCGCGGGAGAAGCGCGGACGACGAAATTCATTGTGAGTCTGCCGATCGACACCGGCGGAAATTGGAAAGCGTGAACGCAACTGTCGCCCGGGGTGTGACAAAGAACCCCGTGTATCGGACGGAAATAAAATCACCCCCGAGGGGACCGATCACTGGGTGACACGCTCACGGCGCGGCACTTGCAACTGCAACTGGGCAAGCCGGTGCGAAGGTCCCGCTACGCCCTTCCAAGAATCAGGGTTTAACGATTCCACGTCCCAGACTCGTCGTACTCGCGCCCGGATTACAGGCGGAAAATTAACGCGCCCTTTTGTCGGATCACTTTCGACAATGAAGAATTTTTTCGCCGAGGTGATCGCGAATTTTTCTAATTGCGGGAAACAATTTTTATGGCAATACTCGATGTTTCTCGCTGCAGGAGATTTAAATGGGACGGAACCTTGAAACTAAATTATTATGTTAGCGACTCAATCGCGGCCGTGGGACGGCATTAAGGGCGATAAATTCACGCTCGCGGGGACTGGATTTATATCTCCGTTTACGATTTGCGGTCTCGCGAGTCCCGCGACGTCGCGGGCAGAAAGAAACGCGCGTCATGCGCGGGCACAATGCCCCGCTTGAGGAATGAACATGATGAATGAAAGAGTCAAGCGGTGGTCCCGAAGCCGTAACGTCCACGCACCGTCCGCGGCGTCCTTTTTGCGCGCTCGTTCCTTTCCGTCTTTCTTTCGCCCTTTCTTTGCTTCTTTCCGTGTGCTCGTTCTCCTCGCGCGCTCTTTGACGCGGCCTCAGCTTTGATATTTCTGCCAGAATACCTCGCTCACAGTCGCTGCACGGGCGTCCGTTTCATCTGCGTTTGCCCGCCTCCTCTTGCGCATCCGTATGCAAAGCAATGAGACTCGAGCCAACTTTACAGCTCTGTCAAATGGACCCGCGAAATAATCGCGCCCAAATACGCTTATTAAGTATTCTAATTGAGAGACGATGAGAGAATGTAAGTGAGCAAAATTTGCGTAATTTTCTACAATAAATATCGCTACATAAAATAAAAAGTAAAAATATAAAAAGTGATAGCAAAAAACCTGTTTTTTTCTTTTTTTTTTGCTTATTTTTTGGACCTCAAATTTCAAACTTTGCAGATTAATTGTATAAAAATGTCAGAAGCTGGAAAACGCGTTTCTAAGTACGCGGCACAACTTTAACGACTTCTCGCATGTCTCGAAAGCTTGCTTGGACTAACGTTTCCTCCGTCCTCTCAACGCTCGTTCTCGCGTTGCGTCAGAGCACTCGCGCTCCGGCTCCCGGTGGACACGCGTGGCTCTTACGACTCTTATAAAAAAGACATTTCGGCCGAGCTGCGGTTAGTTCTTAAACGCCGAGTTCATTCCCGACGTCGGCGTTTTACGGCGCTCTGCGTCGCGCCAGCGGCGATCGTGCTCGCGCGAGTTCCGTCACGCAGGGTCTTAAAAATAAACCAATAAAGCCTCGTTTCACACGAAAGTTTATACGAAAGCGAGTCTCCCCCCGTCTCCCGGACCGTCGGTCGCGCTAACGTCACCCCTCGTCGTAATAAAAGTAAAACTCGCAACGGCGAAGACGACGAGGCCGCATCTCCGCGCTGCCCATTTCGAGAGGATCGAATCCGTCACCCTTTGTGGACAGAAAGATGCCGTTCGCTTTATTGCTCTTCTCGCGCCGCTCGCATGTGCGTCTCCCTCTGCACGCGGGGATCTGGACCGCCGACGTTTCCTCTTTTTTATTTTTTATGGGTGCGGCCGACTCTTAAAGTTTATACAAATCCGGGCCGCACACGCCATCGCGAGTCTCGAAAGGGGCCCGACTTTGTGTAGAAACGAAGAAAGAAATGGACCGTAATGACTAAGTGCGATCGCACGCGGGAGATGCGACTTCTTCTGTGCGATCTTGTTAGAACTCTGTATGCCAAAACTCGGTTTTATTGATTCGCTAAATGAATTTATTCACGAACAGCCGCGGCTTCATATTTTTTAAATGCATCTAAAGTTCTCTCCTACTGTTCTCGTTCAAAAATTTATTTAACACGAGAAATATTTCTTTCAAGTTACCGATGTGAAACATTTATCTTTCATTCAAGTATACAATCTAATTCATGAAAATTTGGCGACGTTCAAAACCCAGACTCCGCGACACCGAGATTCGGTGCCGGTTCGACAGTGTCGAATTTATCCGCGGTTCTTTCTCCGAGAAGGCGGTTTGTTAACCCGTTTAACGAACTGTTTAACGAAGAGGGACGACACGTCACAGCCGCATTGCGGCTCCGGTGATATGCCGATACGCGGCCTAAACGTATATACACACGCGGCGCGTAAACGGACGCTATGTTCCTCGAAAAAGAGCGGAATATGAAAGAGACACACGCCCCGCGTTGCAAAGGTAAGCAAACTCAGTCGACGCGAGACGAGATTCCACGTGGTTTCCGCGCACTGACAGGCAGATGAAAAACGAGCCAGCCCGCGAATGGCGTTATTTCGGGCACATAGGGCGCAGGAGATCGCTGATCCAGGACAAAAGAGCTTGCGATCTTTCCTCAGGTCTCTCTTTCTTTCCCCGCGTCGCGCTATCGAGAGGAAATCGTGCCGTGGCGCAACGAGGCGCGCGAATCACCAGCTTCGTGCGTCGTAAATTCGTCGGCGCGAACCGCGGGGTTTATGGGGCATGAGATTACTTTTCAGGAGGTCATCGGGGGGCAGGAGGGGGTGGAAGTAGCGACGTGGAGCCCATTGAAATTAACGCCCGCATGGAATACGAACGCGAGGGACGCCGATCGATCGCGCACCTGCGGTTGTGCGCGGCGAAATAAATCGCGCGAGATGCGGCTTCGAGAATTTACGCTAATAAATTCGAAAAGATCTCCCGATGACGAGCTCGCGCGCGTTCATGGCCGAGGCATTTTTTATGCGACTGCTCGCGAGAACTTCCCGCCATTCGTTAACGTTTCGTAAATCATTGGAATGTAAATTAATGTCTTGCAAAATTTGTTGCCAAAGCAAATTAACTTTGCTGAGATTCTTTTTATTAAGTTTTTATCGAAGACTTTCCGTTTTTAAATTTATTAATGAATTTTAATAAATAGCAGTAGAGTAAATTTTTAACAATTAAATTCTGCATTTCCCGTCCCGTTTAAAAGTTGCGTTCAATATTTACGAAAAGACTGACTGAAACAACCGTGTGTGCGAGGTTCTTCTGCCGTAAACTTTCGCTCGCGGTAACAAAAACGTGCCACGGCGTGCAAACATCCGAGAAGAATCCAAATAAACCGCATTCGCTTACGTATCCGCGATAAGCTATCCGCTGCATGTGCAATTTTCAGCGCGGCGGACATTGTATCGACGACAACGGAGCCGTGCAAGAAAGCTCGTGGACGGAAAGCGGATGGCGATCGACAATGAGGCGTTCTAAGAAACAACGATGATCACGGTTCGATCCTGTGCGCGGTCTAATACACCGACGGTAATTTCGTATTGAGAAGCGTGAAAAACGCATTCCTCGATCCTTACACGCGTTCCCCCCGCGACTCCCCTTCAACTTGAACCACAAATCACGCCGTTGACGTTACTATCAAAAGACAGCCGACAGTAAGACTCTTTTGTCTCTGACGCGGCTTTTCATTATCGAGTCGGCGGTCAGAGCAGCGAGACCTTCAGGCTTATAAAATAATAATTATTTTCATTATTCTACCGTCTTAATTAATGACATCGTGCAATTTGGAATTTTATTCATAATCTGAAGTATGCGTACTTTTTTTAAAGATATATTGGGAATCGTGTCTCGTGTAAGATTTTTTTAATGTAAGAAATTAACTATCGACGCCGACGATTACCAAGTTCTCGCAGGGGAGCGGCTGATCTACACCGTAACATGATACGTTTCGCGCGTGGATCGCGAGAGTATTGCCGATACTCTCGTGCGGGTCAACAGGTGCATAAAATTTGTGGTACGCGGAAATTCGCGGGGCGGCGGCCGTAAAACCCGATGCACCCGGCCGTGTTCCGACCATTGGCTCGGGCAAGGGAGAAGATTTAGATCCGGCGTTCGAAGGTGTATCGCTTTTACCTTCGCCGGTAGATTACGGGGCCCGCAGGGGGACGGATCGCCAGACTGTTGAATAACTGATGACCATTTCCACTAACGTGAACTAACTTTAATCTCGCTTTGACCTGTTCTTTATCCGTTTCTAATTATAAAAATTAGAACGAGATGACAAGCAAATTAAACCAAGATTAAAGTCTAGCTACATCGGTGAATGTGGGTTTAAAAGATCTGTGCGCGCGTGTGATTAATTTTGATCGAATTTAAGGGCACATATCAATCAGATTCGCGATTTGCGCAACAGCTGCGAAAGCAGCTTTTTCCGCTGAACGGTGAACGCCATTAATAACACATTATTCCGCGGCATGAAAATGAGACTGCGCGACGAGGCGTGGTCGTTCCTGACCGGATGCTACGGAGCCCCACGGATCTGTTAAAGTCTCTCCGTGTAATAAACAAGATTCACGCTATTCGCGATACTACGACCTGCAATTTTCCGAAGACGATTTCGATATATTTAGCCGTTACGAGCAATGCGATCGACGTTATATACCTCCGCTATTTCTGTCGTTCGTATTTCTAAGTCTTATTTAAATACAGAACATTTATCTCGTCCATTCAGAGAGTAGAACCGCTATAGACGACGATATCCATTTTCGTGTCTCAAACGGAACGTTATTTACGCGAAATAGCCGTGCCGCTAATCGATCATAACGACGCCGCGTCGAGATGTGTGATCGGAGATAAGCAAGTGGAACACCTTCTCCTCGCACGGCGTTAACCGAGTTTATCGCTGCTCATGAGCTCTCGTTTCTCCTCTCCGAAGATAGGGATTTGCATAAGAAACCTGTTCGCGAATACGTCGCGCTGGGAATAGATCCGACAAAGTGTTTTGATCGCGTTCGTTATCGACTTCGAAGAAGCATGAAACGTTGTGACGCGCGACAGGAACCGGGGTGGAATCGATTTTCCCGAGGGAGATCGCTAGACGGCGATAACGTTCCCGGGTTCTCTCGGTGCTCGTGAGTGTATCGACAGGCCGTGCAGCGAGCCGTTCAGCTGTAAGCGCCGCCCGATTTCGTCCTTGCTGCGACACGCTTAGCTCTCAGTTCGTCTCTCCGCATTATGATTATCGCCGCTTGCGGAATCCAGTCGGCAAATCAAGCATGAAACGTCGTTACCCGCAGCTCTTTCGCGTGTATCGCGACCTCGATTACGTAATAACTCCACGATCGGTGGTTAAACCGGCGTCGCTTGACACCACGTACCGCTTCTGCCAACACGGTTTAACTTTGATCTCGGTTTAACTCGCTCGACACCTCGTTCTAATTTTTATTTAGTTTTATTTTTTTTTCTAATTTTTGGAATCAAAGAGAAATAATAAACAGGTCGAAAGTTCAGCCAATTGATAGAAATTAATTTGTAGAAGTGGCCGGCAAGCCTAGCGAGTAAAGCAAGCGAGGCGAACATTGCCAGATGACCGAGATAAGGCTACGAAAAGGAAGAACGGCGTTCCGGAATTTATTACGCCGCGGAACCCCGCGACTGTACGTAGCTCTCGGCGCGCGGCGCGTCCCAACGCGCGTGCCATCGCGAGCGCGTTATTCACGGCGGCAGCGATCGCGCGGCGTCCGAGGTACCGCGGGATTAATCACGAGGACCGGCGTTCCTAATTGGCAGCGTGTGACGTATCAATTAATGGCGAGGCGGCTAGATCTCAGAGATTAAGACAAGAAGGCATCCCGATGTCTTCCGAAAACGGGGAAACTTGAAGAACGCGCGAGAGAAAGAAGCCATCAAACAACGCGGTTCCTAGTAAGAGAAACGCATTGATAACGAGATAATGGAACGGAAAAAAAATGTTTTTTGTTAACACGCTTGTTAACTCTCACTAACATCTCTGCCTTCACGAGAGGCAACGGCATTACTGGATCTCGCCACGAAAATTCGTGTCGCATTGTAAAACAGATTTTTAAGAAATTTCTCAAAAATTATTTTTTTATTCTATTATTAACGAATAAATAACTTTCATCCCTCTCGATCCCCCGTAACGTTTTTCCGTGCGGATAATCGCGCGCGCGCGACATATAATCGACTCTTGGAAACGTGACGTGTTCTCACACACGACGGATGAAGACGTGACTCACGGCGGAAAGACGTTTTCACTCCGCGCTGCAGAGTCCGTGGACCACGGGCCGAAAGGGCGACGGTCGCCGGCGTCGTTCACGAAACAGGTTCACACTTAACCGGGTCGCCATTTAGGCTGCCGGCCTGCCAATTAGTCGCGGGCCCCGACCGGGGAAACACGAACCGAGTAAACGAGGCCCAGGCGGCAACTTCGTAGCCATCACGATGAATTAATAATAATGAGTTTCAATAAAGAGATTGAAAAAAATAATCACTTACACGTCGCTTCATAGATTAATTACAGAATCCTTCTCAAATCTGAGAATTTTATTAATTAAGTTAAATGACACGGTAAATTAAAGCGTTATTTTTTTAAATAGTTTTCTATATTAAAAAAAAAATATATATATTAGTATAATAAAAAAAATTTTTTTTATAAGGAAAAATTCGGACTTTAAATCCTCTCTTAGAAAGCGAAAGTATACGCTTCGTCATTCGTCAATTCCTTCTTTACCTAATACTCGCAAACGGGTTAAACAGAGACGAGGTGCGCGACGAACGAAGGTAGAACAGTCATGAGCAGACATTCCAGTCGACCAGAGACGTTTCCGTTTCCCGTTTCACACGACCCGGGCGGAATGCCGGCGACGAGCTCGTCCGGCAGAAGGTGAGAATCCGCTTCGGTGACGTTCCTCGGATTCCATCTCGATCCGCGCGATTGGCACCTCCTGCCATGCTCGTTACACGTTACTTCGTCAGCGTGCAAGAATACAGGCGCTGTCGCAATAAGATTATTAATATATTTGCCTGCCGACAACGATTATCGCCGCACGCGCGCATTTTCCCTTCTTCAGGTTCGCAAACCCGCCTGTCGTGGGCCTATTGCGCATAGCATGGCCGTTCTCGCGGTGCCTGCGACACAGTTAATTAGCCTCGATCCCGCGAGGTACGTCGCCCGTTTGCGGATATTTACGTCGTGCCCGCGTCGACTTAATGCTCGTTAATATACACGGGTCCGGCCGTCGTCGCGGAGTTAGACGCGCCGAGTTACCGTCAGATGACGAGCGTTCAATTAACACCGTAGGCACTGTGACGTTGTCGTTTCTAATCGCGTTTTATTTTGTCAAGCGATCCTGATTCGACGATTGTAACGTTGATACAAAGAGTAATCGACTCCAATCGTTATTATTAGGCAGACGATAACGTTGTGAGTCGTGCGAAAGATTAGCCGCGAGAGAAACGCGAGTTTGATTCCGTCGTTCGGAGAAAGAGGAAGCGTACCTCCTAGATCGAAATCTTGGCAAGACGCAAGGGCCAATGGACCGCCTAGACGAGAAGCGGTCAACAGAGCTGCACGTATATCAGCGTGACCGCTCCGAGTTTTCTCTCGTATCGCGGCCGCGAACGTTACGTACTTATTATAGCGGGCCGAGAACGAGGCGCACGATGAGCGCGCTATTTTAAAAGTGTACGTAATTACGTGAGTCACGCCGGCGGGTCGCCGAGTATCGGTTTCACCGGTTTTCGGTTGGACGCGGATTCGTCACGGCACGCTCGTCGCAGTGGGTTAGCCGCATTAAACGCCGCGTTACATCTGTTAGAACACGGGGACAGCCAGGGATCCTCTCGGTCCCTCGTTTTATGGGCCTTTCGCCGCTTCTCATTTAGACCGGTCGAAACGGTTTTTTGCCGCCCTCTCCATCGGTATTCCGAGCTCCTCCATCCTTGCGAGAGCTTGACGGCAGATCTCCCGGTGGAGAGAAGAGAGGAAATCGTTACTCCTCGTTTCCTACCCGGAATTCGGGCCGAAATGTATTCAGCCGCGCCGCGGGACGCCCGCGTTTCTTGTCGCTAGCACGCGGAAGAAAAAGCTGGGAACCGCGGGATACGATTGAAAAAAGTAATGACTCGCGAAATAGAAACGTTCGCGTTTTATGGCACTACGATGATTTTCGAGTGTTCCGTTTTCATATATTTTTTTTTTTTTTTCGCGCGCTTCTCTCTCCCTCGTTTCTTGCTCGGGCATAAATTCGAGGCTACAATAAAACGTCGCGTATCCGGTTAATCTCGCGGGAACTGACGTATCCGTATGTAGCGAGCGCAGATAAGCCTGGTAAACGCGAGAAAGAATCCAGACAACTTCGCTGCGGGGGGAAACGGTGGAACGCGAGACACATGGAATTCTAGACGTCAGCGTGCTCGCGGTATCTCTTACCGGAACGAAAAGGAAACGGCGGAGAAACAGGCGAGAAGGGAAAAGAATACGTCGAACAGTCTCTCTCTTTCTCTCTCTCTTTTCTTCTACGTTCTTCTTCTGTACGTTCTCGAGGGTTACCCGTGGGCGAATGGGGCACCTCGTCGGCCGGAACAAAGCTCAGATAAGAGTGACCGTAAGAGAAAAAGCCGATCGGGCGACACAGAAGAGGAGTACCTTCCCTTATCGCGTCGCCGGGCGAGTTGAGGCGAGACGAAGGACACTCGGAGGTATTTTTCACGGCGATAAATAATCCAGAACGAACGTCATTCCGTGAAACTGTCACGGGCGAGCCGCGAGAGAGGAGGGCCCGAGGTACGCCGAAGATAGCAGCTCCTTCATGCTTTCTATCGACTCGTTTCTTCTCCCCGCGCCCTTCCGTGCGCTTCCTCGCCTTCCCTCTCGGCCTCTCTCCCTTCGCCAAGTAATATCTACCTGGAAGCAGCGTCCACTGCGGGGGCACACGGGATTACGAAGGCACTTACACGACCTATTTCGAGACTCCGAGAAGTAATGTGTCTCCACCGGTGGCCCGGACGATCGGTCGATCGCGATTACCGGTGCGCACCCGAAGCCCCTGGACTTCCGGCTCTCCCCTCCCTCCCTCTACCTGCGAAAATCGCGACATTCGGTAATATATCCCAAAGAGCACCGTATCTACGACTAAGAGCCTGGATAAGAAAGGTGGAACATATGTATTCGGCAGTGATAGTTTCGTTTCGCGGGCGTGGTGCTGAGAATAAATTTTTAACGTCACAGGAAAAAAAAAGAAAAAGCGAAGTTGTCTTTAAAGCGAGAGAAAAAACAATGATTTAAAATTTAATTTCGATTCTAAAATTTTATCTTGGCGATTTCTGCTTATCGCGCACAAAAAAAGACCAGCGAAAGGACGAAGTTTTAGAATTACGCCGAACAAAACGCTTCTTGTGGATTATATTTTGCGCGATTGACACGTCGGCTGTAATCGGATTTGCAAATACGACGTCGCGCGGATTAAAACCAAATGATCGATCGCGAAATCTGCGATACACGAAATAACGATCGCGAGAGGAAGAGAAGGCAGCGGGGAGGACGAGATTATCGGGAGACAGAAGCCGCGAGCACTCGGCGAGTTTAGAATGACATCGTTGAAAAGTATTATCGAACGGAGCAAGATGAAAAGCGGATTGGAGATACGAAGAAGAGGGAAAAAAAAAAAAATGAGAGAGACGCGAGAAAGAGAAAGAGAGAGAGGACTTACGAATTTAAGAACGGGTCGCCGGATTGATGCTAATCCGACCTGTCGCGGTTACGGCAGGCGCAGGTGAGAAGGGAATCCTACAACTTATTTGCAACGTCGTTCGAATCGTGAGACGGCCGAGTTCGGAGTTCGTACCGGCGCGACATTAATCCTCCACGCGAGCACTGGCCAGTTCGATCCAGCCGCTCGAAGGACGCGTAGAAAATCAAGCAACGACTCGCCGATACGTCGATCATCCTTGAACGACCCATGTAACAATTCGCGAGGTTCCTTTTGCGCTCGATAGTTGCGCGTTCACGTTGCATTCACGTTGTCACGCAATAAGCGTGATAAGTCACGAATATGATCATGCTTTCGTTAGTTTTGAATCTAATTAAGAACGTTTTTTAATTTGTTCATTAAATTTTTTTTTTTTAATTAAAAGGTATTTAAAATTAATTCGTGAAAAAAATATATCGCAAAATATAAAACGCATTTCATCTCAAGAGCCGTAATTCAAGCCATTTAGCGATCGACGGGGGGAGTATTCGCGAGAGACGCTGTCGAGAGGAGCGAGCTCCGTTGACGAATCTCGTCAGCGGCGTCAACGAGGAGCGATCCAAAGGTGGAGAGGACTCTCGAACAGGTTTTCGGTTGTGAGGTTAGCCGCAGGCACGCGCTCGAAAGAGAACATTCACGCCTCGTCACGGAATACCAACCGGATCAACGCGATAGGGGGAGAGCGAGCGCGTGTGTGGACGGCATTCGTAATGTTTAATATGCGCGTGGCCGCGTATCGGTGACAGTGACTCAGAGAGAGGAGAGAGAACCGCTGAATCGGACCGACACCCATCATTGCCTGTTGACTCAACGTCGAGTTGACAATGGTCACTGACTAATGCCTGCGAGAATAATCGCTTCCCGCGACGCGCATGCTAATGATGCCCGCATAAGGACTTTCCTTTTCCGCGATTATACGTACAGGCGCAAAGCTGCTTGTAGCCTTCAACTTAGAGAAAGGTACACGCGGAAAAAAAGTTTCTAGCTGAGAATACTAATTTCTCATATACTTTGAAAGAGAAACACGGTTACTTTTGGACGGAACTGTAATTTTATAATATTTCTAATGACAAATGTAATTAACTCGATTACATTTATAATTGACCCAATCACGTTTATCGTTGGAAGCATTATGAAATTATGGCTGGGTTCAGAAAGTAACTTTTCTCAATGCAAGCGATACGCGACTTCGGCGCAGTGTCGCGCGATTACCAGGTAATAACATTCTTGTATTTATGATTTTACGACCGCTTGAGCGCGCGTAAGTTCCCATAATTATTCGATAACGCCTTGATTTATCTACCTCATTACTGATAAGAACCGTCGTGCGAGCCTACGAATCTTAACGCCGGGCTTAAGGCCGAGCTGACAGGTGTGGCTTTCCGCGAAGCAGACGCGTAAAAAAAAATCGCGGACGTCGATTGCTTTGCCGCCTCGAGCCGCGCGGAATAAAATCCCGAGGCGTGTTTTCATCTAATATACTTTTATTGACGGCGCGCCCAGCTTGGCCCGTTCTTCAAATTGACTCTTGATTTATTCATTTCGCAAGACGTAACAAGCTTAATCAGAAAAATAGTTAATTAATCCTGTGAAGTATTAAATGTCCTATAAAATAGTGAAATATAAAAGTTTTTAATTCTATCCGAACAACGTTCGCATTGTTCTTTGCTTATTTACGAACACCCGTACCCATTTAGTTACAAGACAATCACGTTCCGAAGTCCGGGACTACATTACGGTTTTACGACGTCGGTCTGTTCGAAATTTGATTGCTCCGCGCGGTGCTATCGCGACCGCGCTATGGAAAGCGAGAGCGAGAGAGCCGGCCGAGTCAACAAAGGTCCAGATGTGTGGGCAAAGTTCAGGGGTTAAATTACTCGACGCGCGGAGACGGGTCGCAGGCATCTAATTCGGGACGTTCCATCGACACGTGCACCGTGCGACGGCATTACGCGACGAGTATACTTAGTCGTAAACCGTTGCCGTGCGTTCGAGCCCGTTTTTCGGCCGCGATTTCTACGCGATTTATTTCGACAGTCGCCTCCTCCCACCGATTCTCAGCAAATAACAGGTTCGATATTTCTCGAGAATGCCGAACCCGCATACCGCGGGGTGCAATCAACCGCGATTGCGATACGTCGATCATCGCGTCGCTCTCATCGTGAGAGGATGGATGATTCGTTGTTACGTTGCAGATTCGGAGATCCAATCGGTCCCAAATGATACGCTTTAAACGCGTAATGAAGAAACGGGTACTTCACACACTCAA
Source organism: Cardiocondyla obscurior (assembly GCF_019399895.1). Classification (NCBI taxonomy): domain Eukaryota; kingdom Metazoa; phylum Arthropoda; class Insecta; order Hymenoptera; family Formicidae; genus Cardiocondyla; species Cardiocondyla obscurior. The sequence goes on along the minus strand of NC_091880.1, from coordinate 2,262,747 downwards.
CTCTTCGCGATAATAATTTCGGCAAATCAAGTCTTCCGGAATATCGCGCGAATCGGAACAAAAGGCGCTGAATCTTAACTCGCTAAGAATAAGAAAATTGTCCCTTTGGCTATCACTACTTTATCGGGAGAAGATCTCGGACTTTGGAATGTTGCCACCGACCACCGAAACCGTAATACTTGCATCGTGTGTACGCCGAAAGACGGATATGGCGTTTTCTGAGGCGACAGCGGCTAGCGTATGTAATCCTATGCAATGGAGGCTGGAAATGAGAGAACGGAGGGAAATCAGTCATCGGCAATCCGGCCGGCGCGGTACATACATGCGGCACATGTGAAACTCGATGCATACGACTTTAAAGTCACGTTCGTTAGCTGTCGTCGGCGCAGCAAACGCCATATCTGTCTTCCAGCGTACAAAACATGCACGTTTAGGTCAGCGTGGTTGTTTTACAGGGCGAGACGAGGTCTCAATTAACGCCGTGGAGTCGATGGAATTTCTGATAATTCCTCTCCTTTCCTCCCCTCGCTCTTTCCCCTTTCTCCTCGTCTCCTGAATCCGCACGATCACGGACGCAAACGTGCGACACGGGAGAGCTGATTATCGGCGAGGTGTGCCTCTCGCCAAGCGACGGGAGTTAGATATGCTGATGGCAAACGCATCTGTTCGCGGATAGAAGTGCGTTCGATTAGAGAGCGCGGATTCTCGATATGTGGGTCACTCAAGTGTGGCAAAACGCGGGACTTTAACATGGCGAGAAATTAGCCCGCGGAAATACGCGAGTATAATAACCTCGTTCGTTCATTAAATCATCTCTGGGGTGGGAAACCACTTTAAAGAAAAAGTACGGTTGCTTTCAGACGCAGCCATAATTTTATGACATATCTAACGATAAACATGATGAATTGTTCGTACTTATAATTGACTCGATCACGTTTATCGTTAGGAATGTCGTAAAATTATGGCTGAGTCGGAAAGCAACTATATCTTCTTCTCGGCGTGTTTAACGGGGAAGAAGCGCGAGTCGACGAGGCGCGTAGATACCCGAGAGTCCGGCTCGAGGTCGTATCGCGCGATAAATTGCATTGCAGCCCGAGAAGGGCTAAGCATTATGTTTGCCTTGCCGCCCTTGTCAGGCATATGCCGCGCGGTGAAGGGCCCCGCTTCGCAGCCACTAGTGCTCGCCTTCGACACCGGCCGCCGATGATGCACCTTCCCGCGTCGTTTGCATTTCGTTTGCTCTCGCATCTGCCTTTCTGGCTCGTCGGTGGTTCTACCGCAACCGCCGCGCGCCGTTGCGCAACGTTTGATTCCTTCCAGGAATCGCGTTCTCACCCTTTCGAGGTGTAATAATAATCTTTGCTATCTAATGTGGTGTATTTAGCGTTAAATGCGGTTTCTATTTTTTCTTTTCTTTTAATATAACTAGTTTTTTAGTGCGCAAAGAGACGTACGAGTGTAACAATATAATAAAATATAACTTTTAAATAAAAAGAATATGAAAAAAGAAATTATTTTCTACTATTAAAAAAATTGAAAAAATATCGTAATTACGAAATATGTCAAAGCAAGCTACATAAATGCGTTATATATCACGCTGACTCTCCGACGTATTTAATTGTAATTTCTTTTTTACAACACTCCGCTGCTGCGTGCGCGAATACAGTTTCCAGCGTCTGCTTCTCGCCGTATATTCCTAGAAAATTACAGAGGCTTCTTTTGCTCACTCGGCCGAAGAAGACCAGCCGGGCAGCTGGTAAAGCGATCCGAGAGACAGGTTCAGCTCGATACGTGCTTCCTCCCTCGTTCTCAAGAGGCATTGTCCTTTTTGTGGGCCTCGGGCGAGCGCGACAAGAAGCGAGCGGGCCGTGGCACGCGAGCGTTTAAAAGACCCCGCGCGGGTCCTGTTTAACTAATTCGGTTATTAAAATGAATATCCCCCGTCTTTACGACGTTTCGCGAACACGCGAGCCTCGTAAAAACGCAGGCTGGCTCTGCACACGCGTAACATTTGCATTACCGTCCCTCACCGCGCGGAATGCCCTCCCCCCTCCGGCGTAATGAAAAAGAATTGCGTCTTTAACTGGCGTGCATTACGCGACCGAGTCACGAGAGCGATTTGTTTCGTGCGCTTTCTTGGCGAGAAAGGTCTAGTCGATTTGCATAATACGCGAGGACCCGACACCTTGCCGCACACACTGAGAAAAATATTTTGATCGGTGCAACATAATGCATTTGTTTACGCAATGATTTGCGTTCTTAGCAAATCATTAAGTTGAATTGCAAATTATGCCCTTCTTATTTCTTTACCGTCTTTCTCGGCTCTTTTATGACGCAGGTATAGAGTGGTCGACTTCAGAGAAAACCGAGATTTTATCGGGCGATCGCGATCCGCCCGGGCGTCACCGGGATCGTTTTTCGAATAGCGCGTCGTCCAATTTCCGTGCGACGGATGGACCGGGGGGAGAGAGCCCCGGATGATATTATTTTACACGCCGGGCGGAGCGAAATCAAGTCGCACCTTTCCGAGGATCCCCGCTTCCCGCCGTGTGTTTAACGTTCCGCTTACAGTGCTTCCCTTTCTCGCGGGTTCGTGTAAATTACGAGACGACGCGCGTAATGGAAGCTGGCAGTTTCACACGACACTATTTTTCATATCTGCGAAAAGCTTCCCCGAAAAACTCACCCGAAATTATGAGAGAAACAAACAAGCGAACCTCCCTCATTTTTAACGTTTTCGTGCCAGGCAGCGTGATATATACAAATTTTGAAATGCGGCTTCTTAAGATTTAATGACGTCAACTTATTTTACGCTCGCTGAAAAGGGACTATCGCGGTCTTTACAGATTAGGCTGAAGGAATGTGGGCGATTTCGTGCGTAACACGGGATGTCGCCGCTCTGGCGAAAGGTATCTTACCCGCGAGTTATGCGCCTTGTCGGTAGCATTAGTACCTAATCTACCGGACTCGCGCTACCGTATAACTCGAAAGAGGGACTGGTCCACGGGGAGATAGAACGGGAACAAAGGGAGGGATGAAGTAGGCCAGGCACAAGGACTCTCGTGCCTGATAGTCCTTTTTCCAAGGATGTCGCCTCGTCACACCCGGTTCTCGATGTATCAGGTTACGATGGAGTTTCCTGAGGGCTCGGCCATTGGCCGAGTGTCAAAGAAAAGGGCGCTTCAAGGTGGAGCGAGTACGCCGCGCACGAACGAGATTATGCTAATATTGAGATGCGCGTGTGTAGGACACCCGCTGCTCGCAGGTCGCAGGCGAGACACACGGAGAACGCGTTCGTAACTCCTGGGCGAAACTAATTACGAGCGTGGTATTTAGGCGGCGGCACTACCTTTTGTTTAGACGAAATCTCGTTTGAATACATTAGCCCTGCGACGAAACGTTCCTCGCAATTCACGCACGAACTGCCAATTATAAGTCCTTCATTCTGTTTTTCCTAACTCCATTCTTGGTATTTCTCCCGCGCCTCGGCGTTGCTTGTTTAATTTTACAGCGATTGGCGCGCGTTTGGTTTGCAACAACGCAACCGCAGATAAAGAAAATAGACAGCGAAGGGTTAAAAATAATTTTAAGAACCTGTTGTCAGTTTATCAAATTCAATAAAGAAAAAAAAAAAAAGAAAAAACGTGTTTTTTTTTTATACGCGCGAAATGCAGCTCAGCGATTTTCCAGGTCTCCGATGTAATGATGTTTCGGTGCCGCGCCGACTGGCGTTTCGTTTCTCAAAGCTTCCGCGAGGGAAGAGACAAAAAGCCGGTGTCTAACGATCTTCAGACGCGCACGTGTTCCAAATCATACGGCGACGACGGAGCGAAACTGCGAAGCGCATAATGGCCGTCTAGCAGCCAACTAGAACGTGCAGCACGTAGAACGCACACAAGTCGGTGTGTATTCCCCGTATCCCCGGTGCATAACCCGGTGCTAAGTAAACCCGTCCCACGTTGAGATCGTAAACGCGCCCGCAGTGGCGTAGCCGCGTAAAGCGCGGCGCGCACGTTGCATTGTAATTGGTATTAACACTCGCCATTCTGTTTATGTCAAGCTCGAGCTCGAGCCGGTGCTCTCGCTAAAATAACGCGCCCTGCGAATAATTTAATCCATCTTACCAAAACAGTTTAGAAATTCCGTGTCGGCACCAGCGGAGCGGAATCGACACGTTCGAATCTCGCGTTCGTCCCGATATCAGTTCCAGCATCGAAATGCAAAAGATCGATTTTCGCGGTGCTATTACAGCCGGTGAAATAATAATCGCGGTGGGTCTATTGTTGCTCGGGAGATCGCTATCATTCAGTTACGAATCGTTCGGGCGTTACGTTCCTTTATGTTGAAGCCGCGATAAGATCTGCGAAGTTTTACGGGCTCGAGTCTACAATTGTAGATTCTGTCGATACCTTTTTTGCTACAGCTCCGTGAATTATCATATATTTGAAAGGAGGGAAATAAACGCGATCCGTTTTTATTACGCGTTATTGGTACACGCGTATTTTTATTGCGGCAGAACGTTTTAAAGCGATAGGAATTATCTTATTAACGTGGCGGTAGTCGCGAGGTAAAAAGACGGGAGAGCGAAGTGACTGGGCGGAATTTTATCCCGGGGGGTGAAGGACGTGCTCGAGCGCGACCAGCTGCGACCCCGAAATCGCCGGGACGTCTTAATAGAACGTCTTTCGTTCCGGAAACATCTCTGAGAGGCGTATCACCGCGTTTACTTTACGTCACGATCGCATCGGGCGACTAGACTTTGTGCACGTCACCGTGCACCATCGATCAATCGCGGCGGCCGATCGAGAAACAGATGACCCCGCAACTTTTGACCTCTGAACTCTAACGCGCCGTATAATTTCTCCGAAATCTATGATTTATTTGACTGAAAGCCGTTTGATAAGCGTTTGTAATTAATTCCTCTTGCGACGCAGTTCTTTTTCAGCACCTATTGGAAGTCCCGTGTAAGACTGACATTTGACAGGATTAGGGATCCCTAATAACGGGGGAGCGGGCGATCCGACTCGCGGAAATCTTTAACGAGCGGATTACTAACTTTCAGGCGCGACGAGCTTTGCACCGTGAACCAGCCCTGGGCACGGTCGCAACAATATATGTATATTCATACGTAAGTATTGAAGTTCCGGATTACTCAGATATATCAAAGCGCGGCGGCGTGTAATTAAGTCACGAGGATCATTTAATTAGGTCGCGCGGATTAAGCAGCCACTGCATAAAAGTACGTAACTAATGCCGCCGCTCCACGGTGGTTTCTCGCGATGGCTTAATTCGCGAGAGATGCTTACTCGACTTAGCTTGGCTTTGCGTAAGTAAATCTTCCTTTAAACGCCGGCCGGACGACGTAATGCCGCGCCAGATACTAAATATTCCCGCCGCGCGATGTACGGCCGCAGTCAGCGGCGTGGATACTCAAACGATTACGGTTCGCGCGAAATATGCGTGCGAGAGCTGGGATAAAGGTAACGATAATTTCCGCTCGGACGCTCTTCCTTGTGCGAGCGTGCCGATCGCCGCGAGCCAATCGCGGCGAGATACATACGTCATAACTCGAGCACTTCCGCTGAATTCCTTCCGGTTTTGCGCGCGAGATCAAATTGCCGGCGATCCGTTTTCCACCGACGCGGCCGACCATTTAGACATAATTATCTCGTGGGCGCCGTATCGTGATTGACCACTTCCATGGCTCGCGATGATCGTTACCGGGCACTCGTGGCGCTCGTAAAGGAAGCCGGCGCGCGGTGAGAAACTGCCCAGCGCGAATCTTTCGCGGACTCGCATATGTACGGAATATGTTCCTCGCCGTTCTATAAATTGCCGGTACACGGCCGCACCGGTGTTCGCGATCCGACGTGGAAATCAATTTTATTTCGTGCGCGCGGCGTGTTGCGGCCCCGCAACGATACAAAGACGAAGTGCTCCGCGCGGAGGACGCAACCTCCTCGATACGGCGTATAATTGAGCGAGCACGGCTGTTTACGGCGTCGATAGTTTCATTAACGATTTAAGCACGCCGCTTATTTTTCAGAATGCCGGCGGGGGCAGCGGGTTCGGGATCGAGATAAGCCGGCGATCAGCTGTTTTCGGCCGCGACGATTACCGGTGCAATTAACGCGGTGAATTCACTTCGTAAATCCGAAGATCGGGACGCGAAGAAGTTATCGGGAGCGTTAACATGCGGCGGCTGAAGCTGGCATCGCGAGTACGCGCGCGGTTTTTGCTAACGGAACTCCGCTCGGGCCTCTCGATACCATCTTGAATTTCGCGTAAATTGCGTTTAATGAAACGTACTTGTATCCCCGCCGCGTGCAGCTCGCGCAATTCATCGTTCGGTGCGCGCGGCGTCTAATAATAACGATGCCTGCCTCACGAAGCTCACGACTTCTCCGCTCGCGGTTTGCCAGCGTCGCAAATAAATAAGATCTATCCGGCGAAGATAAACGTAATCTGCCGGGCGATACCGTTCCCAGGCCACGGCGGCGCTCTTCTCGGGGTTTCGCGGGGTGACACGGGGCCACGTGGCGGTACGTCGCCCTCATTATATTCGCCGTCGAGATTGCCCCGGCAGATTAACAACCGTAGATTAACCGCCGTAGATTAACAACTGTATCGCCGCGCGCACAATTACTAACGGTTCGCCAGAGACATCGTAACTCCTACGGGCGGCCATATCCATGGCTGCTCTCTCGGGTGGTCATTAGCGGGTATATGGGTGCCATAATAAAGACGAAGGCACGGAGGAAGAGCGGTAACGGTGCAGCGCGGTCTCCTGGCTCGTAATGCACGCGCAAGCCGCGTATGCACACGTCTCCCATCTCGGAGGTGCCGTTCGGAGCACCGGTCGAGAGATTGGCTTAAATGAAACGTCCGCGTCGGAAAGACGTCGGGCCCCTTAGACCCGAGTCGAGATTCACTGAAACGTTGCTCGTCTATATGGAACACCGGCGACACGGCGCGCCGTGTCACTTCTCATGCGATTCGCTTCCCTCGAATAGCTCGCGCAAAGGCGCTCCGAATAAGTCTGCCGCTGCGAATTAGTTTGGACGAAACGCGAGCGGTACCGCTTACCCCGGTAATTTATAAGATTCTTTCGCTACTGTGCTCTTTCGCCGCGATCCTGTCCGCGTATTCGACGCGGAAGGCAAAAACCTAACGCCGCAATAAGAAACGCTACGCGGTCGTTCCGCGCTCGCAGCATCCGCGTGCCGGCGTGTCTGGCTATAAAAATTCGCGAATTACCGGCAACGTTTTCTGACTTCGGAGAAAAAGGGGAAAAACGCGATGAGATATTGACCAGAGAGAAAAGAATATTCTTTGTCATTTTTTTTTTATGCCTTTGGACTTCAATTATATTAATTTTAATATTTATTAATTAGAAATAAATTTTATTTTAATTGCACATGTAATTGAGTTTGGCATTATTTATTATTAGAAATCTCGTAAAATTATGGTTTAATTGAAAAGTAACTTTCTTCTCTCAATGTACGTCGGCGGGAGGAAAGGGAAAAAGAGAGAAAGAAAAGTTCATATTTTACACCGAACCTTTTTGCCCGACCTACTAAAAACGTAAAAAGTCTGACAAGAGCCTCGTCATCCAAAATGGAATGAAAGAGAACCGTCATGAAAACAGGTGTGTCTGGTATTTCCTTTATTCCAGCTGTGCCCGGCGACGCATGCACGTCGCGTAATCCTCTTTTCCTCGGCTCTCGCCTGGGAAATTCCCTCTGCGTTTCCAATTATTACCTCGGCATCACGAAAACTTTGTTCTCTGAGAACAGTTCGCCGCAAGTGCGTCACCTATTGCGTACCACGGAGACGGCGGCGCGATTCTCGAAGCGCTTCTAATCGCTCCGAGACCGGCCAACGCGCGCATCTGCGAGGCCGGCCGGTCTCTATGAATTATGGCAAACGGGCGCATAATTCGCTCGTTTCTCATGCTTTCACTCGGCCGTCAAAGCGGAGGAGAACGGTCGGGCCGGTGAGGGCCATGGTGCCTCGTCTCGCTCACAGCTTCGCTCTTAACTCGAAATTACACGCGTCTCCGTGACATTCTCCGTGTAATTATTGGCGGGCTGCCGCGACGCGAAGTATTAATTCCTTGTTAATAGTCGCGGAAAGCGCGTGCGATTTCGAAAGTTAATCACCTCTCAATATCGACGACTTGCCTAAAATATTTCCGCGCGATTTTCCGCGGCAGCGAATTTAAAAAATGCGCGTGGAATCCCATAAAACTTCCACGAGATACTCGCGCGTTTGTTTCTCCGCGTGTTTCACAGGAGGCCGGCTTGTGGATAGCGAAGATATACCACCGGTTGTGCACGTACGTCGCAAGAAACGGCCGTAACGCTTCTTCTACGAATGGTTTCTATGCAAATGCGACGAGTCGCGTCGATAGGCGAAGAGAAACGCGGCGCATCATCTTCCACGCTGGCGAAGTATGCAACCCAGTTCGCGAGCATCGGGTTACTCTTCTCACAGGCAACGTCTCTCGCGATTATCCGGACGCCCCGAAACGCCGTTATTAATGCACGCCCGCGAAACAGCCGCGCGCCCTTTGACGTGCAAATTTGCAAAAATGGCGAAAGAATCTTCCTCGAACGGGTCGCATTGTGCGCGTGATAAATGGCTCTTCCACGGTCTCGTAAACTACGGAGCGCGACCCGAGATTAATCGCGAGTTTTATTAATTTGTCAAGCAAGTTCGCGCCGTAAATGGGTTTCCGTGGCAGCCGCGCCGTTTGCAGCGTAATATTGTTCGGATAAACTGCGGAGAATAACGCGATAACTTGGAAAGTCGATAATATTCGGCGCCTAGGACCCGGTTGCGAGCCGAGCGGGTGGAATACTGATTTTATTTCCGTGTGTTACTACCGCACAACACTAAAAGAGAAATAATACATCAGGTACTTTCAAACCCAACAATAATTTTGATAAATATAATTGAAAGAATTATAAATATAATTGATTCGATTATTTATTGTTAAAAATATTATAAAATTATGCTTGCATTTGAAAGTAATTATCTTTTTCTGGGTCTACGTCAGAAAGTTTTGGAACAAGCAACGTCATTAGAAAAAAAAAATCCTGCTCGACATATGCTACTTTCATCTCGAGAAACAAGTTTAATCGCATACTTTATTGATTCCACGATTGACGTCATTTCATAGGCAGGTAACTTTAACCCCTTTGCAGCTCCACCGCAAACTAGCTGCCGAGATATTATTTACGCATACCGTACCAGACATAATGGATTTGACCAGAAACCCTATAATAGTTAGTGCATCCATTAGTGCTTTCGCAATTCGATATCGATTTATTTTTTTAATACCAGAAAACGCTCGGCCCGCGCGCGAACTCGATAACCCTCGATGGCGCTACATCCAAAACAGTGTCACTTTAAAATCGCAAATAAGTTTAAATAAATTAAAAACTGTGGGAGAGTGACACTATCATTTCCCTTTAATTACTCATATATTTTTATAATTTATAAAAAAATAAATAAATAAAAATAGCGATAATTCTCGATCGTATACTCCAATTCCTCGAAAATAAAGCATCGCGAGAGCTGCCTGCAGCTTTTTTCGAACGGCGCCCGCATCCCGAAGTACCGAGATGGCGGCGTTTGTGGCTTTTTGCCGATGCGTCTGTCGCCTTGAAATCGCATATTGTCGCTGGCGGTCTCAAAAGGCGCGGGGAAACCGGCGTATCTCGTCGCGATTGGCAACAGGGGATCCAAGGAAACTCTCCTCGCGGGCCGACCGGGCGACGCGGCCGCGATATAAATGCGAGGACTTCGAAAGTTAGTGATCAGGCTCGTTAGAACGTGCGCGAGGAGCCCGTGTCCCCGCACTGCGCGTATCTATAATGTTAATGCGTTACATACTCGCGCGCGGACGCGCGAAAGTGCGAATATACATATCAATGGGGGCCGGAGACGAAAGGGGGGTGGCCAGGAGGCAGAGAAGTGCCGCGTCAGCTGAGTGCGAAGTGCATGGCGTACACAGGCGGGTACATAAACTATCCTCGCGTTATCGGTTGCCCCTTGTCTCCCTCCTCCCCTTCGTGCGCACGTTATGCGCTTGTAAAACCGCGGGGACAAATGCCGTCTCGACGAGGAGACTGTTGGAGGGACGCTTGGGACCCCGGGGTCCCGATACAGTCGTCTGCGGGCTTTATACGTATGGCGGGTCATTAATGAAACGCGGACAGCTTTGTCAACCGAGCGCGGATTATCTCGTCGAAGGCCCCCCGACGACGATGCCTCTTTCGCGGCACCCGGCCGTCGCCGCTTCCGTTCGCCGTAATAAACTCGTCGCGATTCTATTCTTATTTAAGTTTTGTTCGGGCTAAATAAAGTGTCGATCGCGCACAAATGATTTCCCTGGTGTTCTTCGCGCGGGATTTAAGTATACAAACGTGATAGCGAGATGTAAAAATCGGTGCGTAATGTTCGTTCAAATTACGTTTTTCGCGAGAGATAGGTGTTGCTTCCTTACATTATTGTAACTCATCGCGAGTTCGTAATTGGCACCGAAGAGAGGGAAACGCTAAAGCCCTCCACCCCTCCCGCAACCCTTTGTCGGTGCCATTATCTGCGGCAGTAACTTCGCCAAGGTGTCTGAACGCCGCGCCTCGCGTTTTATAAAGTATTTAAGATACAAGATACTAGGTTAAAATCAAACGCAGCGGCCGATATATTAAGCCGTTTCTGAGGGGCCGATCAGCCTGATGGCTTTATGCGCCGGACGGGCGCCATTAATGCAACACCGTCGCCTTTGCGAAACCGGTACGGATTATCTCGTCGAAAGTTTCTCAATGCAGCTCTTTCGGGCCGCGACAACGAGCGTGAGGGGAGGGGGCTCGGGTGCCCCTGTATAATTAATTGCGGACGCGTAATGCCTGGCACGCTGTGGAAACCCTGTGGTAATTGGTTCCTCGGTTTTGGTTAACGAGTCCTTTAAGTGCCGCGCGTACATTCCAATGCCGGCGAATCTTAAGCGAGATAAGTGCGCGCCCGTGTTGTGTTCTATGTAGCGCCCGGCACGGCGGTCGGCGATTATCATTGCAGATGGTGCGGATGATATAATTTAATTTCGCGTACGCGCCCGTTTGGCAACGAGCTAACGCGTTTGTAAAGACGTCCGCGTACTCGGTGCTGTTAACACTTTAATAATTCGGAACACGAAGGAAGACGGTCTCTGGGCAAATAAATCGACGGAGTTAATCGCTCGTCTGAAATATTTACGTCGCGGAGGTTTTCCTACCATTATCATAATTACTTATAATTAATGCGCGTTCAGCGCGATATATAAATACAAGAATCCACGAGGCGCGAAGTAAAGTTCTTGAAATATTAGTCTTAAATTCGACTATTAAAGTGGAAATACGCGGCAAGTACGTACGGGTGCAACGATCAACATATATTCGTACGTAAAAAAGTCTTTCAAGTATAAAAGATGAATTATTTCGTTAACACAGTGCCTTATCCGATCTATATCTTGTTCGGCGCGGTTCAAAGGATTCAATATTTCAGAATATTAATTGAGAATGAAGTGGAAGGGTTCGGACAAATGTCCGACAACAGCGATCCAGATAGTATCAAGCGAGTCGGGATTCGTTATATCGGCTTTCCTCTAATTTCCCGACGGCGAGGACTCGCCCGGACTCGAAACGGAGATCGTCCCGGCGAGATAGCAGGTGCGCAGGTATTCCGAAACAAAGGTGAGGCTTGCGTGTCGCCTCGAATACTTCTGTACATTCGCGCGGTATGTCGGGCCCGCTCATCTCGGCATTCCACCGTGCCCCGTGTCCGTGGGTGTGCCTTTCTCCGAAACTTCGAAATTCATGCTGAATCCCCCTCCCCCCACGTGGCAACCGCAGCCGATTCTTTCTAATGACCGACGGTATTCTGCGCCACCTCCGTCCACTCCGGCGTCGCTAATTAAGTAGAACTGCCGCGCGCTCGAACGCGACCATTTCGACGATTCTTATCCGATTTCATGGTACGAGGAGAGAACGCCTTCTCGTTTCTATCAATCACGACGTACGTGAGAAAATTCCCTGAGTCCTGATCATATTAATTTTATTTCTTATTTATTAATTTTTTGAATATTTTGTGTTCTGATACGCTCGCGATTTTTCATGACGAAATAACTCACCGGATATGACGATAAATCGAACGCTTCTCGCAACATTTGTAACGCTCGAAAAGGAACGTCTTTGAATGCTCGGACTCGAACGTACGTCGTAGCGAATATCTAATTACATAAAACGAAAGTTGTCGTGACGCAACGAGTAATCTCAGCGCCTCGTGCATGATACGATTAAATTTCTCGGTGTACATATGCAGCGAGATGTTTGATTATTTTAACGCGGGGAAAGGGGACGGCACGATGCGCGCGGGATAAGAACTGTTTTCTCGTTCATGGCACGGCGTCACGTGGAGGAGCTCGCCTCCGTTGCATTTCCTCCTTTTACGCAACACATCTAATCGCTGTAACACGCTCTACCCACCGCGTCGCATACCTGCGTCGTGACTGCGCGTCCGCGGAAGGAAAAAGAATGCACCTCCGGGAGCGGCGACGCAAGAGTGCACCAGGAAGAAAGGTGGACCGCGTTGGCAGGACGCCGGCGAGAAGGCGAGAGAAAAAACGGTACGGGCGTCGCGAGCTTTTGGCCGGGAACAGCCGGTGCCCCGCTCATTAGGACGTTTAACGAACGCCGTATAATCGATTATTTATAGAGATATGCGGATTGCGTCGCGGGGAAGGCGCGAGCGGGATGAAGACGTCTGTCGGCTTTACTGCCAATTTTTCGTGCGCGGCAGCGCGTCCTCGAGAGTCCGCGGAGGGCTTTTTATAGAACCCGGGCCGATTGTATTTTTCTACCGCGCGGACACCCGCTGATTGTCCGGGATATTGCGGGGCCGCGGCGCAGGAGATCTCGCCGCTCCTCAGTCGCTCGCGCCGTTTCGTAATTTTCGCGTTAGCGTCAATTTATCATCCTTATTTAAACCACGACTGACGGAATCCTCTGGCTCTCTTCAGCCGAAAAATCGTAAACGTGGCGTCGAATTATATATATTTTTACACGTCATTAATTACGAGATTACATTGAAAAGATTAGTTACTAGCTCATGAACCTAACCGGAATTTAATTATATTTCTAACGATTATTAATACAGTTCTTATACGTTGATGAGAAGGAAACACGTTCATTGGCGCTATTTCGATCCCGAACCTAAAGACTTTAATATAGCCAAGATTTATTTTAACTTATAATTATATTTTTCAGACTTTTTACATATTTATTAATATTCGTTATTTAATTAATTACGTTCTCAAACAAAGCGAAGACGAAAAGCGAAGCGTTGGTATGTCAAATTAATTAATGATTCACCTATCCTGCGCTTAATTGATGTACGTGCGAGCGCAATTAATTTATCGATACCTCCGATGGGACTTTTTGCGGTAATCATCGCTCTCGGCGTCTTAGACATTTAAGCAGTCATTATCATCGACGTGTTTATGATGGGAACTTATTTCACTCTTACAAAGCGCGTACGTGATATAATGAATAATAATTACAAAACTGACGGCCCGAAATGTACTCAGCGCAGCTAACTCGTAATCGGATATAAAATATTAATTAACGTTACTTAATTTGGAATTTTGTTAATTGTGAGCATATTAAACTGATTTTTATATACACAATTGTGAGTTCAATTCTGCGTGTGTTTTTCCTACCGGATCCTACGATAATAAATGCAAAATAATTCAAAAAACGATAATATCCTTGTAGACATAATGTGTGGATACAAATAATGTAATTTCTTCTCGGATGACGAGTCGTTGAGATCAATGTCAGAGTCAATATTAGAACAATGGTTATCTCGTGTTCTCAAAGGGAAGAATCTTTCTCTCTCGCTCTCTCTCTCTCTTTCTTGTTTCATCTCTGCGTATTGATTGTATCAGTTTCGAGGTATTCAAATATACTCGCCGGTAGATACACACTTGCTTGTCTAATTCAACAGGATGCAGCTATACAGCGCAAATATTTGCCGTCTTCGCGAGTCTTGTTCGGCCGGTCGCCGCGCTGTAGATGCGCGCTTATCGTCGAAAATTATTCCTCCGCGTGTTTCACGTACCGGAACACGGGGAGTACCGCGGCATTCCGCCGGCGGAACGAGCCGTGTAAGGCGATTAGGGGGGCCCGAGGAAAGCGCAGATAAGATTTCCCTATCGGCGAAAACGAGACGCCGGCGTCACGCGGACGGGATCAGCGAGGCCGCCGCATAGCTTCGCGATTATTAATTAATGCACAGGTATGCGCGGCGCGCGCGCCAAACGCTCTCGCGGACGCGACAAAGTTCGCCGTTCTCTGAAATAAACTGTCAACGCGAAAACCGACGTGGTGCCGCGCGACAAATGCTTCTCTCCGAGAAGGCGACATGCCCGAAGTGTCGCGCGAGCTGCATCTGGACCCTTTTCTTCTCTTTCCATTCTCGCTCGTTTATTTAGTCCGCGGCCGCCTCGAGGCTTAATGAAATGTGACAAAAGACGGGGGATTTGCTTCTTTTAATATAAATTCTTTGCATATCGGTGGCTTTGTAAGCTATTCGTTATCAGCACAAGAAACGTCTGACATAAATTTAAGAGGTCTATTTTTAACCAAACCCCCAAAATTTCTTGCTACATAAAATTTTCAATTTTGAATACTTTTTTAATCTGTTACTTGAGAAGATTATGGCAATAATAAAATGATTACCGTTCGCGCTACAGATTAATGTGTGTATTATACGGTATTAACGCTCGTGGCAATAGCAATTTTATCGACGTTAAATTAGACGGGAATTATTCGACGAAAAAGCGCAAATTGTTCCTCGCAATCGTTCGTCCGCGATTGCAGATAAAAAGATTACGCCCGCCCGATGGAACTCTACCTCGGTCGGACTGAGGCGTCGCACCGGCGACTTTAATAAGGAAATAAGCGGAAAGACGAAAGTTCGAGGGCGCGGGAAAGAAGAGAGGAGGCCCGTTAATGATTTACCGCGGCTTTATAACCGCGAATTCACCGCGCACCGCCGCCACAGACGCTGGAGAGAAACTCGTCGAGATGAAAAAGAAAAGGGTGAGAGAGAAAGAAAGAGAGAAAGAGAGAGGACTACGCGCCACGCCCCCGACTTCTCATCTTTTACGCGTCTCATCTTATGACGTTGGTACGTGAGGGCCCTTTCGAGCCGGGGCCCCAAACGCCCCGTACGACGGCGACGAGGAGCGTTTTCGGGAACCCTTTTTCCCCTTTTTTGTTCCCTGGAATGCGTTAACCCTGAAGCGAGGCTCGCGTTCGGCGCACGATATATCTGCCGGAGATTTAACTCCGGGATTACTTTAGGAATCTTTTTCGGAGCAACGAGAATACGGACGGTAGTGAACCTCGTGTTTGTTCACTCCGTGCTTTCGTTACTTTCAACAGTGACCGTGATATTAACTGTAATTCTCGTAACGCTCGTGTTGAATGTATTACAACAATCCGTTGGATCCGAGATGAGGAAAATAAAATAGAATCGCGCGCGATTTTTTTTTTCGCCCCGAAATAATCCTGTTATTTAACAAGTTTATTCTTCGGCAAAGATTAATATCTGCGATGCGCCCGCGGATGGGTAATAAATGACCCGAGGTGTTTGAAAATAAGAGATTCCCGTTACGATGAGTGAAAAGTATCAGATGCATCCGGACAAGCGGTCTATTTCGAGGATCATTATTTCCAGATCGGTTTACCACTATTCATTAACGTCAGGCTTTCCACGCAACCCGAGCCGACGCGTACAAACCACTTGAGCCACCAGCTGCGTGTTTACACGCTTAAAGGTGCTCACGGATAATTATTTTTCCTAGCCGCCTTAACGCACTGCGTTAATTACTTTACGGCGCCCGTAAAGCGTGGCCCGGACAAAGTTCGACATTATTACATCGTAAATATATGCAAACACGTCAGTGGTAATTAATTAAAGGGACGGTGTGCTATTTTTACTTAAACTCGCTTCGACGCGTATTTAAAAGCAGAGAAAGATTATTAAGAATCACGGGTCAAACAATAAAAAAAAAAAAAAACAATAATTTTAGTAAAATTGACAATAGATAGCATTATTAAATCAGTAATATTTATAAAACTTAATTTAAAATATATTCTGTTGCAATACTTTCCAACGGTGAGTACCTGCGACTTTGTGAAATATTGGAAGGAACACGTTTTTCCACCGACGGCTAAAAGACCTCCGACATAATTCGAGCTGCTCTTCTCTCGACTCGAAAGCGAGTAGAGAGACGTATCGGCCACCGGGGATCATTTCCCGGTGATCTTACGACTATCGATTCTCGCTCGTGTCGAAGACCGGGTGTGGCTATCGCGGAAAGAAAGATATTCCGGCCACCGAGGCCACTAAAACGGAGGTGTTGCCGTGTCGGCCAGAGGGACTCTTTCACGGCTGCCGTAATGGATGAACGTTCTTAATGATTTTTTCGCCGGCGGAGGCATTCGTCATTGAGTAATGATACGCGCGCGAGATAAGAGCCGTCGTATGTGCCGGGGCGAGGCGAAAGGGGGAAGAGGAGCGAATGCGCGTTAAACCCTACGGGCACTCTGGGCGTCATCGCCCCGTAAAAGAGAAACAGTCATCATATGCGGGATGCGCTTGAAAAGATGCGAGGCCGGTAGCGAGAATGTGCCCCGTGATGGATCCTGAATTGGCCGGTGCGAAAATTAACTGTGAGCTTAATTACGGAAATATTGTAGGAAATTTGGGTCGAGGAAAAAAGAGTCGCGTCGATAACATAGGAGTAGTTTACGAGACCGCGATTATCTCCTCTCTATTTTTCCGTTTTTTTTTCGTCGTCTACAGTTTCAGACGCAGGATTAAGAACCTCGTGCCGACTAGAGGGATTCGAACGTGCGCTTTCATGGGTGAGGGACACCCGGATGTGTTCACGGTCTTACATTATCTTATAAACAAATTAATTAAAATTTTGAATACGATATCAGATGCAAGAATGTCGCACGTAATTTTTCGACGGGATAACCGCTGGGTTTCATTTCTCGCGTAGCCGCTTCGGTGAGCGGCATTAACCAGCGTCTACCTGCGTTCGCAGGCTGAGGGATCATTACGTCAGCACTCGCATGTGCACGCGCGTCTCGCCCGTGCGAACGCGCGACATTTATACGCCGCATCTCGTTCGTGTAATTGTCGCTCGCTCGACGAACGCGTTTAATGAGCCGCGTCGGATAAGCGCGCTGCTGAGGAAAGGGCCGGTCGACGCGCGTTTGCATTCCATCGGAGTTCGCGCGAAGTTTCCTTCGGGAGGGAGAGAAAAAAAAAAAACAAAAAAGCAAAAAAAGAAGAATTCATCAGCGCAAACAGGATGGCGTACCGTCGCCATCGGGCGCCCGGCTGAATCGCGATACGTGCCGCACGCACACGCGCGACGCTGCCGTGATGTATAAGGTGTTGCGGGTAAACGGTCAACAAACTGGCCGGCAGCCGTGGATAAATGAACGAAATTTCGGCACCTGCGGTATGCCCGTCGATGCGCCCGGATTCATATGTATACAAGCCCCGGCTCGGCGCGTACACGCAAGCTTGGCCGCGGCGTTTACACGTGTACCACTTCTCTCCGCTTCTCGGGGAGGAGGGATCGGGAGAGCGAGGGGAGATCGAAACGGCGACACGTCGGGCGCGTTAAGTAGCGCGGCTCGTTAATTAAGCGATTACATCACTCTCGCGGAGTTCGTTTTCGGCGTGAAATATTGCACGGCTGCGATCCCGAGCCGTTTCGCGCCGGATTAAATTGAGAAATATGTCGCGTGGCATAAAAAATAATTGGAGCAATCTCTCTCCGGGGTGCGCGAAGGTTTCTGGGATCGGCCGAATTCCGGACGAGGTTCCACGCGCGAATCGCCGAGACGAATGTTCGCGGATATCAAGATCAGATGCGAGTCGTAGAATTTCGGCGAGCTCGATGCGAAGTCAAAGGATATAGTAGCCCTTATATTTTTCGGGCCCGCATGATGACGACTGAAAAATTTGGGGACCGGCGTTTCTTTGCGGTATTTAAGTGCCTTGAACGGTCACAAAACTCCGCGCTATCTCGATTAATAAATTCCTTGTACGTTGAGAGATAAATATAAGCTTGATTCAACTATAATATTTCGGCAAAAGTTACTACATTTTTCTTTCTACGTTTTTACAATGCGCGCGAGATGAATTTTATTCGCGTCTTCAAATTTTTTTACTTATTGTTACGCTCGCGGTAGTCGCATTTAGGTTCGTGGATTTCGCGAGCGGGATCATGAACGAGAAATTGTTCGTTGTCAGGGAGCGATTCGTCGGCAGCGTGCTGAGGAACAAAGCTCGCCGCGAATAAAGACGCAAAACGGGCGGGTGAACGTCGAACATGCAAGTTTTAGATCGAGCCGTCTTTCTCTGCAACGCAGACAATGTCCGCCGATGTGACTTCTATAAATACGAAATTCTACCGAGTCACTCGCAACCGAGCGCGTCTCTTCTCATTTTTGCTGACTGATCACTGAAGTGTGCCCGAAAAATGGACGCGCCCTTTTCATCGCCGGGAGCGGAAGGGAATTTTTCTAGAGACGAGCCTTTCTTCCGACGAATCGGCCGAAAGAAAACCGTGTAAATTCGCCTTTACCGATTCTCGTTCTCCCGGCCGTCTCCCTTGTCAGCCGATTACCGGCCGACATTCAGGCTGACGTTCGGGACTGAAGCGCGGCGAGCGGAGGGACGAGGTGGCTGCGCGAGAAAGCGAGCGGAAGATCCGTATCGCGATCTTGTTGGCTCGAATGAAGAAATGTAAATGCCAATTAAACATTTTATTGATACGCTTATGTCGTGTATCCACGTCTACCTTCTTCTGCTCACATTCAACCGGCCGCGCGTGTTTGCGTCGCCGTCGAGCAAGTGCGGGGGAGAGAGGCGGAAAGAGAAAAGATCTCGCTCTCTTCTCGTGGACCTAATCCACTCGTCGTTTCGCGGTTAATGTCTGCGGGAGATCGCGAAAACGAGATAGAACCGTCCAGTCGACGGCGGGCGCTAATCGTGCGAAAACGACGAGGCTTTTAATCGGCGTGTCGACGGCGATGCGATACAAATATAATCCGGCGGGGATCGCGAAAAAGCGCGGCGATCAACGGGTAATGTTGCCGCATTATTCGCGCGACGCGGCAGCCGATACGTTCCAATTTAGATACCGATCGACAGCCACAATTGCTTCGTTAACGAGTGTTATGGATTTACGCGCGGTCAATAATGTTCTTTACGTGCACGGTCGCGGGCAACGCTGTACTGCGGAAAATATATGCGACGAGGTCGGGAATCGGGATAACTCGCGCGAGGCTGAAATTGAGACCGTACGTTCCCCTGCCCCGGCAATTAAGATCCATCCCTCGCAGACGTCGTACCACCTCAAGGAGCGCGCGCGCGCTCGCACGCGGCTGAAAAATAATCCCGCGCCTTCGCGATTCTTATAAATTTCGGCGTTAACGAGTTCCCCGCCGCTCGAATGCGCGCCGGTGAGTGATCCTCGCGGGACTTAATAACGGCCTGGAGGATCCTCTCGCACGGGCGGACGTGATAATTTCATTTTCCTCACCCACGCGCGAGGAGCGGGCGGTGTTGGAGGTGTTAAGCGGGCCCGATAATTCCACAGAGTCAGATACGCGAACGCCCCGGCGACCGCGCGGCTACAAAGTCACCGGTTCCGCTTCTCGTCGTGGAGACGCCATCGCGTTACCGAGGAGTAAATGCGCGTGTAGCGTGTCAGTCAAGAAACGGCGCGCGGGCTGTTCTTAATAATAACGTAACAGCGAGGAATCCGTAACAATGCCGAAGCGGCGGCGGCCCGCTATAATTGGAGGATGAACTTTCCGCGGGATAATTAGACGCTGCCACCTCGAGCAACCACGGGGATGCAGAAGGCGAAATGGCAGGCGCATACACGCGCGGCCGAGCACGTCTCGAGCGTGCAAATGAAACCGTTCACCGTGCAGTCGCGAACGACGCCGCTCGCCGAACCGAAGGGCATCGCCGGATGACTCCTCCGTCCCTTTCCCTTTGTAGGTGTGTTCCTCGGGAAGAAAAACGACGGCTTTCGCGATAATATGACTTATACTGCTTTTCCCGCCCACCCGTGGAACAATCGCGTCCGGCACGCCCTTTTTCGCGAAGGGCTACCGCGGCCCGAAACGTTTCAATCAGCGAACTTGGCGGAATCGGCGCTACGTATTTGCGAAATCCATTTGATAATAATTAATCCGAATAAAGAGATATAAATAAATTAATTAATGATATTTTTACTTGGCATTCCCAAAAAAGTTTAGAAATATACTGACATTAAATTCCAAAGAAAATCTCTTTTATTCGAGATGTTCCAAGGGTGCTTTGTTTGAACTTTCTAAAATCACGTGCGTCGGAAATCAGACTCCATCGGGCGTAATTGAGACGTGTCGTGCATCGCGGTGAGATTTTCGGAATTCACTCCCGGCATCGGCGATGGCGGCGTGATAAATGCGCCCATGTACTACAACCAGGTACCCGATCTAGATACAAGCCCTTTCTGCGCGTCAGCAAGGGATCGTCGTGTATACCCTTCGCCGTCGTGTGTGCGACATGACGCATTACGTATGTTGCGCGGCCCGGTCGTGAGTCAACCAAAATCGCGGCTTTTTATCTCCCGTATTAGCGAAAGCCCATAAATATCTCTCGAGGTGTTAAGTTACGCGCGGTACACGTATAAGAGCTTCGTTTCACGGTCTCGCGCTCCTGTGCTTCGAAGGTCTTCGGACGTGCACACGCGTGTGTGCGCGTGCATCATTGCGAGTGTGGATACGTATCGTCTGTTAATAATCTACGATGGGATCGACGGTAGTTCGAAAGTCGATTATTACTATTTAATTGTAAGAAAAAAAATTTGGCTCGAGGAAAAAAGAGCCTCGTCGATAACACAGAGTTTACGATTAGATTAAAATAATAGAAGCGATCAGACTTAGTAGTAGGAGTTTTTGTGTAGATGACTAGGTTTTAGCGACGAAGACAAAGAATTTGCGAGGGCTCCAAGTGCTCCACCTTCTCGCGAGTCAAACGGCAAGTAAACGCTATTAGCTATTAGAAGTTTATGCATTCACTTCGTTAGCTCGGGTCTGTGTCGGCGGTCTTTTCGCGGGGTTTACATTTTCTCGGGCCGCGTGCTCGCATTAAACGTCAGCTCGCATCGCCGTTAAAACTATATTAGCGCTCGGGCATGGCGCACTGGTCGCAAAAGAGATGTATATTTATAGAATACAGTGGTTTCATCTTGCGAGCGACAATGATAGGATCGCGAACGGCGGAGATAAATCACGTCGAGAAAAAGCGGTGATAAGAAAAAAGAAATAAGATAAAATTCCAATATCTTACTCTGTATCGCCTAGCATTAAAAATTCGATGATAAACAATACACGGGGAAAATTTAATACTAAAAATTACTGTCATAGTAGCTGTGAATCATTAGAGAATTATAAAATTAAATTCATTGTCCGCCATAGTATATACATTTATAATTGTTATATTAATATAACTTCACAACTATACTGTACAGTAATTTTCGTTATAAAATGTTCTGCGTGGACTTATGTTCAAATAATTAGCGATTGAAAATTTTAAGAGAAGTTAAAGCAAAAGAATACCTTTATCGTAGCCTTTTAAACCGTATCCCGACCGAATATTCGCACGTCTCAGTCGTCCTTCTACCTTCGTTATGCTCGCGCGTTAATATCGCCAGACGTGGGAATTTGCACATTAATTTGCTATCCAATACATTCCCCATCATGCGTTATCGATGCGCTGTTCCCTCTTCCCTCGATCGAACGATCCCGAAGAGCCCCATCATTACGAGCGTCACGATATTTACCATCGAGGCTGAGTTTGTAAATCGTCACGCAGACCGATTTCGGGAAGAAATACGGATTTTAATCGAGATAACGAGGAATGCGAGCTCGAACTGGTTCGCTTCGAACTGCTTGTGTGCAAACGAAGAGACGTTTATTGGAATGAGAATTCAAAGCGTCGGGCAAGGTTATCGTTTCGCAATCTCGTGCCGCGCGATATCGACGCGATTGTGAATCAAACTCTTCCGCGGTGCCTAGATCCGAGCCGTTAGCGTCAGCGGTGTTGAGCAACGCCACGTTATTACGTACGCCGATCGGTATCTCACCGCGCTCCAGTGGGTGTCGAAGAGTAGGATCGGTCTATTGAGACATTCAATTCATGAAACGACACGGGCTCTCGAAGGAAGATAGCGCGAGTTGATCGAAGAAACCTCGACTCACCCGACAGCTATTTTGCCATTTCATTCGACCGGCAGTATCGTTGCTACACCGCTATACATATCCATGGACGCGAGCTTCGTTACGACACGCAAGCAGAAGCATTGTCTCCTCCTTGTAATACGCTAATTGGTTACCCGACGAGACACGGACAGAGCCCCATAAATTCCTAAGACTTGAAAAAAAAAAAAAAAAAAGAAATCCCATAAATCAGCGTGTTCAATAAACTCGCATGACAAGCGCGATATCGATACGACTCGTGCGGTTTCAACGTTGCAAATGGGACGGCTTGTATTCGTTCTAGATTGGAAGAAGGCAGCGGAGGCACGAAAAGCGACGTCGAAAGGAAACGAGGAAGAGAATCAACGACAAAGAGGCGGCGGCGGTGCGTGGAGGAGGACGAGGAAGCTGACCTGGACGTTGGTTCATTTCAAGTTCGGGATTCGGGAATTGGTTATGAATAATGCAAGCGCTCTTCGGGCGTCCGGCCGACCGGCTGGAGATCGAATCCGCGCCGGTCAAACGGAGGTTCCGGGTGAGAGGACTGGTTGCGCTGGCTTTAAACGCGGGACGACGATGACAACGACCTCCTCGGCCGCGTTCCGCTTGTCTCACGCGGCCCGCCGCGTCCATCGCGAGCGGCGATCTCGCGGGCCGGCGATTTCGGAAACGGAATCGGCCGACGTGGCGTTTCGGCCGCGATCGAAAGTATCCGCCGATGTCTCCCGGCCGATGAATAATGCATCTACTTGAAGCGGAGCCGGTGATCCCTTAGCGTGCCGTTATTGCGGACATCTTCTGAGATTACAATGGCGGAATAGGAAACAGCGGAATATTAGGCGGTTTCGCTTCGCGAGCTCGGTGGGAAATGCGACCGTATGAAAGTCAATGATCGAAAGACGGCGAATGCGTAATAAGAAAAAGCACAAGGCCGAGCATTATGCTCGGTACATGCGAGTCTCTGCGGTTTTTCGTATCCCGGTGCCGCGATGTCGCATATATTTGACGCACACGCCGCAGCAATAAAAATAATATTTCATGTGCCGCTTGCTAAATTATATACCCTTGCTGGATTTATTATTTTCGATCAAAAGGATTACCTAGCGTCGGGGACGTACACTTTTTGCGAACCGAAATTTCTCTCCAACGTTTCAATCAAATCAGGAGCCGGCGAAACCGGACCGCGCGCCGCTTTTCATCGATTTAATGCAATTAGCTAAATGCGTGTTCGCCGTACGTCGAGTGCAAATACCGCTAACGCCGTCAGGCCCTTTGGAGGCAGCTTCGACTAGTTGCCCGAGCGATTCGTATTGATCTAGTCGGTGGATTCGGAAAAACGGCTCGTAACATCGAGTTCATTCATTCGATAAACAAACCGGCGCGAGACGCCGGAGCCCGTGATTTACTGGGCAGATAGTAATGGCAATTACCGAGAATCTTCCATCGACCTGACGGACCGCAGATGCTTTCCTTTTCGGACATTTCGTGGAAAGCAATCTCGCGTTTGCGGGTTTGCATGTTTTATTGGCCGGCTGATTGCCCGAACGGCTATTTTGCGTACATCTGCGTCGGCTAACCCGGATGCGGACATAACTGTGTAACGTCAAACGCGAAGATATTTGAAATAGAGAGAAGGAGAAGGAAGTGCATATTCTAAATATGTCAAACTAATTACGTGACTGTATCTATTTTTAATTATTTATATCGGCCTGATAAAATGTGAGCAAGTAATAATTTGATGTATTGTACTTTTGACGAATAAAATTTCACATAAAATATTAAAATTGCTATTTGTATTAATTTTTAAATCCCTGAAATCTGTAGTATTATTTATTGTACAAATTCCGAGACACCGTGTATACGCAGTTTGTGAGGGGACACCGATTCGATCATGAAACAGGCGGCGTCGTCATAGAAAAGAAGCTACTCTGCATTTTAATGTGCGGTAAAGTCCATCGGTAGCCGCAACACGTGCCTGCGTGACTTCAAGGAACGCGTCGATATTCCAAACGTGAGCGTCTCGGTCATCGGTTAATTTTCAATAGGGCCTCTTTTGCGGCCTTTAGGCTCGCACGTTTCTCGGACGGCCGCGCCGTGTGCGCATATACCCGCAACAGAAATGCAAAAACGGCGCTGGAAACGAGAGTCCTACGTTCGACGTAGACGCTCTTCCGCTTTCTCGCGCGCCAGATGTCGGCCCTTTCGAACTCTTTCTCTCTTTCTCTCTGTCCCTTTTGCGACCGATCCTATATAGCACTCGTTCCGGCGTATCCAGCGGCTCTTCTAGAATTTATTCATTTGGCGTTTTCGTGACGCGGAAAAGCCTGAAAGGACGATTCGCCCCGCTTTCAAGGCAAAAACGTGAAACTCGTAGTTTACTAATTTATTCAAATTCACGACACGTTTTAAGCGACGCGAGGAACATCGGGCCAACATACATGCTGCGAAAGAAACGTTGAAATTTCAATGACGTCTAAACGGGTTACTTAAAAGGCATTGCCTCGGCTGAGATAGAAAGACAATCTTTTGTTTCGCGGGCGTTTTATGAGAAAATAAATTTATGAGAAAAAAAAAAAACGTACGCGTTAACTAGCCACGCACAAAAGTACGTAGTTAGACGTAACTCAAATCGGCTTCAAACGCGACGCTGACAAGCGCATGGATTCGACTTCTTCCGCATACTGACTTGCCACATAAACGCGAATGACTGTCGGCGAAGGCGGTATGCGAGTGTTGCAAAGGCACACTGGATTCGCGCGCAAAGAGACGAGGCTACGATAATACATACTTGCACGATTCTTCGTTTCTCCCGACGCGGAAAAAAAATTGTCATAAATAATCGTCGCGCGGCCCCGCGTTTAATCGCACTTGAATTCTTCGGCGCTGCAACATATCACGTAGATATACGGCGGCGGTCACGAGAGAAGCGTGCCGTTCCGAGTCGTTGTCCAAACGATTTCGAAGCCGTTTCTGCAAAAGCGAGCCCTTCCGCGTGCCGCGTCCGGGGACGACGCATCGACGATACGTTTCGTTGCACGTTACGCGTTTCAGGTCGCTACGGAAAACGACCTGTGTTTACGAGCACTCGCAGTACGTCTGTGAAACGATAATTCGTTTTTACGGATCGCCGCCTTCTTCTTTCTAATTTTTGTTCTTTCTCCTTCTGCACTCTCGTCCGGTTCGTCCGGGGTCAAATCGATTTCGGCGAGAATTGAAGAAAATTTCGCGAACGCATATTGCGGTACCTTTTTAACGCGCGAGTCAGCTGGCCGTCTCCTTTCGAGGTCTTTGAGCGCATGTAACTCGGGGTCGAAGTCAAAGCATCGGGACTCTCGAATAGCCGACCGGCGCATTTCACACGTGTCAATCGCGCCAAGATTTACCGTCACCCGTGCCCGCTCCCGCTCCACCCTGCGTCCTTTCTTTCGCGCGTCGTATACGCGTCGGAGAATCTCTCGTCTCCATCGGTTCGTTCGCTCGCTCGCTCGCTCGCCCTTTTCTCTCCCGCTTCGTAAATCATCCCACGCGCTTTACCCCGCGAGCCACGGCACGACGTTTACGGGTCCTACGCTTATTGGATCAGCCCCGAGACGCGACGCACCGCGTTATGGATTTTTGCGGAATTAGCCGCGACTGAAAATACCCGCGTAACAAGCGGCGTGCGGAAATTACGCGCGACGACCGGACGCACGCCGATCGAAACGGCGGCTGGAAAGGTGCAATTATTCCGCCGCGCGCAAATCCAGCTCGCGAAACGTGAGCATACGATTCAAAAGTGATTCTAAATATAGAAGAGCTGACGCGCGTGTGATTGCAGTTTCGAGACACTGATTGCGTTCGGCATGAAAAAGCACAGAGCAAAAAAACATGTATTTATCTCGTGTATTTTACACCTCTGAAATTTTCGAGTTTGATTTGCAAATGTACGAGAAAAAAAAAGAAAAGAAAAAAAAAGAAAAAAAGAAATGCGTACCGATTTCCCGACTAATGTTGATTAATGCAACCACGCTTGCACAAGAAGACTTCGTTGTTCTCCGTGCCGTTTCACGAATGTCGTAATATTTCCTCGCTTACACGCTGTACACGTATACGAGACTGGGCACGAACAGATCGCCAGAGATGGGCAGTAAACCCGCGAAGTGCGCGGCTTTGAGCAAAGAATGAGAAATTGCGAGTCTGCGAGGTGATGACGTGTTTTTACGGAACTAACGGCGGAAAGCGGCCATGCGGCTCTTACGGGCTAATTTGCGATACTGCATTCTCGCGAGCCTGTTTACCGTCCATGATTAACGTGGAAGAAGCGCCGTTTATTATTTATTAACCAAAACAACGGCGATAATTGCGCCTAACCGAATGGAATTCGGAGTTCGAGCGAGGGGGCAATTTAGAATATATCTAGATAGATACATCTCGATCATCGAACCCGCGGTATTTGTGATACCGTGCGCATCAGCGTCCCGTTAGGAATCTCATCCGCGTTCCCACAGGAACACATGCACGTATATGCACGCGAATCTTATTTTCTTCCTCGTATTTTCTCATCTTTTCATCGACCTATGATTCGATACTGACGTCTTGATCAAAGGTGGAGGCTGAGCAGCTTGACGATTCTCCGAGATGAGAGGAGATTAAGAAGAAGCCGAGTGAAGACGTAATGGCGGAATATTCGAAGAACGCATCGATAGATCGGAAAGAATTAATTGGCACGTTACGTGGTGCCGTTAACATAAATTTATAAAAATGGTTCTAAATTACAGTTCAGATCGTCTATCTCGTACAGATTGAAATTGAACACGTGCTCACGTCATATAATATTTTTACTTTTACATCATATAATAAGTTTCATATTTGATAACTTTGTGTTCAAATTGTTTTCGGCATTTTGTTACCGCGGAGAACTACGGAGCCGCGTCGAAAGTTGGTTAAAAAAAGGTTTGGCCGGTGATAAGATTTTTCACGTTACGTGAGATCGACCTGATAAATTTTCCCAAGCGTAATGATCTTTCCCTACCAGCGTCAGTCACTATCGCGCTTCTTAACGTAAAAGAATCTCAGCCACGTCCGCCGCGAGGTGAACGCGACTCATCGCTCTCTGCGACCCCGGCTATTCACGCGAGGCTTTGCAGCGCGTTAATGAAAAATGTAGCTGGTCAGCTGGCGTTCGTCCTTAAGTGTACCGGGTGGCCGCTTTCGCCGTGATTGCTCTCGTCTCAGTTTCTCGCTACAGATTTCCGGCGATCGCGTCTAACGTTGACTTTAGCTAGAGTCCGCACGAGGCGTGTCGCAATTTTCGCTAACCTGAGTCGCAGGCTCTTTTCTTTTTTTTTTTTGCTTTCTTTCTTCGTGCGTCGGATATCATTCTGAAAAGAGACGGCAAAAAGGTGCCGAAGCGAAACGCAAGGAAACTAGGCGCGACCTGAGAAACGACGTAATTGCACGGCGGTTTAAAGAATGTCTTTTTGCCACGACTCCAGTTAATGCGCTCGAGAACGCGTTTCTCTAAATGGCGTAAAATTATCTGAAGATAAGAAGACAGCGCGTATGCGGATGCCGGCGGGAACGGAGGAAACGCACTCGGCGAACGTGCCGTGCGCGTGCTACGCGAATTTGATCCCTGCAAAACGCGATTCTGATTTCTTGCGAGCAACGGCCAGAATCGCTCCTCTCGCGCTTTACTGTAACAAGCGCGATGATAGCTCAATTGTGCGAAACGTTAGACAAATTACTGCTTCAAATTGCTACGGCGAATTGAGCGGATCAGACGGACGGATAATAAATTGCACAGCGCGATCGATGCAAGCGTAATCGCGTTAGTTGTTTCCGGCGAAGGTAGAGAAATTCCGATCGGCTTGAAAATAGCATCGCTTGCTAACGAAATAAATACTATTTAAAAATATCATCAATTATCTCCTCTCTCGCGGAATCAAAAAATAAAAGTAGATAATACAAGTTTGCGCTCGTTCGTAATTATATTATCTCACCTGATACAATTCTATTCGAGGATGTTTTTCCCGCCAACGTTATAAAATAAACGTAGTATTTAAAATAGCGTTAGTATTTTTTAATATTAAAATATCAGATAAAAATACAACGAGAGGGTTGCTGCTCGCGGGATTTAAATGAAACATTGGCGACTTCTTATAAAAAGTCTCTCTACTCATTATCTCGTTCTTTTACAATCGTTTTCAGCTGCATCACGCGCAAATGTGGCTTAGCATAACTTTTTTTTACAATACTTCCGTGTTAACGACCATGTCGAGTGGCTTTACGAGTGCGGTAGATATCGTTTATAAATTCAAGCCGCGACGTCGAGCGGTGCGATTAAAACAATTCGATCGTCCGAATAGCGTCGCTGGACACGGACAAATAATCGATAAAACCCGCGAGCGAAGGCCGCAAGGAACTTGTTGCGGATGAGTCGGACGCGAGCGCGTGCGTTCGTTCGTAAATCTAAAGACTTAATGAACGGTGGGTTAGTTTTGCGAGCGTGCGGTGGGCAGATAACGCGGGACAAATCGCTGCCTGTAGACCACGTCCGTAACGAGCTAACAGGATCACTCGCATCTTCCTCGCGGAAGTGATTACTGACGCGTCTTGCCGTAGCGAACGCGCTCGGATGAATGACTAATGGCAATTGATACGGAGCAAATAACGTTCAACGGCTGCGAGAGGCGATCCAATTATTTGCTATCAAGCTGCCAGATTCGCGGGCTCTCATAACGCTTCCTTTCAATCCTCGTAGGAAGTCTGCGCTCATAAATCGCTAATTTGCTGCTCATTACGCCGCTCCGACGTGGATATACGCACCAAAATCGCTCGTGCTCTTTCAATGAAACGTCAGAATCTTTCCTTTAACTTGTTCGCGTCTTGCAAATAGAAATTAAACTTCAAAATCCAACGATATAACCCGACGAAATAACAAGAGATTGAATCAAAATTTTTATTTGCCGAGTTTGATCCTCGAAATATTACGCGAGGGTTGAATAATAATTTCATACAATCTGGCGAATAAATACGTTCTGTTTTTCGTAAAAAAATACTCATCTCGCACGTGTCCATGACCTGGCACACCTGTCGCGTATACGTGAACACGATTTGTGTATCTGGGCCGGGAGCAAACCTGTCTCGCAAGATGTAATGGAAGACGAGACGCGTGAGGGGAATATCGTGATAAGAGGGACCGGCGCGAGAAATCGGGAAGACGAGGAAGAACAAACGCGCTCGGTGACGAAACGCGCGTCCGACGAACACCGGGATTTTCGAGCGTACGGCCGCATCGCGCGGATAGCGGCTAGCGTTGCGGCGAGATCGCATAATTACATAAATTAGCCGCCGTGCACGGCGTACGATGACGAGGTGGCCAAGGGGCCCTCGAGGGGCCCAGAATCGATGGGAACGGAGAAGAACGCGGATCGGTTGGGTGGACGAAGAGAGGCGGGTAGGAAGTTGCCGTACAGCGCGCGTGTCTAATTTCCCTACGAACGGCTCGATCGGCGGATCCGCGGGCGGGCCCCGTGATTTACGCAGCTGGCGCACACGTGAGGCCTCGACGTCGGGACTACAAGCTGTTAAACGTCTTTAATAATATTCGGCGACGACGGTGGTGCGCGAACGATCGCGAGCTCAAGCGATCTATCGTCGCGAGGTGATCGCGGGGATTCTCATTAGCAGGCTTCGTACAGGTGTAACTCTCTCAATCCCCCTTTTCCCTCCCGCGAGGGCGAGATTTCTCGCCGCGCGACGTGATGAAATAAATAAACGCGAGGCGCTGGATGTCCCGGCATACCACGAGTGGGAGTGCTGATTTACCGTAATAGGTCCGCGCGACTGGTAATGCGCAAACAACAGTTGCCGTTGGGAGAGAATAAGTCGATTTTATATATGTGTAACGCTCGAGCGAACCCGGGACGCACATCGATGCCAGAAACGATATCTCACCGCGGGAAAGAAACGTAATAATAACGGGAGTCGGACACACTTTTGCCATTTACATTTGCAGAAACTATGTAACGTACGTTCGATTGCATGTATGATATCAATGGCAATTACTTCGTTTTACTCCGAATTAAAAATTCAATCGTTTTTAAACAATGAGAGTAAAATTTGAGAAATTTACACGGGTGTTGTTGTGTTACGTAATTCCCGCGTGCGTTTTATCCGCGTTGACTTGTCGTGACACGTGTCATCGGTCACTCGATCTCGCCTCTCAAAAACACGCCGGCTTTCGCGCCCAGTTTCGTTTTGCGGTCGCACACTAATTAACCGGCCGCTAATTTAGCCGCACCGATAAATCACATGAGCGTATGAGTTACCCGCGCTGATAAATTCCCTTTTACGGCGAACATTCGAGTCGAGTTTGAACTCGCGCGGTTTTCGTCATTAGTTTTAAATGAAATTATGTATAAGATTAAAATTTATATTATTATTGTAAACGACAGAAAAAAAAAGGGAGAAGATAGTCTGCTTCGAACTAAATAATGATTTTAACGTCACCCGGTGTAGGATGTACAAACGAATCTGTGTACTAGACGACATATACTAAATATCTACGTAGATACCCAGAATAGATACCGAGTGTATACGTGATAGTACATAAAAGTGCACAAGAGATGCCTATCACGAGCGCGGGAAAACCATAGACACCTGCATTATAAGCTTCTGCTTGCCTTCAGTATAGCATCCATTAATTGCCAGCTTTTCAACCACGAGCCGGGTTTTGAAGCTTGCGAACTTTGTATTTCCGGTACTATATATCAAGGGAGCTGAATGCGCACGCGAAATTAAATTTTGAACTGAGTTTTCGAAAGTATGTTGCACAGTCTCTTTGTTGTTTCTTCGTAACGACGGCTAAGTGTCAATTTGGGAAACAATTTTGACGGTTTTGATAAATGTGTACATTTTTCGCAATAAATATTTTGCTTTTCCATTTGCGAAAATATAATAATTTCGCATTCGGGGAAAATAATTATCAGACACTTTGAAATGTGAAAAGCTACGCAGCTTATTTGTTACGTTAAACGCAATACGTCATCATATTACAAACATTACGAGTAATTTTTTTTTGCATTGGTATTGCATGTTATCGTTTGCGGGAAAATATAATATTATAATTTTATATTGTGAAACAATTATTAAACGTTTTAAAATTCAAAAGATTATTCAATTGAACACATTATATGATAAACGTTATTAAATTGAATAATATGAACATCATACCGAGGGGTCAACCACTATCCTAAAAAATGTACAGTGATTGCCACCAGTAGTTGACCCTTCACGCATGACGTTTTATAATGTCTAATAAAATTAAAAAGAAGGAATAGTTATTTAAACCTGTTCTCGAATTCAAACCCGCGCTTTCAAATCCTCTTCACAATATTTTTCGAACACAGTAACATTCTTTAGAAAGCAACAGTTACGACGTTACGTAATTACAAACGGCATATCTTTTGAAATTAAAAAAAAAAAAAAAAAAAAAAAACCAGTCGCGAGCCCGTTAAAATTGATAATAATAGAATCAATAATTACAAGACGGTGTAAAAAAAGGCAAGGATGATTGGATGATAATCGTTTCTAACTCCGACGAAGGAAGATGAACAGAAAGTGGAGAGATCGTGAGAGAAAAAGAGAAAGAGAGTGTGTTTAGCCTCGAAGTTCTTGCGGCGCGTTCGCACCGTGCCTCTCGTTTCATTCTTCGACGGTCCGAGCGAGTCTCCCTTATTTTCCAGTTGGTTAACATCCGTGAACTATGAGCGAGCCCTTACGACGGGGACGCGAGAACAGGCGAGGGACATTATCAATAGATCTACCTTCTACACTCGCGAGAATACTCGGCGCATGCGTTAACGCGGTTCCTGCTTCCTTTAAAGAGCGTTTCGTGCCTCTAAGTGAACCTCCTTCCATTCGTTTTTCCACTTATTAACTTAGATGATTCTTCGCCTAACGGCGGGAAACTGATTACAGAAGTCGTTTACAGCGCCCGAGGCGGAAGTGTTCCTGAACGATCCCGCGGAATTCTAGATATCAGCTTTCCCCGACTAAGATTTTCAAAAAGTCGAACGCTTCACTTCGCAGCTTAAAATTGCACGGGATTATATTAACGAACAAACGATAAAGTAAAGTTGATATAAGCCGATAACAAACTTCTATCTTGAATTAGATAAATTCGGACGGACAATCTGTCAATAATTAATGCGCGAGTCAATTTGACAATTTTTGTCTTTTGTATCGCAATAATGATAGCAAAATATTAATAACATTCATTAAAATAGAAACGCAATTCGTAACGATCCTCTTAATCCATGTAATATTTCACCGACAAATTTTTACCTGTTTTATTGCTTTTCATGGCAAAGGAATAAAGGACCGCAGGGGTGGAAAAAAGAAAATATTCGCGGGATAATTAATATGAGAAGAGAACGAGTTCGCGGATCGCTATCTCGTCACCGGTATCCACGCTCTTTGACGGTTCCCGGGGGAAAAAAAATTTAATATGGAGGACGTACGCGAGCCGACGGCGAAGAAAAAGAGGTTCTGTCTCATAAAGAGTTGTATGGGCCGGGGCATGCGTTATTCAAAGTGCGCTCAGTGACCTATTGTAACGAGGGACAATATAGTACTGCTGCTCAATGGCCGGCTGTTCCCGAGGTGTTATGTTATGTGTTGGCTGTTATTCAGACGAATAGGAAGGCATTCAGCGCGCCAAGCCATCGCCGTTCGTTCGCTGACGGAGACCGAAACTCCGCTGTTAGGTCAGATGACGTTCACGATCGCGAGTTGTCGACGGAGCCTGTCGATAAACTAACTCGTTTACGTGAGCCGGGGAACCAGGGTTTCCGCAGAGAAGCTCCTTACGATATCGCAAACAAGTTTGTTTCACCTAATTAGTAGTTATCGTTAAGAGGATTTGCCCGTGAACAAGTCGCGCGTCTCACGATTTTACGCTTCGTACTGCCCCGCGCGAACGTACGGTGTGCAGCAACTCAAACGTCAGCGGCATTACGCGCGATCGAGCGATCCTCGAGAAGCAATATTCCGGGCATTCCGTGGCACGCTGCTAATTGACAAGTCCCGCGCAGGTATGGAGGGTAATTAATAACGCTGGAAGATGCGCTGGGTGATTCGTGGAGGACTATCTCCTCTAATTTTTTTTTTCCTGATCCTACGATTATATTTAAATACTGCATAAACATTAATTCTTAACAAACTATTCGCTATTGTCGTCACAACCACGCCATTTTTCGACGGCTGAAAATTGATGAATAACATTCGCACGGCTTTGAATTCGTAGCATCTGATTCGACCGCGAGCATACCGGTTTCCTTCTTCCCGAGCCGATTTTACATATGTTTACCCGCATGCTTTATACTCCCGCTGTAATAATGCAATTCGCATTTTCCTCGCGTTCGTTTTATAACTCTCGCGAGAGTGCGCGCTGTGCCGATTCGTATCGACGCATTATTCGGCACCGCATGGGAATTTAAACGCGTCCGAACGTGGGCTATGTTCTCGAAGCCAGCGATCATACTTACGTCGAAAAGTTTGATTAATCTAGGACTAACACGTATTTATGGTGAGAAAACACCGCTCGACACGTGTAATGTATTACTTTAATTAATAGTTACGTAACCTCCTTCGAGATCATTACGTGTACGTTGTAATTAGCCTCGTTGCCCAACGCGGCGTTAATATTCGCCTTGGAGATTGCAGCGGGCGGCAAAAAATTATAATATCAAGTGTGCCAGCTCGGCCCTCGGAAGACGTTGTTATTTTTTTTTCCCTTCCCGCAAGCGTGACCGAAATCTTCGTGTCTAGTTTCTCTAATCTGGTCCCGGCCTCCCGACCGCCACGAGCCTCACGATGCATCGGCGGCCGTAGCTGCGAGAGCGAGCGCGGGGGCAACGGGGTAAAGAGAGACTCTCGTTAAGGCTCCGTTAACTTCGCCGAGTATGAGCCGAGAATTGCGTGGCGGATAATTAATTGGGTGACATGTCGCGCGCCAAGTATGCCGGCGGCACCGGCCCGTTATCCCTATTCCACGGCGCGTTATAAATAACACCGCGCATCTGCGTATTTGCATATTAATTTCGCGTAATGAAGGCGATTAGGCTAATGAGTGCCGAACACGGCGACCACGGCGACTCTACGCAACTCCTCTCTCCACCTGTCGATTGACTCCCGCGACTGTCGCTTTCGTCGGACCTGTAATCGATCACCTGATCCGAACCAGATTCGATTCAATTAAACGGGAACGTTTAGCGCGCCGCGAAAACTTTTGAAATGCGCCGCGATCGCGAAGACGTGCGTGCGTTCTAATTATACGATGCAACGTCGTGATGCGCGAACCCTCATACATTATACTATTGCTCGCGGCGGCCCACGCGGTTAGACTCGCCGTGAAACACTTTGCTGTTTGTTGATTCGGAAGAGGCCGAATGAGGCAGATTAAGGGGGATGCGAATCAGCTACCGGCCATGCGAAAGCGATATCCGCTCGGGCGCGAGACGTGCTATTAAACAAATGCGATAAAGGCGATTCCGATCAGCGGGCGCTGGCCCGGCTTTCGGCGCCCCGTCCTCCGGATCTTTAGCTCCGATTAGACCAAGGATACGCAACTACTTATTTACATAATGCTGTGAGCGAGTCGCGCCTTCGCCGCTCGCAAGTTACGCGATGCGTGAAGCAAGGGTGCAGGTGAGAAGCGTTTTATTTAAAGAGCTTCCAAACGCGGACTTGTCTCGCTCGAAAACAAATATCCCGTCATTTCGCATACGTTAATAATCTCGAACGCCGCGAGACTCGCGTTTAAATATTTATGAAACTGAAACCACGTTTCGGGGGCCAAGCTCGTCGATTTTTCAAGGCGCGAGTCTTTCTCTCGAAAATGTCAAAGTGCACGATTTATGCGGACTTGACGTATCGCCGACAACGTTTATTTTCCTTGCGTCTAACGTCCCGCCTGTCGGCGTCTACGTTAAATTAACGTCTTCCGACGCGACCGCGCAGGTGAATAAATTTCGTGTCTAGGCGAAAAACTTCTGAATTGAAAATAATGATTTGCGAAACGGTGATTATTACAAATAAGTTTTATAATTTAATTTAATTCCGTATTTTTTCTTTCCCAGAAATCTTCCCTTCCGTCTATTGTAAAGTGGAGGTTTTATTCTCTCGTATATTAAGAAATTTACTTCAATGGGTTCTTATTATTTTACGAGGACTCGCGATGCGGAACGCAGCTGTAATGCGCTGGGATTTGACCGAGTTATACTTTGTTTTGTCTATCTCGCATTCGCGACTGAATGATACCCACGTCTCGACGTCTATTAGAATCACGCATATGCGTCTGGCACGAGATACCAATTTCACGTTGCGTGTGCCAGAAATGCGAGGCATTCGTTGGCGAATGGCTTTTTCGTAGAACTAAACCCCCGTGGAATGAAGCGGTTGACTACTTGTCTAAATATTTCGAATACACCGTAAGTTATTTCCAGAACTTAATAAGTAAAACAAAGTGCGAATAAGGAACAATGCCTTATAAAAAAAAAAATTAAGATAAAAATTATTCCAAGACTAGCATTACGTGTGCGGGTCTGGATTATATATTATTTTCGCTCGAGGCACAGTTTCTCGCGGTTCTACTTGACGAGAGAAAATCGAAATTCCCGGCAGAGGCACGTTTCCATTCTTATGAGGAACGGCCCTCGCGCGCGAGCCGGATTTCCTGCAACGATCACAGCACCTCTCTCGACGGGGAGGAAGTCAACTTTTACGAGTGCGATCAGTCACGGGCGTCACGACGCCAACGAGGACGAGCCTCTCTCCGCGAAGTATCAGAAAGCCCCGGCTCTGACACTGACGAAACTTTGTCAGTGTCTCGCACGATTAGCGGCCAAAGGTCGATCCCTGATCCCTCTCGCGCCGCGACCGGAGCCATCCTCGTTTTCTCTCGCGGTCTACGTAACGGAAAGATCCCACAGTCTCTAGGTACGGCGCACGAATTATTCCAGTGCTATCTCCGTGAGGTAATTAGTACAGCGCGGTTGCCGCCCACGTTGCATTGAACAATTAATAGGCGAGCGGGAGATGGAGGCGGTGCCGCGTATAGATGGATCCTATGTCTTCGAGAAAAGCCGCGATTGCACTCTAACAGTCGACAGTATCGTGCACAAAGTGGATGAATAAAAGCCGCGAAGCAGCAATTTATTTCACGATAGCTGGATAATAAATTGCATCTCTTCGACCGCGAGAATAGTTTTCTAAAAAAGATTTTGGAGGTGCGTAAAGAATTGCGTGTAGTACGTTGATTCGGTTTTATAGACGGTAAAAGGTTACGTTATTATAAAGTATAAAAAATATGAATAGACAGCGAATGTGGGCCAATTTCAACGTTTTAATTTCGATTTTGTTAATGCTAAACGTTTATAACAGTTTCATAATCTTTACATGAAAAATGTTTTTAATTAATTTTTATAAATTAATCGCGCATTAATCTCGCACGTTACCTTAATAATATAACACATTCGCCTTTTTAAAGCTTTATAAATAAATAATTATTCGAGTGTTCTTTATAATTCATTTGCCAAAAACATAAAAATAATACAATCACCCGAATGAAATTGGACAATAGAATCGAACCTCTGTGTGCCTAGTCTGTCACGGCTCTCGCAATTATCTTGTAACAAATTTCATCGGATGGGAGATCGAATGGAAACGAATCCGGCCAATCGAAACGGCAGAAATCCTTTCCGTATCAAATTCCGGTTCGAGAGCTTCGGACTCCCCGTCGCGACGTACCTTTATTCGCGCTCTTTTTCGTCTAACCGGTGCAGGATACCGCCTGCTCGTCGCTTCTGAGAAAAATCGGGATCGAGAGAGAGAGAAAGAGAGAGATTAGTGATCGCGCGTCGGATCCAGACCCGGGATCTTTATTTTTACGGCTGCTACGAATTTAAGTACGGCTCGGGAGGAAACACGTTCCCCGTGGGGCCTAAACCGAGACGCAACTTCGAGACCGAGACGAGCCCTCAACGAAACTCGTACTGCTACGCCGGACGCGGCGCCCCATGATGCCGATTGCGTGTGGTCTGTCATCTTGTAGATTCATTTCGAGATCCGTTGTTTAGGAAACAGATCTGTACGGGCCGTGGACGGAGTAGCGTTCCGTTTCAGACACGCCAAAGTAAACACGGCGCGCCGCAAGAGAGCCCGACAGTTCCCATGTCTTTTCGTGGTTCCCGTTCATTCAGCCAGAATGTACGTCATTGTGTCCGCCGATGCGCGATAGTAAACTTTCCCCCCCGAGTGTTTTTTACATCGCGGTATACCTCCGATAAAATTACAGTTGCGTCACGAAGATATTTATTCCGTGAAGCTGATCTTAAATACGTGTGAATATGTTGGCGCACGTGCGTCAGCGTGTGAAAATATCGTCGACGACTCTAATAAGCGATCTCGCCGATAATTAATCACGAGTGCATCACACTTTGCTCAACCGTCGGCTTTTTTTTTATCGTTCCGTCTGCGCGACATTATTCTCGCTCCCATGTCGGCTCGTATTACTTTATTTTCCAACGCCTGCTTACGGGCGCTAAACAGTCGAGCTGACACGCACAATGAGGCGCGGCCGCCTTTGATCACTCCTGACATTCGGTATTTTCATAATTTATTCTACACTTCGGGGTTCCCCTCGTCGCGCCAGGTTCTCCCGTGTAAACCCCCGCGGCACGTCCCCGGCTACGGGATAAAATCTACCCGTCGGAAATGTCCGGTCGACGTACGTAGAAGCGCATTAGCACCGGGCATCTTTCATAAATTAGAAGTCGAAACGCGGACGCGTGGGCAACGCTTAATAAGGCATTTAGATAAAAGACTGGTACTCCCCGAGACTTTTCCGATTTATCACGCTCGCGGCCGGGGTCCTTGTTCGCGGACATGTGAAAGTATTAATTTATCGAACGCACAACTGGGAACTTAAATCAACCCGACCGGCTGCGGCCGTCGTAAAAATTCAACGAGAACAGTGACGTACATTTGGTAATTATAATTATTTATATATATAAAAAATATGTTTCTTTTAAATTATGTTTTACATAAAATATTAATAAGGCGTTTTTAGGCCTTTACGTCCCGCCCCAATTTTGAAATACAAATTACTATTTCGTTCGCGCAGATGATTCACATTTCCAGATGCACAGCTTCCAATAACACGTCTGACTTCTCGCGTATGCTCGCCTCATGGTCTCGTTAGAGCGGAACATCATTACCTCGTCTAACGTCTACGGAAATTAGAATTCTTCCCTTTCACTTGGGACATACCGCGCTATATTTGACAATTAAATAAGCTTCTGCACGTTTTCTTCCCTTTTTAACTTTCTATCTATCGAACGATAAATTTCGCGAACGCAACCGGTTCTCGCTTTCTAAAGTCGATCCATTCTTTATCGGTTACGGCCGGAATATCCAGTCGGCTAAAATTTGGCTTCTAGAATGGAAAAAAAAGCGAATCCGAAGTTGCTTTATCTTGCACCACAGTTTATTTTTCTCTCGCGATCTCGCAGCTGCGGTTTTTCTGGTGGACGCGCCTTTTGTCAAAGTTCGCCGGCTTTTTTTGTTTATCGCGCTGGATGTGGCCATGTATTTAAAATATCTTAAACACGTAACTTATAGCGCGCGCAATTTTTCCAATAAGAAAAATGTCGTGCGTGACGGAAATTAAATTTATTGTCGAAGCGAGAAATACGTTTTCAGAAGCGGCATTTGTATTCCGCGACGCGCAGGAATTCACTCGTGAAAGATTTTATTTTTTTTTTCCCTTTCTTCGGAGAATCCCGTCAGAAGCTACAATCGATTACGCAAAACTCGCAGTTATAAATCATATCGAAGCAACGAAAACTCGAACGCTCCCCTCACGCTTTCCACGCGCAATTTGATTCCGAAAGAAGTTGCGAATCTGAAGCAGATCCCCGCGATTTCACGACGGCGTTCTCGCTCGCGCGGATCAAGCCACGGCGGATCTTTTTTTTCGTCGCCGTCTTTCGCGCTCGACTAGGGAGAAGAGCATCATCGCGTAAGCCTCTCATCGACGACAACGCGGTCGTCGACAACGCGAGGGGGAAGAGAAAAAATAGAGGGAACGAAGGGGAAGCCGTCCCCTAAGCGAGATCTCTCAACGAGGTTGACAAACGACAGGACGACTAACGCGTCTGGCATCGCGAGAGCCACGCAGTCGGCACGTAGAAGCGGAAACGGAGAAAGGGGAGATTTCGTCCTCCCCCGCGCTCTTAAAAATCTGACGGTGGTCGCGGAACGAAAGAGCGGAGGATCTTTTCGGGCGGAAAAAATGATATTCAGCGAGGCGACCGGTCGATCCCGTCTCATCCGCTCCTCACTCTTACTCTCCATTTCGCCATTTCCTCTCGACTGTGACTTCTTCCCTTCATCCTACGCCCTTTGTTTCCCCGCGTCGCGCGTAAATCAGACAAAATGTTTGCGATCGCTTTCACGGAGATGTTCTTCCACGAGCCACTTGCCGCGGATCGATCCTCGTTATCCTTTCATTTCCTGAGCGCGGAATAATTCCGATTAATATTTTGGCCCGCGTCGTGCTAACGTTGGATGGAGAGAGATCGCGGAAAGGATGTGCTTCTGCTCGGGAGCATTAATTTACGACACTTTCGACCACTTTTGCCACTCGACCACTTAGACCCCGCCGCCTTCTCACAATCCGCCGCGCATACCTGAGCCCTGACGTGGCTTTGCATTTGAGATCGTCGTTGCCGGTCAAACTTTGTTTTGCGCGAATAACGTTTTACAAATTGCGTTAATCACGATGTGCCGAAAAATAACTGTTTGCCTTCGTTATCACAGAGATATCGCATTTTAAGTCGCAAAAAAAAACGCACCGAAAAGAAATTAATTTATTTTGAGAATTATACTTTTAATCTGTGATAAGTTTTTTTCTTTTGAAAACTATATGTTTTAAGCAATTGTCAGTTCTTAAAAATGACTTAACTAATTGTGCGAACAAGCCAATTAAAGCCGACATAACGTTGCGAGTAATTAGCACGCCGACAGCTTTATTTTCAGCCGAAAAAATGCGAAAAAATTGGTGAGCACCATGAAATTACTAAGAAATGGCCACGTTACATCTGTCCGGCGCTGCCGATAGATAAATTCGTTCGTAACTCTTCGATCTGCCATGCTTTGTCATCCAGCGCCGTAATAAGTAATTGGGATACGCGGCAAGCTAGGAATTAGTAACGGTCAGCCGCGAGAGATGTACCTTTTCCGTTAAGGAGCGCGGGGAGATGGCGGCGGCGGAGATGAAGATAGGAAAAATCGAAAGAGGCGAGAAAGAAGCTGAGGTCAGACGGCTAGTCAGGCGAGTCGATTGTAGGTCCTCGAACTGCGCACGCACGTCCCACATAAGCTTTATAGTAATAACTATCTATCCATACGTAAGTTATTTCCCGGCCGTGATTTAAAGTTGCCGATGCATAAAGCCGCGCCGCGCGACCGGTATCTCCCTTTTTCTCTCTCTTTCTTTCTCATCTTCGTTGCCGAGAATACCACGCGTTGGCAGTCTTGCACGGGCACACTAAGGAGATGCGTTGTGTAGGTATGTGGAAATATGACGACGTCGAGAACGAAAGGACCCGAAAGAAGAATACGAGGATACGAGGGTAGCGCGGACTGGCGAGAGGAAGAAAGACGAAACCCGTGCTTTACGTGTCTTTTATTCTGCGAGAAAGACCGTTGTGGCCTCTCTGAGAACTAGGGACCTAGCGGCGGCTTCTGCGGCGGCCTGCCTTTTCGCGCCGTCCACATCCGCCCACCTCGCACGGGATAGAGATTTACTAATGAGTATCGCCGCTCGCGAGAACGTATCACAATGCGGTTCGGAGAATAAAACCGTGGGTGGTAATAGGGTTTCGAGGCCTCAAGGACGCACCGTGATTAATTGAGAAGTTACCGTCGGATCTAACAAACCCGTTATATTATTTACTTGCGATATTTTTCAGACACCCATATTTATTATATTGAAATACGATCGTCCGTTCTGTCGCGGACTGCATTTTGTCATACGTGACAAATATTAATGTGCATTTGAAACAAAAAATACTTTTCAATATAATAGTAATAACGATAGCTGTCTAAATTTTTTATTCTTAACAATTTGTAATTTTTATTAAATAATTAGGATATTAAATTTGGAGTCTAAAATATTTATTTCAAAATAGCGGCTTTACTTAGAAAAATTCTTTCCCGCGGTTTCGTGATTTTTTCTAAAAACCGAGAAGTACGGAATTAATCGAACGAGAGACAAGGGAGCTCGGTGCTGCGAGAGCAGGGATTCTTGCAAA
The DNA here is from genome assembly GCF_019399895.1 of Cardiocondyla obscurior. Classification (NCBI taxonomy): domain Eukaryota; kingdom Metazoa; phylum Arthropoda; class Insecta; order Hymenoptera; family Formicidae; genus Cardiocondyla; species Cardiocondyla obscurior. The sequence continues at coordinate 2,220,995 of NC_091880.1, read as the reverse complement.
GTCTATCGGGCTTCGCCATCAGAGAAAATGAAAGCCGGCGGGCACGGCTTGTTCCTGCCGCAGGAGCAAATCCAAATATCACGTCTCGCCGCGAGTGGGAGGACAGAGGATATCCTTCCTACGCAAACGCTAAGTCACCGAACGTCCCTTCCTGCCCCGGGGCGTTCTCGTTTCCACCCTCTCGAGCGTGAGACGCGGTGAGTGGACTTGAGCCCTTCAGGCACACCGGATCCTGGACCACGGTCAGCCCTTTCTGCTCCTCTGCCCGTCTCAGATCATCGCGATGAGTCACTAGGCTAGCATGTGTAAGAAATTTGGGTCGAGGGAAAAAGAGCCACGTCGGTAACAGAATAGTTTACGATCAGATCATGAACAATAGAAGCGATCGGAATTAGTAATAGAAGCTCTGGTGAAGATGGCTAGAATTGAAGACGAGGAATCCCGAGTTTGAGACAGATTGTTTCCTCTGTTTGTTCTAATTCTATATGTATAATTATAATAAAAGAGTATATGAACCGAACAGAAGATGTAACTTTGCTACTAAATTCCACCAAAGATGCCCTTGCACTCGTCGTTTTTGAAACTTAGTCCGAGTACTCACTGCGGCATGCAGATAGCAAAGTCTAAGCTGAGGTCACGAGATGAGCGCATTAGACTAAGCGTAAGCGTGTAATAAAATCGTCGAGCTAACGACCGAGAGAACGGAGGAGCGCGGCTCTCTCGCACATAACACGGCGGATTTCGATAAACATTTCCGAGGAGGTCGACTATCGCGGGTTGACCATCGCCTAGTAATGCAATCGGGAAACAAGACTGCGTTTATTCAGCCCGGGCGTCGAAACCGGGAGGTCTGCCGCGAACGCGAACGCTGTTCAAGATAAAATGGGCTGGCTGGACCGCGGCGATCCGATCGCTCTCGCGAGCCCGGCGATAAAAATCGAGGAGCGCGCGGCTGACGATTTCCGTATAAATAACTCCGATATCCTGCACGAGAAAATCCGGGCGAAATTGATTCGGCTGCGAGACCGACGGCAAACTTTATCCCGGACATGTACGGGGCTAATAAAAACGTCGCGCTGACGGCCAACGGATCTGCAGTGTAAACTCTTTGAACGGAAATCGCCGAGAGTTGTTTTCCAACGGGCAGTCGTAACACGGGCCGTTCCCCGACAAGCCCAGCATCCGGCGGCCGCCCGAGGCGGGCGACTTTCGATTTTTCAAGTATTTCACGAGAGACGAGACCCACCTTTCTAATGTACATTTACCTATCACGAACGTTCCGTCGGGATTTAGCACTTTTCGCGTATCCTTTGACGCAACATGCCGGATAAGCGCCCAACGTGTTGCGCCCGTCACCTCTCTCGGATATATTTTTAGAGAAAAATCCGCGCCGGCGGACTCACCGATACCCCGAAGCTTCTCTTTTTGGCACTTCGAACTCTTTTCCCACCCATTTGGCCTCCTCCCATATAAAGAGTCAGCGACAAGTTTAATTACATCCCCCCTAACTCTTTCTCTTCCCCCCCGTTATCGCGCAATCTCGACCCCATTATCGCCATGGGACCATCTCTGTCGCGATAAAAGTGTAAGCGATGGTTGTGATAATATAAGTGCGCGAGAAGCGCCGTCAAAAATTGTGCTAGGAAATGCCGTTTTCGTAACTTACCGTTGTCGAAAAGCCAAGCCAGGAAAAATGTAACAACTATGACACTTACCTAGAACAGACAAAAGAAAATCTTGTTAAAGAACATGTTGGTGTAATAAACATAATAATAAATATATGATTTTGTAAAATCTTTTATAACGTAATTATAGAAATAATTATTTAAATTATATAATTATAAAAATTATTTAAAGATTTTACAGAAATATTTAACAGAGTATTATTTAATTATTGTGCTTTTTTTTTTTTTAATTTTTGACGCTTTTAATAAACGTATCTAATATCTTAAATAAGCAGAATATTTTTTAACTTAAAATTTTAAGTTTATTATTCGTCAAATTAATATTAAGCGACCTCAATATAAAATTCTATTTACAATTTTATCAGCCCTACATTCACATTTATTTTAATTCTTTTCGAATATTTTTTGCACACATGTGACATCTGCATTAAATAGAAAATCTATGATTCGATCAGATTTCAGGATGAAATTTTCTCTGTAATTTCATAGAATATAAATTTCAATGTACATATTTTATATATTTGTTACGTATTAACTCGATAACATAATTATTAATTTTATTACATTTTTCATGAAAAAGAAAAAAAAACAAATTTCATATAAAAATTTGCATTTAAAATATCACATACACATTTATTTAACAAAAAAAAGCTGCTGCTATGCTTAAAAATACCTAAATCTTGAAACACACATAATTGCTATTCGCTATTGCCAAAGTGCTTATCAGCATTTAATTTAAAATCTTCACGGTAAGCAATTTATCGCGTTCTTTTCTGAAAAGAACAATGGAAATACATATTATTCGCGGCGAGCGAGAGCCGATGCTCCATATTATCTGGCAAGGACGTGTCCACGTTGCCTCGTCGGAAAAAATCCGAGTTTCAGGGCCAGCGGGCGCGCAATAAATTTAACGGATCCGCGCCGCGGGGCTCGATGCACCGATTCGCAACGAGACGCCGAGTTTATTCGCGCTACGTCGCAAGCGGAGATAGGCGGCTTCGCACCTATGCGTTTACGCGGAGGAGGCAGGCGCGACGTGTGAGGTTTTTCACGCGGTTCACCTGGATGACGCCGGTCGAGGTTTAAGTGGGTGTCCGGGAGATAAGCGGCCACGACTGGCATAACAGCTCGATAAACTCGCATGTTTATTGGATCGCCTTGGCTCCATCTCCTCTCCCGTCTCTGCTCTCCCCCCGAATCCTCGTCGCCCCCTCGACTCTTTCTCGGGGAGATTTTTTTTTCTGTTTTTTTTTTTTTTTCGACGCCTTCATTCTGATCTTTCGGCGCTTTCGCCCATCGCAACGCTTCCGCCGCGGCTCTCACTTTCCTCGCTCGTGTTTCCACCGTTTCCCTCCGCTCAACCCTTCACCGCGGTTGTCGACCCCGAATTAGCGACCTCGCGAACGCGGAGAATCTCAAGCTGTGGCTTTTAATGAGCCAGCTGCTTGCGCGCACCCAGCTAGCCACACCACTCGCTGATAAACAAGAAATATGATATTTCGTGGCTTTAATTTGTTTGGGAAATTACACAAGGTGATATTCGACACTTCTCGCGCAAGGCGCTTGAGATCGGCGGGGTTTATACGTAATGCCCATTACGTTATTACAAATAACAGCCAGAACGTGATTAAAAATTCATAGAAATCGACAGGTTTAATTTAAATATATTATAGATATTTATATTTAAATCAAAGTTTTAGCGAGTTAAAATAAATTAAAAAATAATGATCAAATATTGAATACTTATTAATGATATTTATAGAAGCAATAAACTGATTAGAAATTTCGATTAGAATTACTGATTACAAATTCAACGAATCTTCATTCATCTTTCATTAAAGCGCTTATGCATGTAATAAATATATCGCGTTACAGCGTGAAATTACTCGCCCGTGTTGGTATTCGAAATTATTTGCCTCCAATTCGCGTATCGTTTGATTTCTCTTTCCCTTGCTTTGCGCTGCATCTCTTTGATGTGGCAAACAAAGCTAGAAATCGTGAAAGATAAATATTGCTTGTGAAAAGGGGTTTTCGCGGCGAAGTATATATACGGCAATTCATGGGCATACGACACAAGCCGGTATTTTAGCGCAATGTTTACACGCGGCGTCATCGCCGAATGATGCTTTCGCTATACTTTATCGCGAAATGATTCTCAATAATATTACACGCATGAAATGTTTGCCGGTATTTTCAATATTTGATTAATCCGCCGTAATTAACGTGATCAATCACCTTTCAAAGCGGCGAGCTTGATATAAATCATATTCCAATCTGCATTTAAATACCGTATTAACATGTTACGTTGTTGCTTCCCACCCGCAAAAAAATTGAAACAAAATATCTCGCGTGTTGCGAAACAATAAGACGTTTGCGCAATGTCGCGATCGCGGAAAGCGGCAAGTGCGCTTAAAAAAAAAAAGAAATAAAAATTAATAAATAAATAAAATAAATAAAAATGAGAGTGCGGCGAGAAGGCGACGAAGGTGGACCGAGGTAGACAATGCAGCGCGTTGCAAAGCTCGAATTGCGCACAGTGCAGCTTTGATTAGATTTGTCACGCAGTGCCGCGCTGCGCCCACGAGCAGCGTGTATTAGCATTCACGACCGGCCGCCGGGAGTAGTCGTCTATTACTATCGTAAATCGTTCTTAACGGCGCGCGCCAGCATACCGATCATCCGCCTCATCTCCGGAACGCGCGTGTCATCTTTCCTCGACGCGGCGACGTCTGGTCGGAATAAGCGAGCTCGCACGTCGAATTTCAATTCGCGCTGTTTCCCCGTTAGTCCTCCCAGCCTTTCTCATTCGTCTTATCGCTGCGTTTAACGAGCCAGGTATCGTAGACGGAATGACAATCCCAAGGAATGTCCCGTAAAAGCTACAAAAATTGCATTCCCCCGATAATCCTTGTTTTTATTTGTAATAACGAGAAACTAAAATTTTTTAAATAATAAATTGATTATAAATCATTGCGTCGTTTTATCTCGTTGTCAGGCCTTATCTTTAATTTTTACTTTCTCTCTTCTAAACTTTTATACGCGCATTGGTGAACTTATTGTTTGCTTATCAAGCGAAATCAGATTATCACAACGGCTGTTTAACTTTACATGGCCAGCTTGTATAAAGTAGAACGGTACAGCGGACTAAATTTTCACGATGTACAAAGAGAACGTTGCGGGACGCGCGTAGATCTCGCAGGATGCGTGTACAACGAACAAGCTTTCTGCGCTCGCGTACCTGAAGGGAAGCCAGAGACGTCTTTATGCCGAAGCTCGAAAGTCCTCCGTTGATTTACGAGCCAACGTGCTGTGTCAACGGTTTATAGAACCCTACGCGGAATGATCCCGCGTCGATTTTACGATAGTTCTCTCGCGCTCGAAACGGCCGTTTGAACGGAACACTTTTCTCGCTATAGGCCCTGCGTTGTCTACGATATCGCAGAGACATTAAAAACGTTGCCGACAACATAAAGGCCTGGGAAAGCGTGGGATATAAAATCGAACACGAAGGGAGAACGTCTCAAAACGTTCCGGCGTGAAACTGCGTCCTCGCAGTTCGATCTCAAAATATAAAAGCGATGGGTACATTTTCAAATAAAAACGCAAATGCCAACTTAATTAACGACGAAATATTTTTAGTAAATCGGTTTATTCAGTCGCGTTGTATTTCTTTTTTTTTTCGATTTTTTAAAACCGTAATAATGTTAACTAAATCCCTACCATTCGAAAACCCGTTCGGTCAGTATCGAGTTCCCTGATTTTTCAAGCCCACAGCACAGCTGCCTCTACAAAAGAACTAATGTAAGATATCGCGAATTCTTGCACAAAATTCAACGGGAAGGACCGGCGATACTCGTGAAAATAATACAGTCCGTCACTTACGCGCTCGCTGCCATCGTCTCGTAAATCCTTATCGTCACTCTCGTCACGCGGATGCTCGTTCGTTTCTATCGAGCCCCGGGAGTCACGGTGTTCCCAACGCCGCGCATTATCTTTACTTCTCGCTTTGGAATGCGAGGCGTCGTCGCGCCGTACGGCCGTCCATGGCTTAACCCTTTCAACGAGCGAGAGATAAACGTGTCGCCGGACACCTTTCGTGAAATTGAATAATTCCGAGTCGCGCTCATATCCGTTCGGATGCTGCATCGCGGTACTTATCTCCGTTCTTCTCGAAAACTTTCGAGGTGGCCTCGAGGCGGCGAGCGAGCGGTCGATCGCCGCCGTTCGCTCGCGCGATCAGCCGATCGAATACTTTTTAAACACACTTCGTTGTCCCGGACCCACGGCTATCGTAGGTTGATTAAACGCCCATAGGACCGAGCGTGTAAAAGGGTAGATATCGAAATAGGTGGAATTTCGAGGGACCCGATAACCGATGCCACCAAAGCTGAAAAGCCGTGTTTTCGTTCCCCTCGCGCGGATTACACGAAAAAGAAATCGACAGTCGTGTTCACATATCTCACGTGAAAAGAGCACTGGTCGGAACGTCGATTTCTCGGGAAAGTAAACGACACGGGTTTAATATCTTACGTATTACATTCAAGATACATTAAAATAAAATAAAAACAGCTGATTGCATGCCGCATAAAAAATTACCGAGTATTCAATACAAGCCGGCAACTAGAATTTCAATCAGAATCAATATTCACGAAATTTTCAAACCTTTTTTTAAATCGATAGAAATAATTTTTTATTAAAAAAAAAAAGAAAAAAAGAAATCTGTTACTTTCTCGAGAGGAGGTTTCACTGTATTAGAAAATGTTGAAGCTTTGATGAGGTCCGATTAACTCGGCAATTCCATTTCGTCGATGCTTCAATTACAGCAAATTGATAAAGATCGGCCGCGAGGAGAAAACTAGATCGCCGCGCGATTTACGATAAATACGATGGCGAAGATACCGTCCGAGGTGTTCGCGGATCGCGCTCTCGCGAGGAGCGTGAGATAGACACGCCGTCGGATAGTTTCGCTAAATTGAACGATTTCGTTTCCGCGGTCGTATCCATCGAAGACGGTTTTCCGTGTCTCAGGATTCGCGGGCATCTCGCAGGAGAGATCGCGATTGGTTGGCATCGACGTTCTTCTCGCGGGATGAAGCCACGTCGTTTTCACCGATCGAAAGTATCAATCTCGCCTAACCGCGCTCATTGCACCTCTCTAAGCGTTGACTTCCTCGATTATATTCCTTCGCCTCGAAAGCGCCGTTCGTTACTCGTCGACAAGTAAACGCGGAGTCCGTTCTCCAGTCTACGTTCCCCGCCAATATTACCGATCATGACAGAAAGTATACGCCGTGTACCTCGTACCCTTTCCGCGCTTATCATCGGTTTTAATCGCTCCCGACTCGTTGCCTACGTCGTACCCTTAATTTCCCCGAGTACGAGAGCGGGATTACTCAGCGAAATCTAGCTCCTACTTACTAACTGACGTGTCCGTTTCGTGGGGATCGGCTATCAGCTCGCACGCATCAAGCGCTCGGAATTTTCAGGGAGTTCGTGAACGTCGATCGAGACTCGTGCCGACTGCAGGCTTGTCGTTTAATATGCGAGACCCGCCCCGCGAAGATTAAAAGGCGTTCGGCGAGTATAACGTATCGGCGCCGCCACGGCGAGCGATAGATAATTGGTAACAACTAATGCTCGCACAGAAATCGCATGTCCGCGAGCCACACACGATCAGGTTTCTCCCGTTGCCTTTCGTACGATCTCATTTTCCCCGTTTTAGTTCCTTTGCGGCCCCGGACGCAATTAGGCGATTCTCCAGATGGCAGTTCTGGTTCGGGTAGAAAGTACAACCGCGGTTTCGCGCTGGCGAATAATACCGACGAGAATTCAGCTCGTTAACTACGTATGGTAAAAAAAAAAAAAAAAAAAAAAAAAGAGAGCCTATTGCCCTACATATTCACGCTCGAGCGCTACCGTCTGGTTATTCCACCTTCACGTTCGCCACGCGTTACCGTTATTCTGCCTCAAGATTCCCTTTTACCGAGGTATAATTATTTATGTAATGGATACATTAATATCATCCTTTCACGTTATTGCAATTTAAATGATAAATGACGGAAGGCACGTAAGACAAAAATAAAATAGATACATTACAGTGGAATAGAAAATTAGCAAGTGAATGAAGAGTACGACGCGTAAAAAAGTAACGAGGCACGTGAAGTGTGATTTATGCACGCCGGGGATTCAAGTCGCCACAAGGTCTCGATGTTAAGTGCGTCCCCCCTCGCCGGCGTTTCTCTCCCGTAGCAGTTACATCGGCCCCTATCAGCGGCACGATTATTTTTACCCAGCGTCCGGTTCCCAGACGCGCGGGAACTGGATCGTCGCCGGCCGGTCGCACATTTCTCGGATGATCGCGGTCGAGGTCCGGGCGAGGATGGCTAACGGAACGCCTAGGATTTCTCGCGTTCTGTTATCTGCCGTTCGAGTGCCCGGTTACTTCGCGCCTTACACGCCGAAGCCGCTGCTGGGGCCCGTCGATCGGCCCGCCGTATCACCCCCTTCTATCTCACCCGGTGCACCGGCACGCATTCCGATCAATGAGAAAAACACGGCCGTCGGACCGCAGAACGGTAGCTCATTCACACGATCTCCCTTCTTCGAGGCGTCTCGGGCCTCAGCATCTTCCGCGTGCACATGCAACGGTGGGTTCGACGTGTGTGCGTATATACGCGTTTATCTCGCGCTCGTCGACCCCGCGCTCTTTCGCCGCGGACAATAAACCTTGCGACTTGCGCAAGGATAACGCCCTCCCTATTGGAGTGAAACAACAACACTTGACGCGCTACAGCGAGAGGAGAGCCCGGAATTGCCGCTCTTGATGGATCTCGGGGATTGCTTCGGTAAGTAAGCGCGGAGGCGAGGAACGCCGAGAGATCCTGGACGGAATTGCACAAAGGTGTGCGGAGTTACGCGGAGAAGAGGGAGAAGGATCTCACCGCAAGCGACACTTGAATGGACTCTCGGACCAAAGTTTTCGAGGGTGACGCGACGCGCCGGCACCCGCGGCGCCGTGTGTCGGAACTGTAGCAAAAACGGTCCTAACGGAGTTACTCGGGAAGTAGTTCGGATTGCTTTGACAATTATTAAAGGAGAATGGCGAGGTAGATTGGAGTCTGCTCCTGCCCGCCGGCGGACCTCGCCAAGAAATCATTGTCACGGAGAAATTGCAGCATCCGGCCGCTCAGGTTCCTCCATTAAATCAAATTCAAATCGGGGACGAAAGAACGATGGGCTCTCCGTGAAGAATGCACGCTGGTCGCGCGAGAAAGAAGACGTTCGTTAGTTTTCCGGAAGATCGTCGAGATAAAAGGGCAGATGCTTATTTTGATTTAACATTTTCGAGGTGCTTTTTAACGCGCTGCAGCCGTGAAAAATTGAACACCGGTCGCGTGAGAAATTCCACCGCGCTGAAATTTATCTCGGCTCGTTACGGCGCGCGTAGATGGCCACGCAACGATATCTAATGCGGGGGGGGAGAAAAGACTCCAGGATTTCGAAAGAAGCGGGAGATAATATTGAACTAAACTTTTAATAGATTTCTCTGGATAAGCGTAATTACTTCCGCTTACCGGGATTCCGGCCTTGAACTCGGCGTACCTTCTCAGACTTTAATTAAGAAACTATCTCTCGCCTGTAACCTCGTCGTTACGGGGAGGAACGCGTGCAATGGAGTATCTCAGAATTTTTACAAAGCTCGCACTTTGACTGACGATGATCGATGAGGCTCCCCCCGTGAACCGCGGCAATTTTTACGTCTTCCTTTGCCCTCTGTAACTTACCGCGGCGCCCTTGTAAATAATTGTAAAGGTTATCGTTCTCGTATGTTGTCTCGTCGCGTCTTTGTCTAGAACTTTAGCGCGCGTACGCGGCAAATAAATGTGCCTCTTCTTTTTATAACGCTGCAAATATTATATTAATTCGAAAAAAATTGCGGGAGGAAAAGAACACGAGCGACAGAAATGAAAAAAAGCTTCGTATAACTTTTGTAGGAAGAACAGGCTTTCCCGCGGTTATTCGTGTTCGATGGCGAGGAATAGCGAGAAACGCTTACACAATATGTCGATACGGTCTTTCGATCAATTCTAGCCTGACGTCCGGCCATTCTTTTTCTATTGCAGTAACACACCTATCCATGGCGAACATTGTTCCCCGAATGGTCGATCGTTTAACGCAGCCGATACGACTAATGCACGTCGAAAGCAGAGAAATTCGTTGTACGTGTGGCCGATACTCCTACGAGCAAAAAAGCCTGTAATTTATCGTTTTAGGATGTTTTCATTGCAGCCGGAGATTTTTAAACCACACCGTTTTCAATCTCTTTTAACCGCGCTGCAAACGTTACAAACTCAACTCGTTAAGAAGGAATTAATCAACAAATTACTCCATTTAATTAATAATAATTAAATTGTAATTGATATCATAAATGCATAATAATTAATTATTCAGGCTTTACGGATTTAAATACAAGATTAAATATAATAGCGTGTGAGACTTTAATATATTTAATTTCTGAGAGCTTAAAAAAGATTTTCAAAAATTTCCAACTGCACAAATTCATCCTTCTTAACGCCTCCCGAAGTTGCGGACGAGAGATTCGCGAAAAACGCGAGCTGCAAAATAGTATAAGCATCATAGGTTAGGTAGACCCATATCCGTGAGGCTCGCGGTGAGAAAAAGCATATGATTATCGCACCCAGGCTAGTATCCCGCGTAATATTATGTCATTGTGGTTTCATCAGTCCCACTCTCAGCACGAAATACCACCGTTCGCGAGGCTGCGGACTTCGCAATCTTTGTGAGATCCCGCGTTCGCGCCGCTCCGTCTGCTTCTCGGCCGTTACGTGATTTCGTCCGGTCGGGAGAGCGTGAGGATTCGAAGGAATAACCGGGGGGAACCATCTAGAGAGGGCTCCCTAATAACACGTTCTGTTCTAACCTCTGTACCTCGAAGAATGGGCCTCGACGCGAAGCTGGACGATGAATCGTCTGAATGACCGGATACTCCTTCGAACTTCGTGCCCCCATCTCCCGAGAGTCTCGCGTCTTTCGGTGAATCGGAGGCATCCTTCATTGAAGCCGCGTCTTATTTTTCTCCGCGCAGCGGTTGAATCGAAAACACGCGTGTGAAAAAATCCCACAAATTACCTTCGGGAGTTTACTAAGTTTTAACTGCCGGAATTTCACGGTAACGCACTCTGCTTTTTTCTTTTTTTTTATGGCCTGCAAACCGATCGCGATTCTCGGGCTCAAGAGAAGGGAATCAGCGGAATAAATGGGAGAGAGGACGCCTCGCACCTAGAAATGCATCTCGTAATCACAGTGGTCATGAGGGGCCGAAATTTCGGAATCGTTTTCGATCGATATCTATTTTTTGTTTACACACAATCATTCTCGAAGGATATAATTGTACGGTGCAATCTGACGTCTCATAATCGTTCGCCTTTCTTCGACCAGCATCCGCGTGAAAATAGAAAAAAAAAAAAAAACCGAAGCCGACGAATGTTTTCGCGCATTCACCGCTTTATTCGGGACGCCTGAATTATTTTCCGACGACTTGATTTACCCGGCGTGTTTCTATAAATCGGCCGATAAGCCACGAAGTTAGCTTATCTTCGAGAATCGACGCATTACCTACGTTCCGTTTGAAGATGAGCTTTAACAATCACGCTGTTTGACGATTATATTCGTGCCGAGCAGCTACGACAGATTTTACCGACCAAAAACGTGTCTTTCGCGGCCGTGAACTTGTCGGCACCTGCGACCGATAAACCGCGGGATATTAATGGCTCTAACGACAGTACGAGTCCTAGTGAACACCACCGCGAGCGTATGAAATTTCCTTTAGATACAAATTATCACGAAACCGAGATTTATGTTTCTCGTATTGTTTAATAGTATCAGTCGTTAATCATTGGACTACCGGGAAAACGGCGCTCCCCGCGGATAAATCTGTCTTAAGGCAACGGACGGGAATAATTCCAGCGTGTGTAACAATACGGCGTACGTACGAACCGAGCGTGAGCGGTAACCGTCTCTCGTTCCCTCTCTTAGAAGCGAGCGTTTCCCAGTCGGATAATTGTACAGGCTGTAAATTACTCGCGAACACCCGCGTATCATTTCGTTCTAATAATGTCTCTTCGAGGATCTGTGTCGATGATTATCGGAGCGTGTACTCTTCAAAGTCGCTTCACTACGTCGAGCTGCAGACGTTAATGAAATTTAATTGCCGCTCGACCGTTCGCGATACGCGGCCGCTAATCCGGACGAACACGTTTCGCTGTCGATACCATCGAGATCTATAAATCAGCGCCGGCGAATGAGTGAGATATTCTCGCTCCCCGAGATACCGCGGAGACGCTGGGCATCCTTGAACTTGTCAGGGGCCGCATTCCCCACGTCTCATTGCATTGTGATCGCAAAACTCCCGCCGGGATCATTCCCTTTCTCAGCGCTTCATCGATACTCTGAATTTTCGCGCGGGTAAAAGACTATCGTTGCGTAACGAGCCCGTAAACGTCGGTGCAACGCGCCGGGTTTCACCGTTAACTGCACCAGGAAGCGACCGCGGCCGTGGCCCTTTAAGGGTTGAATCGTGATCGTTTACGTGCCGCCGCGCGGTTTTCCCGCCTAGTTTGCCACGTCGGGTGATGTGTGCGTTGCCAAGGCGAGAAACGATCGTGCGAATCGCCTCGCCAGCCTCCGAGCGCGTACAGAATCCGGACAGCGCTATCAGATTCGAGGTGTTGCGTGAAACAATTTCGCGAGCGCTGCATCAGCCGCGTTATGTACCGCGAAGAACGCTGAGAGGCGCGTTTTCCTCGCCGCGGCATCCGCGGAGATCACTATAATTATTTCACCGCTTGTTAGGGCATAACGGGGCAATTGTTCAAGGATAGAGCAACCCTCCGACGGTCTACGAGAAACGGAATAATTTTTATAATATTTCTCTCATTCTTTTCCTTTCTCTCCCACAGTCCTACTCTTTTAGTTTGTTCTTTTCTCTTCCTCTCGTTTTATTTTCTTTTCTTTCTTTTTTTTTTTTTACCTTCTTTTGTCCCATTCTTTTCGTTTAGCACAGATATTATACAGACACGTTTCTACTTTTTTTTTTTATTTCTCCCGTTCTTCTGCGTGACTCGTCCACCTAATCTTCGCGTCCCATTCCCTGTTCTGGCCGTTCTTTTCAGCGTGGAATTTCCATCGTCCCACGTCCCGGTATCCCGAAGTACGTAACCTATACTTCGCCGAGTTCTCGAAAGTGGCTCGCGTGCTTCGAAAGCGAAGTGAACGGGGCGGCCGAAGTTCCGTGCCCGCGGTGTATATTTATGAATGGAAATAAATCTATCGAGTGGCTCTCTCGAGGCTTTTTCGAGAGATCGACTCTCGGAGCCGATACCCACACCCGCCTCGGCCCACTTTGCAGGCTGATTTTGGGCATCTCCACTTTTTATTTAAATCCTAAATTATTCCCGTGATGCTACATTGTATTTCACGTTGGCGCAGAAATTATTGCCGTGACACCGTTAAAGTAGAAATATTACGTTGCAGGGCGCACGACGTCATAGTTAAGTAAGATTACTTCTCGCAACTCGAGTCTTCGATTGCCATTCTTCACGGAAGAATTTTTTAATTTTCTCTGTGGTTAATCGCAGGATCTAGCAGCATTCGTTATTACGCGATTCCTTAAACTTAACCCTTTTTTTTTTTTCCCTCCGGATAAGATTCCTTTTTCGAGCGACGCACCGTGATTTTGGCAGCTTATAACCCTCGCTCCGCAAACGCGTTTCGCATCGGAGGACGCGTCGTAACTTACCCGCCCCGTATCTTCTTACACTTATCTACCTGGCTCGTTGTACATTCTCGCGCGGACCGGCGCGGTTATCTATGTGACGTATGTACGGGGCTTGAAGCACGCTAATGTACGGTTAATGAAATGTTAAGTCCCGCGCTCGCACGCACGCACACTGCCGTCGAGAGGGCCAGGAATACTTTCGTCAGCTGAGTTTCGCACGGTCCGTAATTCTCGGCGACATTTCGGGTCAATAGCCACGATCGCCCGGATAAAATTCACGATCGCGCCGACGTTACGTTTCGCCGCAATTTTTTTTAAACTAACAACGCGGCGAATTCGGCTGAATTTAAATTCTAGAACTGGCACTTAAACGCGAGAACTTCTTTTAAAAGTACTTAAAAGTTTATTAACGATAAGTTCGCTAATGAGTGAAAACGCCATTTATCGCGAATTTTACAACAAAATGGAAACGCGTAAAGGAAAGTCGTAAATCGGCACAACGCAGGATTAATTCGAAGTTGGAATTGACGATATCCCCGGGATTGTTTCTCCGCGCAGGCAGGGAAGTCGCGTAATTCGTGGCGGTTTTGGTTGTCTCGTTGCTCCGCGCGGACAAGAATGCACGTCTGCGATTTGTGAATTACGGTCCAGATATTGCCAGGGCCGAGACTGCGGAGTACAAGGGAGGTCAAAGATCGTTTTTTCGACGACGTCCTGGCCGCAGCGGGAGCAACGGGAACGCCGACGGCGGCAGGGAAGAATGTAGAATGCAGGAGGAAAGAAGACGCCCCTCCCTTCCCACCCCTCGCGCGTAATTCATTGTCCCGGCTGCGAGCCATACGTATTTCCACGCCGCGGCGCGTCGCGCATTATCCAGATAATGGCATGCGAGATGATCATCTCGGATGACCGCGCATCGGCTGGCCTTGCCGTTCGAAAACGACACGCGCGGGGTTAGTATCTTATTTTCGATTCAATAAAGGATACATATTTCATCGTTTATCCGAAGGCTTCTCGGGATTCAAGGCCGTGCGGAGTCGCGGCGGCGAGATTCACCGTAAATGACGAATTCCCGACGCCACCACTCCGCCGACGTTCTTTGCGGGCGACGAGCGCAAATCTCATTATCCCGCGTGTAATAAGTATTAGCCGCGTATTTCTCACGGTGAGTTGCCGATTCATGCCACGGTGCATCGTCGGATATCGGCTTTTTTTTCTTTCCGACGACGACGCGTTCAGCCTACGGTCGAAATTATCGCGTACTGATCCGGCGCGCAATAATTTGCGAATAATTTTCACGCGGCGGGGAAGACGGGGGCGGAGCGGCTCCGCCGACACTCTCGTGATAGCCTCGCGGAGAGGAATCCAGGCGTCACTTTTCCACGTCGCGTTTTACCGCTAAAATCTCTCTGCGCGTCCACTAGCCGCTTTGGGTCCAATGGAGATTACATATTTTATATTTTACCCGAAGACCCTTGGTAATTCAAGGCTGCGCGCGGGAGTGAGCGTAATACTGCGCGTGTGGGTCGGCGAGATTTCAATTTTCCTTCGCGCCTGGCATCAGCCTGCGCCTCCGCGCGAATAATCCGATAGCGGGTATCTAAATAATAAAATACCGGCCGGAGAAATGTTGCGAAGCCGCGGACGCGTCTCTCGAATGTCCGAGAGATCGCCGTGGAGAACGATTGCATTATCTGCGTGTCTTTTTCGCCGAAAGAATGCCATTCGCCGGAACGCGCTCATGCCGGACCGTTCCCGCCTGTTTCGCCGAAAGGCAGCAGGAGACCTCTCCGGCGGGCGAGACGACACCACTTTCGGAATGCTTCGGACGCGTTTACATAATATTCGCATAGAGCGCCGCGTTAGGAGAAGTTACGCTTTATAACGGACAGTTTTATATCCCACTAGCCACGTCTTTATCAGTTTCTGCCGCGCAAATTAGCGAATCTACTCCAAAACCGGTTCGATCGGCGCTGTGACGGCCGTTCTACAAGAATGCCTAGATGCGCGGGGACGGGCGAGACGCGTTTTTAGTCCCCGATGACTAATCTGCCTCGAGATCTTTTTTGCGAGCATAAATCGCGATCGGACGAGACGTTCTCGCGGGTCGTCAACGAAGTCGTTTGTAACTAGCGCGAGATCGAACGAAGAATGCTCGTGGTTATTGACCACGTCGGCAACCTCAGCCGTTGCACGCTAATAGTCAATTCGTCAATGATACTCCGAAGGGAATACATATGCAAATTCGCGCCGACACGGAGATGAGCCTCGCATTGTTGCGGTAATAAGTACTGCGGTTTACTTTCTTTTTTAGCGTCCGAGTGGAAATAACGTACAAAGCTTCCTGTATTAGAACGCGACGCGAAGTGCAGCAAGTGCGCCGCTCATCACTGTAATTACCTGCGGCGTGGTAGTTAAAGCAAATACGCACGCGGTTAACGCACGGCGTTCGGCAGATCTCGCCGTCTGATTAGAGAGCGATTGAGTGGGAAAGAATGCTACGTGGACGCTGCGTTGCGCCGTCGCTCGCAAATTCCAGCTACAGGCGTTTATCTTCTTACGCCGCGCGAATCGCGAGCAATTTTCTCGCCAAATCAGCCCCTCGCCGGACACAGATGCGCCGATAGGCAGGGTGGTAACGCGACTGTACGGTCGTAATAGCAACGCCATTGTAAGACTAGTCGCGCGGAGGTAATAGTAGCGGTCATTGTATTCCAACAGTATAGTCTATATTGTAGAACAAGAGCGCGATAGGAGTCTGAGATATATGCCACTCGTAGGCTTCGATCGAGAGACGTAGACTTGTACCGTGGACTGAGAGAAAAGTATAGTTACTTTTCGACCCAGCTCTATTTTTTAAATATTTCAAACAGTTAATATATTAATGATTCTCAATTATTTTATAAAGAATTAATTAATTATTTTTTAAAATTATTTTTGACACTGGGTGTATAGTTTTATGTTATTTAACGACAAATATAATTATTTTGTAATTGGAGATAATCAAATTTATTGTCAGAAGTATCGTGAAATTATGGCTGAATTCGAAAGCAACTATACCTTCATCTCAGCGTACAACGATCGTGCACGTGCACAATCCTCTCATTCGCAGGCGGCGTCTGTGCTTTTTCGCGCGCTCGACGTGTACCTGGCGATGCACAGATGGATCGCGCTTGTGCAGGTGCACGACGCACAGGGACACCATATCGCGCATACGAAGACGCGCGCGCGTTCGTGCTAGTCAGGATGGTCTCAGGCGGACGTAAAGGTAATTGCATAATTTAGTGCGAGGTATTAAACATTCGCGTATTGCTTCTCGCTCGATTCTCTCCGAGCACCGATCCGAGACTCCTCTCCTCCTCTTTTTCTTTTACGCCTCGCGATCGTTCCACACCTCCGCGGCCTGCGGGCGCGAGGCGGAATCCTCTTCTTCATCGCGTCCATGCGCGCTCACGTTTCTTCACCTCTTCCTGGTGCGAAGCTTGCCTCAGCGACAACCGCGCGAATGCACATATGTACACGTCATAGTTCGAAAGGATATATCGCGCGTGGATATCTAAGGGGAGAGAATCGAGGAGGAGAGAGTACTCGTCTCGCGGTAAGGACGAGATTTGCGTAACGCTACGACGACTCAACAATGCCATTATCGTTTATTAATAGAATACACGGCTTGAAAAAGAAAAACCGACTCGGACACGATAAAAAAAAAAAATATATAAGAGAGACCGTAAATTCTACGTCGCGGAAATATGCGGCGCGGAAAGCATTCGACGTACGCATATATCAGTATATGGGCACTCGGGGTAAAGAACGAGTAACGTTTGCGTACACGTAGAACAGACGGGGCGAAGGAGGAGAGAATAGACCGGACACGAGGTTGCGTAAACGCAGCCACGTACGTCGCGGACAAGGGCGCGCGGAAATTATGCGCGTGTACGGCCCGTCGCGAGGGGGACGCGGAAGATGCAAAGGGAAAGTACCCGGGCGAAGCTCGTCGCCGACGGGAGGAGGATAGGGCGAGAAATTTAGATAGGGCCGATAAGGACGGAGACGACCGGGGCCGAGGAGGGAAGAAGGGGGCGGAGGAGAGAAAAGAGAAAGAGCCGGCAGACGGTCGAGGCGAGGCGGGAACGCGGGAGTCCGGTGGAGGAACACGAGGGAGAGAGTATGTATGCAAGTACTAAGTGAGTTATAGCTCTCGGGCAGATATATCAACTCCTTCATTTCCGCCGCAGACGCGACCGGGCATCCCGGCCCTCGCCGGCAACCTCACCCGCCCGGGACCGGTCCCTGGCAAGTACGTCGTCGGATTCGCGGTATACGCGCGTCCACCGGATGGCGCGTGCACTCTTTAAACCTTGCGTAATAAATGGAGCGTAAACGGCCGCGGCGAGGATCGTCGCGCGATCTAAGGGGCCAGTCCGAGTACCGAGCGGCGAGGGCGCGCCCTCCGAATGTCAGGGGAAAAGCGCACTAGGGCGTATGCGCGCAATTATTTTATTCCCCGAGTGCTATTATTTTTTAAGCTCCGCGGAATAATAACCCGTCATCGCGGCATTGATGAGCGGTTTCGTATGTTGCTGCGAGGCGCATCGGGGCCCGCATTACAGCTGATGGGCTCGCATTACGCGCTGGAATCAGTCCAAAGAGTTCGTTTACAGGCACGGACAGCTCGCAATTTCCGGTTCGCGCGAGCCTCCCCCCCTCCCCCTCTTCTCGAGAACGACGAGTCGACAATTTGATCGTGCCTCCCGTCTCTCGCTAGACGATTGACTTCTTGCCATCCCGGAAATGCGGCGCGCTGCGGTTTAACATCCGATCGAATGGGCTCGCTCGCATGGGAATTACGCAATACGCGAGATAATGGCATCGATTGATATAATTTGCGAAGCAGGGAGCACCCCCGATACGTTAGAATCCGCGCGAAGGACGGGAGATACCAGGCTCGATCATGCGAAACGATTTCTTGGCAGAATATTGCTTTCCCGACTCGGGCAATTAATATTTTTTTAACCAGCTAAGTAACAGGAAATTAGACGGTACGAGGGTAAAAACCATTGTATTAAAGAAAATATAAATGTTGTTTTCCTTAGTGATAATCTTTAACAGCACAGATAACTGTGCTGGACGAGCTCGTTTATCCGCGGAAAATAGATACGTAGAACACGTATACAATCAGCGAGATTTTTATATCCGTGCGGAACGCTATTACGATATATTCATCTGAGTGAAACGTAGTATAGTTCAATAATTATTAGAAGGAACCATGCGCGCTGTTTTTTTTTAAAGAATTAAAAGATCGCAATTCGCCCGCGTCATTATATTTGAGTATATTTGCTTTATTAACAATAATTAATTATAATAATTTCTTTATGATTATTACAACTGAGTAATCTACGATCGACGGCGTGTTGCCGATTCACTTACCTTTGCATTTTCCGGTTAGGTTAGATTATGGTTAGAGTGATTTTGCATCCTTCCTTCCTTCCTTCCTTCCTTCCTTCCTTCCGTAGCAGAATTCTGGATCATCCTGACGTCTTGTAGCACTCAAAATCACTGGTCACTATATCACTCTGTTCTGTCTTTTTTTTATAGTCACTATCACGCGAGAGACGAACGACCGAAAAACCGACGGTGGTTTATCGCGGCGATTTTTCGCGATTAAAATTAAGAAGCGCGACGAACGAATATTTTTTGTAGAAATGTTCACTTCCGATATTCGTAGCGTTGCATACGTCCGCCGGGTCTTCCACTCGAGTCGTCCTTAACCTCAACAAGATACTGTCCACGATGTATAGCAAGGTCCTTTTGATTCTTCGATCGATTCCCGTCGACGAAATGAACGATGTCGACAGCTTGCGCGAAGAGCGAACGAAACGGGCCGCGATACGGAATGTCACCCGCGCACTTGATCTTCCTCGAGTTCTTTAAAAATCACTCAAACGAAACGATATGAGAATCCCGGCCGCGACAAAGATGACGGGCGAGGTGCGAATCACTTCCCGCTCCTCCCGCGCAAAGGCAGTTACCGGAACTTGCCGAAAAAAATCATAATGGGAGCCGGAGCTCGGAAATGCCCGACGCAATTCCGGCGAAATTCACGTCAGACGCCCCGCGCGCGGCGCTGCGCCCGTGACGTCATATTGTCGTTCCGGAGCAATTTTTTTCGAAGCTCGAAACGGAGCATAGACCGACGAGCGGGATAACTCAGACGTGCACAAAATGATTGTCCGTTCCCGAGTCGACAACGTCGACACTTATTTGTATGCGAAAACTTCCCACTCGCGGTCAAAAATACGCGATAATTGCGGAGCGGTCATCAACACGTTCGCGCGCCCGAGGCTCCGCAACTAGACTGAAGATTACCGTTAGAGATTTCGGCCCTTGGAGGAAGTGAGACTACCGCGTAGAAAAAAGTGAGACAGACGATAGAGTCGATCGCGAATAGCGCGCTGTCCTTCTCGCACCGAGTTCTCGGAAGCTTCGAGGCTCCGCAAGTAGACTTAAATGACCGTTACAGATTTCGGCGCCTGGAGGAAGCGAGAAGACCGCGAAATAGCGTGCTGTCCTTCTCGCACAGAATTCTCGGAAGCGCCGAGCTCGACGCCGAGCTGGACACCTGCAAGTCTGTTTACATTTTTTTATGCGCTCGTCGAGCTCGAGACATCCTCCACCAAAACAAATCATAGTGCTCGACGCTCGAGCTGGTTGTTTTGCTATTCCTGGCTCCGAAATGTTTTCACGCTCTCGTTAAAGTACATTTCAATGTCCAAGTTATACACATAGTCCGAACCATGAGGAAGACGGGAATAAATTAGCTCGATAAAAAGGCGCCGGAGAGGTCTGTTAATTTTATTGACACGTTCCCGCGACGTGGAATCCTGGGCGTTTCCGATTTCGATTTCACAGTGCCAAATCTATTTGTAAAACGCCTTTGTCGCAGCGTGTGACTTATAAGCATCTACAAGGCGGCCGTTCTCGTCACGCTTTTTACACCCGCGGCTTCTACGGTCGGAATTCCTTAGTTTCCGGAGCGGCAACGAGCTCGATATTAATGTGCGGTTTCCCAAAAACGACACTTCGTAACTAAACCCGAATTCACGCGGGATGTCTATTTTAAAAAAAGCGAATCCTCTGAGGTTGTTTAGCCGCTTCTTAAGATCTCGTCGACGCGACATTAACGCAGTGGCACAAAATCTCATGGACTTCGAGGAATAAAAGCCAATAAATCACTATTAAATTATTTTATCCTTTCTCAAAAAAAATGTTCCTTTGAAAACTCGAAAAAGAAATAAAAACTGCAGACACCGTTTTTAAGAAATGATTCGTGGCCATCGACGTCAGATTAAAAAGAAGCCATCAGTATTTCTTACCGCGATGCTACTGGCCTTATTTTACGCTCGCCTCGAACTCGCGAGGGAGAAAGAGAGAAGTCTCGGAAGGCTCGAGCGGTCGTATTTCCTCGGGAACGAATCATTGTGATCCGGTATTAACGCTCCGGCTGAGCCGGACACACGGCCGGGCTGATCCTCCGGCTGGTTCGACGCGTACATCCAAAACCACGCGGCCTCTTAAGCCGGGAAACATTTGTGGCAGTGCTAATTTTATTTTTCGCACCCTGGCGCGGGTGCAGGATATACGGTCCCGTCGTATTAAAAAATTTGCATAATGGCTCCGCGACATGTTTATGTACACTGAAAGGTAGATATGGCATTAGCTGCGGCGACGGCGGCTAGCGTACGTGGCCTTGCCGTGGTGTGCGTCGAATCTCACACGGAGCGTGTGCGTAGATGTGCTGCGTAGCGTCGGTCGTAGAGGACTGAGGGAGAACGCGCCCCTCTCCTACCTCCCTCGTACTCGGTGGCCGAGGGAGGGGATGAAGACGAAGGAAGTCACGTACGCTAACCACCGTCGTTGCAGCAAACGGCATATCTGCTTTTCAATGTACATACGATGGGGTCTCCATCCTTCCTTTCATTCTCGAGGCCCCTTTGAACCCCGTTCGGTCAAGACGTGCGTCGGCGAGGGCGATTTTCCCTATGGACGAGACGCAACGTCGAAGCGACCGGCAACGGAATCGTTCCGCGGCAATTCCTCGCCAGACCGAGTTCGACGGATTAAAAAAATCCCGTCGCTCTGCCAGAACGTCGTAAATATGCGATTTGTCCGGGACAATATCGTGCCGGCGTGATACGGGTTAATTATCGCGAAAGGTCTCTCGTGCTTTCGGTATCCGTGCCGTTTTCGCATCGATGCTCCGTCGTCGAGACAGTTTATTTCCGATGCAAACTTAATGGCGAGAGAAATACAGACGTTGAAGCTGAGATATTAAGAGCATCCCCGGCGAAAAATTTATGAACGTTCAGCCTACTCGGTTCGCGAGGACGATGACGGTGACTCTCGTGGAACACGTAGCGTCGTCACGCGCATATCTTTGCCCTCGGGAAACACCTTTCACTCCCACGCGTTACACCCTCCTCTCGTTTCTCTGTGCTGTCACTCAAGACATTATTATAATCCGCGCAACTCGCCGCGGAGATCTATTACCTGGCGCGTTGTATCGAGACGACGCACTAGTGCAGTCTATATTGAAACGTTCACGGTCGTTCACGGCGAGAGGCTCATCTCAGAGATTTACTCTTCACGTTGGCGAACGCGACGGACGCAAGCGGATCGCAACAATATCGTTGGCCCGATTGTGCGTTGACTCGCGATCTAGACCTCATCGAGTGTATAAATTAATTAAAATATTAAACTGTAATACCTACGATTAATAAATTTGTTTTTTTATCAAATTGAGTTTTTATATTTATTAATTTTCCTGTGAATGCAAACGATCCCTGTGGCGTAGCGTGCACGTGCACGCACGTATATGCGCGCTCACGCGTATGTGCACGCATGAACGTATGCACGCCCGATATACGCCGATACGTGTGACGGATGATCACCGCGAACGCACGATTTAATTTCACGGATATACAGGCTCGGAATGACTTCGTCTCGAGTTGCGGGTGGACGGCCCGATCTCTCGATCGCCGATATCGTACCTCACGCTAAGTGGTTCTTAATTGTTCGATATTTATGACTTATTCATGCCTATCGCAACCATCTCGCGCGATTGCGCGCGGCAGCTGCCTGGCGCGAGCTATCTTTGAAACTTTATCGGATTACGGATCGTCGATAAGCTACGACGAATAAACACGCGACGAACTGCGCTTCATAAAAGCACGAAGTACAGAGAAAAGTAATATTTCGAGCTCGTCCATTACCGCAAAATGCATCCAGATCGCGTAACTAAGTTTGATTGATTTGAAAATCGCGACTAATTCGATTTACCTAAATGTTGACGGTGATATGAAACGATGGAAGCGAGCGTATCGCGGGTCGATGTAAAAAGAAAAAAAGAAGACCTCGCTATTCTGGCAAACCTCTCGGGACGTGATTTACGTCACTTTTCAAAACGAATTAGGACAATCGGATTTTCAATTCGTTAGATGCCGCGACCCGACAGTAGGTCTCCGAAGAGCGTACCGCGTAATGACGCCAGTGTTAAACGAACAGCGCGTTTCCGTGATATGGTCCGGAAAGATGTGGACGGAGAGATACAGAGAAAACAGATCGCCCAGATTCGGTCGGGCCCTGGTCAACGCTCCGGGCACACCACGCCCCGTGCACGCGCGTCAATATGCGGCACATATATTTATTCATAATGCGTATAAAAGAGAGAGAGCGAGAAAAGGGGGACGAGGAGGTGGAAGGAGCACGGGGCGCAAAAGAGAGAGAGAAAGGAAGAAGAAAGAGCGGAACGTAAACGCGCGGGATGATCCTCGCACGTACGAGCGTACGTTTCGCCTCCCCCGCCTCGAAAATGCACGCTATTCCATTCCACACACATATAATTAAGAGCCCTAAATCGCGCGAGATCGCGCCTCGAAGGGCGTGCCCGCGTACGTTCTCGACCACCTATCCATCCCGCCAGCCATCGCGCGCCCCGTTCCACCCTTTTCTCACCGCCTGCCCTTAGTCCGCTCTCGAACTTACGTCGTATCGGGACCCTTTTTAATTTCGCGGCCGAGCCATGCGCGGCCGTTATTCACGGGAACGAACCGGAACGCAGAAAAGCGCGACGAGGAAGAACCCGTGCCCGAGTGCTTTTCCGCGCGCGGAAATGAAATCAGATTGCTCCGGAGTATAAATAATCCCGCGCGAGCTGAAACCCCGCGCGCTCGCTGCAACGTAAATAATTTTGCGCGTTATAGATTGAAAAATTAAATTAAATGCAACGTGTATTTTCTCCCGGGGCGAGCGTTTACGCCCGAAATTCATCCCGGATTCAACAATGTACCGTTCGATTTCGGGGTACGGCTTTCGAGGCCGATATTGCATTTCGCGGTTGGATCTTGATACACGGCCGAGATCAATTTTATTATTCCGAGAATTTCGGGCAATCGTGAGACTCGATCGCACGCACTCGAAAAACGAGCTGTGGGGCTAATGCCGAAGCTCATGCTCGTGGCTGCAACCTATCTCGCGAGCACCATCTTCACTCCGAGATCGAGGGGGGAGAGAGTGTCGAAGTTTTATCGGGAGGAGGTGCGAGAGGATCGCGCGAGGAACGAGAGAAACGGGTCGATTGATTTATAGCGCGAAATGGATTTCGCGAAGAGGAGGCAACGACAGGCAGCATTGGGCTCGATTAATCTTGAATTTATAGCTGCAATTATCAGTCTACGAAATATCCGACGAACGCCGTGAAAGAGAGAGAAAGAGAAAATGCAGTCGAGATAAGGCCTACGAAAGTGCGTAATATTGTAATTATGATTATTCCTTTTTAAAATTTCTGCTCGTTCTTAATTCGATCTGTCGAGAGTTCCGTTTGAAGGATACGAAGTTTTCTTGGGCGTTCTCGAAGAAGAAGGTGTCGGAAAAAGCGCCGATTAAACGCGCTCGATACTTAATCGACCGCGTGAGGTTGCGTGCATTAAAAGCACAATCAGTCTTCCTTCGTGTCTTTCGCGATTAAAGTCTTACGGCAGACGCGAAGCCTTAACGCGCGCGAGACAGCATTTTTGCATGTAACGCTACCAGATTGTCGTCATCTTGTTACGTTCATTATGTTACGGAATTGAAATTTTCGTATTAAATTACAATATCGCGTTCTTGGGCGTTAATTATCGTATAATATTTAATTCGGGAGTTTAATTAAAGCTGAAAATTTTATTACGAAAGATCAGACCCTGTCGAGATTAAATCGTTCTTTAATTATCATTTACAGTTTTAAATCGATTGGTTATTATAGAAATAACGAAATTATATTTATAATTACATCTGTGTTGATTTAAAATTTCTTTTTAAATTTATCCTCAATTTTTAAAAAATATTAATTTTTATTTTTTATATTTTGCTTTTGCCCTTTTAAGTACGACTTGTTACTTAATTTTTGTACCTTAATTATACCACCGATGGATTATATTTCAACGATTACCACCATGGTAATTAATAAAATTTTGCCTCGCAAATATTATTACACAGCATGGAGGTAGCGCGATATTAACTTGCGTTTTACATAAATCGTTATACAAAATTTAAACGGATTTCCGTGTCAACTTATCGTCACACAATTCCTTCCGCTTGAGTTATTTAAGTAATCCGTGCTTCTAGTAATATCGTGTTTACATAAGCAATTCCGTCACTTGATACAAGAGCTGCATGTGCAATAACATTTAGGCGCATAACTTAATACGCCTAATTCCTCTTTCACCAGCGACTAATTATAGACGATAATTCTGCCGAGAATATACACTCCAACTTAATCCCGCCTAGGAGCTACGCGCTCCGAACGCAACAAAGCCGGTTCGAAGATTCCTAAGAAGCCAAGTCACGTCAGGCTTGTTTCGTGTATCAAGCCGCGATCCGTTACGCAGCAATTTTACTGAGACAAAAATAAAACAATTAGAACACGACGAGCAGATACACGATTCTCGACCTGTGCGCGATGTTTCTTAATAACTAACAATAAGATACATTTCCGCCGTTCTATTGTACGTCGAATTGTGTTCGTCCGGATCTTAATGTCGATATCTGCCTCGCTAAAAGGTATCGCGTAAATAGAAAGCGTGCTACAATAAACGAGGAGGATAATGTAATTGAAATTAAAATCGAACGACCCTTCGTCCGAATTGTTTTAATTAAGTTGCCGGAGAGCGAGTCGTAACTTCCCTCGCGAGATCTCAGGTCGGACTCGCAAATCTCGTTCACGTAGCCAACCTCCCGGCGGGGGACCTTCGAGCGAGCTATTGATCGCGAAGTAATGAGCATGACAAGAGCTGTGGGTGAGCAGGTGAGCGGGAGCGGGGGGACAAAAGCAGCGTCTAGGGAGATAGGCGAGGGGCCGCGATAGTCATAATACCGTTGTTCGATGCCGACAATGGTGCTTAACGTTCAACCGCGGTGACAGTATGAAATCTCCGTCGGCATCCGTGAGCGTCGTCGCAGGAACGTTGCGCGCGGCAACTAGGTCGGGGATGTAATCGTAAAATTAGCATAACCCCTTCTTCTCAGCGGCGAATCCGTCGCTCAGCCACCATTGAGAGCGTCGCCGATTCGGTCCTGAGAGAAGCCAATGCTTTACGACCGCTCGATATGATCGTCTAGAGAATAGAAGCTGACTCTGTCCTAACGGCACATATAACGTCTTAGAATGTCCGAATACGCTGTGCCAAAAATGTTTTATAGCCTTGATGAGACAAAATTTCCCATCCGACGTATACACGGGAGAAAGAATCGGCGAACCGTTGGAATAATTTCAAGAACGATACAGCGACATGATAAAATATGATAAAAAATATATAAATACGATAAAATATAATTAAAAAAAAAAAATATATATATAAAATATAAAAATGTAAAAGAGAGAATATTTCAAGATCAATCAGTTACGTAAATCAAAATTTTGATTCATGTAACTGATTTAAATTGGATACATTTCATAAATTTAATGCTCTTATGATCTATTACGATCTACTAACGATTACTGTCAATCAAGAAATCTGCGAATGGCGATAAACCGTTACCGCTTGTCGCCAGAGTCGCAATAAAGGTTTATAATCCTATAAAATTACTTAACGCAGCATTAACGTTACAAAATTGCACAATTCAGTTACCGAGCAAGCCGCCATACGAATTACAAAGGTCTGTTAAACGTTACCGCCGTTACACCGTTTTAGAGCTAATACTTTACGTCGGTTTAATACGAGTGTCAGCGAAACGGCACAATGGACTTCGTTCCAGTCGTTACCGTTTGGTTATAAATGTAGCAAGTTTACAATGCGGCTGCGGAGACAAAACTCCCGCGCGGTTTTTATCGCGGAAAATAACGAACTGCCCGAGTCATTCGCTTAGATGGCGGCGTAAAGTCGTCGTTATTAATAATTATTATTAATAATTCGGCTGACGATCAAACGGCGGAAGTCGTAACTTAAGAAAGGGCGCAAGTTTGTTTCGCGATTTCCGGATTTATCGTCGGAACCTCGTCGTCGACGTGTGACTCTCGAGAAGCCGGCTAACGCGAACAATGATTTACCGTACCGTTTGCGTAAGCGACGCCGATAACGAGAATCGACCCGGCCGACACGTCAACGCGGTAATCTTCAAATGCCGCGGAGGCGCCGCGCAAAAACGAGATCCCGTTCCCGCGGAATTATTGATCGCCGGTCCGTTCTCACTCACTTAGCCTGCTGTCCGTCTTGTTACTTAAGCTCCTTGTTTTGTCTCGTCCGCGGAATGCGCGGCGCAGGTGGGCTTCCTCTCCGATTTGCTACCCGGTTCTCGGTTCCGCCTGAGCGGATGGCGATCGATCATAGCCCGGGATCGGAAAGTTCAATACGATTCGCGTTATATTCTGCTTCAACCGGCGAGCTGGATTCATTCACGCCCGCGCCGTTTGCACGCCGCGCGAGCGTTAAAGGCGAATTAAGCTACGGTGCCGCGGTAAATTTTATTAGTGACGTGTTGTGACACCGTAACTAGAGACCCGCCATGGCGCGAGCCTCAAAGGGCCTCTTGCTCGGCCAGGCAGCCCTTTGCGCGCCGCGATATCTCGTAAATAACGAAATTTTACGACGCGGAAACCGTATCTGAAACAACGCAAACCGCGCAACGAAAAGGCGGACGTAAGTTACAGGACGGGCGCGCGGGACCGGGTGCGAGGCATTTATCGAGTCGCCCAAGGTTTATGTCGATCGCCGTACACGCGCGCTTGGCTGAAATCCCGACCGAAACGAGTTTCACTTTGTTGCAATTCCGTTGCGCGCGTCGATGTCGCCGCACGATTGATGTCGACACGATATTTTGTACGTCCTTGTTACCTGCGTTATCTCCATTTTAATCGAAAGTCAATTCGCGGGGTTTCGAGTGCCGAACGTCCGAGCTGGCACGAAAAATTGCCGTACTTCCGTTTCGGTCGTATAACGCTCCCGCGATACGAGCCTTGGAAATGGTACTTGTAAGGTTTTTTGCCGCGTTCGCTTAATTGAGGAAACGTATCTCTGTGTTTTCGTACGTGCCCTAAATCCCGTAAAATGTATTTTTTTCTTTTTTTTTTTTGAAAATAACTTCTTTCTCGTCAGAAATCTAATTTTCCGCTCGTCATTAATAATGTTTTTTCGCATTTAAAGTGCAACTTAAAATTTAATAAAATTACAGTCAATTTTTTTTAATTCGTTCCTTGAAAATTCTCTTTTTCAGTGTTAAGTAATCTCGTTTGAATTTTTAATGGGAAAATTCCACCCCGCGTTGTTGTAAATCGTGCTCTCGAGGTATTGTATAAATTTCCGGAACACTCCGGTTACATCGAGAGTTTAAGATCCGAATTCGCCGGCGATGCCGCGGAAGTTAAACGTCTTTTTCAAAGGCGCGGAGTCGCTACGAAGTAATGACAGTCTACTGAAATAATATTGAGCGTATTGATGTCAATGAGGCCCTCGGTGCTCCCGACGGGGCGCTCTAACTTTCGAAAGTTCCATCGCGAATGGATCCTCGGGGCGAGACTTTTAAATGGAAATGATGCTACCTTGTGCGCAGCGCTTTAATCCGAGATCGGTGGCTCGGTGTGTTTTCGCGTCGCGCGATGAACGCTATTATAATCCGAACCTGTACTTCTGACTGACTTCCAGAGCGACGGACCCCCTTGCAGAATTGAGTCGGCGATATGAATAATTCATGCGCGAACGGGCGCAAAGCAGGACGGCGGGAGGGACGAAGGGGGAGGAAAACTGCAAGAAGGGCCCCGTTTAATGCGATACGCTGGTTAAGGCGCGGCGGTTTACTGAATAAAATCCCTGATTGACCGGTGGCAGAGTGGCGACGGTGGTAGTCGCTGGGCAAGAAAGCGTCGGGCCATATATACGCGGTGTGCTTAAGTATTCCCGATCGTTGCAACGTAACGATGAGAGAGAAAGAGAAAGAAGGGTGGGGGGAAGATCGTACTGACGAATGATTTATCGAATGATTCTCGTAGCGCATAATGACAGGGGGAATTAATGCGTCGCGAGCTCACAAAGAGACGCAGCGCGGATGCTTCTGCTGGCACGATGTGACAAAACAGTAATTGCATCTGCCTTTCGTCATTGAGAGCGCTATTAATTAACGTCGCCCGGCACGGGACGATTTCGCAATAAAAAGGAAGCCGTCGGTCACCGCGCATTATGTAAAGGTGGGTCATTAATTACAAAGAGTACTGTGAGTCTGCCAGACGCAAAGCACTTTACAATCAGCTGTTACAAAACCGCGACGACAGCGGGGACCGGCAAGAACTTCTACAGGTTGTCCTGGAAGGATCCGTTGCCCTTCCACGTTTTATCTCCCTTCGCAGTACCGCTCGGAGTGATCTGTGGTTACGATGACTGACAGTCAGAATTGGATTCAATGAAAAAAAAAAAAAAAAGCGTCGCCCCGAATAGACCCGGGTAACCCTCGGCGGACAATTGCGAGATCTTCTCACGTCGTTACTCCAATTACAAGACCGCTTTCGCTTCGCCGAGGGCTTCCGCGAAAAGTGAAAAGTTACGTGTACGTCACGCTCGCGAATAACTCCGTGCCGGGTGTTCGACAACGTCGAGCCATTCACGGGATTCCGCGTCGTCTGCAGCCGTTACGGCGAAGACAAGCTCGAAGGGATACGTAGAAAGGAGCTGTCGTGACGCGGGCCAGGCTTTCAAGTGAAAATGCACACTCGTGCGCATTCGAGCTAGAGAAGACGAAGAGACTAACTCGAGAGCGCGGTCCGCGGAAACGCCCGGTAACCGAATACACAAACGAAAAGCCTGGACGCGGCGGAGCGAAGTCTCTCTTCTCTCTGGACAACGGAGAAGTCGAGGTGATGGCTCGTGTCGGTTCACCTTATCTGCCCGGGACTATCTACCGTGACTTCTTTTCATGTTGCCTCGCAAACGTCAGAAGCGTCTCGTACGATCTCGCATCGGCCCCGATCCGTAACGGTCGCGATCGATTGGCCGGCCACGACGCGTTTCGATCGTCGAGATACCCCTTTCGGATTCCTCGCAGCTTTCACGGATTTTCGGCGCAGACAGGCGTCGATTGGAAACAATAACTGACCGTAACGTAAATTGCTCGCGGAACCGGTCGCTGTCGTCTCGCATGAGAACCCGGAGGTCGTTTGTACAACAGGCAATTTGTATAATTGATGGAAGCCGAAATCTGAGATTTCTCGTATTAAAGCGGACAGTTTTTTTCAGGTGCTGCGCGTTTTTTATCGATATAACGTGTCAAATAAGAAATAGAAAATGTAACATCGAGCTTGTAAGATTTGCAAGTCGTGACAGAGACTTATACGCGTCGTAATTGAAATAAAAAAATATCACATAATTATATTTGACATAATATGCGATGTAATATTCGCTTTATCAACTCTTAAACTATATAAAAAAATCAATAAAAAGACGTAAATAAAGTCGCGCGGGTGGACGAGCGACCTTATATGCGCAACATTCCACAGCTACCTGAGCCTGGCGGTCGAGCCGTATAACACGCAGTGAACGGAGTTCCGCGCGTTCACGTCTTGAAAAAGTAATTATAACTAATAAATGAACATGTTGGTTAATACAAAGTGACTTCTATCATCTCTTCACTCAGAGAGCATTTACGAAGTCGGTACTTCGCGTAGATTACTTATAGTCTCTTCTAACGTCGTGACCATAAATCTCCGTATTCGAACTATACTCTTACAGTATATTTTATTTTAAAATTTATTTGAAATTAATAATTAAAAAAAAAAAAAAAAATTTATATTAGATATTATTTTTAAATTTTTACAATTTAAGAATTTTATATTTTTATGTTACGGTATCATCGTAATTACAACTCCGCTGCTGCATATCGACCGGTTGGTTACACATATTTTTTAAAATTACTATTAGGTATGTAAGCGACACAGGGAAATGAATAATATAATATCAAAACGTAAAATAATATTAATGCGAAGTTATTATTTCGCTCGATAATTAAAAATAAATATTTAAAATAATAAGCATGGAAACGTGAAAATCCGTAGCGTATTATTTCCGCCGGCTTAGCGAGCGGGTCGTCGACCTAGGCAGCCCTAGATCCGTCGAACTCAAAGCTAATAGCGTGATCAACACGCGATATCTGATCAATTAATTATCAACTGTGGGGTGGGGTCAAAGTATTGTCGGATCACGAAATGAACACGACTTTAATCTTGCGCTGCTTCGACACCGTGACTGGCAGAACAAGGGAGGGAATCATTATCAGATGACACCTATTATTTCATTCGTTCGTCCGTTCGATTTAATTACATATTCAATTTGGCTTGGCCTTATCGCAATCGCTCGCAGGTTTGTCGAACACACAACATGCCGCGCTTAATGACTTCGTGCTCCTCAAGACGCTCCCGACTCCCGTCGCGGTGCCGCTGCCGATAAAAGACAATGCCTTACGCAATTGTAATTCCGTAACGGATTTTAATTGCTAACGGATCGAGAAAAGCGTTTTCATCACTCGCAGAATTGCACAACTCCCTCAAAGGTTCGCGAGTGCTCTTCGGCGCACGAAGAAGCGCGCGACTGGTTTGCCATTAAGAGACAATGATCTAACATGCTGACACGATCTCTAACGGATATTAATTGGCGGCGGATCAAACAAATAGAATACCTCGTATCGTCTTAACCGCATGGCGTTCTCGAATCGTCCACTGTCGAGTTCCGGGCGCGATTCGCGTTCCCAACCTTGGAATTACTCGAGAGCAAGTATGTGACCAGACACCGATTCAACGATGACTGTCTCAAATTTTATAATCGGCATTAATTGTTGGATTATTAAATCACAGCGTCGTATTATTTTTCGCCGAGCCGACCCGAGATTATCGATCGTTTTTGCGCCCACCGTTGGATTACGGAAAATCTCTTAAACATTAATATATAAAAAAGAAAGAAATATATACATTATAATTATAGTGAACGTACGTTAAATTGTGATTCACGGTCTCAGCTCGACTGGTAGCGATCGTCGTCGCAGCAAAAAACCACTTGCGCGTATACGCGATTCTCGGGGCGTACGCCTGCCGCGGATGGGCACTAAATTAAGGCAAAAGAAAAAGAGATCGCGAACCGAACTTGCCGGGGGGCAGCGGGAACAGCGGAGAGAAAGGCAGAAACGACAACGCGCCGAAGAAAGACGAAGATACATCGTCGGGACCATGCAGGGAACGGAGACGGAGCCAATGCGCATGCATAGCTTGTGCGACACGCATCGATCAATCATTCGTTAATTATGCTCGTGATTTCTTTCTACCGTGATGGCCCGGCCGTGGCGAGGCCGTCGACCTCGTCGCGAATGGATCGGCCGCGGCGGAAACGCATCCTCCCTTCCCCGAATCCCCAGGCCGTCCTCGAGAAGGTGGAACGTCTGGAACAATCGGTAGGGACGAAGCCAAGGAGCTGGAATAAAGTAATGGTTGGAGGAAGGGGGAGGGATCGGGAATGTCAATCGGGCGGAGAAGCGCGCGCGGAAAAAGTCCGCGGGACGGAAGAAGAGATAAGCCGAGACAGGCGAGCGCAGCCGCTCGGAAAGCAGACGTATTAAATGAAATTAAGCAATTAAGCATTTAACCGAATTAGCACACCGTAGAGCGCGGATACGCCCGGAAGAACGCGCCAATCGCTCGTACGGAACGCCGGTTTTCCGGCCGGGCCCGGCTCCCCAGGGTCCCGGCGATTCGTCGGTCTCGTTAATTAATTAAGGCCACGTTCGGGCTAAACTCGGCTTAGTCTTCCGGCTGGAGCAAAAATTCGCCCCGTCGGCGCGTGATGCGACAAGTTTTTAGTAATTGCCCGCTGTCCCGGCGGTTGATCCTGAGAGCCAAACGCGTACGGGTCGACTAAATAGACGCGAAAAAAGCCTGTCGTTCGTGTAATTAAATTATCATCCGATTTCTCGCATTCCGCTGGAATGCCCGTGTGGGTTAGCTAGCTTGCGCCTCCGGCTTTCGGCATTGCAAAACGTAACGCAGCGATGCAATACATTATCTCGCGAAATGACCGCGTCGCGACAGTAATGACTGACCGTAAAATAATTAACGGTGGCAATAAACGTAGCCGACTACCGTTCGAGCCGGCCTCTCGTTTACGCATCTAAGTCGTTTCGGGACGATCTTACGAGACGGCGAACAAAGATGATGCGGCGTCCGAGGTCGTGTAACAGTCGCGTAAATTAAACATCCGTCTACAATAGAGACACCCACCGCCGTCAAGTTCTACGATAATTTACGACGCGGCAGCATGTGCGCGAGTTCATTTCGTTAAGGAAATTGATAGCCGTAAAAGACGTACGAGCAAACAAGGTGGATCATTCTTTCCTCTCCGTGAGCCGTTCGCGGAAAATAATTATCCTGCTACTGCGTCAATAATAATCATTATTCAAATAGACTCTCTCTCTCTCTCCTGAAATGTTCATTTATAATCCACGATTTTTCTGCTGTCGTTTCTATCAGTTTTAATCGACGTTGACTCGCGTCAACTTTGTCAATAGTAACTCATCTCTTTAGGCTAACAAAGGTGAACGAAAAAAGCGTTTTCCTTTTCTCGTTTTTGAGTCAAGCGCGTTTCGAATAGTACTAATTTTCACGGCTCAATTCAATTAGCGCGATCGCTTCGCGGAGCGTCGGCGCCGCGCAGCATCCGTCCCGTTGTCGGTCCATCGTGCGATCTCCGCGCGATAGATTATCCTCGCACGTCATTCGTATCTCTGCCAAGGCGATTGCGCGCATAACTCACTGCCCGCCTATGATCGAGGGGCCCATCGCGGCCAGCAGAGCGAGAGAGACAGATCGCGCCGACAACAATGCGCTTCGCCGTGACGTGCACTCGCTCGTTAAAAGAATTTATCCCGGCGAGGGACAGGCCGGACCGGATCTTGTCCGCGGTGTCGCTATCAATATTGCCCACGAATTTATCGTCACCCGTAGGAGCACGGGGCCCGGTGAAAGCGGCGCGAACCGCGCGTGGGCCTCTCTCGGGACTTCTATCGCGATACGCCTTGGTCTCGCAAGCAACAACGTGCTCCTATGAAAAAAAAAAAGAAAAGAAAAAAAAAAGAAAGCAAAAACTCACTGTTGCCCCGCCCGACATCGCCCGTCCGTCGGTCTAATCCGGTTTGACAGAGAAGTGACGCCGTGTTGTGACGGACCTCGAATGTCGTCTTCTTCCCTCGCATGGTCGAATTCCCGGGCCCGTTCCCCCTTCGCTTTCGCATAAATTAAAGGACGCGGTAGCGAGCATTTCACTCGGAGCTGGACCGCGTTTTTAAATATAGCCGCGTGCTTTTATGGCGATTGATTACGCGAAGCGCAAACTGCACGACGCGACGCAAGCAATAATCGCGGAAAACACAGACGCGATACGAGCGAAGGCCCGTCCAGGCTCCATTCATTCCGTCGATCGGAGCGCATCTCCGCTCGCCAGTTCAACTACCTGTTCCGCCGCCGGGAGGGCGTCTGCTCGGGAATTACAAGTCGAGATCTAGAAACCCCTAAACTGGACTCGTCAGAGGGCTCCTTCGATTAGAATCAGCACAGGCGGAAAGTTTCATGCGTTGTGCACACTTAGTCAGGTGTGCGTAATTTTCTGCTCCTTCGCTCCGGATGTGGACAATTTTACGGGAATAGACCGGGCAGCTTTTATTTTCTTTTCTTTACTCCCCTTCCCCCTGAT
This sequence comes from Cardiocondyla obscurior, assembly GCF_019399895.1. Lineage (NCBI taxonomy): Eukaryota > Metazoa > Arthropoda > Insecta > Hymenoptera > Formicidae > Cardiocondyla > Cardiocondyla obscurior. The sequence goes on along the minus strand of NC_091880.1, from coordinate 2,186,268 downwards.
CCGTATGTCTCGCCGTATGGTAAAGGCAAATAAAGATAGCCTTGTAATTATCGTAATTGGAACCCTATTATTTTATCACGTGAATACAAGTGTAGGGAGATAAATGCGAGATATGTCGAGTGTCCGCGCGCGCTCGTTAATAATTCGACAATGGCTGCAGTCACTGCCGTCACGGGACACTAATTAGGCTTTATATTTAATTTAATCATGCCCGCCGCGTGCGTTTTATCCCGTGATAGCGAATAATAACGATCTAATTACGCGCGAAGAAGAGCGAGCTGATCGACGCGAATGCCTCACGCCGCAGCTTCCGATAACCAATTAGATTTTTCCCGTTCTCCATGGGAAGCCGTTTAAGCGTATCGAGACGCGACGCGACCGTGTATGCCTGGCAGCCTTGAGACGTCATGTTCCGGACCTACGCGGCTCGATTCGAGGAAACCCTTCCTGCGGACAAAGAACGGGCAGCTGTTCTCGCAGTCGAACGCTGTAAAAACGCCCGTTACCGTTTACGGGGCAATGAAAAACGAGGCGGAAAGGGAAGCCGGAAAAATCCTGAAAGATAAAGAACGAGGGAACGCGACTTTTACACCGAGATGATAATCACCACTCGATGATTTAAAATGATGTCGGAGCACGCGAAGGTGCTGAAACGAGAGTGGGACGTTCCCGTGCGTCCTTAATGAAAATTGCAGGACGCGACGGAGCGCACGGATTTTCGTCGCAAAATATTCTTTGGTCGATCACTAATGAAGCGCGTATTTCGCGAGCGCCGTTTATGGTCTAACAATAATCATTCAATTACGCCGCGTGACGTGCGCGTCATCCGGCGTCTGCCGTGACGGCGCCGTCGTTTCTTTTCCTCAAGCTTGGCCGCGATCGGAATCGAAAAGGGAGAAGCGCGACTTTACTAGCGAGCATAATGAGCCGAGACGCCTCATCACCGTACAAATTAGGAAAAAGCTGGTTCTAATAATAGCGCGAAAACTCGGTAACTTCATCATCTTTGTTGCAGGTGCATACTTAGAAAAAAAAAATTCTTTTACTTCGTATTTTATACCTTGTAAATTTTTATGCAATATAAAATATGTAATGAATATAATTAATTTATCATATTCATTGTTGAATGTACCATGAAATTATGGTTGGGTTCAAAAGTAGCTATACTTCTCTCTCAGTACGCACGGATTCGCAAGTCGCGTTCACGAGCAAATAAAACCTCGACGCGTGCATCATGCGTGCGTGTACGTACGTTGATCGCTTGCACGCGGCTGCACCCAGCGAAACGAGAATGTTTACTTAGCTGTCTCAGCTCTTCGTGTTCGTCTACCTGTTCCGTCCGTCTCCACGCGCTTTCTCATGTCCGAGACGCGCGCTAAGCAAATAATATTAACGATCCCGGCTAGCTTTTTTTTTTTCTTTTCGCGTTTGAATGATGTCACTGCTTGGTGACGTCCACGATGATATCAGGGTGACAATTACGACGAACGATAGCGATAAGCGACGGCGTTCGGGGAAGAAAGAAGCGACCGCACGAAGAATAAACGTGCTTTTAACGTGCACGAGGGTGGCGGTTGTATGATTCACAGGAAGCGACTGCGTTTTATTACTGAGAAGACTTCGTCGCATTATTCGCACGAATATTTAATGTTATCACGATATAGGGTTACACCGGTTAATTAGCACGACGCTTCGCAATCGCGAGCTTGCGTTCGAGAAATTGAAACACGAATTTAACACCTCTTCTCGCACTCGACTTACTTCTGACGTCGGCCGTAACAGCGCGATACCGTATTACGCCTCCGCGGACAATCACGTACCATTAGCGACAAGAAACAGCGATTGTCAGAAAGAGTAATTATGATGCAACGTTGCAGATTCACGCTCCAGAGCGTCTCGATAGTATTCACGTTGCCGCGCGGATTCCGCCTTGATTGGTAATTTTTCGAGAGCGAAGAAGCTGCGATTCGCCCCGGTCGATTTAGCCAGCCGCAAGAACCAAAAAGAAAAAAAAGAAAAGAAAAAAAAGAAAAGAAAAAAAAAGAAAAGAAAAATTGCAGCGTCACGAGCTGCGTGCCTGCATACTTCGACTAACGCCGTGGCAGATGGGCTCTGTACATTCTACGCGATCCACGCAAAGTCCTACTTTCTGCCGTACCTCGGCCGAGAGAAAAATATAGTCCTACTTGGCTCAGCCATAATTCTATATTTCTAACCACAAATATGATTAAGTCAATTACAAATACAATTAAGGTATCGGGTTTACCGTTGGAAGTATCATAAAATTTTCAATTAATTTTAATTATTAATTATTACCTTTAATGGTTGGGTTTAAAGTAACTGTATTTTTTATCTGTGCACGACGCCGGATTTCGCGAAGTATTTAACGTCATCGCAGGCCGATGTTCCCGTCGTTGGAAGCGTCTAAAACGTGTATTCCGCATTCGGTCAAATCGAATAAAGGATTCACGGAGGCGGAGATTGTCTCGCGTCAATTTTATTCGCGCCGAAAGGAAACGCGCGTGACAAAGACGCGCAGGTATTCCACGGCACGCGAATTTTCCAATTAAAAGCGGCTTACGGTTTTTGCGTGGCGTTGCACAATTGTCGGCAATCAAGTAAGATGAATTGCACGACACGCATATAATTTGATACGAAAAAGATATACGCCGGACGCAACTAATATAATGACCAGATACACTTTGACGCATTCGTACCTATATACTTTTTTTCCCCCTTCTCTTATTTTTTATTTATTTTTTTTTTTTCGTACGGTGCCTTCTTTGACGCGGACGAATCACGCTCGTTCGGGCAGATGCCTCGCCGGCATGCACAAATTGCACGCAAATTCCCACACCGGCCGGCCCGGTCGTGGCTTCGTGACACTTTGCTCTTTTGTCACGGTGCATCCTGGCGTGTATGTGAAAGACAGATCCCTTCGGGTGCGCTTTGGCTGTTCGTGCAAAGCAGGCTCCGGCAAAGTAAAACAAAGTAAAGCAAAGCGAAAGAAAGTACGCGGCGAGCGAGTCGATTTCTCCGACCGGAGTTCTCCACGTCGAAGTCGGCTGTCTCAGATTACGTCGTGTCACCTCACCCCGGTCGGTCTGACTCCAACACGCGGGAGAGAACACGCGTGTTAACATCTTGTCGCCCGGGCCCTCCCGAAACCGGTGGTGTCTGGACCCGCCGGTACCTCTCTCCCTCTCTCTCTCTCTCTCTCTTCCTCTCTCGATCAATACCGAACTCGGGATCTCGAAAAGCGATCTGCTCCCCCGAGGGAACTTCGTCGCCCTGTCTCGGAAATCAAGATAATGATATGCGTAATTATGTCGCTCGGGAGGATATACGTGTCGCATTAGATAGACTAATAATAAATCACGCATACATTATGTCTGTATGTTTGAAATTATCTCTAATTATTAAAAATTAAATGTATATGTTTAATATTTTATTAATAATTTTTTTTTTATTAACAAATTTTATTTCATATTATAAATGCGCGGACTGAAAATTTAAAATCGTTAAAGTTACCTACTAAATTTTGATTTCAAGATAGAATACATTGCCGCGACTCGCGTCGCAGAGTGCACGAGAGCGTGCCGAAGTCAATCGGAGGAGCAGGAAGGAGAAACAGTACTCGATAAAGACTGTAATCGGTTTCCCGAGTTCGGCGATCGAACGGGAGACAAGGCTCGCCGTCGAACCGTTAAGACGGTTAAACGCTTTCGCGAATGAATCCGGGCACAATGGACTCGTGGACTGCACCGGAGACCGCGATCGATACGCGTGTTGGCGCAGGACGAGAGCTAGAATACGCTTTCACGCGTTTATCGCGCATTACATTTTTATTGCCGGCCCCCTCCGTCCGGGACGTATCCCGGATTAGTTGCGATGTGTACGCAGCTGAGACCCGCCGCAGCGGCTTCCCATATGCGCGAGTACCTAGTACTTTAACTATCTGGAATCAATAAAAGCGCATTGACGGCTCCGTCTTCCGGTCTCATAAACGGCGCGAATTGTTTTAAATCGACCCGTTTTGCGATCAGAGCTGCGGAACTTTCATTATGATCGCGACCCTCTTACCCTGATTTTGTACACCCTTTTTGTTCGAAGGTAAAAAAAGACCTTCCCGCGCGAGAAAAAAAAAGTCTGACGACCGTTTCCGGCTCAAGGCGACTTCCCTACGCGACGAATTCTCTTGCGTCCGACGCTGAGCTCGCCCGCGAATTTAGTCGTATCGTTTTGAACTCATTTCCGGTCGGTATTTTTCGATCGCGAAGAGAGGATTACACGAGTCAGAGACACAATCCGTTAAGGGGAGGAGGGAGAGAATAAAGCACCCTCGTTATAATGAAATGTTAAAGCGATAATGTTATCGGGGAAATTTGTCATGGATCACAAGTGGATTACAAGTTATTAGCGAAACCCTCGAACACGGCGAAACGTCAAAAAAAGGGGTGCGTGGTGCGCGGAAAATTTAATATTAAAATCGAGCCGCGCGAGCGTAATGTCGCGCGTGACGTTGTAATAGCCGAATGTTAACGAGTTCGCACGCACGCGATACGCAATCCTCGATCAACGAGATTGTAACGAGAGAGCGGCCCGTTTAATAACCATGCCGGGAAATTAGGGTTGTCAAACGCCCAATTAGCATTTCCGAAGTAATTAATGGCGAGATTCGTACCGCGTATGTGACGAGTGCTTGCGCTCGGAATTGTTCACTGGCGCGTACATCAATTGTTAAAATATTATACTGATCTAAGAGCGTCTCTAGAGATAAAATCACCTGTGAAATTAATAAAATTCCCAACGCTCCAATCATTGTCATTTCACGAGAAATTAAATTAATTAATTAAAATCTCTAAAAGCAGTAGCCGAAGAGCGTTCGCTTCTTCAAACAAAAACGTGTCGTCATTGATTCGATCCGTAAAACGCGCCTATCGGGAGAGAGGGGAAAAGAAGATCTTACGTAACATCTTAGGTATCTTCGCATTGCGACGGGATCGAGCTAACTGCATGCCGAGATAGCGTGCGGCACGAACAATACGATCGGCACGCTCGAGGGGTTTGCTTATCGGTCGATGAAAATGATCAAGCGCGCGGGGGATAAATTGTCTAGCCGTCGACGTGATTTTGAAATCGCATCGAAGGACGCCCCGAAGATATTCCGAAGAGCGGGTCGCGGCCAGGGTCCACGAGAAGAGTGGAAGTTGCTTCCCGTTATTTGCATCGGGGCCCCGCAGCATCCGAGGCAGCGTTCAAAGGTAGTATCTCGCGCGCGCACGGGATTACAAAGTAACTGATGAAGGAACGAACGGACGGACGGACGGACGGATCGAGATGCAGCCGGGCGATACGCTAATGCCACGTCTGCAATGGCATTATAATACGGTGCACTCTCCTCCCCGGCGCGTACGGTTTATCGGGCCGCGGTACTCCGCCGATCCGTCGCGCCGCCGATAAACGCGGTCTGTGCAACTCCCGGTAGGATTCGAAGCCACGAGTGATTGGACCGTGCGGCCGAAACCGCATTTAAAAAGGCTTTGCATCGAAATTCGAGACACCCGGGTTCGATATGCTCCTCCCATTGTCGCGTACTGCGCGGTGGCTTCTCTTCGTCCGCTCGTCGAACTTAAGTTACATTTCTTTTTTTATTTTATTTTATTTTATTTTATTTTTTTTGTGCACTCTTGCGTGGAAAAATAATTTTTGTACGCAAAATTATCGATCTTTTTAATTACGCGCTTCAGAGTACAATTAATTTTTGTAACGTCACGTAAATAACAAATTTTAATTATAAAAATGAAATTAGGCAAAAGATTTTGCAGGTAAAAGCGGGAAGAAGTGAAAGGAAGGTGTTTGAAATTATCGACGCGACTGCACGCAATGCCGAGACTTTAGACTCGAAGACAATGGCAGGCTCGGCTCTTAGAAACCTTTCGCGCCCGCGTTTACAACTATTTATTCCCGACACGAACACCCACCCGCGTTTACCGAGTCACGGTTCTACCCGCACGGGCCTGATGCGTATAAAATAAAATTACTACAGAAGTATTTTATCTATTCCAGTCATTGTTTGCCATTTGAATTTACTATTCCAAGATAGTCTACAACTGCTGCGATAACAATTCCTATATACGAGAAATTTTTCTCCACGTATGTATTACTACGTATTGATTACTACCATTTATTTAACATTAAAATTTAGCCTTTCATTGGTATTCTCCAACAGGAAGCGCATTTCGGAGATTCGATCCGGCGGATGCTCGGCGAATAGGCTTTAATTTCCCGCTCGCTTTTATACCTCGCCATCAAATTGTCACGTGCGGAAAAGCGCTCTTACCGCGACGTTACGGCCGCCGTTAATTTCGAGACGCGCCGGCTGCGAGAAGTGAAAATCTCGATACGCACACGTGCCGCCGCCGATAAATCACGAGCGACGGCGTCGGCGGACGTCGGTGCACTTAGCCGGCACATCTAATCTATTATTGAGAGCGTCATTCGGGTCTCGCGCGAGTCGCATTAGCGCCGAGCATTGGAGTGTCGGTCGCCCCGTGATATTTCGAGTGTCTCCATCAAGAAACGACGCGCGGCCGTAATTTATTTCGCACGTGAAATCGAACGAGCGGCCGAACGGCGAGCTCGGGACCGCTGCGACGTCGTTAAAAACCGAGCGCATTCGTCCAATCTTAATTCCTCCGCCGCCGCAAACTTGTATAAATACTGCATGCGTTTTCTAAAAACTGAATTCACCGAGCTCGAGAATTCTGTTAATTTATAATTAGCTGCACCGCAAGTGCTGTCGCTCGAGGATGTTGCTTAGTGCACTCGAGGAAACTGTAAAGCGAAACGTCACCGGCTTGATTATAATTATATTTGATTAATGCAGCACGAATTATCGTGGCAAAGGAATAATAATTTTAATTGGAATGTGCTCGTTTAACGAGCTTCCTCTTATCGCTTGTTGCCACATTATCTCATCGTGTCACTAAAGCTTAGCGCCAGAGATGGTCAATTTTTAATTCATTTTGGGCCGGTTAACGTACGAATTGTCGGATTCTACTCAATTTTGATCTCCGGGTTTGCGAATCGAACGAGGATAAAAATCTGCGGCATCGAAATCGGTTTCTCGAGCTTCCTACGCAAGGACGATTTATCAGACGGCGCCAGAGACGCGAACGTCGCCGCGCTCTCGCGTCATAATGCCTGCAATTTATATGCATGCGTCAACAAGAGCAAAAGGCCGATATCGGTTAGTCGCTCGGCCGAGAACTTGTCTCCGATAACGATTCCTAATAACGCGGGCCGCCTCGCGGCGTCAAAAATGATCGCCGTAAGAGCGATCGACAGCAGCGGCGAAGTGAAAGTGCGCGAGCCGGGAGATCGAGCGCTCGCGTATGCATATAAACGCTGTCATCCTGTTTTCAGCCTCGGACACGAGAGCCTATTACACGCGACAGCGATGGCGGTATCAATCCACGATACGTGACACCGCTAATCGATGTCCCAGACGACGATTTATCTATTAGTTATTTGTCGCCTCTCCACTCACACTCTCACGCGTGACGTTTTACTTTTATTCGGGACCTTGAATCGCCGAAAACCACGGGCGTCGGCGTGACACGTTGACAAACGCGTGTTAAGATTTTATCGAGGACCAGGAAAGTGTCTGAAATATTTGTAAATAATAAATATCCCACGCCTCTCTCTTTCTCTTTCTTTCTTGCGCGGAAATCTCGTCGTAGATGCGGAGATAAAAAGAAAAAAAGGCGATTAACAATTTGTAAGGAATGGCGCGGATGAGAGAGCGCGGCGCTTGAAAAAGTTGCCGGACGAGATATTATAATGTCAGATGACTAGAACGACTGGGAATCTTTTAATCTCGTAATAAAAGTTTCACGAGCCGAACCGTCGCGTGAACGAAGTCGAATCTGTAAACGCGCTGGCCTCTTTGTTTCAGAACGCTTCGCGGTGATGTCAAGCCCCGGTCGCTCTTCGCAAGGCTCGCAGAAAATCGTCAGCGTGTCAATGAAGCGCTCGACGTTACACGGGAAACGCATTGAAGCAATTCCGCCAAAAAAAAAAAAAAAAAAATGTGTCGGCGCGAAAGGTAGTGCAGCCGACAGCCAATAATAAATCAATGAGTAATTAAAGATTAACGGTACGCGGCAAATGAGCGCGCGAGGAGACGCGGAGTGCGGGAACGCTGATGTATGAATGATTTCATCAAAGGTTATCCATCATCGCCTTCTTCTAGCGAGATGTCTGATCGTGCCGCGCTTCTCTTAAGCTCGCACCTCGCGCGTGGATGCTGGGTGTTGCGCGGCTTGACCCGCCGAGCGGCGTCTCCGAGAAAACGCCTCCTGATATCCCGACGGACTACCGACGACACGCTAAAGCGTCTTGCGGGCGAGAGTATCTGTCGAAGAACCCGCTTCGATAGCACTCGTATTCTCTACGGTACTCGAAACGGCCAGTGTTAAGTGCGCGTAATGACGTCCCAGCGATGACGAGAAATCACGCGTGATTAATGAAAGGCGAAGACGACGGACGCGAATCACTGCCTCCCGAGTCGGCCGCGAGGAAAGTAGAGTCACTATTGAACCGAGATATTGTTTTGTAATATTTAATTCTAACGACAGACATGGCCGAATCGATTATACGTGTATAATCGAGTTAATTATATTTATTGCTAGAAATATTATAAAATAATTTGCACCGGAAGGAACTAGAGTTTCTTCTTGATCCGATAGCGTAATCGCGTCAAGTAGCGGTCTCTTTGGCGGTGCGGTTCGAGGCTGATTCGCGGACGCCGATCGCATTTCTCGCGATAGGTGGATCTAATTCGGAAACATTTATCGCGTCTACCCCGAGATGAAAGCGGTTGCCAGCGAGATTGCAGATGGTGCGCGCTCGTGGGTACGTAGTCACGGCAGAGAGAAGAATCGGGCGAAGGCGCAACAGCGCGGCACGTTCTTCATAGGGAGCCGAGGCTGAATGGCAACGTGCTCGCTTATAGCACTTGACACGTCCAATTACACGGTTCTCATGCCTTTTGCAAGCGTCGGCGGTTGCCAGTTTCGTGAAACGAACTCGGCAGCCTATGCGTCTTCGAGGTCGGCCGCGAATACGCGTTGCGTCACCGTTAGTAGCAAAGAATATCGCGGATTCTACTTTCACTTCGTTCATATTTGCTCTTCAACAACGTTTACGGTCAGAAGTCGCGATAATAAAATTAATTGTTCGTCGTCATTATGCCTGTTTTATTATAATTGTAATATTTGTACTGTAAACTGTTGAATATGAATAAGTCACGCGAAATTATTATTCAGGTAAAATATCAGTGTACCGCACACTTCCTGTCACAGATACCGACGATCTGGCTGTACTTTCCGATGCCGAGTCGAAATCAATAATTTGGCATTCATAATCCGGCGATTTCATCGCGCGACCGCGATGCGAAATCTCAGCCGCAATCGACGTACGAGATACCTCGCCCGGTAGATGATAAAACTCGTTGCGGGAATCGGTGCTAGATAGGGCAGCGATAGGGCCCATCGATCCGGAATCACGATTGAGCGTCCGTGCCCGATGATGCCGCTCTGGACAAACCCCAATGCAAACGATCGATTCGACCGGCGGACCGCGAGCGATTTCATCTCGATGTAAGCTGAATCGATCGCATGACTGGGCGATTTCAACCCCGAGATCGCCGCGTGGGATTACGTCCCCGAGGCGGCAACAATAATAATCGAAGCCTCGGAAACGAATCTCGATCGAAAACCGCCTACAATGCTCGTACGCGACGCCGGAAATTCACCGCGATGCGGCGACTTCACCGCTTCGTAATGAACCTTGACTAGAATTTGCAGAATTAATAACCGTAACACGAAAGCACTTCCTTCTTTATCTCCCCGTGAGATGAGAAATTCTTTCACTTTACGCGAGTTATGAAATAACAAATATTTGGAAAATAAATATATCGTAAATATAATATTAATAAATAAATTAATGTAATTTAATTTAATTTATACCTAAACTTAGATTGTGACTTCGACACCTGTGTCACCTTAAAAATGTTAAATTCCTTGAGAAAAATTTGCTATTACGATTGTTTTAACGAACATCGAAAGATTAATTGCTCGCCAATTAATGGGCTCGCGGAACCTGCTGATTTGTTTTGGGAAAGCTCGCGAGTTAAATTGCTGGGAGTAGGTTTCGAGTAATAGCTGTTGCATAAACACCAGTCGCTAGTGGTATTGCGTATGCAGAAGGAACTCACGTATAATACGACTTAGTTTACGTGGAGTTATTCCGAGCGAGATGAGAAGCTAAATTTCATTGTTGGCGATTGTATTCTCGTAGAACATAATCCAATTACAATGTATTGAAATGAAACGAATAATAGTTTGCAAACTCAAGATGCTATCTTTATGTTATTCATAAGATGTTTCAATGTAAAATAATTAATATAGAAATCGGAATTGTAAAAATATAATACAAAATGATGTCGAATTAAATTAAGTTAATTTGTACATACAATAGAAAATTTTAAAAGTTACATATTTAATTTAATGTTATTATAAAATTATGCTATTTTATGCAAACGGGTCTTTTTTTAATTAGGATATTTTCCGCTTATCTTCAACGTAAAATATAATACGACAGTTTGATAAATATAGCGAAAGCAACGTCGCTCGCAATTCTCGGAATAATTCCTCATTGTATGAAAAATTAATTAAGATACGATTAGCCGAACTCGCCGAGGCAGCATGATCGATAAAAGCACGTCGATAAGTAATCGTGCACCGAGCGCAACCTTAATTAGAACGATCTTATTTCTTTGTGCAGCGGACATCGAGAACGAATTGTTCATCTTTGTTTCCGTAAAAATGCGTCTTCGATTGATGAGCTAAAGAAACGATATCGTGAAATTACAATATGAAAAGTCGTTACTTAATATTAAATCGATTAACGAATGGAAGAACAAAAGACTTTATTGAACTTCCACAAATAACTATTAACCTCTCAAATATTCGACCAAAATTCAATATTTATTACTGTAAAGTACTAATTTAATAATCAAATTTTACTGTATTATCTATTTTACTGCAGATAAATAAAGTATATTTTAATATGTAATGTTCTCCAAGTGAACGTCTATTTGATTCAGCATAAAATAAAATATGAAAACCTTTATACATATCACATTAAATTCTACCAATTGCACCATTTCCTTTAAGCATGCTAACGTACGCGTATGCGTTCGCGAGAATGGCCCGACCAGGCGTCTCGTATCTAAAAATGGTACGGAAAGAAAAAAAAAAAAATGGTACACGGGGAGATAAGAGAGAAGGTCCAAGACGCGCGTTTTGTTCCTTCGCCCGGGCGAAAAAGGGCCGTGAATAGGACCAGTGATACAAGCGGCGGGTAATTATAATCGACGTTGATTATCCGGGCGGTTATTTATGAGATATTTATGTATAAGGCCGAAAGTCGGGGCCGAGCGAGGTCTGGCGGCGTGCACGGACGCGAGAAGATGCGCGCTACTACACGCGTGCCTCTGAGAAAAGAACGACGGGAGAGGAAGAAGAGGACGAAGACGGAGCACCCGAGAGAACGAGGCTCGGAGCCCCGCCTTCTCGAGTTCTCCGATCCTTTTTTCTAGCCTAGAAAGGGCCGCGGGAAAGCTTTTGCCCGAATGCCTTTGACAGCGTTTTTAATTACCTTCCTCCTCCGCTCGCGTCGATAAATTCAAGTTCGCCCGTATCTCACCCGCGCGAACTCTGGATTATTCAACGTTTTATCTGTCGCGAGGAATATTTTTCGCCGACTGGAGAGAATGGATTGTACTTTCCGCGCGAATGATTTATGAATTATGATTTATGCAGGTGACGTAAGAATTTTGTCCGACTGAATTCTGCCGGAATAAATACTGGCCAGGGTCTGTAATCGCAACGCTCTGACGTTCCGGCATAAAGTGAACGAGTAATCCGCTACCTGATAATAATTTATATATTGAGCAACAATACCGCGGAATAATAGGAACTTTGAATCCCCAGAGTCTCCGGAGAGATGCAAATTGCACCGTTGCTAGTTTCGCTGGTTGCAATACGTTCACATAATCCTGCTTATCTGCAGTAGTTTCTTCGAGATGCAATTGTCAAAGTAATTTCGTCTCGCTGTTGGGACTACGTCCGTAAATATCGTTATCACCGACAAAATTAAGGTATTTTTAATCATCACCGGAAGAGCAAGATCAGTTTGCGTTAATTATTTAACATCGCGGAATCGAGAACTTGGCGAACAGTAGCAACAGTTAAATTACCACCCGATTAAATCTGGGAAAACAGTGATAAATGATCGGGATCTTTATCGAGAATCGCGCCACGGTGCAGTTTTCATAATTAACAGCCCCAGCAACTTCGGGGATCGCGTATAAGTGTGTTAATTGACCCGTAGCGACCACCGAGCAATAATTTATTAACACTTCCTGTCAAACAAACACAAAAATATTGCGCGTCACGTTCGACGGCGCGGCGAACCGGTCGTAAACGACGAGACATTGAACCAGATTCCGCGATACAATACCTTTTTTTTCTTTTTTTTAGCGTGCCACAACTATTGCGCTAATTGACACGTGCCAGTCGCGGAAATTGACGTCGCGGTTATCACGATAAAAATCGCGCCCGGCCGATCCGTATCAGTGTCAGTCGGCTTATTAACCGTCGCGATTGATTCGTCGCCAATCGGTCAGGGCTCAAAGCTCGTGCCGATCGTGCGTTATCAACGTCACACCGATGCCGCGTGCGTGTAAACCAGGAACGAGCCGGTCGCGGAGAAACGAAGCTAACCGGCCGGCTAATTTCGAGCACCTGCGAGATAATTCCGAGCAGTTTTTTACCGATTTTTGGGTTGCGCGGTTCTAATCGTTTCACTCTTTTCGTATCCAAAAAACATAATTAATGAGCGCGACGAAGGAGGAGGGAGCGAGTAATACCGTCTGATCGCGCTCTCACCGCGAGGATTTCATTCTTCCCGTTTCCGTGACCGTAGCTACGATTTACCTTCGCTCCCTTTGTCGAGGACCTTTGGCATTTCTTTCTTCGACCATAATATAATGTATTCAGAGGAACGCGGCTGAAAGGAGGAGCGACAAGAGGGAAGCGTTCGCTGCCGCTTTTCGAGACGAACGTCCCCGAGAAACGCGCGAGAACGAGATTTCACCTGATACCAGATCATAAATAATAGATAGTATGACGTGGTCGTGAGGTGTGATTCGCAAACAAAGCTCCGTTTTGTGCGAAGTAAAACAATCGACCGCTAGTATGCTCGTAAAGAAATGTAAAATAAGAGAAGCCGAGTAAATGCATTATCCGCGCATTCCGACGTACAAGAAATCAAACGGACCCGACGAGGATTTGATTCGCTAACGGTTCGCAGCTATTGAAAGAACAGTTCTCGGTAAATCAGTTTCCTGCAACTGCATTACGCTTGGAAATTAGCTCGGTGTAATCGATTAGCCTAATGCGGTCGTACCGCCGGCGTCGCGTATTGTATTTCGATATTGTAGACACGATTGTACCTATTGATTGCAGGGGGATACGCTTAATGATTGCGCTCTTGATTAAAAGGATTCTATTATTTCGACTCATTCGCGCTTTGCATTTAGCCGAACTTTATTGACTCGCTGCTGATATTGCGCCGGGATGCGATAATGCACTTTCGTGAATTTTTAAAAGTCCTTTATCGGGACCAATCAGCCAATCAGTGAAAATCAATTGTTCTCCGTCAGTCGATCCTTTCAATCTCTCGCCGACTTCAAAATACGCGTATAACCTGCGGCCGGTGGGAGAATATGCGTGAGCGCGTGTCCGCGGGGAGGAAACGCGAAAAAGGGAGCAGAATGGATAGCGCGACGCGATTCTGGTGCAACTGTATGTTAATCGAACGCACGTCCGAATACGAAATAAGGATGAAAGCCGTCCCGGTTTGATGTAGCATGCTGCCTACGTTCCTCATGCCGCCGGCCGTCATTCACCTCCACCTTCGTCATCTGCTGATCTCCTTAGTATTCATCTTGCGCGCCCGCCACCATTCTCTCTCCCTCCCGCTGAGTTCGGGCAATGAGAGCGCGGTTCGAAAATGATCCGTCCGCCGATTCAGTCCCCGACTGCTGAGCTTATCTCCAGATTTTTCTTTTATTTTGCGCGTATCGGTATGATATATCATTGATATGTGTGCAGTTTATCTGTAAACTAATGTTTTATCGCGTGATAAAAAACTTAAGGGGCCACTGTCATAAATTCGTAATTAAAAATTTTAATTATACTTCGAAAAGTGATATCATATTTTTACGAGTAACAACAACCGAGTATACATCAAATTTATATAAAATCAAGAACGAGGGAATGGACCTCAAACTACCGCGGCTCTTTGAAAGTTCTTTACGGTACAAATCTCAGAATGCGCGCCGGTGTCCGTCATCGGCCGCCGCTGCTGAAAACCAAGCGATATAAAATACCCGCCGGAATCTGCGGGATCCGTTCGCGGGCAGGAGATGCGCCTCAGGTGGTCTCGGGGCCCGTTCCGGTGTTCGCCGTTCGACGAGCGAGTTCGCAATAAATTGGAATACGCCAACGCGGCATCAACCGCGTCCCTTTCTTTCTCTCGATAAACTCCCCCCCGGCTTTAGTAGTTTAAGCGCAAATAATGGTAAAGAGAGGGTGTTCTCTCGAGTCACCTGTCACAGTTGGCAGATAAACGAGAGAGTAGCTCGCGAGTGGCTCGCGTCCTCGGCGGTTGTCAATCTAGTCGGATCCGAGTTGCCGACGGATCTTTCTTCCTCGCGAGGCGAATTTCGCGCCGACAATCTCTAGGTACGAACTAGATTCCGCGAAGGGAAGCCCAAGTTCCGAAGGAGGACTCGCGAGGGCAGCGCAAAGCGACGCGGACGCTTGATAATGCGCGGCGAATTGAAAGCGAGTCGTTAAGGCGGCTCGGTACGTCGAACGTAAAGATGAAGTACACGCCAGGCGGAAACGTGCCCGTGTCACGATTTTCCGATACCGGGAACACGCGCGGCATCTCTTGCCTTATTTGTTGGTGGATGCAGGGAGTGATAGGCGCGCTTTTTACCACGCTGGCGTGTCTCCCCTGACGCGAGTCGTCCTAGAGAAACTCTACGTCCGTCCGGAAAAGGATACGCATTGAATAGCCGTTGTTTTAATCTTTTATTTTCCCCGATGAATCCGTGAAAATTTCCCGGTGAAGAAACTGCACAGAATCCGCGTTACTTTTGGAATAATAATCAATGATTTCGCGTAGAAAAATAAAAAGTTCGAGGCAAATTCCGTACAAATAGACGGCTGTCTCGTGTAGCTCCGTTTCTTCGAGATATGTATCCGCGAGCTTAAGTAGAGAAAATAATACCGGAAATTCGAGTCGAAAGAAACCACTCACGTCGTCGAAATTGTTTTCACTTTATTTCGACTGCGGCGGATAATAAATTTTCGTTGGAAACGGAAGTCGTGCGAACGTAGCAGTGGCATTCTATAAAAAGGTAAGAGCCTTCCTCGGGCTTTAGTAAGATATAAGGAGAGAGGGAAAAAGGAGTGCGGGAAAAAAAATAATAAAAAAAAAAAAAAGAAAAAACCTTCAGAGTAGATGCACCCCTTAATGGACTCCATTCCATAACAGTATGTCCCAGTGTGCGGCGACTGCGAGGCAGGTCGAGTAGATCAGCTGGGCGCGTAGGAGAAGAAGTCAAGTGTCGTACATCAGCGTGATAAAGATGCGCCAGAAACGCGCGCCGGCGTGAGGCTCGTTCCATCGAGAGGCCAGAAACCGTGCCACGAAGCCTCTCGATTAGACCTACATGCGCGAAACGAAAGGGAGGAGAAGGAGGTGAAGAGGGAGGAGGGCGCCGAGAAGCGGAGGTGAAGTATGACGAGGAGAAAATCAGCGTCACCGGATACGTTCGCTTAACTTTTCCCTCTCGGCGAGTCGAGCTGCCGCTGCAGAGGTACTTAAAAAAAAATGTAGACCACACCCAGCGACCCTTTTTCGAGCTGCGTGAAGGGCTGCAGATGCACGCGCACGTAGTTCCGCGCTAGGTGCTTCGCGTTTCGTGCAAAGGGGACGAGCGAGAAGTGACGGCGAAGGAGAAAAATACGACGACGGAGGGTGCGTTGATCTCTGTCGGTCGGCCGTTGGTGTGCGTCTCCTCTCCTCTTTCACTCGCATACCGTGTATGGATCGTACGACACGCCAGGTGGAGGGGATTGTTCTTAGGGTAGAGCTTTGCGCGAGTGTAAAAGTGCGAAAAGGGACGAGACGAAAAGGGTTGTCAGGAAGGGCCGGGTGCGCGAAAAAAAAAAGAGGAACGCCTATAAACGCGCGGAGGTAAGAAGAGAATAAGGGGACACCGTGTATGCGTCGTTGAAGGCGAGAAATAGGAGCGAAGGGTGAGGCGGAGAGAGACGAGAGAGCGATACCGACGAAAGATCGAGGAAGAGAAAGAAAGAGAAAGCGAGAGAAGGGCGAAGGGAAGAGTGCCACTGCATGAAGGGAAAAGGGGTTGACAAGTAGGAAATCGGGCTGGAGGTTGCATACGAAGATGCATACACGATGCGCACGAGCACTCGCCAGGGCGGTGCACCCTGACGGGTGCATTGATCCCTTGCAGACTGGTGCGTAGGGGTGCCGTAACTGCTACCCTGGTTTTTTCTCTCGCGTCCCTCGCGCTACGCCTTGCCCTTCATTCCTTTGCGCTCCGCTCCTCCAACCCTTTACCCTGCCCCGTGTACTTACACGCGTCGCACAGAGCTGCGCGCACTTACGTGTGTGCATGTAAGATAGATAGGCGCGCGCTCACCCCCTTTGCCTCGACGAGACGACACAGGGGTTGAAAAAAAAAACGCGGAATTTTTCTCGCGCTACGACGAGCGTCGACGTTGGTTTTCGTTTAGCTTGCGTTTCAAACAGCAGCGCACCCCGTTGCCTATAAAAAAATAAAAAAAAAGCGTTCGCGAACGAAAGACTCGCGACGATGAAAAACCATTCTCGCGAACGCGCGTAGTGCAGAAGCGAAACTCGTTAAACGAATACGTGGTCTATATGCGTTACCTGCAAAACGTGTAACTCATACAAAAGAAAAAAATATGCACGCGCAATCTCTTATTAATCACCTTGTTGAAAGCGAAAAAGTCTTCTTGACACGTGGCTTGATAATTATATGTGCTCAAGATTTTCTAGCGCGCGTCGATAGCGAGAGGTGACTGTTTAATCATATATCTTGCATAACGACGTCTAGTTAGATACCGCAAATATCTCGTTCGATATCGCAAACACGTTGACCATGCTTTAGGCACGATACTTGCAGTAATAACGATCCGTATCGAATATAACCGATAGCTGCTAGTCCGAAACTTCTCGCTGGCAACAAAAAAAAAAAAAAATTTTCTCCCCAAAATACATTTTCTTTACAGCCATATATCAATTTGCGATATCGCATTATCGTCTCGCGAGCGCTTTTTCCGGCGGAACACTCGCTCGTTTCTTTCCGTGTAAATCAAACACCTTCGCGAGCATCTCTTTCTCGAAAGGCGAACACGAATGAGAGGACCAAATCGAATTGACGGCGATTTGCACGGAGGAAAGCGGGCAAAAACCATGCATTAAACCTTAACACGCCTTTACAATAAGTTTCACGCCGCAAGTTTCTCTTCGACGTCTTCGAAAGCGTGTCGCGGCAGCATCTCGCGCGCGTGAGCTCGATGCGTGCATCATCTCGCGGCTCTCTCGCGACGGCAGCATCGCGTTCGTACCTCGAAGATAAGGAAATGAAGAGCTGATAATTAGAGCGTGGCGCACCACGCCCGCTCTTGAACCGAGGATAAACGTGATCTCGCTGTAACACACTCGTATTTGTGTGCGTATGGTCGTGCACGTAATACGTACGTAGGTGCCCCGTTTCTGTGTACGTCGACGCAGCGTGCTCTTACACGAAGTACGACGGCCATGTGGCTCGGGCCAACCTCGGTGGTCCACTGCATTTAGAACGGCACGAGTGGACCCTGTTTGTGGATCAGCCGTACAAAGCGTGTACGCGATAACGAGCCTGGGAATTGTGCGCGACGGATAGAGACTTCTCCGGCTTCCGGGTTTCTACGAGAACGCTCGTGCGACCTGAATCAACGGCACGGACAGTGTCTTCGCGAAGGGATCGTCACTTTGAACTTATAGCGCGTTTCGGTACTTCGTATTAATCTCGGTATTAACATTTCGTCACTCGATTTCGCTCGCTGTGCTTTATTTTTTTAGTTTTCAACGTCGACAGATCTTTTTTCGCCTGCGAGTTTTATCCCGTAACCAAAGGAATAAATAAAAGTCCGAAAATATAACGTAACCCAGATTTGAGAAGCAATTTTGTACGAGGTATTGAAAAATTCTTTCAACTGTAAATGTGACTTAAATTAGACTCGATCGTTGCAATGTTACATATTGTACGAAATAGATAACAGTTACGTAACAAGTAACAAACACAAAAATAAAGAGTACACGGAGAAAAAAAAATGAAAGAACGGGGAGAAGTCAGTCATCGGCAAACCGGCCGGCGCGGTATGTACACGCGGTACATGTGAAACTCGATGCACACGACAGAAAAAAGATAATTCAATGAATATTTGCCGGTTACAATTTTAGTTAACTTTAGTCGATTTTTAAATTCAGGTTAATTTACGATAACCAGATTTATCGATTTACTCTTTTTTAGTTATTACTATTTTCTTTTTTTATGTGCAAGTTATATAATTTTTTACAAATCTCGATTTTATTCGAAGAAGTGGGTTTAACGTACAGAAATAGAAAAAAGAAAAATCATTATCTACTGTCTGGAATTCTTTCTTTCTTTAGTTACATTAATTAATATTAAACGAGTGTTCCTTTATTGGGAACAGCTTAAATTAAGCAGCAGAAATAATGAGCTTTAAAGTAGGCGTAGAAATTTGTTTAGTTTCCTCACCGACTTTTACAATTTAATCATGCATTATTCGTAACATACCAAACGCTTTTACAATGCACTTAAATGAATTACATACTTATTTAAAGAAAACTTAGAAATGAGTGGAGAACACGCGAATACCGTGCAGTACATTTTTTATAATACTTTGCTACAAATGTGTTTTCACAAGAGTATTTTATTTTTAACTTGCGAACTACGTGAATTGTTAACAGGATTGAAACAGGACAGCGAGTGAAGATAGAATTATATCACTTCATAATTCTATCACATTATACAAACCGGTGTTCCGACATCAACTTAACGGATTGTCCGGTGTTATTTTACGACAGTTTAGATCCCATCGCGTTAATTCTATACAATTACGCCACGAAGCGCACGTCTACTTCGTTTCTCCCGCAACGTTTTCGCGGATCGGCGCGAAATTAAGCTGCGCCAAATAGACGGACACGGGAATTTACTTTCAAATTCGACGCTCGCAGTCCGGTGCGTATTAATTATATATGGCGAGTTATCGGCGCGGCCGTTAATCGTCTAGCAGCGATCACTCGCAATAACGCGAGACATGATTTCTAGGCCGGGCAGCGGTAACGTGCATCAGAAACGTCGCACGCGCCTTACGGAGTGAATCTTAAAATGCAGACGAAACGCAGACGAGACTCAGAATAAATACAGAAAAAAGAAAGAGAATAATTGCGCCGCTTTCGCGCGGTAAACCCGTTTTTTTTTTTTTGGGTCTCGCCTTGCAGCAGCGATTTCCCGAGATACCGGCAGAATTCCCGTAATCGTTGCGATTTGCCTGCCGAGGAGAAATGGGTCTTTATCTTCTGATTCTTCCGTCGATTGAAAATTATCTCGTGATTGCCGATTTCTCCGCGCGAGAAAAGCGCGGCGAGGAATATTGTTCGCGGATCGCGAAGGAAGGCGATAGAGTTGGGAAAAACAAGCGGAAGTATCTCGAGAATGTCGCGAGAAACGATATCGGGCCGCCATCGCGATCTGTAAAATGAAAAGAATCGTCCGGGCGCCCGAGGATTGTCTTCCGAAATGAGAAGCCGGCAGATAGATTTCGTTAGAACGTCCCGCTGCAGACACTCCCCCGTGTTTCAATTTTCTCGATATCGATGGAATCTTTTCAATTTGCATTCCTTCACATTGAAAACCAATTTTCCACTCTGACCACTTTTGCCCTATAATTGGAGATTTTCCCATCAGCGTACGCGATTGTCAGAGAAATATCATTTCTGCCCGCGCGTCGGCATGAGTCGTCACCGATGACTCGTCGGGCATCAATTCGCGATGAGCAAAGAGACATTCCAGGCAGATCTCATAACGTCAGGCATCTCAAGGACGCATCGAAGATCTAATTCGTGTCACGAGTGGCATTCTAACCGTGAGCCATAAATAAGAGCTATAAAATTGTAATTTAGAAAGTAAAACCACTAACCCGAAGTTTTTTCCTACAATCTCTGAATACACTCGTATTATATTTTGCAACAGTTTTCAAAACTTTTATGAATTTAAAATAATATTTGATGAGTTGAAATAATATTTCTATTTCCACTCGCAAAATTATTCCTAATCAGTGCGCAGAGCATAATGCACCGCGGTAAAACGTTGCGACGAGACGTTAAAAAAGGCAATCGCTGCTAAGAGCGTGATTTGACAATATTTTTTAATCGCGACACGTCGCGCTTTGCGCCGCAACCCGGCCATTGATCCCTAGCTTTCCTCTTTCGCCTCGTGGCTCGTTGTCGCCGCGAGTCGACCAGAAAGTCGTGTTTTTCACGCCTCCGTGGAACACGACGAAACGCACGGCGCGAGATCTCGGACAATAAACGCGGTGCGATTGATGAATGAATCCAGCGGACAGTGCGCAACGCTGGAGCCTGGAAGCATATCGCTGTTTCCGGATTTTTCATGGTTTATTTTTTTTTTTTTTTTTATCTCCCGACGTTATTTCTACCCCGCGAAGCGGCGTTTCGCTTCTCCAGAATATTGAAATATTACACGTAGATTCACTTTTATCGAAAACGAAGAAGGGACTTTGATTTACAGTCCACCGATACTAGCTTGACGTATCCACGCCGACGGGTTCATCATACTTGAGAAGCAAAAATCCAAATCGGTTTACGTTTATCTGACTTTTTCAGCCGATTTTTCGGAAGGAAATCGCGTTTTTATGCAGACGCAATCGCGAAACGTCGAGCCGTCTTACCGAAACGACCTTACACCGCTTGCAGTTACAATTTTACAAAATGCGATTTGCGAGAATATCCCGTTCGCTGAAACAACAGAGTACCTCTCATACTCAAGCTGACCCTGAAATATCACCCTCCGCGAGATTAGATAATCCAAAAACGTACGTATGAGTGTCTCGGTGTCGTGAATGCAACTCGTACGAAAACGGCGCCCGTTATTATCATAATCCTCGCTTATATAACGCGATTGTTCGCACCATCTGCCGCGATATCGTCGCGCCTCCGGGCGGTGAAAAACTGGCGAGGTCGGCGCGGATATTTGCATTCGCGTTCGCGCTGTAGGTCAATGTAAACGGATCCGAGGAGCCGAGAGGCCCGTGAGAAAATAACGCGGGCGGCGGGAAAAAAATTGTGTGCAAGGTGATCGAGTGGCGAGCCTCGCAAGCGCCCGCATATCACGAACGGCACGTCTAGAAGGTACTTCTCGGCACGAGAGATTAGTCTCTCTCTCTTATATCTCTCGTCGTCATCCTCGATGCGTTGATTATCGACAAGGACGCTAAATGCGTGATCGCGTTATGGCCTTTTTTTTTTTTTTTTTTTCTTTTGTACAGCGACCCGTACGCGTCATGTGAACTCTCGGCAGTGATTTTACCTTGTTGCCAGGAGACATGGCCGATTGTTACAAAACGCATTGTTGTAAAACGAGTAGAGGCAACAGCGTTTTTTTTTTTTAGAACCCCGTGCGATTCATGCCACCTTGTTGTAACAAAAGAAAAAAAGAGGAGCGCGTTGAGCAAATTATGCAACGTGTTGTAGTGGAAAGTTAGCGTGCGTATGTTTGGAATAAACATTTTTATTAATTTTCCGAAACGCAATGAATACCGGAAGAATTTATTTAGAAAAGCCGGTAAATTACATCGCGCGGCTGCAACGAGCGGAGTTAGAAATACAATATCAACTCGCGTTATTTATTGATAGGTACCGTCGCTCTTTAATATTTACGAGCTAACTATTACTCATAAATATGCATTTTCACGGCGTAATAAAGCCTCCTTGTTTTTCCCGGTTGTATATTAATATGGCGCAACCTTCCACATTTGCTTAACGTATATTGTATTTGTCGCAAATGTTATTACAAACGGCTAATAAAAAAAAAAAATAAAAATCAACAACTCTTATAGAATAAAAAAAACAATAATCAAAAACTGACATAAAAAAAATTAAAAATTAAGGAATTAAAAATAAAAAAAATTAAAAACCAGGAATTTAAAATCAAATATTAGGAATAGAGGAAAAAATAATTAAAAGTTATACGCAGGAAACTTCTCCGTATATGATTAAACTGTCAGATTCGAGAAAACGAGATGTTTCGCGATAAAGCGAGCTGGATACGCGAGCGCAGAAAATGGATTTTCAGATAATGGCTACTGACTAGTTACACGTCTTACACGCGAACAATGGCAATTTACGTTGAGGAGAGGATAATTACTCGGTAGCAGGTCGGTTAACTCGAGTGATTTTTGGTTCTCTTTAGTCTCGTGCTATTCTTTCCGACATCAAGAGCCCGGTTGTTCCCGGAAAGAAGTGGCGAACGGTGCGAGGTGAACAAAGACCGATCACCTGTCTGAAATAATCTCGTGTATTCCGAGCTCCTCTCGGTGTAAATAAGAAAACCAACGATCACAATGCTTCTGCAGAACGTAAGCGCTAATAAACTGTCGGACTGTCTCTTCTTGCATTTCTAATTAACGCACAGATGTGCGATATTATCGAATACGTGCCCGACCTATTCACCGCGACGCGGATCAAGACTGAAGTAGGCTAATTTTAGAACCAAATTGCAATAAAGAGTAAATTATAAATAATTACACTTTCTTTGTACAAAAAAAAAATTAAAAAAATAAAATAAAATAAAGGAAAGAAGATAGAATTCGGAATATCGTTTGCGGGAACGTTATCGGTTCCCTCATTCTTCTCAGCCGCGGAATTCACTTAGATTTCGAACTCACGCTTCGACACTGTATTTTTTGCTGCTCCGGTCATTGAACGACGAGCGAGAGTGCCGTCCGCGACAAAAACCCGTCGCGCAAAAAGCCCGCGCATTTTCATCTCTCGGCGTGGTCTCGGCGGTCGCGTGCGACGACGCGTTTTTTTTTTTTCCCATTTTCCCAGTCGTCGCGGAAGCGTGTTTCACGGTGAAGCGCGAACGGACAAAGCGAAATGGAGTGAGCGACACGATACCGCGAGGCACCGCTCGAGTTATTTTCACCGGTCGAAAGTGGAATAACGGTGGCGGGAGGGGAAGGAAAATTCAAAGCGGACTGTATTTTTAGAATGAGACAAGCCCATTAGGCGCCACCGCCGCGTGTTAAGTCTTTCGGCCTTCGAATCAAAGTCAGATAGTCGTCTCGCCGTCGCGTCGACTTGATTGCGATTGCTTTAGGATCCGATCTTTTTGAAGCCCTTGTCTTTTATCTCCCTCGGGGTTTCCGCTTCAGGTCGCGTGCGCGGCGAAATGTTTGCATTCCGGGCATGCAAATACCGAGCTCGGTCCGCTTTTACTTCTAGCGCGCTAGACTTTCCTCGAGAGACGATCACGTCGCTGCCGTCGAATAATCCCGGACGATGCGTTACTAAATCATGGCACGCGTGTCGGAGGTGAACTTAGAAGCCAAGCAGAAGTGGAGAGTGATTCGCGGCATTCCGCTTCGCTCGTGGCTGTTTTTAATCTCGTCTAACGTCGACGTCACAGCGAATCGGACCGCAAACCCGGGTGAACCTCCGTCGGATGGCCCCGTGAAATCCGGCCTCTGGCGAGTCTAACGTTTTCATTCGCCGCGCACGGCGACCGCAGTTTAATTTACGGTGCCTCGTCGGCAGTCGCTAGAAACGCCCGACCGCAGAACCGCAGCGGGGCTACAAATATGAAACCCACCGAGAACGAGGATTCTCAAGATCTAGGTGCATCCCCCCCCCCCGGCGGGAGGGCCGCGAACCGCGCCCGAGGCGTAATTTAATCCTCATTGAGCACATTTTTCTGCCGTTTTTAGCGGCGTACACACGCATGCCGCCCGGCTGTAAAACACGCCGACAGATACTCCCGCCACAAGAGATCCCGCTAAGTATAATGTTTCACAATCGTTCGCGTTATTAATTTCTCGCCGACCTTCCGTTTCTCGAGCGACGTGTTACTACAATTCCACGACACATGCAGACTGCGAAAAGAAAAGCCAAAAAAAAAAATAGAAAATAAAATCGACAAGCTTGACTTGCGGCGACTTCTAAAAATCAAGAATATCAAAATTCCCTCTCTGAAACATCGCGAATGTAGCTTGGCGCCAGATTGAGTCGTCAATCGCTGATCGGATACAAAATTCGTTCTCGACGTTTACTTCGCCGGGCGTGAGTCATTCGGATTTCGCATGAGCGGAAATCGACGGGCGAGAGAGCGCTTTCTGCCACGAAGGCAAACACCGAGCGCTGCCTTTTCTTCTTGTCGCGATTCTCGGCTGACGACCGGGTTGCACGCCGAGTACATTAGCAACCACAACATCGGATAGCGCGCGCTGAAGGGCTCGGGTGGAAACGAGGCTAGGAGAGGCCGAGAAAGCTTTGACAGCTGTTGGCCGGCTTTTGCCTCGCTGTCTACCACCGCGCGCAATAGACGAGAGCGCGACGGGCCGCAATATGCGCTCTGGATGCTCTCCCGTTTCGAGTAACTCCTCAGGCCACTTCAAACGTCGCGTCCATTTTGATTCATGTCGGCGTTTCCATTCAACCCCGAGAGAAACGTAAAGGGAGCGGGCGCGTGCACGTTTTTGTAACGAGTCGCGGCATAACCGGCACGATTGCAGCGTTTAGAGTGATATTTGCGCCGCAGCCAAGCCCTTCACACCGTAAAAACATGATACGTAAATTGCACGACGTGGTAGATTTTTTTTTAATAAAATGTCGAGTGTATATAAAAAATATTAATGTACGTTAATAAAAAAATTAAATAATTTCCATTACGATATTTTACTGGAGTTGGAAATGTCTTTCGTGACGTGCACGCACGTATCTCTCTGTACAGTTCCGATACATTAGGAACGCGCGAGTATATTATACATGTTAATTAACCTTGCCTCTCTCGTGCATCCTTATTATTATCCCATAAATAATCCTCCATTCGCCGGTTAATAAGCGACTTCCTCTGATGTAAGACATTATCTCCAAACGTTGCATAAGAGGAGATTAAGAGAATAGCCAGTCGCGACGCGGTGGCATACGCCCTATATATTCTTCCGGCTGCATTGACTTCTGAGGTCATTCGGAATTCCTCTCCCTCGAGCTCTCAGCATCACAGTTCGTTAAACTCGCGAGCGGCAAGCAGAGACAGAGATAAGCAGAAAATAGGGAGAGAGAAAAAAAGAGAGACCCAGAGGCTGCCCTTATCGACAACGCAGAAACTCATCTTTCACCGTTCCTCTGTAGTTACCATCATCCCGCCGGCAGGGAAGATGAAGGCGAGCGCGTCTTCCGACGGCGTGAAACTGGAAACGCGTCTCCGCGTCCCTGCGCCTTCCATCAATTCGTACCCGTCGGCTGGAAATTGAGCCTTAACATTCGCGCTGACACGCTTAATCTCGCCGCGGCCGCGCACGTCGCCCTCGCGCTTGTAACGGCTCGTAAAATATTTCGGACGGTTCGGCGAAACGAGGGGGCAGCGAGTGGTAACGAAGACGAATGACCTTTATCGTCGGAATCAAGCGACCGACGTTCGACGCCCGGCTGCCGCTTTCATTCCCTCCCGCGAGATATAGAATGCACCGCCGACTTTCACCGTGCCGTTAACGGCGATGCCCAATAAATCCGCGCCGTCTCGCGCGCGATGAAACACAATGGCGCGTACCCGCGTGACCTCCTCCACCCCTCCACCCCTCTGCGATTACGCGGCGTTTATCGAGGGAGACGATCTTTTTCGCCGGTTCACCCTAATTGGCCCGACGCCGTGACGCCTCGGGACGAGGAAGTGAAAGCTCCCAGTCGCCGTGTCGCTATTTTTAACTCTATTCCGCGCGAGCCTTGTTCTCGGGACCATTATTAATATCCATTGGCAGCTCCGTGACTCACGGAGGTAACCCGCGTCTCGAGCACGTCGTCCCTCCGAGATCTCGAGATCTAGGTGTGCGCGGCATTCCCCGGTTACGTGGCTCGAGAGAGTCAGGCTGATTCTACGTTAATCGCAAGCGGCCGGCCGCAACTAACAACAACCGATGGAAGTTTTACGCACAGAACTCTGCATTTTTTTTTTTTTTACTGTCGCAAGCGGCTGCTTACGATTGATGTAGAATGACATGTATCGTGCGGCGACGATCAACCGCGCAAACGAGTTTCGCAGCCGAAGGCTGACGTCATTTAGAACACGTAGCGTGTACTCCTGGCACAGATTCCGCGCGTCTTAGGTCGTTTCGAGACAATAGGCTCATTCTACACAAATCGTGCGAGCATTCGGTTGCGACTCGTGACAAGTCGAAAGTATCGAGTTTTACACGTAAAGTTCAATATTTAACAGTCGCAACTCGCAACCGGCTGCTTGCGATTAACGTTGAACTAATTGTAGAGGACTTTCGCTTTCGTTACTGCGATCGCCAGCCGTCGAATACGCCGAGAAATTGTTAAGAATTTCTTTTTTAATAGCTGCGTTTGACAAGTACCACTTTTGCAACGAAATCTAAAAGCACGTCAATTAAAATCGCAAATTTTACAACTGCAAAATCAGTACTTTTAATAGTTAATAATATTAAATGAGGAAAGTTCGCGTAATTCGTAATTTCATCGTTTGAAGCCGACATTTGTCGAGCGTTGTCTTAACATTTAGAGACTTGCAGAGCAATTAAGCATGAGCGACAAGAAGCAGCAACGTTTCCTGAATAAATTAACAGCTAGTGAATATCATCTACATTTCGATAAGACAGAAGGCGCATTAGCCGGCTTATGCAAATAGCTCATTCAAGTTTCATTTTTCAAGCCAGACGTTTGTGTGTCGACACTTTCGTTGCTTATGACGACACATGCGCCTGTAAATTTCTCTCGTCATGTCAAGATCGAGACGTGGCACTGAAAGATAAAAGGAGAGAAGAAAAAAAAAAAAAAAAAGAGAAACGAGAAATAAGCAGAAGTGTCGTCTCTATGATTTCTGTCTCTCGGCTTGCGGTTATTGTTCACGGTATGCGGGAAAGCGTAATAGCTTTGAGATGGAAAAAAATATCTAATAACAGAAAAACGAGAATGCCGGCGAAATGGGAGGGAGGAGGTAACTAGGAGCGAAAGCAATACGGGCTGCGGCATGTGTTTCGCGTCGTGTTACTAAACGGTTTCCCAGATTTCTGTTCTTTCCCTCGTGCAACTCGATCCTCGTGTCTTAACGAACCGGAGAGTACTGTCTCAATTCGCGCGTAAAATAATAGCGAGAAATCACCCAGCTTTGCGTCCCGCGGCTTTTCCCTTACGCCTCGAATTGAACTGACGACATAGAAATAGCGATATATAATTTAATTTATTACAACAAATGGCTCTAATCGTGATAATCAAGTTTCGCAATCATTTTCATTCCGTTCCGATAATGATAATAATATCGCTGAAATTGCCGGCGCGAACGGATATCCTTATCGGATAAAATTGGCGTGTCGGTATAGAATATTATTAAAGTCGAATTTTAAGATTCGTCTTTTTCGTTCAATGGGAGATAAAGGAAAAGGCCTGTGCAAGCTTAGGTAGCTTCTGCTGCGAGATAACGTACGCTAATACGTGACGTATGTCTGCGCGAACGACGAAGGCATCTGCGCGAGCACGAATCGACTTGCCCGAATGGAGCAGCGAACCGCACAATAGCAGCTTTACGTAATCATTCTACGTAAGCTATTATGCTTCTACGTTCTGTCGGGATTCAATTACGCCCTCCCTTACCCTGTCGGTCTCTTCTCTCGTTTCCTCGCTCTTTCCTTACGTCGTTCGAGGAACAGTAACGCCTAAGGTAGAACTCGTTCGTTAATATCCTGCCTTAGCTTTAGCACATTCGAGTGAAAACGTCGACAAACAGAATCTGCATGATCCTCCAATACGCGAAATTAAGAGAAAGCAAACGGTTTATGACATTAATATTTTTCGACAATAATTTTGACAATTTATTCTATCCGAGTTATTCACGTTTCTCGAGCTTTTCCGGATATGGCGAATCTTCTCGTGACTCCCGAGAAGAGAACCCTCGCGCGTGTACTTAAATTCGGGTGAGGACTTAGTGGCCGGATCGATGACCATCGAGCGCAATCAGGCTACCAGCATGAGCCCCACTTTGTCGCGCAAACGGCACCCATATGTGATTTTTTTTTTCCTAATTCCCACAAGCGCGTACAGGGGGAACCGCAAGGGTGGCCATCGAGGGGATGCGCGGTGATGAAAGAGCCTCTCCCCGAAATCGGGGGGGGACTACGTTCCTCGCGCCATTATTTATCCGAGCTGTCGACCGTCCGATCAGTCATGCCGACATATGCTTAAGTAAGATTACATTTCTACTAATGCCTCGCGAACGCGCCGCATATATGTCGGACTAATAGGCGCGGCAAAGAGGGTAGCACAAGGGCGGGAAAAAAATAGGGAAGGGTGGTCGAAGTTAGGTCGCGGCGTCGAGTGATATATCGGCGCCTCAACGGGGTGGGTTAAATTTTTTTTTTTTTATCTTTCTTTTTCTATTCAGTCGCTTAACGGTCGCCCTCTCAACAGATTACGCTCGCGCTGTCCCAACGATCCCTTGTAAAGATTAGCGGCTTATCGCGGAGTATTGCTGTAATGCGCCGTGGAGCACGTATGATGTACCGATCGTTCCGCATGGTAGCAGCGTTAAATAAGTCTACCGTGTAATTCGAGACCCCCTCTCACCTCATTAAGTTTAATGCCTTCGGAGGATTGCTAACGATTGTGACACACTCCACGGGAGCCGCGAATCGTACACGCGAGACACGTTTTATCAATGATTTGAAACGGCTCGAGCTTGGTATTTCACTTTTCATCTCGCAAAAAGATATTTTTCACTTTCAATGATCTAATCCAATTTTACGTTTTACGTTGGACCGATATCGGCACGAGAGCGTTCGCATCATTAAAATAAAAATAGTTACTTGACACTCAATTATAATTTAATATTATTCTAACACTCAATGTAATAAAGCCAATCATAAGTCAATTAGAAATCAATTATAAATAATATAGAAGTAAATAAGTAACTATACTTTTCTCTTAATGACTTTACTATCATTATTCCACAAAATTATGCACATTCAAAGTGCAAGCGTGTACCGTCGTTGAGCCGATGGCAAAAACCGGCGTTAAGCAACGCTCACCGGTGTCGCAATCAGCTTCGACGAGGCACTCGGTGTATAGCGGCATACCGTTGCTGATTGTTTTTATAAAAGAAACCCATCAGCGAGCTATAAAAGTACACAGAAGAACGACGTGGGGAAGGGAACGAAGGGCCGGTGTGAAACCCAACAAAACTTAACGTAATGTCGAGTAATAACATGAAGCGGCACCGACACGCTCCGAAAAGCTTCTCCCTTCAAGTGTTTGATGTGCGAATCGGAACACGTGTCGAGCCGCCGGCCGGGGATGCACCTGGTGGGTACGCGCCTCTACGCAACAAACCCGGCGACGAGGAACAGGAGGTTTATGGCGAGCACGAGCGATCTTTCTCACGCGGCCGTCTGGGTGTGTCATTTGCGATCATTCGCGCGGTCCGGCGAAAGCTTTTGCGCGAAATTCACAACGCGGAGGCAGCGTTTCACGGCTCACCTCGATTGCGCGGATCGTTCGAATTGAGATATTCACGGCTAATCGATTGCTGGATTATGCAGAAAGATTTACCTAACAATATAAAAGAGATAAAGTAATGAATTCCCGAGCGATTGATTTGATGGCTTAATAACAACGCGCCGCTAGTCTCGAAGCGGCGCTAAATGCCGGGCCCGATGAACGCCAGGGAAGAACGAGGCGCGTATTAAAGTGCGTTCCGCGACGCGGAATGCGCGTTGCGCAAGAACTGGCCGAACGGTGGAGAGCCTCAACAGTCACTGGACGTATCCCTCGCTAACTAGATATTGTCATGTTGTCGATTAATAATCTGTCGGAGGCTACGTATCCCGGGATAATCGGTCCATCAGTCGCGGAATTACCACGTTTCTTTGTCGGGTCCGCGGTGTGGTCCCGCAAAAAATCCCGACGGACGCAAGCGCTTGCGTCATCCACCACGCTCGCAAAAGGATCGACACCCGTAAGGAAACGGACGCGCGTACCTTACTCAACGCTTTGCGCGATGATCGCGCGTCTCGATAAGGGAAAGTTCACTTGGCTCGAACGGACGATCACCGAGATCGATAGGCCGCGAAAGTCGACTCAGGTGTTTGCCGCGTCTCTTCTCCTCTCGGAAATGCCGCCGCGTGGATTCGCATTGCGTGGCAGAAGCGTACGTATCTCGCGCATAGAAAGAAGAAAAAAAAAAAAGAGAGAAATAAGAAAGACAAGATTGAAATCTTCATCTCTAGAAAATATAAACGCTACTCACGAAACTGCACAGCTTAAACCGCGATGCGAAGTTATGAATATAAAATATTTAGATAGATCTGAAAAATAGACACCTGGTCGCTCTAACTGTGCAATCGATCTTCCTCGTTCACGTCGCACCGCGCGGGAAAATACACCGAGGTGCTCACCGCAATTATCGATAAACATGATAATCCGAGTACGCGAGTGATGATAACTCTATCACGCGAGCTGCGGGGCGAGTCCCCGCGTTAAATCGCACACACGCGACGTCTTATCCCCGAGAGTAACCGCCCATTCGTTTCGAGATGGGGCCTGGAAAAGCGGCGGGTTTTCGAAACGCGTGGCAAAGCGTCGATCACGCGGCATTACCGGCGATAGCGATCAGCCGGATCGGCCGCCTCGTAATTTCCTCAACATTTAGCGCTCTCGCGGCCCCCTGTCCCCTCCTCGTTAGGGATCGCTCGATCCGAATCGCTCGCGCGGCCCGTAAAACAGCCTATATACGGCGCTCGCGCGGAATGCGTACACGGTTCTCGCATATGCCCGGCACCCCGGGGCTTGCGTAATCATTGCGATTACCGCGCGGTAATGCGCCGCGCATTCCCCGCGCTTGGCGATGCTGTGAACGGCGTACGTGACTCCGCCAGCTGGACAGAAAACCGGGACACATGTATGTCCCCCTCGTGCGCTCCGCGATACTGACCCCCCCAAATTGCGAGTATCGCCGAGGCCTATTCGCGCTCGCTCTCTCGGTCGTTACTTTATTGTTTGCGCAAAGGAGCAGCGCGCCGTCGGAAACTGTCGGAGCTATCAGATAGATTTCCTCAAGCAGATTCCGTTGTAATGTAATTAAATAAACATAATCGTTACTCAGGATTTACGGCGTTGTCTAAAAAATAATTCACGCGAATTAATTAAAATAAATAAAAATGCCACGTTCGTCGACGAGTTTATCTTGACAACTCGTGTTCTTTAAATTTTAATTCAATACTCGTAATGTTAATTTTAATGTTTAGAATTTAATTTTTAATTCAATCAACCCGGAATTTTGCTGTGCACCGCGTTCGCGTTATTAATTTAAATTCGATCGATCCGGCGTTTTGTTGTGCACCGTGTTCGTACGCCGCCCCCGCGCTCCCTTTTGTAACGCGATTGCCTACTCTCGCGATTCTACATAAACGATGCTCGTTATGTACTGACTTACGCAATCGTCCTACATTTCCATGAATTCTGCGCTGGTTGTCGGGGCGCATTTTCATCCGGCGATGCACATTTCGCGTGCGCTAACGCCACTTGTCCGATCGCCGGCCGCAAACGGCGGTAAATAGCTATAGCGCGGCTCAAATTTTACAGCGAATTGCTCTTCAGCGCCTCTCACTTTCCGCCCGTGCTTCAAAATTCGGCGATTTGGTCAGCGGGCTGCGGCGAAGTTCCCGGTTTTCGGAGTAAAATTTCGCGGCTATTTACACACGTCAATAACCCAGTATTTATCGGGGCTGCGCAGTCAATTAAATAGTTACGCCCACTTGCACGGCACGCAAATGCGCGTATTTTTTCGCGAGCACGCAAACGCGCGGTTTAGCTTCGAATAACACAGCGACCGGCAAAGCAACCCCGGCCGTATACGTTCTTGAAACAAACGTGGAGAACCGTGATTCACAGATCCTTTGTCGAACCGAATAAAAAAAAAATAATTCGCTTAAATTCGTTCGTTTTCCTATCTACCACACAATATTTGAAGGATAATTACGTAAAGTATTAATATTTTTATATCGCTTATAATGCAATATAGCAAAAACTGTAGAAATAAAAAATATAAAAATATAAAAAAAAACATAAAAATAAACAGGTTTATTTGTTCCGTTAAATGATTGTTGTTGTTGTTATTAGAAAAATTGGCGCAAACAAATTTATTTATCTGTATTTTATTTTTAAACGAGCTACGTAAAATAGAGCTCTGTTGAAATTGTTAATCGCGCGGCAGATGCATTCGATCGATGATCCGTTTAGACGTGCTGATCTTCCAGTTTAAGAAGCGCACGCGGGGATTGCACGGCGCACGATTCCGCCCTGTAATCGCATGTACGTGCTTAATGGGGAAATAGACGAGTGCCAGCACTCGAGTGTCGCGATATCTCGCGCGAGCAGGGAAGGGCGAGGGGCATCGCCGATTCGAAGGGGTCGTCTACCGGAATCGCTTAGGGAAATTGACAAAGAGTCGACAACTGTCAGCGCGCAGCTGGGTCACTGACTTCGAATGCTCGCGCGTCGAAATCCTCCCTTTTCCAAGCCCAGCATCTCGTTCTGTCAGCCGCAGGCTCGAGAGAGCGCAGATATTATCGAGAGAAGAAAAAAAAAATACGTTATTTCGTTTTCGATGCTAATTCAGTCATAAATCAGGTACCGGGCGATTGTGAGTTCGAGTCGCGCGAGTTTGTCGGCGCGTTGCGTCCCGAGAGGATATCCCGACGCTTTAACGAGATTCGCAAATTTCGCGATGCTCTCGCGGAGTCCGAAAACTTTCCCCGGTAATGACTCGGGCGACTGAAGACGGATCCCCGCCCGCTTGTTCGCGGCCGATTATAAGCACTCGGAGTCGAAAGGCAGGCGAGCAACTAAAACGGGGCGGAGTGTTATCTGCTTCTACTCCGATGGATATCATTTCACGGGATCCTGAGCAACTCCATCCAATCACCACCCCTGCGAAAAGCACTATCCGTCTCTCCTCTTCCCGCTGCCCTGCCCGCCCGCCTTTCGCCGGCTCACTTTGGCGCAAACTATTGATTTGTTTCATAGCCCGCGGCTCCCGCAGCGAAACGTGAGGTAAGGGGCTTCTCCGTTCCCTCTTCAGACTAGGGTGGGATGTACGTACCACCCCTGTTCTAACTGTGGCAATGTCGAACGTCGCCACCCCGCGGTACGTGTGCACGTACACAGCTGCGCGACGGTTTCCCTTTGTGTGCATAATGCCCAGCGTAATCCCCGCCCGATGTCCGATTGAAAACTTTTCTTTTTTTTCATTCCACGTCACGTCCGCCCGCGGCGACGATCGCCACGCGCGATACCCCCCCGATCGATCCGCAAACGCGCGAGATAAGGCCCGCGTGCGTTTCGAGAATCGAGAGAGACGCTGGCGAACGGACGTCTCCTACTTCCGGCATCGAGATTGCATTAATTTATTTGAAATAAAACAGAAATAATCGCACGCGCCGCGACTCGCGGCAAGCGCCTTCGGCAAGGCATTGCGTCGCTTCTCACTTTTTACGTTAGCATTCGCGTGGCAATAGAAAACGACGTGAGATATATCGGCGCCTGGATTATTCGCCATCGAACACTTGTAAATTACACCGAGAAATGCGATCCTAATAATGTCGATTTAAGTGAGACGTGTTAAACACGTGACGATAGAACGACACGTGCCGAAGCGAAGCGTTTAAGAGCGGAGTTTGATTTACAATCCAAGCTTTTGTCCAGCCGCGACGAACAATTTCACTTGCCACGGTCTAGTTGCGCGCAACGCCGGCGAGGCTTAATGGCGAAATTATCACGTTCTTCCCGGTGATGAAAGCGGACCGGTCGGGATCTTACGTGATGAATACGAGCGAGGTGGCGAGTTAATCGCGTTTACGCGGCTAAAACGCGTTCCGCGCGAAACCAAGTGATACGTTGAAATTGGTATCGGCGTGTTGCAGCTCGATATTTTATGAGAGTTTAACGATCTCTCGCTCGCGATCGTCTGGCAAATATTTAATGAGGCGTAAACGACAGATAGATACATATTGCAGCCGCCGAGACACTTTCGCGCGAGGGTTTTACGCGGAGAAAACTTTGTACCGGCAATAAATACCGGCCTGTCATCGTATTAATATTCAACATGAATAATTATCAATAGGTAACGAAGAGAGGATTAATGCCGATAATTTCTTTCAAGCATATTCGAAGCCATACGTTATTGAAATATTAACAATGCGTTTTCTTTCCTCGAGAAAAATAATAACCCAGTCGGGTTTTGTTCCGGCTTACGCGGAGAGCCTCCCCCAATTATCTCGCGTTTGCGTTTCGTCGTTTAACGAACGGATTAAAATCCCGGATGTTTTCATTTCTGGCGCGTAGCCGAGGAATCACTTCGACGTTCGGCGAGCGAAGGGACGAGAAGTGCGGCCGAGGGGAGCAGAAGCGGGGAAAGGCTGGAAAAGCGTTTGATAGCTCGTACTTGATTGCAAAGGGCGCATTCTGTTGCGGTGGGTTCCCATAGCAGAACGCCCGTCCATTTTCGGGATAAGATGAGAATTACAAGTGTTCCGTTTCGGAATCCTCTTTCCTAGCCCCGTTGTCATTCCGCGAGCACAATGGATGTTCCGTGGGGCGGCCGTTGCTCTTGTCTCCTCTCTTTCTCGCCCTCCCTCCGGCCCCTCGCGCTAACTCGACACGGGATGCCGCGTTTTACGTCCCCCCAGTTACGGGGGGCTTCACGCTTACACGGCCATTTCGGCAGGCCGGGCCGTTTTAGGTAAATTGTTTCGCGCTAATGCGACTAAATCCTGCGAAGGAAGATCCGGCGTCTTGGCGTTTCATCCGGAAACGATTGTATCATGTTTTCTAAATCGGCGGGAGACAGAAGACAAAAGATCCGGCGAGAACTGCTAAGAGCCCTCGCAATTATCCGCAGGGAGCAAATCGTCGCGGATCGCGCCTGGAATAATACATTCTATTTGCACAGAAAATATAATTTAGCGCGGAGCTGTTATTTCATTACGTTATCCGTCGCGCGATAAAGAGGCGCTCTCGATATCACTTTCCACGGTACGCGCGGAAGTCACGTCTCTCGCGGGCGAGACTAATTCCGAAATAAAACTACGAGATACGGCGGGGCGCAGATAAAAATAACGAATAGCGGCGCGAGTTAGCCGGCGTTCTCACGGCGACTTATCGCCGGAGAAATTTCGAGGCTGCGACTCCACGTTGCGACTTAGCCGATTCTCTTTCAACGTTCGCCGTAATATAGATCCCTCTCCGTCCCCCCCAGAATCTCGCGGTGCGTATTAATCTTTTTTTTAACCGTCGTCCGACGCCTAGATAATGCCTTATCGGCCGCGTTTCCCTGGCGAAGTCGATGGTGGACGATTAAGGAATTTTTATGGGCTCGCTCGAGAAGAGTCACGATCGGCGTTATCGCGTAACTGCGCGGGACAATGTTTCAGAAATCGTTTCACTTTTCGAGGGGGCTGCCGGTCGGGTGATTCACTCTCATATACAGTCGGACCCTCGACTTCGTAATTGATTGGTCCCGATACGCCTCCTTATCTCTTAATCCATCTTCCGCTCCCACGTTCCGCTCGTAGATCCGCGCCGTTCCGGCCGTTCGTTGCGCCGGCATTCAGGCCGTTAAAGAATCGACCCCTCCCTGCGATATACGCGAGCAGCCGATTACCGTAAAACCTTAGAAATATAAATATTTCCAGCGTTCGCACGCAGGATGGCTTTGCGAATTCGCCGGCATTTACGACGCAATGATAACGCGGCGATGAACAATAGGTCTGGGAAGTTCTTAATAAACGGATGAGACGCCCTTTCGAGCGTCTTCGCGATTTAAAGACTGACGGGAACGTGGGATTATCGATGCGACTTGCATCGCGACTTCACCGCGAACAATCGACGGCGCTTTCGTGTCCGGACGGTTCGCGGCGAGTCCCCGCGAGCGTGACAAAAGAAATTTTGCGGAACGAAAGTGATTTGCGCCGCGCGTTCTACGTGATAGCACGTGCCCTCGACCTCTCGGGGCCGCTCGATATATCACCGCGGCGGATTATGACGTTTAATGCGGGCAAGTTACGTCGACGTGCGTCTTCATCACCTGGCGTGTCACGCGCGGCGTTTTGTCCGCGGACAAAACGCGCAGCTGGACATACTGCTCTTATTGCGGGCATTAAGGTACGGAATTATTGTTAGCGCAGCGCGTAACGTGCGCCGGTCCGAGAAGCGAGACTGGACGACGTTGACGAAGCATCGAGTCGTCAAACACTCGGGGTGAGAAAATAAATTACCGGGAACGGCGTCACGGCTCGCGCGTACGTACGTTAAAAAGATTAAGTAACTAAAAATCAAGAGACAATACGCAGTGGATTAGACGCGACCGATCGATCGTCACCGTGCCGTTTCTTTTCGTCTGTTGATTTTCGCGCGAGAAAGGTTCTTTAGGAGCCTCCGCCCGTTGGAAAAGCAATCGCACAATGGACCGCCGTGGAGTATTGTAACGTTGCAACGCGGCCGAGTAACGGCGCCGTGCGTCTTCATTAGCGGCCGGGACGTTTGTGCGGGCGAACGGGAACAAGACGGTTTCTTCTTACACCTCGAAGACGTGAAACTGCCGCGGGGTCATTTGCAACGGTTAAAAGGTAGGATAACCGAGCTCGTATGGGCGGGTCGCGCCAAAGGTGAGGCTCGGAATAACGAAGAGAGACGTTGCGGGGAATGCCCGCTCCTAGACACGATACATCAATGCCCTTTATCGCCCGGCGGCCGCCTGATAGGCCTGGAAACATTCTAGCGCACGCGACGTCCCGACGCCCGGCGTCTCGGCGCTCCCGACGACGTGCCTTGAATTCACGTCAATGCGTCACGAAGAGAGGAATTAAACGGCGTCGCGCTGCGCCGGGGTCTTAATTTGTTTCTGTCATCCGCGTTCGCTTTAACGTCGCCGGTTTCGCGTGGTCCCTCGACGCGCCGGGCTCGCAGCGGCGGAAATGAAAAGCGCACCAGAAATCCAATTAGAGATTTGTTTTGTTTGTGCATTGATATTATTACCGTTATTATTATTGTTATCGTCGTAATTATTATTATTGTTATTATCGCCGCTAATGAGAACGCAGAAATATAATGGGGAGCAATTTGTAAATGGCAGGGCGAAATGAAATTACGGTTTAATGTAAAGCGAGAGGCCGATCCCGGGCCCTTTTTACGATCCCGGCTTCAACGGGCCATTAATTCGTTTTTATTGTACGAGGTAGTTATTTAATGGAACGTTATATGGGTCAGCGAATTAAGATCGTTCAAGGACATATATTATTCAGAAGATATTTGCATGATGCCGCGGCGAGGGTCGCCCTTTCGAGCGCTGGCTGATACGTCACGCTGGGGTGAACACGACGAAAGGGCTGCCGGCCCTTCTAAGCGAACGAAATGCGAGTAGCAATGGCGTTTGACGATTTCTAAAAAGCCCCCGGTAATTCGCGAGATGCGCCACTCGTCCCTTGTCATATTCGCTTCTCTCGATCGTCCCCTCTCGAAAAACTTGTCCCGACTAGCAGCGCGTTTGTTAATTTTTCAGGGAATCTTAGTTAGAGCTACCGAATGCGCCACCGGCGCGAAGATCGTTCGCGTGAGATACGCAAAAACTTCCCTCGCGTGGGTCTCGTGCATAAACCAAACACGTCGGCCGCGGGCTAATATTACGCAAAATTAACGATTACAATGTTAAACGTAGAACGGAACACGGCTTTTGAAATACGGTCGTGACGGAACAATTTTTGCGATTACTCGCGCCATTTGCATTTAAGGGCGGCTCCTCGTCGATTCGCGTTTAGCTCGTTCAAGATTAATATTTTAGTGCCGTAACGCGGTGATGTATTTTCGACCCTCGCCGAGAGGCGAATTCAGCGGTTGAGGATGCGAAAGGAAAACGGTGGCCTCTCGGGTGGCAAATATAGTATCGTAAACACGTGCACGTGTACGAACACGTGTCTCTCGCTATCCGCTGCTCGGCAAACTTTTTCGCAGCGGGGTGGTACGACAGACGTCGCCGTCGCAGTCGATGGGGAAAGATCAATTAGAGGAAATCTCGATAACGACGTTTCGTCGGTCTCCCTCGCTTCCCCCCTTTCCCGTCGACATTGGGAAAACACAAAGACGCGCGGGCGGAGGCGAGGGACGGCGAGCAGGGAGATAAAATGGGAAATAAGAAAATGTATATGTACCCTTTGCGAGACGGTTCGCCGCGGGAACGAGCGAGGAGAGAAAGGAGGAGAAGGAAGTCGATAATGTCACAGCGGATTATATACCGCGTAACCTCATGCCGCGGCCGCGTTGCACAAGCGGAATCGTATGTACGGAGGGACAATGGGGCCTGCGCGACCCTCTTAAAGGGAGGTTAATTGGATCCCATCGATCCCGATCGTACAATGAGAGCCGGGATCAAATCCTCGTTGATTCGGAGAGACGGCGTAACGGCCGCCCCATTCTCCTGGTGGCGGCGACCCCCGGTGTCCCTTTTTCGCGCCTCCCTCCCGCGCGACTCTCTTACCGGGCCCTCCGTGCTTTCCCGTCGCGTAGTCTAGGTAACTCCCTTCGCGCGCGGAGTTTCGAGGATCCTCGCAATCTTGGCTTTCCGAAGCGACGGACGTGCACTTCCGAGGCTTGCCGGCCTCCCTCCCAAAATGAAGACAGCCTCGAGCTTCATATTTACTGCGAAAAGTTCCGTAAATTAGCGAAACTTCGCCGTACTATTCGTGGATGAGACTCCGACGGTGGCGTTTCTTGTCGATTTTTTCCTTATGCTAGAAATCACTGCGTGGATTTGAGTAAGGGAATTAGTTCGTTAAAACTTCGTCGATAACATTCGCGATCCCTCTCCCTGCCCAAGGGAAATATAACGACGTCCTTAAGACCCTTCGAGGTATAAGCGAGGCTTTATCGTGCCGAATGATGGTACTTCATGTATCAATTAAGAAGCATAATTGTACGTGTCGTATTTATTGAGACCCAGCGCGTCTCGATTTTGACGGAATCAACTCCTCATTTCCCTAAATAGCGTGCTAAAATAATCAGCAGTTGATTTATTTTGGAGCAAACAACGCAACGCGATGATTATTCTGGTAAAATTTTACAATAAGCTTCCGCTTTCAGCTGTCACAAATTTCGTGCATACAGGATTATTTTTAAAGCAAGCAACCGCTAATTTTGGAAAATATCAGAATATTGTTTTTTGTTTCGCTTCGTTTTTTGAAAAAAAAAATCGAATAATAGTTGAATAGTGAACAAGAGTTTTTTTTTATAATCGTGAAAAAAACATACTCGACGCGTATCTCAATTTCAATGTTTTTCACACATCCAACATATTACTGTACTTTTTTTATTTTCACAGAACAACTTATTATTTACAAGGCAAAAAACGCAAAGTGAAAAACTTTTTTCTTTTTTTCTTTTTAAATAATTAGTCGAGTGTCGAGCTCGATATAAGGCTTCGAAATGGCTTGGGGCCCGCGACACCGCAATTTGTAGCTTCCTGCGGAGGCGAGGTGCGCCTCGCACACAAACGCACGTGTAGCACACGATCGATAAAAGATACATTAGATACACGAGGTAGGGACACGACCGCGAGGTCACGCCGGGAGATGCAGCGCCTCCCGGCTCTAATTAGAGCCTAACTAACGTTACATCCTGTCGGTTCCGTGAAGTCATCTCGATTTCAAGATAATGCGCGGCGATGTTACGGTCGGGAAAAATGAGTGCCCCTAAATCGTATTGGTCACGGTCCTTAAGTTCGCCATGCCCACTTTGCTGCGGTTTAAGTCGCGAGTTCTTGCCGCCGAGGCGGGAAAGACAGAGAACAAGGAGGCACAGCGAGAAGATACACGAGGGGGGAGGGAAGGGGGCACCGCGAAATGGCGGATCGTGGCGATTCCACGTTCTTTCGCCCTTTCCCCTTGCCGCCACCGACAGACGAGGGAAGCCTGCCTCGATCCGAGACGCCAATTTTCTTCTTACCATCGTGAATATGCGGGGGGGCACCGCGGCGGATCGCGTGTGTATCCCTCGTTCCTCTGCGCCCGCGAGAAGCGCGGACGCACTTCCTTCTCATTGCTTGTACTCGACCTGATTAACACTTACCTGGAATATGTCGAAAAGTGCTATTAAATCCGAGGCAGGCAACTTACAAGAGCCGATCGTTCAAGTGTAAATATACAGAAAACGAGCATATTTTCGCGATTATGGCGTTCTTGATTAAAAGAAATTTTTTTTTCATTTTTGTGCATTGCAGCCGCATAAACTTAATTATTTGGAAAAACACTCCTGTATTTATATGTATTTTTTATTTTATATTAAAGAAAACTTTATAAATTGACGCTTTCTTTTTTTTCCCGCACGCATTTCAAGCAGTCGATTTGCGAAACGCGCGCTTGTCGTCGTCGAAAGTATCGCTTTTAAATCAGATACACGTGGCACGTGTTACCCGACTGCTTTATCGCCACTCTCTCCGCGATATCCCGGTATATAATATATTATATATTCACAGTCAGTGTACCATTAATAATCGTTATCCCGACGTTTCCCCTGCCCGGCGGGTAATTGGAAATCGAAAATAGAAGTTCCGCGGGGCGAAGCCCGAAAGTCCCATCGGTGGTATAATTTTCACCCGAGAGTGAGCCGCTGAAACCCGCACATCAGACATGCCCCCGTATGCGAATCGTTGAGAAACCGTATACGCCGATACACTATCCTAAATATGATATATCTTACTACTTTAAGACTCGACTTTGCGAACCAACTATAAACATATCAATCACAAACTCGGTTAAAACGGCAATCCATCAAGTATCGACAGTCTCATTATTCCGACGAGAAGCTTTCTAAAGATATATCTGGATGATTTACTTATTGATTTCCACGCATCTATTTCTTATTTTTCTCTTTTTTTTTCAAATTGTCTACCTCCGGCATGGACTCAGCATTTGAAATCCATCATATTATAATTTTTTTATCTTCGTAAATAAATTTTAATAACGTTTAAATTTATAATGATTGATCATAACAAATTAAGTCGTTCTAAGCGGGGTAATTTGAGCGAAAGCGTTAATTATGTTTTAAAATTAATAAAAATTGATAATGTGGATTGCCGTATTTCAAGTCGTGTTAATGTGACAGGAACGTCGTGTTTCGCGTCGTGGCAATGCACGAAATGGGGACAGCTACGAAAACGAACAGAACCGGAAGAGTCTCGTTGCCAACGACAAAACGCGGCACGTGCCGGACGACGCGACGACACGTGCCACGTTACACGTGCCCGGGAAAACCTATCCCATGTGGCGTATGGAAAATGTAGTAGTACGAAGTAGGTACGTAAGGAGTAATACGACTGTTCCCGTTGATCGTTTTCGCGTCGTTTCCGCCGCCTCGCCAGCCTCCCCGACTGGCGTTTGTAAAAACATATGCAGTTATGCACACGGCTCGAATCGCTTCTCGTCTCCCGAACGCATGGAACAGCACGTTATACAAGAATAATACGTAACAATTTGCCTCACTACGTCGCGCATTTCCAATTTCCGATTTGTACATACACTCAAATGCGGCATAGTTGTCATGTTGCTCGATTTCTTCAGGTCGTTTTTTTTTTTAAACAAATGAGTTTAATTATTAAAATTATTTATAGACATTGCATAACATAATTCCCGTTTAATCGACAAAAAGTTGGCAGCGAAGACATGAATTTAATAAGTGCGGGACTAGCGAAAGTAGAGATACCTTTCTGCATTT
Organism: Cardiocondyla obscurior; assembly: GCF_019399895.1. Classification (NCBI taxonomy): domain Eukaryota; kingdom Metazoa; phylum Arthropoda; class Insecta; order Hymenoptera; family Formicidae; genus Cardiocondyla; species Cardiocondyla obscurior. The sequence continues at coordinate 2,143,938 of NC_091880.1, read as the reverse complement.
AAATTACGAGCACCTCCCATGTAGAGTATGCGCGTTATCTTATCTCCGTGCGATAACACCTGTGACAAAGTATTTATTTTATTTAATTTTTTTTTTTTTCTTCCGCAGTTTCAGTGCCCTATTATTTTGCCCGCCCGCGCTTTTTATGGTGTTTATCGGCGCGAGGACTTTATTGCAATCTAATCGGCGTTCCGTGGTATGCCTGCAATTGCCGTTTCGTGTTTCGAGATTACGCCGGGGAAAATTCGCGCTTTATGACGACACGGGGCGATCATGCGGATTCGCAGTCGTGAAACCTCCGAGCTGACCCTTGCGTCTCCCTCAACGTCCCTCCGTCCCTCCCTCGCCCTTTCTCACTTTAATGGTCCGCGCTGTGCGAAGCTGCTGCTAAAGATAGATGCGCTATAAGATCGCACGCACGCATTGAGCAACGGATTCCAGCTTGATCCCGCGAGGCTGCAATCCCGACCCAGCATCGCCTTTAACAGCTCACTTATCACGACGTTCTGGGAGGCCGTGATTAGAGGCGTTTTTCGCGATTGCAGCCGCGTACTCTCGCCCCCTCATTGTACGGCTGCGATCGTTTTGTAAATCGAGGTCTCGTTCGCAAAGGGGTTATCATTTCCGCGGATTGCGCGGCTCTTCGGATGGAATTTCTGGCTCCGAGGCGAGTTTGCATTCCGCGAGATCGTAAATTTTTTTTGTTGAGGAAAAATATCGACGTGCTTTGCGTCTCTTCTCTACGACATGGATCATTTATCTGCGTGTGTTATAGAATCGAGAAGAAGACGGATAACGGTTTTGTCCACGCAAAGTGGATTAAAAAGCTGCGTAAAAATGGCCGGGTCGCTTAACGAGCTAAAAACGCAAATCTATCGCTTATTATTATTGTAAATCATCGTCCGCAATCTTGTATTTTATTTTACGGCCATTTTATTGACCAAAGAAACTCCCATGTATTTTTACGGCGACACTAAGAAAACGATTTACGTCTTACCCACGGTTTATTATTCCGCGTTCCATCGTCTGGACGTCTGCCGGAAATATCCTATTATACCGCCGCGAATCATCAGCGACGCCAATATCTCTGCCTACGACCGAGAGGGAGAAAAAAGATGCAAATCGCGTTTTACGATATGCCTGCCGAGTCTCTCATCCGCGGCCCTTGATGGTCTATTGGTGGGTGTTTAATAACCCATTCCAGCTTTGATAGATAGATACTGACTTACACACGCCAGCCTTTGCCCGCAAATGCGCGCGACCTCGTACGTGCCCTTCTCCCTTCGCATATATAGGGCGTCGAGCTGACAATTAAGATTAGCCATCGAGAACGCTCGGGGATTTTCAAATTTCCGCGGTCGCGAGCGAATTTTTAGACGCGGAGGTTTCGTCGATCGTTAAAAAGATCGTCTTGGCATTGCAAGTTATTCCATCGTTCACTCGGGGGTCCCCGATCGATTACCTGGTGGGAACGCCCGCGTTCCCGACGAGAAACGTGATCGAATGGCTCGTCGCTGAAATTCCGTTAAGCGCCCGTATCTCGCGGGAATTTCGGGAAACTTGCCGGCAACATATTTGGGAGCGCCGCATTCCCCGGAGTTTCCGGATCCACGTTGAACGAGTTCACCCTGGTATTAAAGATTTTTCTCGCTCGACTAGTCTGAGTATGAAATCGCGTTGTATCTCGGATCGCGGCTTTCCCCGTCCGTCGCCGACTGTGTATTTATGTTGCGAACGTAGTTAGCGAACAACTCGTCGGTCCATCGCGGCGGGAGGAATTCCCGGCTGTTTGCCTTGCGCTTCTACTCGCCGGGTCGGATACTTCGGCTCCGCGAAGTGTTACGACTGTCGTATACATGGCCGGTAATTGAGTCCCCCGCGGTGAAATGAAAACTCCGTTACACAGTTTCTTTCTCCTTATTCCCGACGCTTGTTCGGCGCTGCTTCATTTTTATCGTGCCGGTCGCCGTCAATTAACAAACGGCAGAATTACATAATGAATTGTGTTAAAAAGAAACGCGCGAGAGACGCAAAAGATAAGCGGAAAGTCGGGACGGCGTTGCTAGGGCCTGGCGAGTCGTTCGCCGATCATTAGGACGTCTAATCTCGCAACAATTCGCACTTGCATTGCCCCAATTACACGTAGCGTTTCAACACATTCCCGATGATGCATCGCGCCGTTTCTCGAACGATATAAATCACGCCGCGGGCTTTTTGCGCGTCCGGCAGCTTTCGAATGAAATCGTTAGCGACAAAGTGCTCCCGACGCCGTTAAACGCGCAATTCGATCGCGCATTTTTCAGCGCCTGGGCCCTTATTATTATTTCGCCGATTACTCGCCGTCTGTTATTTATCGGCGTATTAAGGGACAACGGGCATTTCATTGTGGCAAATATACGGCAGCGTAATAATTACGCAAATTGACAGACCGCCCGAAAACGCGGCGCGTTAATTCACTCTCCCTCCCTCTCCGACTTGAAATTTAAATTTCTAATTTAAAACATACACGAAGTAACAAAATTTAATTCACTCATAAATATGCGGCGCGCCGCTATATTTTTCCTCCCTAAACATTATCGGCGCCATTTGTCGCGAGATAAATACTCGTGACACACGCGTCGATTATCCATATCGCAGTTATTAGATCGTACGCCATAATTTTATCGCGTTAAGCCGCGGTCGGTTGCGAGACAATCAGAAATGTCGTATGATTGATTCGCGTCTGAGATTGTGATGTGACTTTAACGCGGTTTCACCTTAATGCGCTTACAAGCGTTGTTAATAAAATCGATGAATCACGAGATACGCTTTAGCCTTCTCTCTTTAAAAAAAAAAAGCGACGTCTACTTGTTTCTCTTTTCCCGGCGAAAGCGACTATTAATACGCGCTATTCACTTGTGATACGAGCGCCGATCGCGAGGATCGAGCACGTACTAAATGCTCATTTGCAAGAAGTCTTAATTCACCGTCGAAATTAGCGCGCGTAACGGTTCGCAAAATTAAATTTCGCTCCGGCGCGTACAATGTGCCCCGCGCGAGGAAATAATCTTTCGCTGGCGAAATTAACGTTAATGCGCATAGAGATATGCAAGTTCATCGTTGTGCATTGAGAGAAAAATATGTCTACTTTTGGCCTCAACTATAATTATCTAATATTTCTAACCGCGAAAGTAGTTGATTAAACCATTAGTTTAATCAGAACTTCAGTTAGTAGTTATTCGAACTGTGACAATATCTCACGCGAGACGAATCTCAACTGTAACAAATTTAATTTCGAATGTTCATCGATTATCTAATAAAAAAAAAAAAAAAAGTTAAGTTTCTAAAAGTCAAGATGACAAAAAACAAGCCCGCGTACGTTTCAATACAGATCGCTTCTTCTTCCGAGGAATATTTTAATAAACTGTTAAATATTATCTGAATTAAGCGTGGTTTAAAGAGAGCGAAGACGGGAGCAAGGGAGACAAGACGAGGTATAAAAGCATCCATCACGCGCCAAGCGAGCCCTTTGAAAGTTGCTTATTTCACGAGCTTCGCTATCAAACGGCCCTACGTCTGACTGAACGGGATGCTCTACTTTGTAGTTTGATGTAAGAGATCGGCGGATCGCGTGCCTCTCTTTTAACTCGTTTTAAATTTCTAAGCCGTTCTCGCTCTTGTTTATCGAGTTTTCTGACGTTACGAGAGTATCCAGACTGCGGCTTAACGAGTATACGTATTGCAGCTCGCCTCCAAGAAAATTGTAACGTCCGAACTGCTAACTGGGTTAGAGTTAAAATATGCAAAAGCCACGGTAGCCACGTAATAGACAAACTGATAAGTACAATTTTGCGATTTACGGTCGACGCGTCGGATACCCCGGCTGCAGGGTTTTTCGCGTGTTTTTCATTTGCAATTCTTAATCGAGCGGCGCCAATATCGCCCGGCCGAGGGAAGAGACGATCCTTTCGCGGCGCAATGACTTTCTCTCATATCTAAAATTCCAATAAGCGTCGCTTAGCAGCGCCGTGACAAAGTGCCGCGCTGAAAGACTCAATCTGCTCGCAGCATCCGGTTCACACATGCACCTTAGGACGCTCCGGAGCGAGTTTATCCCGCTCGTTTAACGGCGTGAATTTTCGGCGCCCCGTGGAACCGAGCATGCATAATCGCGCCACGTAGAAGAGAGGAATCTGTATCTTGCCGGCGCAGTTATTAAGGTGACAGTCGCGAAATTAATTTCTTTCGAAGCTGCATCGACAAGCGCTTATATTGCATCGGACTTTGAAATATACTATTCAATGGCTTGGCACAAAGTGCCTCCCTCCACGAGGCGTCGTTTGCATGCCTAAATTCTCGGCTGCCGCGCGCCGCACTCCTCTCGTTCCTCGACATTTCCGGTGCAGCTTTTTAAATTTCCCCGAGTCGATTTTTGTCGCGTCAACGTCAGCATTATCTTACGGCACGTCATAAAGTAGGTTAAATCGTACGAACGTTAAATTACACCGTTTCGGAATGTGATATATTCAATGCCCGTTCAATTTAAAATCGGCCGTGATACGCAGTCGTCGCGCAGCGCGACAATCGATATCCATTTTTCCAATAAACAATAACCGCCGCGATAACGATATTGTGGGACTTTCGAGGCGCGCGAATGCAAATTCCGCGGGGCCGAATCGGCGATTTGAATACACTTCAAGTTGTGCATGTCTGAATGATTTGATTCTGTATTGATTACTCCCCGAGATACGGGCGCGCGTCGAATTATCCTCGGTCCGTGGCGTCTCGATAGCTTCGCGAAGCGGCCGATACGCAATTTGCGCACCGCCGATCCGATTAAATTATCGTCGCCGAATTATTTACTTGATCTGGAGGGACCGCGTGAGACGATCTCGCGAGTATTCGCGCCACCGCTCGTCGCACTTCCTCCCCCATCTATTATCGCCCCGTGAAAGTATTAAAACCCGAGCACATGTATGCATGTATCTCGGGTGCTGGGGCGTACCGGGTGGCCGCCGGGCGGAAAACAATAAAACCCGGCTATCATCCGGGACGGCGCTTTCACCACTTCAACTTCCCGCCCTGAATCACCCGCCCCCCTTTTACCCCTCGCCGAAGCTGTTACCCTGGCCGGTATACGGCTCTTCATTCAATTTAGATCCCACTTACGGCTCCCCCGCGTCCGCTGACGGTACGTCATATTTATTCTATTTATTGTAAGCCGATCCCATCCCCGAGCTTGAGTTAATATTTTCCTACGGGATCGCATGCCCCCGTTTTTCCATCCCCGTCACTTCGACGAGACGCGATATACGTTTTTTTTTCTTCTTCTTTTCCTCCTCTCGCGGCCTACAGACGCGTGGCGTTTAGTGACGTCGAAATGAAATTATCCAGCACCGTTGCTGCCGGTCGGAGCGGAGATTCTTATCGGGACCGAGATGCGCTCAAAATTGACGAATGTTACGCAGCTGGCGCGATGGCTCGGCGGACCTCCGTTTGTTGGAAATAAGCATTTCGGTTGTTATGAGAAGAATCGCAGTTACGCTCCGCGGTTTTGGGAAATATTTGTCTAGAGGCAGCCGCATTTGAATAGAATCGTATAATCGTTCGCCCTGATTCGGCCAGCGATACCGTTGACCGTAGGCACTGTCGAGAGCAGTATCAGTGATTTCCCGGAATAATGAAAATAATGCTGTCGTTAGTTTCGGCGCCGAGGGTTAAAGCTAAATGCGCGCGGCAGATAAAAATGACGCGATTAATGGTAGCCGTTATCTCGCCGCTTTCGCGTGTAAACGCGCGCAGTTTGCAATATCTATATCTCGCCGATTAATTATCTTAAATGCAGCTTGAATCGAACGTATTTTTATATTATTGTCAACCGATCTGGCGATTAATTATTTTTCTACCTGTCCAGACGCGAGACTTTATTTTATCCCCGATTAACACTTCCGTCGTTCTCCCTTATCGTATTTTAATCGCCAAGCCGTGCGTGAAACGCGCGCTTATTTCTTTCGCGATATGATAAACGTCGCACAGTCCACTTATGATGTTATGAAATACCGTGATCGAGTGCGCGCATTGCATTAAGCAGCGCGTTTAAAACCTGTCCCGTTATCGTCGCGGAATCTGTCGTAATTTATCGGGCAGTAACCGCCTTGCTCTTGCAGTATCATTTGAATTTATTGACTTTTACCACGTCGTAATTGAAATAGGTTGTAATATGAATTTATTGTTTTTTCTTTTTTTTTTTTCTTTTTTTTGTGCGCCACTAAACAATGTAGTTCCAATCGTAATCAACGAATCCGTGGAAAATAGTTTTATAGCCAGCCATTGTCTATGATATTCAAACTTATTCCTTAATAGTTTACAAAATTGTGACGTAGCAACTCTTGGCATAAAATCATATGTAAATAAAATTAATAAAAATTAAATTAGTTTAAATAAAATATATAATAAAAATTTCTTTGCGCATCGGCGCTTCGCGGGAACTCGATATGGCACGCACAAGGTCAATAATCACGAAGACGACGGGGTTAATGCAGTTGTGCTCGTTACGGTCCACCGGTTTCGAGCGTTTCGCGGCGTATCGCGAGGCATTGCTCATCTACGCGATCTACCCCGAGTTATCCGCGTTTATGCCTTCGCCCGCGTCCTCAAATTGACGCGCACCCGATCGAGATACGTATCAGCAAAGTCTTTAAGATAATGACTCGCGCGAACGATGGCGTTAAAGCGCATCGCGCTCAGCCACGATATACACCGCTGGTGGTAACAAGATATAATAATCACTGTCATCAGAGCTAACTTGTGTATCGCCGTGCACACCTTCGGTCCAGCTAGCCAACTTCTCGATCGAATGGAAATCGCGTCTCGCCTCTCTTTGCGCCGTGACGAGAAAAAGATCGCGCGGGCGAGAACTCCGATTATAAATTTTTAGCAATAAGCTACAAATGTGTGGTATTTTAAACGCATCTCGCTTATTTTAATGTAACTTATATGTATATATTCGGACGTTGACTATATTTATGTCTTTAAATTACGACGCTGCATATCGTGCGACGAGGGAAACGCGCCACTTTCCACGCGTAAACGCCCGTATTGTGTCTGCCACGTTGAGCTCCAGAAAGATCGAGTTACAGGCGCGATCATTGGAAGATGTTTGCGCGCGAATTTCGTTCCTCCAGATTTTATCGCGTTCGATTGAAGCGAAACGGCCGACTTTTCTTGCCGCGAGTCTCTCGGAAGCGAGAGGCTTGTAATCGCGAACGCACATTGTCTCTCTCTGGACGTTTCCTCGAGATTTTATCGCAATTACCGACTATTCTCCGTGCGGTCGTGACTTCGAACGCTGTTTTCTTCTGCGGTGCACGTACTTGGGAAAAGTCCGGGACCTCCGGTCAGCGTTTCTACGAAAGCTCGTCGGGCGCCTTTGAACGCTCGACAATGGTCCTGTCGCGGTGCTTACGCTAGTCAGCGAAGTTACATTGTCACTTGGAGATGATACGTGCTGTCCGCGCGCGTTTCCGAGCCAACCGAAACCATTGTCGTGTTCACCGTCTTTTTCACGAAACTACGCTCAGCATTCTCGTCTTCCGCTTCACTTGGTTCATTAATATAATCAAACCGAAATAATATTACATGTGCAAAGTAATACCTTTACTTTAAATTATAAATTTATTTCGGAATATTCTAAAAAAAATGCTTTAATTAATTAACTCATTATTTTCCAAATATTACTATTTTGTAAAACAAAAGTTAAATAAATAACGATATTAAAGCGCCGAGATATAACTTTGTCAGTACTACTTTTTCCCTAATTTTCCAAAGATGAGATCGTCGTGGGGCGATAATTCGTAATCGAAAAGCTGATTACTTGTTAAATCGTCGTTTCGTCAGGTCGTCTCCTTATCGCGTCGAGCTTGGTTAAGTCGAAGCCGCCCGGTATCTAGATTCATCTCAAGCTCGGCGCGGAGTAGGCGCGAGTGTCCGCGGCCAAGTTCCGTTCGACCGAATCATTTGTCACGCGGCTGCGATACCGCGGCGATGTATCGTCGACGGCGCGATGGGCGCCCGCGGGGATAGATCGTCAGATCGTATCGGGACCAAAACGGAGGCTGGGCGCGTTGATTGGCGTCCGCGAGTTCGATCTTGGAGGACGAAGGCACGCGTGTCGGGGCACCGCACGACACGGCCCCGAGAGAAGAGAAAAAGAAAAAAAATAAATAAAAAAAAAACCGTTCTCAAATCAGTAGCCGGCAGGTACAAGACACAGCCGACAGTCCGCGCGCACGAACCGCCGACGAATTAAAATTGATTGATACTGCCACACCGCGGATTAATCGGCGGACGCGCGGGTTAATGGTGAAACGCTGCTACTGTCCGATCGCGCAGCCCGTCAGGCCCCACTTCGAAATATAAAACATAATTAAGATGCGTTGTAGATAAGCATCGCGCGTGGAAGTCCGTAATAACCCGAGGAAGGGATTTTATCTGGCGATGAACGTCAGTCAAATTACGCGAGCCAGATCGCGGGTGGGACTCGACGGTTCTCCGGGGAAAGAGAAAATTTTTTTTTCCCTCAATTCAACCGCCTGTCAAATATAAACGCTCTCCTACTCGCGGCGGATAATCCATCACGGAAAATTAAATTAATTTTATTACGGCGGCGTCCGAATATATCGCTTTAAAAGTCTACAAGAGTGACTTTTAAATTTTCCGTCGCGACAGTCCTCGGAAAGCGGACACGTTGGGACGTTTTCGTAATGCGATGTTGAGACGGCGATGCCGAATCGAGATGAGCTCTCGCCTGAATTAGAAACTTAGACTGATCCACGGATCGCTTCCCCGGTCACGTTTCGCGGAGGAGGATAATCGAGGGGGGGATAAAAATCGGCGCCGTCCGTGACTTCGAATTTTCGCTCTTGTCATCGTTATCGCCGTCGATTCGAGTCCGTTCTTTCGCGAGTCGTTCGTGGGAAACGCTCGCACAGGCGGAATCGCACCTTTTTATCTCTCGCACGAGCAGCACCTGTCTAACGGACTCTTAGATAGCGTATCGACGCGATCGGTCCGATTACAGCTCTGGACACTCTTTCCCTTTACTCACGTCCTCGTTGCGATTATTATTTCTCGGGCGCACCGAATATCTGAATTAATCTATCGAAATAATAAAACTTAAAATAAAAAAAAAAAAATTAAGAAAAAAGAAAAAGCGAAAGAAAGAGAGAGAAAGAAAGAGAAAGAGAGAGATATGTTATCTGATTATTCGCAGAGTCCGACTGTCCAGATCTAATCCGCGAATTGTACGTCGAGTGAGACAGGTGGCTGTAACGCCAGAGGGAAAGGTCAAACGTCGGCTCCCTCGGAACCGAATACCGGTCCCAGCCTTCGCTAGCTCTGTCCGTTCGATCGAACGTCCGCCACGTCTAGCGGAGCCTCGCACGTTGCGTCGTGTCCAAGTTACCGGTACAGGCGAACCGTTGTGTCCTCCCGCGCGACCCGAGCCTCGCTTGTAATCCCTGTAGTCGATGCCTGAATGCCAGTTTGTTACGCGGAAGTGCACGCGCCATGCCGCAAGGAGACACGGGACAACGGATCGACTGTCCGCGACCGATGACACCGGGAGCCCGGTTAACGGAAAAGAGCATTTTCCGCGCGGAAAGGACAAGCGTTTATGCTCGCGCGGAAAATACAACGCGCCTAAATAAATTTGCAAGCACCCTGGAGGTGTTGTAACAGCTGTTCTAGAATTAGATCTCGGACGCTTACCGACCGTTTCGCGCTTCATATCGGCGTTATCAAAGCGTTTTCTCAACTTTGCGTGATTAACGTCGGGCTCGCGAGATGCGTCTCATCGCGCGGAAAAATAGGCGCGAAACCGGACTCGTAATTGACCGGTTAAAGCGACATACGCGTATTGTGCTGCTCGCACGAGCGGCACTCGAAAAATACCACGATTATCGGGCGTGACTCATTGGTAAGTATCGAACAAAACTGCATTGTCGGCGCGGTTACAATGGGGAACGGCGAATAAGCGGCGACATTGTGCGCGTCAATCGGCGCGCGCGTTCTCCAAACTGCTCGGCCGCGTATCTCCCGGTGGTTGATGGCGCCTGAGTGATTGGCAATTATCGACACTGCCATCGGATCCCGAATAACGCACAAAAAACCGCCGGTTCAGCGCGCGATCGTTTATACGTGGAGGAAATTGTCTGGCAAGAATTATTACAATGCCACGGTAGTTGTGGAACATCTTGAAATTACAAGATTAAATAGCGGACAATGGCTAGCATAAATAAATTAATTATTAGTCTAGTAAATTTGTTACGCATTTTTACAACTTTTAACATTTTTAATTCGCGAAAATAATAACTTGACAAGCAATTACAGATTTCCAACCGAGTTTTTATTCTCGTTCTTTATCGTTCATTATCGTACTTTCGTGCGTTATTACTTCCTACTTCTTTGAAATATTTACGACATAATTATTTCGCCAGAGCAAACAGCGCGAACTGCCCGCTTTGTTCGGTGCGCGGAGGTAATCTCGGTTACTGTCCATTTCTGCCGGATATTTATAGTGTAATTACTTCGCGGTACCGCGGCGCTCCGTGACACGGAGCAAGTTGGCCGAGGAAGCTATCCCACCAAGTGGAAAGATCGCTTCTTGCGTGAGCAAAATAAATCGTCGCTTCTTCTGCGAACCTTCAAAATATCGAGATAAATCGGACCCCGATTTATTTGAAGACTTTCAGGGACCGGGGCCACCTGAGCTGGCCCGGTCAGAGACGCGTAAAAAGCTGTTGATCGAGGCGGGATCGCGTTGCTAAAAGCACAATCCACGCACGGTTCCGTCCGGACCGCGCTAAGTATCTCTCTCGACGAAGGGGAGACGGGGAATGAAGGTAGTAATGAGGAAAGAAAGGGCGCAACGGAGGGAAGAAGTTCGGCTAGGTGGCTGCGCGGGACGCGGCTGTTGTCGCGGCTGTGCTTAGCCCGTGTCAGGAATGTAATTCACACGCCGCTGGCATTCCGTCGCGTTCCATTCCGCTCGCGGTTCGCCTTTTGTCGCGGCGCGTTCCGACGCGGACCCTAAAACCCATCCCCGTGCCCTCTTTCGAGCCTACGTGCGAATCGAGCAGGGACCCCCGAATGCCGCGCAAAAGTGTAGATCAGCCTCCACCTTTCGGGATTCCGACTTTCATTAGCCCGCCCGGCAAGAAACGCAGGACGTGCCTTTCGGCCCGATTCGACCCCGAGAGTTATGGCACGCGATCGACGAGCCCTCGGCTCTTGCTCTCATTAAGGAATTTCTGCGTTTAATCGAACGCGTCCCGTCGTAAAGTGCAGTCAAAACGGACCTCCGCGCGAAACACGGTGATCGTGTATTTTTCAAGTTTAACATCTTCATCGACAACACTTTGAGTTTCGCCATAGGACCGCGCTGGGTTCGGAATCTCGAACGAAAAACCAATTTCCTTTCTTTAAACAATTATGAGAAGAAATATAATTGCGCGACTAAAGTATTTTCACTCGTTTTCCCCCTCGTTTGGGTTGTAAAATACTATGCATCGGCGTAGAATTAAGCCGCCGTCTAAAAAGTGTTCTCATGCTTTTTAGCGTCCCGGCTAATAAGCTCCGTCTGGCCGCGAATACCCGCGACGCTTCTGCGTTACTCGGAAACTAGTTAACCGCGCTGGTGTCACTTGTCGCAGAAGAACCCGCGGCTGCATTCCGCGCGGTTCTTCCACGCCCGCTCCTCGCGGCGAGGACGACGGCACGAACGACGAGGAGAGGCATAAAACGGTGTTTATTACGACGTTACTCCAGTTTAGCAAATTACTTGCATGCTCCCTTAATCACGGCGTAATACATGCCCTCGCCGCATTCTTGTCCCGTGTAATACCGTCCGTTGCACGGATCCGCTCTTGCAAGAGCAGAAGTCACGACGGCGCACCGCGCGGCCTTGCGTTTTAACGTCCCTTTCTCGCGACCGGGCTTATTTTGCTTAACAGAATGCCGCGTGCAATTTAATAAATGACTCGCAATTGGCTGGTAGGCGCGCGATGATCGCCTTCGAGAAAAACGGCGCGTTTAAAATTAACTATACCATAAATACGTGTGTCGTTTCGAGGAGGGCTTGCAAACAACCGTCAACGTAATCCCTCGATAAGCAACCAAACTAAATTAAAAGTGGAAAGGGCAGGTTTTAAGGCTTTTTAACTTCGACTCGTTTTGCCAGAGCGATTTCGGAGCTCGTGGAAAATGGGGACGCTTCACTTAATAATGAAGGTACTAAGGGCGTTCAATTTACACGCCAAGATGTAGCTCCGCTTAATTCGGCGCTCGTCCGCGGATGCTGCGAGCAATAAATAATTATCATCGCCAACACAATAGGCAATCGAGTTTCGAGCGCTCGAATTCCCGATGCCAACGCTCGTCAGCCGCTTCGTTTACCCGGCACTCGACGATATCTCTCGACTCGCCGGTCTTCCTGGGCGGCGCGCGACTCTTTGCATAACGGATCGGGCGACGAGGAGTTGCCGTGAAAAGAAAATCAAACTCCCTTCCCTGCCCCAGGTCCTCGCCGCTCTTACGCCCTACTTCCGCGAACGAACTCCGCGAGCAAAATCAACGCTGACGAACAATTGCACGGGGTCGACGAGGCTCCTCGGCAAACACGGCGAGCACAATACGCGCGAACGGATATATTTGAAGCGCTACCGTACCTAGCCACCGGCCTTCTTTCGAGGCTCGCGAGAGGAATGACCGGGGAGGATCCGGGACGGTTAAGTGGCCGTAAACGCGACGAATGCATTTCAATCTCATTCTCGCGACTACTGGCTCGGTAAGACGGCGTCGCGTCTCTGAGGCAACCGTTCCTGGCTCGCTGCCGTAACACCGAACGCGGGAGCGTATAATAGAGAGTAACATTGTCCACGGGGCATTACCTCGTTTTATTGCGATTATCATTGCTATTATTATTACCGTCGGTAATACCCGCGCGTAGGACTCAGTCTCTCATCCATTTTTCTCTTAATGGTTTCTTTTTGAATCGCGCAACTCGAGAGCATTTTCAGAGAACCAAGGAACGTCTCGAGTTAAATCAGGGATTATCTTGGACCCGGCGTTACTCGAATCAATTAGAGAAACGGCACGCTTACGTAAGTACGCGAGTTTTATTTACTCCAATTAGCTAGGGACATAATTTAACCGTTTTATCAATCAAACTGCCTGGTTGTCACTTATTATCGTCGAATGTTCTTTCAGAAAGAAAAAAAAAAAAAATACTCCCGCGCTTGAAATCACTTTGCCGTCTTTCAAAAGCGACTGCCTGCAATTTCGTTGCGTCCCGCAGAACGACGTCGAGAGCCCATCGTTGCGAGATTCGCGATAAGCGTAGGCATGCGTCACGGCTCAATCGTAAAACACGCCGGATAGTAAAAATGTCGCGCAAAATGTCGTAATCGTTTCTGGAAAATGTACCTTTAACGAGCTCGAAGCACAATAAATTATTCTCTCATCCCGTGCCTTTGTTAGCTGCCTGGTAGCGCATTCGAACCCGCAATCGGGAACGTAAAGATTGGACCGATCTCGCTTTTATGGCGCGTCGACAGTATATGAGAACGGAGACGATGCAAACACAGCGTGAGAATATAAATTCGCGATGCAAACTTCAAGAACCGTTTCACTTTCCGCGATCGTAAAAAAAAAAAAAAAAAAAAAAAAAAAAAAAACGCTTGCGTTGCACGATGAAATTATAACGATGGTCCGCGAAACGTGACGAGAAAGGGGCGCGCGAGCGAGCACGTGTCGGGCCGGTCGAGGCGTTACTCGGACACGACCTCGATATCGGATGTTCATGCTTGACAAGGAATCCAGCGCAATTAGGCGAGAGCGAGCGGGGCCGAGCACATCGGCGGCAATTACTCCTGGCACTGCGGTTACGCCGAGGAGAGAAGTGCATAGCGACGAGATGGGGACGGCTGAGCGAGCAAGCGTCAAAACAGCCTCATTAAGGTCATTAGCGTTCGTCCGGCTGCAAAGGCTTTCGCGTAAGAGTAGCGGGTGCACATGCCTGTGCACATTGTACCGCGCGTGTCGTCAAAGGAACGCGCGGCTCTCGCCGCATCTGCGAAACCGGCCGCGTAATAGCGAGAGCGCCTGTTACAAACTGCAGGCGAAACGCACACTTTCCGAGACGCATCTGGGGCCCGAAAAACGTCCGGGTGGCGCGAGGCAGGAGTTTTCGCCAATTTGCATTTTCGATACCGGCGCACGCCGCGTTTGGAAAGCAATTACCGCGGCCTCTCGCGAATAAGGCGAGGTGAAACTCCCATTGCCCTGGTAAGCTGGACGTCTCAACGTGTACGGATATTTCTCTTACTTTTCCTTATTCATTAATAACAGTTGCGCCATTTTGCAATTAAAGCTGCGTCAAAATGTGGGAAAAATTAAGGATTTTATTTCAATTGTATAATTAAGTAAATTGTGTAGAATAAAAGTATAAACTCATGTCAGATTTATAGTTGAATAATACGCTTAAAATGTCAGATATAATTTAAATTTAAATTAAGATACCATACGTTTAATCTGAAAATATCCGATACACGCGAGCTGAGATACACCGCCGACGTACCGCGAATCGATATGTGTTATGTTTCATTGCAAGTTGCTAAATATAAGCCGTGCCATTTAATGGGAGTGAACTTTTATTGAATAAAGTAATTCGATTATCCTTTATGACGCAATTAATTGTATGGTCCGGCTGATAGAGGTATGCAGTCAGCATTTGATGCGTAATAAGAAAGGTGTTTATTGCTTGCTACGATTATATTCGCGCAGAAGTGACTCCCTGAAAACGATCGGTTTATTAGGATATTAGTACGCGCATTCGCTTAGAATGACATAAACCTGAGCAAACATGGGATTCCCCCTTTTCTCATTTTTTTTTCTCTTTTTTTTCCCCCTCTTCGCGTGCACGTCGCGACGTATTATATTACGCAGACATCTATTTACGCCGATCGTTAAGCGAAAACCAGTCGCTTTAATTACTTTCCAGTTTGAGAGCATCAAACCCGCGGGGACAAAAATTAGCAGGATGCTAATTAATAAACTAACAAAAAGAATTTAATCCACTATGCGTCTTTCGATCCCATCGCATTTAACTGAGCGGCAAAAACCTCATTAGAAACTTAAAAAGTTAATCGATTTGATTACTTTTATTTAATCACTATCGTTAGCTATTGTTTATAACGTTGATTTCATAATATTATATTACGTAATTGCAGGATGTACTGGAATATAAAAATAATCGCACAGAAACGCGCGAGTTTTTACGAGAATAACGCATCCACGTCTTAATCACGAGAGAATTTCTGCCTCGCAAAAATTGAATTCAGCTGTCACCCTCGTTAATTCGGTTCTAATTAGGTCCCGCCGTAAAAATTCATTCTTTAAATCGAGAAGAACGTGAAGAGTAACGCGTCTTTCTGAGAAAATTTTATTATATTTGCTGCTTCCGTCTCAAAAAGCGTTTCGTTTTAGCGACAGCTATTCGCAGCTCACGTTAAAGTCATTCCAACACGCCTTCTCGGATATATTTTATTTCGACGAATACCAAAGGAATCGCGGCGCTAAAATTATTAAAATTACTCAAAACTCGGCGAGTACTTCGTTCGAAAGGGTTAAAATAATTTGAACAGGCCCCTGGCCCTCATCGAAACGATCCTCTCGCTCGAAAAGTTTCACCTTTATTTGGCGCGATTCCGCAAACGCTCGTCAGAGACGCTGGCCGGGCGAGCTTTTTGTTTCCGCGGGTTTACCCCCGCGGCGGGCGAGTTTAAAAATTAGAGCGAGGAAACTCGCATCGATTGCGCAATCAAATTTGCACGCGCAGTGATTACATACCGATACCGGCCCGACTATTTTGCCGTGGCTCTTTGCCCGTGAAACTATTTAATCAACGACTACCGTTCCATTGTAGTCGCTCAACGCAATAGAAACAGTCCGAAAGTAGTTTTTGAACGCGATAAATTTTCGCTGACGTGGTATTTGAATAATCGTCTTATTTAAAGTCGCGACAATTGAATGAATCTGCACCTCTCCCGATACGTCTAACAGAATTTTTCAATTTTTATATATAAGTCGCTAAAATCACGTATACGAATAGAAAATAGTTTGAGCGCCGGAAGCCGTGGAAGTTCAGAAGGGCCCCGAAGAAAACGCGTCAAGTGCGAAGCAGGGAACACGAAATTGCGGCCGGGTGTCGCGCGAGTTGCTGCTGCCGCGAGTAACGAGGTACATTATCGCTGCGAGGCAGGCGGGTACGACGTTCAACGACGTCATCTGCCGCGAGCGCGGAAGGTATCCGGGGTTTCCGTCGTTCCATAAATTCCCGATTCCCCGCCGGGTCTCTCGTCAGCGTCGCCGTCTTCCGTGACTTTCGTACGGCCGTGGAAATCCGAAACTCCGGGATGCCGCGTCCTCATCTCGGCCTCGTCTCGGCTGCGTGTGTCGCGCCGCGTCACGTTGCACCGGGACTTCGCGGACGATCGTTACTCAACACTGCGGCCGAATAACGCGGGACCCCAACTCGTTACACCGAAAACCGGCGTACCGAAAGACGTGACGTATGACACGGTGCGAGCGGCCCATATATTCGTCGGAGGTAAGCCGTTAATTGTGGACATCCCATCTCGCCCGGTCCGCGGAGGATTATTTATTTTACGAATCGAACAGTTGGATATCGCGGCCGCATATCAGGCTGCCCTACGGTCCGACCCGGGCCCAATAAATATAGATAAATGTATTTTTATATTAGAAAAGAGAGGTAGCGTCTCTCTTGGTTATCAAAGCGAGTCGTGCTTGATTGGAACAGGAAGTATCTTATCGGCGGAATATTTTATTTACAGAAATATGCGAGCGCGGATGTTTGAATTTTAATTTAAACAAGCAATTTGATGTATTGAAAGTTTCGCGATATTTGATATTTATTTTCGAGCCCACCGCGTTTTAAATCTCTACCGTGTTTTTTGTGTAACGAAAATACGAAGGTAAACTTTCCGCGGGCCCCAAAACGCTGGTACCTCCGTACCGATCAAATCGAGAGTTTCCGATTAAAATCTGGTGTTTATTTAGCGGAAATCATCGCCGGCAGCGCGCGGCCGAAAAAGAGAGTCAAGTTCGACGAAGGGAATATAACGATACCGCGATATAAATTGCTCGGGTAAATCGCGTTTCGGCTCGCGGTAATTCGCGCGGACACGTCCGGTATGTTTCAGCTCGTCCGGGCGAACGGAATCGTTTCGAGCGATCTGAAGCGATAATCGTACATCAAGCGGAAGCGGCGTCGTTGCTACCAGACAGCCCAAAAATAAAAATTAAAGTAAAGTAAAAGAAAGAAAAAAAAAAAAAAAAAAGTCAAAGAGAAACCGAAAGAAAGAGAGACGGAAGGGAATTCCATTCGGCTTCGTAGCAAATTTCTCACGCGCTTCTCCAGTGCGTGAAAAAGCCCAGAAGCCCTTGCGTACAAACGGTAAAAATATATAAAGGCTTAAAATTTCTATCGTACACGAAATCTTCAACGTTGCTCGCTTTTCAGAGTGACTCCTTAGGTGCTCGATTGTAATCGCTTGCTTTTCTCAAGCATTCGGTTTTACCGCTTAAGTATTTTTCTGCGCCCTAACGCGATCCCGCGGGAGACAGCTTCCCCTTTCGCTTCTCGGGAACGCTTCGAGCCGAGAGGCGCGTTTCGTTTTGCGAGCCGAATACAAATGCGCGCCAACGACCGGGGCCGGTCGGTGCTCCGCGAAATTCAGACGTATTTGTTACGCACGGCCGCGCCCGTCCATAATAATGCGGCGCGAATCTAATCTCTAGGGCCCTATCGCCGATACCGCGTCCCTTCGGTCATGATTCGTGGCCGGGCACGGCCGAGGGCGAGGCGCTCTCGGTAATTTCCGATCTGTATCGCCGTGATTAGTTTCCCTGACTGTCTCGTACGCGAATTTTAAAAGGGTCGAGCACCGCCGGACAGCAACGTTCCCCTTTCCCATCAGCCTCGCGATGGGTGAAACAATATTGATCACCTCGCGTTTTGAAATTTCTTAATAACCGCGCGAGCGCTTCTGCGCCTTTCGCAAGGATCCTTCGGTATAATTATAGCATCTTTATTAAGTCACGTGTTATTAATCACGATCCATCATACGATCATTTTTTGTTAACGAGAGAGTGCACGGCGATACAATAACGTTAAGAAAGTTTCCCTTTTATTCCATGCGTTTCTTCAACCGTTTCTTTAACACCGCGTCGTATAATTACTACCAGAAGCGAGTCTCCAGCTCGGATGCTGCGTAATGAATTTAACCCGCGGGTCAATCAGTCGAAACATCTCCATGCGTATCAGGGGGCTCTCGTAAATACGGGAATCGCGTCTCGTAGACGCGACGTCAGATGTGGACATGAAGAAAAGAGTTCTAGCGAGAACGGCGCTATATTTTACGCTCGTTAATTACGCAGGGAAGCCTTCTTCGAGCCAATTGAGCGCTCTCGAAAAACGAGGTCGGCGACCTGTTCTATCTTGAGAATCTTGCGGAGGACCGCCTCTTATTCGCGCCCCCGTCGAAGCTGTTTGTGAACGTCTTGTTATCCCACCAGCTTCTTTACGATATTAATGCCTCGATAGTATCGGTCGGGTTAAAGCCGCGTAACCACCGGGTTAAAAATAGCAGAGCGGATTCAGAGCGTCGCCGCGTGAACGACTGACACGCGTTTAAAGCATGCGGTCTACGAGTTTCAGCACGCGACACTGTTGCGCGAAATCCGGACGCGGCGGACGCGGGAGAAAAATGCACGGAGCGAGACTAATTGCGAGACGAGCGATGACAAGGTTTGCCGAGGGAAAGTTTTAAAGGCCGCCGGGATAATCTGCATTACTCTCGAGGACGGTGAATCCCCGTCCGAACTTTGCGGATCTAAAAGTCTAACGTCGCCAATCTCGTTATAGCGAAGTGCACTGCGGCGGGAAAGCAATCAGACGAATTAGACGTGAGAAAGAGAGAGAGAGAAAGAGAGAAAGAAAGCGAAAGAGAGGCGGCTTCGCTTATGTTTAATGTAATTAAATATTTGCCGGAAATTTCAACTCGCGATAAAAAATATTCGACCGCGAGTAGCACTGTGGCGAAAGCCAGTCGGCAGGTGCGCTCTTCGCGTTCGTTTTGCGCGTGAATAAAGAACGGATTGATTTATGTTAATACGTCACTTGCAGGAAGTACATAAATAAAGAAGGGTTATTTCCTTTTTAGACGTCGCGCGTGAGGTAAGGCGTCGATAATAAAATCATATGCAAAGCCAAGGAGAAGGATAAGGAATTTTTTTTTGACGACGCATCGCATCCGGTTTGCCTTGATACGAGTTTAATCATATTCACGCGCCGTTCGTATATATATTAACGAGACACGGTCCATCCATCGCATTTAATATTTACCTGAGGATCATTTCCGCTCGTTTAATTAAAGCGTACCAGCTGCCACTTTCTTCCCCCAGCCACGATCGGCTCCCAGGATTCGCACGAACGGTATTTACTGAGCGTGATTCGCAACGAAATTAAATCGGCACGTCCAATCTACCTCTCCCTCTCGTCGTTACCCTTTCGCCCCGCGGTGTCACCCCCGCCCGTTGTCACGGTGTATCTTCGTTTTTGAGCTCTCAAGTCAAAGAGCAGAAATTCCTAAACCTTTTCTCTCCGTTAGACTTTTTAATAATTAAAATATACGTGGCATTAAAAATCTTATAATTTATTTGTTATCCTTACTATTCTATTTTTTTTTATGCAGCAATAATTTAATAATAAAAGTTTTTTTACTGCGATAAATAATTCGAAATAAATTACGTTATCAAATCGAATAAAATAACTTCCAAAGTAACCCTCGTAAATCAGTCGCGAACGGTGTCTGAAGTACGAACGGCAATGCTGCCGGTTGTATTCGGTCGGAATAAAATAGCCGAGCCATATGACCGTCGGTTCGTTCCTACGGATTCTTTTTTGTCTATTTTCTGCTTCTGTAGATTTTCAATTTGTTGGTACGGGCGAGCAGATTGGCATCGGTATCCGATGTCGCGTCTTTTGACGCTCCACCGCGGTGGATTCCTTCAGCATGCCTTTAGGTCCGCGTTATTTGTCCCTGCTCAAACCGACTCCGACTCCTTTGTATACGGACTCACGATACGTTTTTAATGCAAAAACCACGATTACCATAGCGTTCCACAGATCTCATCGCAAATTCTATATTTTTATCGCGCAGATTTTCACGAAACGATTATTGACTACGCATAATTATACACGGCCGATTACTCTTTCAATAAAATAACGCGAGCGTTTTATTGATTTCAACGAATATAAATTATTTCAGAAACAGAAGTACATAAGTGTTTTATTACCCGATTATATCACATATGAAAAATGTAATTATTCCAATATTCAAACATTTTTACGAGGTGGGTCCAGCATTAATATGCGATCGATTTGACTCCTGCTCGGCAAATAAACCGATTAATCCGCCAGCAGGTACAAAATTTTAATTGCGCGAAAGCTTCGATTTAATTAAAAGACCGGTCGAGGGACCGATGAGAGCCCGGTCCGGAAGCGCTTATCGCGAAAGGGATAGCGAAAGGCGGCGGGGGAGAGCACGGGAAAGCGGAATAAGAGGAAGGATCGATACAGGCGGGCCGCGACGGACGGATAGGCCGCAAGCTTTATCCAAACGTTCCAATTACCGGGTTCAAATCGCGGATCTCCGAGTTCATTTGTAGGTAGGTACGTGCACGGTGGCGCGGCGCGGGGGAGAGAAGGGGGCACGCGGGACAGAACGGAAGACACACGCGAACGCGAATGCAAACGCGAATGCAAACCGCGTGGCTCCCCGGGCGGCAGATAGCATCGGACGGCAGCCGAGCCATGTAATTGATTCAGAGGTAAAACAATGAGCCTCTATGCGGAACCGTACTGCATACACTGTACCTTAACCGAAAGCTACGACCGAACTGCGAGAACATTTACAGCTCCTACAACGGCGAGAATATTAGGAATTCGTTCGAAGAGAAAAAAAAAAGGGTAAAGGGTAAGGGTTACGTTTAAACCGCAACTTTGTGATCGAAAGTAACTGTTTTTCTCAGCGCGATGTATTCCGTTCGAAATAATTATATTAACGATAAAATAATATAACAAAATGTTTGAGCGCAGCGGCAAATAAAACGCAGCGCCTACCGTCGTCATTCAGACGGAAAAGACTCAAAGCGCGGAAACGCGTTCCGTCATTGTTACTATGGTCACCGCGCGTGTTCTGTTACGAATGCAAATGAAGATGCGACGCGTTCGTCAATCGGACAAAGTGGATAACGCTATCGCGAGCGGACAAAGTCGTGGAGAGAAACTTTTATTATAATAATCCGCGGTGCTCGGACACGCGATCCAAAGCACGCGTTCCCTCTTTTTTTTTTTTTTTTGGTTTTTTTGTCTTTTTCCGCGGACTAAAAAACTAAACCACCCTATTTGCCGTACGTTACTGTAGCAACTGCCAAGAGATGCAGTTTGTTATAGATTTTTACGAGACACTCAACTTTTGACTCAATTATATTTCTATAGACTTGTAAAAATGATTTAATGAGCTCAATAAAGTCAAAAAAAAAAAAAAAAGTACGTTGCTTCTTTTCTCATCTCAATTCGATACATATCAAGTCGAACAAACGTCACGGACGTCGTACGATCGTAATTTTCGCGTCAATAGTTGGAGATATGCGCTCGCGTCAGTTGCGTTTCCTTAACGAGTGTCGGACGAGCCGGAAGTGTCGTTCGCGAACTTTCCCACCCGGAAGGGGGTGGAAAATCTGGACCACCGTGTGAGGCTGGTAGCACCATCTATGTAACCGTGCCGTAAACCCCGCGTCGGCAATTTCCCTCGAAGGTGGCCGCACCGACGTGCATACGAACGTGGCTGCACTTGGATCGTTCGCGAAACATCCTTCGGAGGCATTCACGTCGCGCGCGCGCTTCGATCTAGACCCGCCGAGAGAAAGAACAAAGAGGGCCGCGAGCGCCGGCCACCACCGTCACTCGCCGCCACCACCGTCACTCGCACCCGCAAAACTCTGCGAAAGGAATCTTGCCGAAGTGCATTCGGTATGCATGCCGCAGAGGCTTCGAGAAAAAAAAAACGGGTGACTTTAAATCCGTGGAAGTCGAAGAGACCAAACGTTTCGCGCCGCCTAAAGCTAGACGTTCTGAAAAAGCAACGGATACCGCGGATCTTTTCGCTATCTCGCGAGAAAACGTAAAAGTCAATTTATCTCGCGAAACACAGTCGCGAGCGGAGTTGTCTAAAAAGAAACTCGCCGCACGTCCGCTTCGTGCGATGCGTTAATGACGCGATGAACTGATAGGACTGTACATTAATTGAAAAGAGATAAGCGCGCTTCTTTCCGCGTTCCTTCGCGCGGGAAATCCATTGTTGAAGAGTGAGAAAAGCAGAAGGAAACGATAACCCGTCAGACTCCCGCTCGATCTCCACGAGAGTCATCGCGAGTAATTAGCGCGATGGCGATTGCGGAGGAACGTCACGGATGCTGCGGCGAGTGGGCGAATTATTGAAAACTACCGTCGCGGAAGCCGGCAGGTGCAAATTGCGTTGGCAGGGCCGCGTTATTGTCAGTCCGCCGAGCGCGGAGTTCGTCAGCCGAGATATTTCCGGAACGCACGAAATTATTCGATACGGTATGCGCGCGTCCGCTTGAAAATTCCTCCGTAAACAGTCGCGCGTGCACCGTAGAGCTACGACGGTCCAGCGCCGCGCGAGTTTAGAGCAGCTTGATATCGAGCGCAAACCCTCGTTATCCTCGCCATTCAAACCGCGTCTATTTTTTTTTTCTTGAGAGCAAATTTGCTCGTTAATTGGACGGTCCTCACGTAAAAGAAAACAATTTGCGCGCATGCAACGACTTAATGAATGAACGTCCCCGGGACTCTATCAAGAGTCGTGTATGCTTCTCGCAAGCGGGACTGTTAAAAACCGTGAGCGATCTTCTGCGTCCCACAATCGCCGAGATAAACGCACTCTGTCTAGTATCGATCGTCTGGTCACTGTCCAGCGCGGACCGTGTATATAAATAGACATCTAAACGTTTTTCGTCGCGTACTTGTTTACTGTTGTATTCTGACCTTACGCAAAGCTCGCTCGACTGCCGAATTCGCCAGGCGAACCGGTTCTTGCCGTCCGCTGCCCGCGCGTCCTCCACCATGCGAACTTGGAGCGCGAGGACTACCGGCCGATGTAAACACACGCACGTACTCACATTACCGTGGCGGTCCGGCCCGACAAAACAGTAGACTAGTGCGCGGTGAAAAAAGTTTAAATAGCTAGCTTTTCTAGCTCGTTTATTAGAACGCCCTGTCAAAGATTCCCGCGAACGCGAAATTACCTCGATGTATTTTCGTCATTAAGAACCGTCACGATACGTGCGCACATGCTGAGCGCGAAAATTTATGCGTTACGCCGGCAACAACCCTCGATGACCAGTTCAGGGTGCACGTTTGTATGCACGGAGAGGAAAGGGGATTGCCCAGCTTATCTAGGGGTTGATTGGCAAACGACGAGGCTGAATTCAGCCGACTCATTAGCCGGTAAACCGGGTCAAGTGTCTCGTACGCTAATCGATCGCGTTTATAATTCGCCGAGCATCGACAATAGACTCGTTGCGCCGCGATGGCGTATCAATCGCTCATTAAATTCAAGGACAATAAAATGAGGGTAGAATAATTATTTAATAGATTAATATTAATTGGAGGACGGCTCTTATAACGAAATATGAATGTTCAGATTATTAGTAATAATATATAATTATTATAATTTTTTTCCACAATTTTTTTCATCGAAAAAATTAGAAATATCTTTCAACGAGTGCCGCGCGAGCGTCAAGTGTCATCCTCGGCAATATTCTACCCGACGTACAATTGTTCACGTAACGCGAGACAACTTTGTAACCCCGCGCCGTTATTTTATCCGCGTTCTCTCTTTCGCTTTCTAAAAGCTGGCACGCGATCGCACCGCCGCCTCCTCGCACCTCCTTCGGGCGTCGACCGTCCGATCCCCGGGGCGTTACGCAATTAATTAGACTGCGGATCTTCGATTTAGCGTCTACGCCGACAAAAGACGCGTATTCGCCGCGCAAGCCGAAGAAATGCCGAGACGGGATCCGTTCGCCCTTGCCTTTGATGCCGGCGCATTTGTAACTCTATTTTGCATTCCACGTGGTCTGCCACGCGGCAGCGCTTTTCCTTTCCCCCCCGTCCCCTCTTTTCCCTGAGCCTTCGCCTCTACGGAATTAAAGCGAGTCCAAAGCGATGGCGACGACTGCGACTACGTGGCATTGTCGAGCGTTGCACCGACCGGCAATTAGTTTTAGCCTCGAATGTGTACCTTCCGTTTTTCCTTCTCCGTCGATCGAAGCAGCGGCGCAATCTCTCTCGCTCTGCGGCCGCGCAGCGTGCAGTCCCCGAGAAACCTGACCGAGTCTGATTCGCTAGTCCGTTACGTCCGCGGCATTCCACCCGGCGTCTCCTCCTTTGCCGGCGGTCCCGACGCCAAGAAATCTCGCGTTCGATCCCCTGGATACCGAGCCGGCGCGGCCAGCGGGAAATAGATCCGTGGACCGCGTGGTGTCTGCGGCGTCCGACGAAATTAGAGTCCACGCGGATCCGCAACGCGTATTTTTAGGCGCATCTATCTCGGACGAGTTTTTGGCCGTGAGCGGAACCGCCAATGCCTTGTGACGCGAGATTTCAAGAAGGCACGCCGCGCGCATCACCAAACGATATAAACAGTTTCTCATCGCGCAAGAATAATTAAACTTGAAAATTAAAATTAATAAATTAATTAATTTTTTAATTGTAGCTTCTAAAAAAAATCGCGTTATTATCAGGGTCGATTTGTAATAAATTCGAAATAATTGAAACGCAGACGCTCGCACCCGCTGCCAGCGGTATGTACTTGAGTTCAAGTAGCGTGATAAATACAATCAGCGTGACTTTTGCGATTCTACGTATGGATACGGCCGCTCGAGAGAAAAGAAGCGTATACCGCGCCCGGAACTTGCCGCGAGTTTAAAATTTTAACTCCCTCCACGGACAGCGGGGGTCGGAACTTAAACTCGTCGTCCCCAAGTTTTTCCATAATTCTCTCCTTTCTTGCCAGATCCCACATTGTCGTCGAACCGAGTTTCGCTTTGAAACTTTGTCTATTTTCGCGAATTCCGCCGTAACTCCGCTCGCGCCCGTATTTCGCAGGTGTATAAAATTCATGCGCGCATTTCGCGCCATACGCGGCTATTATGCCGGGGCATTCCATTTTCACCGGACGGGCGATGATAAATCCGGAAGCGAAGCGCGGTTGCGGATTATTGGCCGCGAGCACTGCGGCGACTAGCGCTTTTTCTAATTACGAGATAAGGTGTATCGCGGTAGGGTTGCTTTTTTTTTCTCTCTTCATAACCCGCGTTAGCCGATTTTCGCGCGAGAACTCGAATTACGCCGGTGGAAAATATGAGCCGCACGGTAAAAATACCGGCGGTCCGGACCGCTATTAAGTATAAATTACATGTCACCGGGAAAAATAGGAGAATCGGCGGGAGAGCCGAGGGCGCGCGCGATCGGCTGGAAATACGATTCCCCGCTTAGCGATGTTCCCCCGCGAAATTTACGGCCGGCGTAATAGATATTGGAATCGCGGATTCTTTATTACGCGCGCCGCCTCGAGATGAAAGATAATGATGATTCCCGCGGCGAACTCTGGCACCCGCAGGACCGTTTTCCCTTACGCGAGTCTTGCGCGATATACCGGGCATAATAGATTTTGTTTTAATATCGCGCGTGACAGGCGCCCGTAATTACGTGGCTGATTAACGAATCGCGCGGTTGAACTTTTGCCGTCTCGCCTTATCGCAACATCCTGAAATTATTTCTCACCGTAAGTTCGTTAATGACACGAATTGCGGAGGGAAAGCCGCGCGTTAATGTCGCTGCAAATGCGGCAATAAGCAAATAAATCTCGGGAATAATTAGATAAACGTGCGGCATGCCGATGTGATGTATCTTTCGTTAACGAACAACGAGCTTGGTTCCGATTGTTGCTATTAATTATACTTGCGAAAACATCATAAATATAAATGCTGAAAGATATCAAAGTGAATCGAACGCTGAAATCACAATCAAAGGTTCTCTTATTTTTCTAAGATGCGTCTTCGTTTTCGCGATACTGCAAAACATGAAAACTTCTCAGCGCGCATTGAAGGGAGACGCTTCGAGTTGGACGATTCAAGCGCAACGATCCAGCAATCTCAATTCGAAAGTGATAGATACCATCGACGTTTCATCTTTCCCGTCTTGCGCGCTGCATTCGAGATAAAATCCCTCCGCGTATCCCCGCTCGGAGATTCTGTCAGTCGATTTAATAGAAACGCGCTCTCCCGCCTTCGCCAATCAACCGGCGATTCCTCGGAATTCGCGAAACAAGAAGAAATAGAAGAAGCCGACTCGCGGTGGCGCCAACGCGTCGATCCCGTGCACGCACGCACCTACACCGGGCGATTCCGCATCGCATCGCGTTGCATTGACTTAATGAGAATACCGGTAAGAGAGAGAAAGAGAAAGAGAGAGGACGAACGAGAAACGGTGGTCACCGGCGCGGCGGTTCAAAGGGCGGCGGAACGATTTCTCGTTACGATCGAGAGCCGCGCGAAATGTATTATTTATCTGCGGCCTCGGTTCTCGCGAGCCTCGGCGCGTCGGGTTTACGAGAGAGAAACATCCCTCGTGTGTGTGTTACAAAGGCAGGTAGAGTCTTGTTTGCAGGCGCTACGCCTAGCGCGATGCTCGCGCGAAGAGAATCGGCGAACGGTACCGCCTTTCTCGCTGTTAAGCCCGTAAAGCGCGATCCTTCTTTACGACCGGAGGCCGTCAGTCGAGTTCGTGCGACGAATGCTCCGGTTGCTCCTCGCTGACGCGTTTTTTTTTATTAATTAGTGGGCGGCGACGCGTTAATTATTCCACCGATTTGATCTCGCTCACGTTTGCTTGGACAAAAACAGTCGGTGCCGAGCGCGATTATCATAAATAAATATTAAATCGTGTCTGCGCGAATATAATATTGCTCGTTTGATACGGGTGAATAAATATCGGGCGAACAGGGTAATCGTGTCATTCGATACTTTTCGCTTATCACGCGCGCGCCTAGAGGCCTGATTATGCCGCGTCGCACTCCACGCATTGTGAAACCCCGCGACTATTTGTCACCGGCGATAAGAAATAGCTCGGCTGTTCTCACGTGCGGCCGACGACGTGTATCGGATATCTCCCAGTTCTCGGCCGCGTTACGCGCTTTAAATGCACGCGCGATCGCTCATCGCCAAGCTTTCCTGCCCCGCGGGAATGTCCGTAAGCTCGCGCGAGTGCAATTCCGATAAACCGAGCCGACGAAACCAGTTCTTCTGCGAAGGAGCGCCGACGACCCGCTCTCGGTTCAGGCCGAGTCTACAACGACGAGCTTTAAACTGTACGAAATTAATCACCCCGAGAAAAAAAAAAAATAATACATTTCATTAGTTGATTCAAATATATTTGTGACTCCGTGATTACTACGACATAGAATTTTTTAAATAAAATATACATAATTTATTTTATAATATAAAAAAAAAAATAAATTAATAAAATTTTATTTAAAAAATTTATATTTCACAAAATGTATATAAAATGTTTTTCGCGTGGTCCCTTTAAATTTTGACGTGACTAATCAGTTTCTTACTGCGCGAGTCTTGCACTAGCCATTGTAGACTCAGCCTAAACATCCATCCGACCGCGGAAGTGGACGGCCTACTGATGCGCTCTACCGTTGCAGGAGCTGACGCATGCTCCAGCTTCTCTCAGAGCCGGTCCCGTGCGGCTGACATTTAAATGCATTATCATAACAATGGGCGCGGGTGCATGTTACGTTAATATCGTCATACCTTTTCTCCCTCGCCGACGGTCGCCGCGGCGTACACGAAACGGTAGTTCTTCACCGAGGAGCGAAGGACAGGACGCGATCCCTTTCCTCGCGCGACTCGCTCTCCGCTTATGATGCGCTTTTTATTTTATTTTATTTTATTTTTTTATTTTTCTGAAGCACGCACTTACGACGCCTCGGGGACGGCACGGGTAATATATCTCGCTTGCCGCCAACGACGATTTGTTCCCATCGCCGGGAATAATCGAACGCGATTGCAATCCCGTGGACCAGGTTCGTAATGTCCTCAGATGCAAATTGTCGCGGATATTGATCAGCATCTCGGCGTATAAATTGCTATTTTATTATTTGCGGCGATAACTCTTATTATTAAAATTTTCTTTAAATTATCGAACGGACAAGTGCCTTGTTTCAAGCCGAATCAATCTGCTCTTGAGTGAGAAGTTGGCCCGCGAATAATAGCAATAAATATGTTTTTTTTTCCCCCCAGAAATTGAATCTTTTATCGAGTAACAAAGTATCTCGGTCGAAAAAAAAAATCTCCTCTCGCTTGTTACGTGTCGAGTAGCAAGATACGTATCTGGGACGTTTCACGATAGCGGCGAAGACGTTTTTCGAGGACATTAATATATCATCGCGTTCGCTATTAGCGATCCCCGCGTCGCTTTATTCGCTCTTGTGCGTCTTTGGATTTGTCGTCCGCGGCCTGTTTCACCGGTCAGCAAGAGAAAATAAAAAAAAAAAAAAATTCACGAGCTGATACGACGCCAGAACTGTCTCAGCTCGGTGAGAACCCGGACGGCGGAAAGGTGCGCGACTGGGAATAGGGCCGAAGGGAACGTATATGAGAGTACAAGCATCTTGTAGCTGAACAAGCTCGGACGACCGCAGCGGCGTGCGTCACAAAGAGACCGCAAACGGCCGCGGTAAGAAGGGATTTTTAGTGCTCGACGAGGGGGAGAAGACGAAAGGGGAAGAAACTAAGAGAGAGAGACCGAGAGAGATGACGGCAGCAGATCCACAGAAAATATATTGATATTTATTTACGACGGGTAATAATAATTGATCTCGGGATACGCGTCTCTACGGGGCCTCCGTGGCGTCCCCGTATCCTTAAAGAGTCCCTACCCGGGACTTACGACTTCTTTATTTCGCTCGGCTATATATCAGCGCCGAAGGCAGGACTTGCACTTCACTAAATAAATTTAAATCGCCGCTTTGGCTTAGAAGCTATAAGGTTAGAGCCCGGACTCTTTCGCGTGGCGATACCTCGGAAGATTTAATGACAAAACTCCGGGCGCGAGTGGAGAGGATCATCTAGTAACGTCAGTTGTTAATTGTGTCGTTAATTTCGCTTGTCACAAAAGTTTTGTCCACTAAAAAATATATACGTCCTTTAAACTTTTCGGCAAAAGAACAAAGAGGAAAATTATTTATTTCGAAATAAAGATTATTTAATTTCTATTATTATTTAATTTCAGTTTTAATTTTTTATAGAATGCACGACGTTAAAAATCCATTTAACATTAATTTATTTTCACGAAACTTTTCATACGAAAAGCTCTCGAATAGGAGTGAAATAATTGGCTTGCATGCTTGCGTGAACTAACTCAAATGCTTCCTGTAATATATTTTCATGCTCGTGCCCGGCGCAAAAAACCAGGCATAGATAGCCGATGCAAAAAGATGATATTTAGATAGCGGATATCGGCGTTTTGTACCGCCGACTTGATGACTCCCCGGAGTCATATAAAACTGCGTGTCACGATCGCGTTTATTTCGTTCTCCGTGCGAGCATACTCGTGTTATAGTGCCGCTCGTTAGCCGGTCAGAAAGCGCATTAGAGCCTTAAACAGCGTCGTTTAATAAATATGTCAATCGTAAACTATTTCGCCTGGGATCATTAAATATCAACATATTACAAAAGAGCCTCTCTTCTTTGCCCGCGTTGCAACTTTGCCTTCCTCTTTTCTCTTTGTTCCTGTGCTCTCTACGCGGTACAATAAATCTGCATCCCGTACGCGCGCATAAGGCGCTTCTGCACTTAAGGATTATTTCGAAAACTAAGAGAGAACGAGCCGTTTGTACGAACGGAATTACGTTTGGTTGCGAAATTGAAATCAGATTATTTGGTTGAAATAGTATTAACATAATGATAATAACTGTCCGTGTCTTGCGAGTAATGTGGGTCTCTCGGTTTTTATCATTTTCGACAGAATTTAAAAAAATGTGTCCAGATACGTTGCACATGTTTCGCGATTCCCTCCCGAATTCCTGCGGCCTGCGAGCCGTTGATTCTCAGAACTCGCGGAATGCAAAGTGACGATTGCGCGCGAGATACGCGGCTGGCGCGAAGGTGGTCGCCGCAAGGGACGAAAATTCTGGACCGGACCCATTTGGTCGCACGGTGGCTGCCATGAATCACGCGGGATCCCTTTTCGCCGTGCGTCCAAGAGGGCCCGCGCGACGTACGGCGGATCACGGCCAGGCCTAAGCTGCCTCGAGAGCTAAAAAGTTCGAGGAGCAATCCTCTTCGCATTAGAGAGTTATGCGCGAGTCGCGCGCGTCGCGCGCGGACACTGATAAAACGACGCGACGCGATGTGACTCGCGGCGCTCTCGCACATAAGTCTCACGTTTAAGATTAATGCGCGCGAGGACGGTACGATTCCCGGGACAGGAAATAAATTGGCCTGCCTGGATAAAACTCCGCGTTTCCGCGCGCGACTTTTTTCCGCAATCTGGTCTCGCGAAAACAATCGAGGGGGACTGGGAAATTTAATTGAAGAGATTCCACGAGTGGCATAATTACGAAGAAGCGGATAAAAACAAATGTTCTATGGGACTCAATATCACGGTTAACTTCCGTAAAACATCGCGCAAGACGCGATTGTTTAAACACGCGGGTTCGTTTCGGCGCGGCATTGTGAGGTACGTTCTTCGGCCTCATTACTCCGGACTTTGGCGTCTATATTTTCGCGAGACCGACGTTCGCGCTGAGATACGGTCGACGCGCACCGTATATTTAAACGCCATCCTCGCGATGCCTTCTCCCGCCATTAACATATTACATTTTCGCGCCGTCTGGCAAATCGCCTTCGATCCCGCGCTCGCTCTTTAACTGCCGGGGCGTTGAAGGCAGGCCCTTATATTCCCGGCGCCGGGATGCGCGCACGACCACGTTGTTATTGTAATAAATACCTATGTACAACCGCGTGTTAAACCGCGTCCGAGAGAAGGCCGCAATAAAAATATCAATGCCTCGTACCCGTCTCGCTCGCTACCACCGGCCTCTATTCCCGCTCCGTCCTCTCAACGTGCACATTCTTACGGGGCAGATGTACAACGCTGTCCCTGCCGTTTCTACCGCAGCCATCGCGGCCTAAAGCGGCCAATAAAGCGGCACCGCGCAACGCAAACTCTGCCGCACAAATCAAAAAGTAATGGCTAGTTAGTCGCGCTCGGCGCGTAAACGCATCCCGCGGTTGACCGAGGGCGAATGTTTAACCCCCCGTCGTCGGGGCCCGATTAACCGACAAATTGGACGCGCCAAAGGCCCCCCTCGCGGCCCCCTTTTGCGCCCGGCGCGAGAAAAGTCGGGGAATGTCGATCACCCATAACGGGCCCGGTGTAGGGCAATTACCAAGTTTCTTAGGTGTAGCTCAGACTTATTATATCTTAATCGACGCAGCCTCCAAGCGTGGAAAGAAGCCGAGTGCACGTGTATATAACGGTTCGCGGTGTGATCTTCGTCACGATGTAACGAGGAATCCTGAGATAACGTTGAAATTGATAACGAGTATATATATATATATATATATATATATATATATATATATATATATATAAGATAACAAGTCGGAACTTTTTTTTAGTTTTAAAGAAATGTTTTTTTTTTTTTTTTTTAATGCGAAATGTGTAGAATTATTTACCTGCGTTTGTTTTATTTATTTTATTCAGATAAAATATTAAATAATATTATGTAAAATGGAAACAGTTATAAAATAAAGACCTTTACGCGAGAGTATCTCGTGAGACTTGATGTTCTTTCGAGTGGAAAGGCGCACTTGCAGCTAATACAGATGTAATATTCTACTATACATAATTTTCGTATGGCGAGGAAGAGAAATAAACGTAGCGCGCGAACTTTAACACTTCGCCTTTCCATGCACGGCCGCAAACGAGTTAATGACCTGTTTCCTTTCTTTCTCTTTTAGGTAAGTACACCAGCGTCTACTGATCGTACAGAAAGCCAAGAAAGCCTTCTCGCCGTTGCAGGTGTTGCACAAATAAATGCGTTGTAGAAACGACAAAACTCCGCATAAGCATAAATGCACGCTTGAAATATACGAAACCCGCGTTCGCTTATTATTTAGACAATTTAAACAAATAGAACTGCCGACTTTTTACGAAATACCGTAAGAATCATTTTCTAAATAAAAATCGTTAATCACAAAAATGAGAGATTTTTTAAAATAGGGATATAAACGTGCGCTTAAGATATAAAAAATTCCAATTAATTTATTTTTCAAACGAATAAAACTAAGATTTTTTTTACGAAATACCGCTACTCTTGCCTTTTGGAATACAAGTCGTTAATCTAAAAAACAAGTCCCGTGACGCGATAGAATTCGCACCCCGAGGCTTTTCCGAGGCGCGAACGCGGATTAGCGCGACGAAGATTCACAGTGCGCCCCGAGCGGCGTTGCTACGACAAGCAGGGTGACTTTTCCTTTCCCTCGTTAGCTCGGGTGATCACGGACGTCGGCTATCACACCATGTTCGCACGCCGTTGAACTCGGCCCCTCCCTTCCGATAATATTTTCACGTTTATCACGCCGCTTCGACACCTCGGGCTGACGACTCCGGTGCCTCGTGGACCAGCGACGCGCAGCATCCGGCTCGATCGCCGGGCTGAGAATTCGCCGGAGGAAACGAAAAGAAAGAGGGGACGGCACCGTCTGCGACGCTTTCACGCTTGTTAGCCAACTCTCCGTGAGAAAAGAGTCGCGTTATCCCCTTGGAGCGTCGCGCTAATTATTTATCGGCGTCTCGGCCTGCGACCCCAACGCGTGACATTACGACTTCCGTCTACGACGCGAGCGTGGCACGGAGATTTATTCGCGATCGCCGGCGTATCGACTGAACGTAATTCGTCTCGAAGACAGCCGCAATTGGACGCGTCCGGAAAGTAACGAGCGCGAATGAATTAGCCGTCACACGCAACAACCGGCAAGCGGGGCGATGCATTTTCGATAAATATAGTCGTGATCACAAGGCCGGCAGTTCCGTCTCCCGACTCTATCGAAGAGGACGTATCATTACGTGTTCACGCGCGCGGATCTTTAATGAATACCTAACGAGATAATCACACGCGAACGCGCGTCCGAATGGCCGCGGAAGCTGGGCTCGTCTTCATCGCGCTCGGGCGGACGTTTCGCGCGCATCAGGTGATAATGCAAGTGAAGTATAGGTATAATATGGTAATCGCGAGCTCTGATTGAATTTCTCATTCCACGATTTTAATATCTGGGAGATAAATCGCGCGAGAAATATTGAATAAGGAATATCCGAAGATTAATTCGAGAAAAGCGCCTAGGTCCCGACCGTCTACACATTAAAAAATACTCTGGAAAACATTTTTAAAAGGCCGCGTCTTCTCTCCGCTGGCTGAGCTACCCGCGGCAGAGTTTGAATAAACCTCGTAAATAGTTTAAAACGCGATTCACACGTGCGGGATGTATAATCGCGAGAACAGCCCGCCACCCTTAACAGGCAAAAATGTTTTCGCGGCTGCGAAATCGCGCGCCCGATAAATACGCCCATTGTCGCGGCCTCGTAAATACGCGTATTACTGCCCGTAAAGTCGAATAATCGTTCGCCGATACGGGGCAAACGAGGACAGCGTGATAACGCTTTGTTCGCGGTCAGCAGATTGGCGATTGGGCGCGAAACGCCGCGCGCCGGGCTCGTCGTTGTCGCGAAAAAACTCGCCGCCGTTTTCGCAATTAAAATCGAAGGTTATGCCCCGAGCCTTTCGGCAAACGACGATTAATCGGATTCACAGGTCCCTCGTCCTCGTTCGGCCGTTTCGGTACTTTTCAAGCCTTGCGAACTTCACCTCTGTATTTTTACACGCTGGCTCTTTTACCTATCTTCGAGATGCGCACGTTTTATCACCGGCGATAATACGTGTATCGGCAGAAAAAAAAATTGGAATAAACGTTGGGACAACTGTAATCTACGACCGATCGCTCGGCAAAAATGATGCAATAAAGAAATTAACGACGCCGATTGCGTCTATTTAATACAACTGCTTTTGTATATTTGCAGCATTATTACGTAACCCATAATTCCCTCTCCCTCCCAAATTAGTATTGTTCATAGGGCCAAAGAGACCACGGTTTAATTATCGATATTAAATTGCAACTTCTGTTTTTAATGACAGAGAATTATGTGACGGGGCGATATCGCGTGGAAATATTTAAAGAGTGACGGAGTTCATTAAAATAATACGATACGGATTTATACGAGGCTAAGTTAATACAAATTAATAACAAATTAGCAGCGCTTCAATTGTTAAATGTTCTGCGCTAATATTTGCGACGAATAAACATGTAATAAATTAATGGCGGGGTGACGTATTTATTTTAGTTTGTTTTTACAGAATTGATTCGGTTTTACAATCGACGGCATTGGCAGGCGAAAATTATTTTACGGCATTCAAGGAGGCTATTTATTTGTCGAATTAATCGCGCGTAAATGGTAAATAGGTTCGCAGCGGAAATTTTGCAAAAAAAAAAAAGAAAAAAAAACGAGATGCAGCTGACGCAATCGAATGATGAAACTCTCTAGCGGGTTATCGGATTCGCTTTGATGAAAAAAAAAGAAACGTTACTGAATTTCGAACTTGTATTTTTTTTTTTTTTTTTTACACGGGTTTATGTTTGCTTTTAAAATTCGGCTACATATAAAATTTCAAAACTCTTTAAAAGAGAAGATAACGGTTGATAAACTCTCGATTATCAAAGTTAAAATTTTCCGCTAAAACCTTTTCATTAAATTTTTGAAATTTTCGCATATCATCAATCAAACGTGGAAGGGCGATTTATTTCATTTTATCACCGGCCAAGCGTTAAAGTTAAATATGAAAAATATTCACCGTTTATTTTTTCGTCCGCGCGATATTTTAAGCATTCGCGTAATTTATTTCGCGTTGTCGGATACGTGATGCGCTCAATACGTCATCGCGCGCGAGCCCTGCATAGTTTCTAACTGTCCGGGAAAAAGTTTTCGGCTGAAATTTATCATCGGCACAATCGCAATCTAGGTAACGGCACTAACCAAATTAACTCTACCACTCGCTGCGTTCAACGAACGTATTGTGCGTTCTGAAAAATATAATTTTAATTTTTTGATAACCTACGTTTTTTCCTATAACAATTTTGTCCTAATCGATTATTAAAGACTGTAAATTGTCGTAGAGTACGCGATTAAATAATTTTTATAAGTGATAAAAAAGAATTTAAATTTAAAAAATAAAATATTAATTGAAGGCAAAAGTTCGCTAAGTTAAAAAAATTCTAATACTAAATTTAACATAGTAAAATTTATATTTTACTTATAATTTAAAAAAATATTAATGTGAACGTTGTTACGTTGAAATTTTGCGACCTGTACCAATAAACTCGCGTCGAAATAAATAAGTAAAAATGTATGTAAATATTTTTAAAAAGTTTTCGGGTAGATTTTTAACAGCTGCGAGTGTTTAACGATCGGAGTTATTGTCGTCGCGCTCTTATTAAAGACTCGTGCATCACCTTATTAATTACGCGGAAAAATTATTTTACCGCGTTTCGTTCGAACGTATGTCTAATTAGAAGGCTGCACGCCAAACTCGCGCGTGTTCACTGGACGTCCGCGGGTTAGTCACGCCTCTCGATCATCGGTGGAATTTATCAAGCCAGACGGGAAGACGGAGGAACGCGAAAAAGGAAGAGCCGGCCCGAAACATATCGCGGACCAGACACCGCACGAAGCCCCGCTGCAGGAAAATTAGCGCTGAAAATAGAGCTTAATGCGACGCGATGATTATAAACTGGCTTAGCGATGCTGCCTTCGCGCCGCGGCATATAATCCTCGAAATACGCTCGCATAAAATAGCGTTTAGTCTAGCGTTAAATACCAACAGGATTTATATTTCAAGAAATTATATTTACTGGGGAAAGAACGCAGTCTTAGCCGTGCGTCGCGCATAAACATTTATTAATGAACACTTTCAATTGATCGTAATGCACGATACAATGTTACGCGATGCATGATTAATACGACTGAGAAGTATCTTATCGTGAGGATCGCGGGAAAAATATCGGGGAGAAAGGATCGCCGCGCAAGTGCACGAAGAGTCACCTCCGCGCAATAAGTTTGCCCGGTGCAATCTGTCTCCTCGGTTTAAGTCCTTCAATTTAAGCGAATTTCTTCAGCTCGTGGCGCAGTTAAAGGATGAACGCGCGGGAAGATGTCATTTGTTCACGTCCAGATGAAGCGGAGGGACGATCTCGACCGACGCGTCTCGGGGAACAAATGCCGCGCTCAAGTGGCCAAGTACACCGAAGAGCAGATATGGCATTTTCTGCGGCGACAACGACTAGTGTACGTAACCCTAAGCCGCAAAGGCAGGGGATGAGAAAACGGGGGAAAAATCAGTCATCGGCAATCTGGCCGGCGCAGTACATACATGCGGCACATGTAAAACTCTACGCACACGACGTTAAAATTACGTTCACTAGCTGCCGTCGGCGCAGCAAACGCCATATCTGTCTTTCATCGTACATCTCTACGGGTCCAGGACGACCCAAGACAATTTCTTTAACAACGGGAGGCGAGAGGGGGTTCTTTAGCGCCTTCAGGCGCTCATTGTCGGTTCTTAAGAAGCCCCACGAGTGCCGAAGGCTGACCCCGCCGACCCCCGGTACCTAGCTCGAGGATGTACTTGTTCCGTAATTTGACTCATCGCCGTGAAGCATCCCAAACGCGCCCCAAGTATATTACAAATTAAAAAAAAAAGAAAAAAAATAATAATTATCTATTTCGGCTGTTATCGATATCCGATTAAAAAATTATATACTCTGTAATTATCACAAACGCAATATAAAATAATTTCTAAAGTAAACAAGGCTCAAGACCGACAAATCTATCCAATATACATAGCAAAAATTAATTTAAGAGTTATTTCGAAAATAGATGAAACGAGCAATAAAAATAATTCACTCGTGGCGTGCCAATTTTTTATTTCATAACCGACACTTATCATCTCCGAATTCACGATGAGCTCATTTGCATGCATTTTACAGAGGAGAGAGTGCACTCGAGGCATAGTTTCTTAATGGAAGTGCGGTCTCGTAACAGCTGGGGGATGAATAGAAACGTGATAGTAATTAATGCACATACGACCTGATTATTATGTCGGATGCATCAGCGCGGGTTAATGGATCCTTATATCATCTCTTAGATAGGCCACGGTGCCGGTGCGATCTACTATGCTACGTAACGTGTCTTTAAAATATTAAGCGCCACCCTTTATTTTCGAGGTTAACGTCTCGTGTTACAGAGACAATAAAAAAAAAAAAAAAAAAAATTTTAGCATAAGGAATGTTTACACAATTATTCGCGGGAAATTGAAAGACTTTCTTTTTCGCGTCAAGATAGCGGAGTACGAGGTCTTTGATGGGTGCACGATAAAAAAAAAAAAAATTCAGTTGCGACGTTTAAATTGCGCTTTAAAGTCGGTCCTCGCGCCGCCGTTCTGCCGGAGCATCGCAACGGTGTTTTATTTGCTTCCTTCGCTGGATCCGCGCCAATACGCCAATAAAATCGCTCTTTTCTACGAGCCGACAACGTCTTTCCCTCTGCGGCTTCCGCGCGGCCATCTCAATCCCGAAAGTCCGCTTTTATCGTCAGCTCAGAAAGCGATGCACTCTCGGGGTTTGCTTTAACCTTATACCGCGGCACTTTTATGCCTCGCGACAGAATTATTAGAATCATATCGTAAATCTAGCCACAGGAAGTATACGTTTATCCTTGTAGCTCGAAATTACCCGCTCTACGTGGCGTATGTACGAAAAGAGACATTAAGGGAGGACTTAAAGCGCTTTAGTTCCTCGCCGCAATACGTTTCCCTGGCGAATTCGTTTGGCGCTTGTCCGCGGAGATTTTTCTCGTGCAGGGATTGAAAATTTTTGAAATCCCTCCGCCCGATCGCATTGACTTTAACTCGCGAACGTGAAGCCTACGAGGTCCTACCGAGCGTGCAGCGCGATTTTTTGCAATGCGAAAGTCTTATCCGTCGCGTCGCTCACTCAGCTGCTTCGAGAGCCACCGATATCTCATCGAATATTATTAATAATACAGACGCGTGTACAGATCGGAACTCGAGGGTTTAAACCGCCGGCGATGGTCCGCGCGGAAACGGGGCGCCGGATATAAATTAGACGAGACCCAGCTGGCTCCGCCCTTTCCGCATCCGAGTGCCAAGTTAGTCGAGTTTTCCGCGATTCTTCCGTCGGAGAATTTGAACTCGGTCCCCAGGCGCTATTCGCCGTCTCCGAGATTTACAATGCTCGCGCAAAGACCGCCGCGCCCCGATCTCGGATGCTACGTCCGTGGAAATCGAAAGGCGTACCCGAATCGCTGGCTAATCGCTCGTACATTACGATGTAAAGAGCTCCGCGCAAGCCACGCGTAACGTACCGCCCGCTTTTTCCATTCTCTCGTTATACCTGTCAATTATAGCCACGGTGCCAGCGCGCCCGTCTCTGTTAATTGTTCTTCGCGTAACCACGTGTTTCCTCTGCTCTCGCAGGGCGCCGTGTGCCTCAGATTTCAATTAAGGATATCATTATAATCGCCGTGCTCGTTTTCTTTTCTCTCGCGGAAAATTATCATTATTATTACTAATTGCATCGTGCACTCTCGCGACGGCGGTCCCGTTTTCATTTGCACATTTATGCCCCTTATCGAATCACTTGGCGATAAGAAGCGGTCCATAAATATCCCCTCGGGAATCATAACGAATTGTTTAGAGTCAGTAAAAATACTAATTGCGTTTAAGAAGGCTGCTTCATAAATTTCAATAGTTCATTGGTGTGCGCAATCGAAAACGCGATCTTGGGGATTCAAACGAGCTGAACAAGTTAAGAGATTCGTTGTGCATTTGGAACGATCCGAAAGGGAGCCTGAATTATTTCAATTAACTGAATAGAGAGAGAGACAGAAAAAGAGAGAGAGAGAGAGAGAGAGAGTCATTTTCAACGAGTTAAATATCGCTGCTGACGATTTTATGGGCCGAGTTCCGGGTGATCGCGGCACAGTCTTAGTCGTGACGCTGTTAGGCACGCGTAGTTAGCATTGTATGTAACGACACACCTCTCTCGTAGCGGAGGATGCCGTACGTTCCTCGTCTAGTCGCCCAAAGGTCGATCGTGCTCGCATTGCAAATTAATCTCACAACTGCCCTAACGCGAACGGTTCTGCGACCGAGACATTAAGAATTTAACTCGCGATCCCGAAATAAAAAAAATAAGAGGACGTTCTCATTTATTTTTAATATATCGACGTGTCGACATTTTCTCAAAATTTTACACAGCGGTTTCCGCGGGCGTTAGCGATTTATAAAAATTGCCATCGCGCTCGCACCGAGCGACTGGATCGCGCTCGCAGCTCCAATTATCTCGAGTAGAAACGTACGTGAGAATCTACTTAGCGATATCTAAAACACCCGGATTACCTCCCATGAACGCGGTGACCCGGTGCGCGCGAGCGACCGCGGCGAATGGCCTAGGGTTTAAAATGCGCCATGCGAGCCGAGAAGGCACGGCGATGCCATTGTTGGCATGGTACTCACCGGCACGAGATGCGATTTACCGCGATTACGAAACACGCAGCTCTTGCCGTTGCCAGACTTCGCGTAGACCGAAAGTTCTATCTTTCCCAGCTTTCTCGCAGTAAAAAAAAAAAAATCTCTCCGGATTAATTATCCGGATAAATTATCCAAATCTATTTATTATTTTAAAATAAGAAATAATAGAAATAGTTAAATAATTTATATTAAAAGAGAAAAATCTACCAAAGCGCCTCGTTAGTTTTAATAGCCGTTAGTCGACGGTCGCTGCCTTGTGCGAATCTTTATTGAGATTCGAGGGATTTTACGAAAAACGCGCATTCCCGTAAAAGAATGTTTCGCGGACCGAGCCCGACACTTCGTCTTCAACTTCAAACAGTCTAGATGCACTTTTCGAGCACGCAGTTAGTACCGTCCTTCTCTCAACGGCCCGGCGTTGACGCCATTAGCGCGCCTCTTAAGCCCCGTGCGCATTCATCGCGATGCACATCCAGTCGAAGCTCGCGGACAAAAAGTGATGTATAAACATACCGTGCCGAAGATCGAAAGCGAGGGCCGAGCGCGGCGGGGCCCACAAAGAAGCGACGAGAGCGAAAACGCGCGCGAACGGGTTTCCGTGCGCTCGCACGCTGTCGAGAGGGCCCGGGCAGAAGGGCCCGCGAAAGGCACCCGGGGAGCCGAAGAAACTTCATTTCTCAACGGGACAAGTCGAAGGAAACAGGCGCATTATTTAATGGACGTGCACGGGTAATCGTTTACGCCGGTGCAAAAAGCGTCCCCGAGGACAGTCGGCCGCAAGAAATCCGCCGCGTCCCTATCTTCATCGTGAAAATGAGCCGACTTCTGCCGGCGCGTTGTTCCACGGGCCGGTAATGATTGTATTTACTTCCACGTATAATACGAGAGCGCGCCGACGGCATTCAATGCGAGGATTCGACGTGGATTTCGCGAAGGCACTTTGCGGTGGTCGCCGAACTGACCGGCGACTCGTTCGCGACACTTGGTGTAATGGTTTTGCGCGTTAGGGAGAAAACTACACCTGCCGGGCTCCGGCGATGGGACTTAAGCAGCTGGCCGAACGCGCTCTCTGGGCGACGCGGTAATAAATGTACGGGAATTACCTGATTACGTCGCCCGAGGAGTCGCGGACGGACTTGAAGAAAGGGCTGAAAAAAGATGGCGGACTTCGAAGGGAGAGCCCCGAGATCGCTTCGCGAGAGCGATTGATCGCTTCGGGTGGCAACCGATATTTTTATGCGGCATAGCCGCGCCGTAAGGAAGATTTACGTAGAGGAAACCTTAGAGGGTGGCTGAGATATGCGCCGTTTATGCTGATGCACCTCGCGCACGTATTACATGCGCGTCTGTGATATGTTACTGTGATTCGTACAAATTGTTATAATTTGTTTGGCGGAAAGCATGGCGTTACGCGCCTTTCAGAAAGTAATTATGTCAAATTGTTACACATATAATCAAATAATATAATTAAATACTGTAATAAATTTCAATGTAACACGACGTAAATAATGTTTTTAAAAAATTTTGCGGAACGGGATACTTCTTAACGAAACTCTCTTTTTACGAGCGACGACGAAAGCGTACGAGACGATGTATCCGCGAGCAGATGTATCCGCGAGGCTAGAGAACGATGGGGGATAGTACACGGTGCACGTGCGATAAGTTTCCGACCTGACGATCGGCCGGTTATCTTAACGGCGCGAATATACAACGCGGCGTCCTTCGCTTCTCTCGGCTCGCCTCTCTTCGAAAGTTAAACGACCCCGACCGCGATCCCGGCCTCACGGCGCTCCATAAATCGACTGGCTTTACGATCGAACAATGTTCGGTAATAACATTAGCCGCATTACTGTCATTACAACTGTTTTGTCGATTTTACTACGCGTTGTCATTAACTCGCTACCGCGCGAGCTGTATTTCTTCTCTTTCGTATCCCTCAAAAACGATTTTCGATCGGCGAGCTTCGAGCGAACGCGCCGAGAAAAAAAAAAAAAACTTGTTTCAAGTCTTATGCAGCGACGGTACACGAATCTTCCGGCAATATTTATCTCCGGATTCCACCACTGTCGCCCGTACGAATATTCGGCGCAGCGAGAAATACTGCACTTTAAACGTTATATTTAATTACTGAGGTGATAATAAACGGACTCGCGGGAATCTCATGGCATTAATAATTCACTGTCGAAACTCGATAATTTTGCCAATTAAGACGCGCATTTAATTTCCATCCCGACGAGCCCCGTTTGACTTTAATCGAGGGGCCGTTTTCTTAAAATCTCGGAGCGGACGTAACGAGCGTCCCCGGCGCATATTAATTCGCGTCGTTATCGTCAATATCTTGACACGTCGGGACAATCATCGACTGGCGCGTGTGTACGTGAAACCATCGGTGCGCGGGGATGAAAGTGCACAGCTCTAACTCGGCGTTGCGAATTGAGAGGCGCCGCCGCGGAGCGTATCTCGATAGTATGCAGATTCCGAGATGCGGGCAGTTAGTTTTGCGCGAGTTGACAAGCTCTCGATTTAATGGTGCCCGTTCGCGCGCGAAGGTGTGACAGCGAGCACCTGCTGGATGCCGCTCGCACACACGTACATACGTACATACGCAAACGATTCGTTCTTCACGAAGAAAAAAAGTATAATTTACTTTCGGACCGAATATAATTTTAAGAAACTTTTAACAGTAAATATGATTCAATATGTAATTAATTAAATTACATTTAAAATATTATAAACTTATGGTTAGGCTCGGCAACTATAATTTCCTCTTTGTGCACATTCGCAAGTGGCCGGTTGTGATCAGATTTAAATTAAACTAATCAGAGCACGAGTCACTAAGCCAGATATTCGTCTTCTCATTTCCGATTTATTAGATTCCAATTCAATTTCCATTTTAATCTCTAATTTTGCGCAGTTCTTGACAGATTAATCTCGGACAGAGTTCGCGCGGCGCAAAAGGCAAAGTCGCACGTCGAATAGATCAGCTATCTAGGGGAAACGAATCGACCGACCGATGCATCATTTGTCGCGGCACGCCGAAGTTGCGGCTCAATTATCGGGCACGTGTATACGCGGTAATATTAGCGTCGAGGGATTTTAAGG
Organism: Cardiocondyla obscurior; assembly: GCF_019399895.1. Taxonomy (NCBI): domain Eukaryota; kingdom Metazoa; phylum Arthropoda; class Insecta; order Hymenoptera; family Formicidae; genus Cardiocondyla; species Cardiocondyla obscurior. The sequence continues at coordinate 2,100,895 of NC_091880.1, read as the reverse complement.
GATTGACGTACGAACCGAGACGCAAACCGGTTTCGCGGCTACGGCTCGATTAATTTCGGACGAAATAACGAGACGCGGGTCGGCGACGCACGACTCTCACGCGTCGTTTCATTTAAGCATTTTACGTGAAATCGGTCTCGATAGCGATCCAGTAGTGATCCGGTTGTAAATTAAGCGGACTCGAGCGCTCATTAACGGGCCCGAGGTCATTAAATATCTTAACCATGATAATGTATAAGTTCCGTAGGATTTATTTATGCGACGGCAATATAATTTATATTTTTAATTAAAGATTACAGAGAGCGTGCCTCGCACGCGTCATTACATTCAGGCATTAATTAATAATAATATTTCTTTATGGTAATTACAATTGAACGATCTATAAAACACAGCATGTTGTTGGTTCACTTACCTTTGCATTTTCCAGATAAGCAAATTAGGTTAGGGTTATTTTGCATCCTTCCTTCCTTCCTTCCTTCCTTCCTTCGGTGGCAGAAGTCTGGATTATCCTGACGTCTTGAAGCACTCAAAATCACTGGAGTCAATGTTACTCTGTTCTGTTTTTTTTTTCTAGTCATTATCACTAACATTATCACGCGAGAGACGAACGACCGAAAGAACAACATTGGTTTATCGCGGCGATTTTATGCGATTAAAATTAAAAAGCGCGACGAACGGATATTTGTTGTAGAAATGTTCACTTCCGATATTCGTAGCGTTGTATACGTCCGCCGGGTCTTCCACTCGAGTCGTCCTTAACCTCAAACAGATACTGTCGACGCTGTACAGCAAGGTCACTCTTGATCCTTCGGTCGATTTCCGTTGCCGGAATAAACGATGTCGAGATGTTGCACGAAGAGCGAACGAAACGGGCCGCGATACGGAATGTCACCCGCGCACTTGATCTTCCTCGAGCTCTTTAAAAGTCACTCGAACGAAACGATATGAGAATCCCGGCCGCGACGAAGAAGACGGACGAGGTGCGAATCACTTCCCGCTCCTCCCGCGCAAAGGCAGTTACCGGAACCTGCCGAATAAAATCATAATGGGAGCCGGAACTCGGAAATGCCCGACGCAATTCCGGCGAAATTCACGTCGGACGCCCCGCGCGCGGCGCTGCGCCCGTGACGTCACATTGTCGTTCCGGAGCATTTTTTTTCGAAGCTCGAAACGGAGCACAGACCGACGAGCGGGATAACTCAGACGTGCATAAAATGATTGTCCGCTACCGAGTCGACAACGTCGACACTTATTTGTATGCGAAAACTTCCCACTCGCGGTCGAAAATACGCGATAATTGCGGAGCGGTCATCAACACGTTCGCGCGCCCGAGGCTCCGCAACTAGACTAAGATGGCCGCTAGAGATTTCGGCGCTTGGAGGAAGTGAGATAGTCGATAGAACAGTCGATAGAACAATCGATAGAGACAATAGTCACTAGCGCGCTGTCCTTCTCGCACTGAGTTTTCGGAAACACTGAGCTCGACACCGAGCTGGACGCCTGCTAGTCTGTTTACATTTTTTTATGCGCTCGTCGAGCTCGAAGCATCCTCCACCAAAACAAATCGTCGTGCTCGACTCTCGAGCAAATTATTTTGCTATTCCGAGACTTCGACCCTTGGAGGAAGCGAGAGAGTCGATACAGACGATCGTCACTAGCGCGCTGTCCTTCTCGCACTGAGTTCTCGGAAACGCTGAGCTCGACACCGAGCTGGACACCGGCGAGTTTGTTTACATTTTTTTATGCGTTCATCGAGCTCGAGGCGTCTTCCACCAAAACAAATCATGCTCGACGCTCGAGCAGGTTTCTTCGCTATTCAACTATTACTTTCGGGCTCTTAAATCGTTGACGTTTTAAAACTCCCGTTCGAGAAAGTTTAAAAAAATAATGAAATAATCCGTACATTTTTCTGTTTCGTAAAAATCTTTACGTGGCTTTGCGAGAAGCATATACATATGTATACATATACCTAATGTGTGGTATTATCGCGTTGCATCGAGACGACGTTGATCGGCGACGAAAAGAGTTTTCCGCTTACGTGAAAATTTCACAACGTTCGCCACGCGTGATTATACCGGAACACTTAATGCGTGATTTATAGCTACATTGTTGCCTTTCCCTGCCGACGCTCTACTTCGATTATATTTATTCGCATAAAATATTACTCTTGTCAAGTGCATTTCGAGCGGACTTTCCCAGATTGGAAATTTGCGTTTAAAGCAACAGTCGTTATCCCTAAAATTATCTGAGCGACTCAACGTTCCATGCATTTGGCCGCGGTAAATCACATGAAAGACTCTTGGCAACCTACTCATTATCAGTTCGCTATCAGGACCAAATCGGCGATATCACTTGTCGCCTCGCGCGCTGAAATCACGCCCGATCGATCGCGTACAACGCACGGTATGCGTGCCAATTTCGCACCTGCGTGCACCAGCTACGCGTAATCAGCACGCGATTATCCGCGGCGATCAGCGCCCTTTCCTTGCACCGAACGAACAGAAATCGAAGTCGGTAACGGCGAATTGCAACACTCGCGGTCGACGGCTGTCCGCGTAAAGCAATGGATTTTTTTTTTTTTTCCGCATTGAAGGCCCATTACATCACCTCGAAATTAATTGCCCGGGCGCAGTGCAAACTGCACGCGCGTCAGAATCATCGCCGGGCAAAAACCGAGAAGACTTCAACGTAATTGCCCGGCATTATCGCGCAAGAAAACCGCAATTTGTTTTGTCGGCGGTTAGGCACCGCGATGTGACCACCGCGCGCGATTACGCTGCAGAAGTCGTGCGCGAAATGTAGGTGCTCGCGGCCTGATTTATTATTTATTAAGTTGGAATCGGCCGACGTGCCGGATCGTTTGTCATCGTCGCGCGCGCGAGAAACCAGCGTTTTCGTTATCACAACAAGTGCGTGGCGTGTCTAGCCGCGCTCGCACGCCGCCGTGAGATCCGCGCGGGACCGCTGGGAACGGCGGGAGGATGACAAATGGTAGGCTCCACGGTAATCACTGTCTGCCGTTTCGTACGCCCGCGCGGCCGCGGCGAACAATCGCTCAAAATCCATCAGATACGGCGCGGACTTCTCGCCCGGCGTTAACTATCGGTACACCCGTCGCGATTAATGAAGCGGAGACAGAGGCATCGACGTTAATGATCGAGAAGACCCCGACGAAGGAGATCGCCCCAATTACGCTTATAAGTCCCATCTTGCATCATCAGCGTGTTGCTTCTAATTCACGTGTGCTCGGCTCTCGGAGAACTCGCGGTGTATTTTCCAAGACCGGTAGCCGGAGGAAAAACGATACGGATTATCCGTCAATAATTCAGCGGGCGTATGTCGGAATAATTATCGCCGCTCGCGCCGAAAGTGACACGTCGAGCCGGCAATCACCGGCCGTTAATAAGTCGCCGGATCGTCGTTTTCGCGCGAAAATTACGCGACGAAGAGTCGCCGACATCCGGCGAGATGCGAATCGGCCGGTCGATACATCATTCGCCGTGAGGCCGCTAACTTGTGACTCAATTATCGGGCGCGTCGAAAGTACGGCGCGTGCAGCCGCCGGGCACAGCGGTCGCAAGAAAAACGCGGAATGACAGATTTACAGAAAATTGCGGCCCGCTCCGTCAAACTTTCCGCGATCCCCGTAATTACCGCGGAGCATTTGCATACCGAGCGCAAAGCGCATCGCGTGGTTTCCATCGTCCGCTCGTTCCTCATTATTTATCTGGCGTTGCGCCGTTCGCCAGTAACTTCCCCTTCGCCACTGCTTAACCAAGCATAACGCATCGCGCGACTCAACGTCGTCCTTACGAGATGAAATCAATCGCTACTTTGCCATGAAACTGAGACGAAGATGCCGCGGCGAGATACGAGAACGTACCGCGTCCCGCGAGCGAATTCGGTCGTTGTCGATCGCTTTAATTTCGAGATCGCAAGTCAAGCGCGCACCGGGCGTTTTCGTCAGGCACCAACCCAGGCATTAATTCCCGCCGGTGAAAAACGCTCCTTAATTTGTACGTGACAGCGCGCGGAGTTATTCGAGGCGTCACGAAAGTGCGGCGCTCTGATATCCGCCGGAAACGAATCGCCCGGGTGATACATCATTTGTCGCATTGCCCGCTAAAATTTGTGACTCAATTACCGGTCGTGTCTGAATGTGCGAGCACGCACTTGCCGCGGGGAGGAGCCGAGGAAGACGGCGGTGGCGATAAAAGAAAGCGAGAGGCGCCTGCGTGTGCTAACTAGTCGCTTAGTTAGCGCTTCGGGATTCGCCGGCGATATTCCTGCGGCACCCTGCCGCGCGTTCCGACGAAGGTGCCAGTAATTAGAGACAGAATCGCCCCAACGTGCCGAGTCCGCTCGTGCTAATCGTCCCAGGTCGATCGCGAGATACCTGACTTCGCTACGTTGCCGTCTACCGTTGGCTTTCCAAATTTTAATTGGCGAACGAATCCAGCGAATCAACATAAAATAGCTTTTTTTTTTTTTAAACTTAATTTATTAAGAAGAACGCATTGTATCTTCGTACCTTTCGTTTTATCAATACCGATGCGGCAAAGCGGAAACTCCGCTAATTTTATTTTATTTTTCTTTTTCGCAACGGTGTGAGAAATGAGAAGAAAATCTAAGACACTTGTGGATAAAAATCCGCGTGTTTACACTTTGCACAGCGCTTTTCGTCTCGCGGTTGCAGACGCGCGTCTCTGAGAGACGCCACGTGATTAAACGAACGCGTAATCGCGCCCGGAGCTGTTATTACGGCCCCGTGGAAGACGATCGGTAATTATCTTACGAGCGTGTTAATTCCGCCGACGTTAATCATCTTTTTAGCACGCGATCGAGCGGACTTCACCGTGCACTCCCGTAATTGTCGGCGAGTTTCCTCTTCCCCGCTTTTATCTGTATTCTCATCTAATGTCGGGAGTAACGAGCAAATGTCTTATTGGGAATTCCCAATCGAACGAGGGCTCCTTCCCTCCTCGCCGTGATAAGAGCGCGATGTAGAATTAATAACTGACGCGTGTCGGTTGCCGCATTATTTTAGAAGAAACGCGTTTATCATTCCCTCGGCTCTCGACGTCATTTTCCTTTCGCGCGAGTTCGATCCGTATTTAACCCCGTCTCAAAGCGACGTTTGACGTCGCATCGCCTTGAAAGACGTAATTATCTCACGCGTTAACTCATCGATGTTAATCACCCTCGTTACACCGAACAACCTGTATTTTCCCTCCAGCTCCGCGCCCTTTTTCCTCCCGATCGTCCTGTGAGGATGATAGGCAAAGTAAATAGTTCATTAAAATCTTTTTCGCAATTTTCTCGGCGACACAGCAAAGTGTAGAAAAACAAAAAAGTTGTATCCAGAAAAACAAATTACCTACGGAAATAAATGAGAGACTAGTTGTTGTAGCAGAGTGGATTATTTCAGAATAAAGTAAGATTAATATAGCAAAGCGCCGATTCACGATACGAGTAATTAATGAAGATGTTAAGAGAGATGCATGCGAAAACTAATCTTGACCGTTATTAATAAGACGCGATAATGACTGATGCGCACGAATGACAGACAGAGAAAGAGAAAGAGCCTTGCATCTCTTTAATATTAGAGGACAGCTGATGAGATCAGCTCGACTTTATGTGGGCGTTTTATGCGGAACCGAAGCTCGTCGTTGCACGTATTCACGATGCACACCCATTTCGCACCTCATACACGGTGGGAACTTGACGCGATCGTGCCGGCTACCTTTCCGTGGTGATTATCGAGCGTGCGAGCGAGATGGAAGGGATCTCTCGATAATCATCGCGAGTGTGGTTGCCCGGAAAATCCTTTGACCCACGTTGCCCGAGAGGCAGCCATCGCGGATGCGTTTGAAGGTTCTCGTCGAAATGAAGAAATAATATTTCTCGAAGGTTTCACTCGCCTCCGCTGATGACGTACAAACAGATTGCAACAATTCCGCGCACGTTGTAATAATCCCCGCGGGTTGTCGGGTCGTAATCCGCGATATCAAGAGCTAATTTTTTTTTTTTTTTCTTTCTACGTTATCAACGATCTCCTTCGCGCGATCCCGTTAACCGCAGACTGGAAATCGACGCGACGCGACGCGACTCCGCGAGATGCCTGAAAACTTCGCTACGCGGGTTTCCCGCGGGCGAGAAAAGGCCGCGCGATCTGCGTATCCGCGAATATGCCGGTGCTCCTATTTTGCATATGTATGGTCACGTCGGAGTCACGCCGGGAGAGCGGACGCGAGCGAGCCGCGCGAATGTTAATGGCGACGGTAGCCTTGGCCGCCCTGCCACATTCTCCGTTCCTGTACCGTTTTGCAGTATCCGCCGATTTAACAGGCGAGCAAGAAGCAAGGATTGCGAGGTAATGGGGCGCGGAGAGGAGGCCAGTTAAAAGCGGTGAAAGATGAACGGCGGGAGGGAACGGGGAACGAAGACCGGTGAAGCGGAGAGCGAAGAGAACGAGAGCGCGCGGCGCTTGCGGGCACGGGAGCCGCTTTTTCTGGACTTAGCACATTTTTCAATGCTCGTCGACAGCTATCCCCAATCTCTCCTCTTGCCTCTTCTCTCTCCGCGCTGCCGCGCGGTTTTCGTTTCTCTACCCTCCGTTTGTTCGACTCTTCTACGTTTCTTCGGGTTCCGCGCGCGCCGTCTACATCTCCGACGCGTCCGCTACTTTCTGCTTCCCTTCTGACGACAGGCGGTTCCTACCGTCGCGTTATCGCGAAAAACGAACGTATTTATTGTGTACATCAAATTACTGGATGCAAAAGAATGTAGATTCCATTAAATTTCGCAACCTGCCCGTCCTCGGCGACAAACGTGTTTCTATCTTATCTTTTCTCTCCTTCCGTTCAACTTCGATTTAATGGTGACGAGAGAAAGTTCGTTCTCGAATGGACGCATCCGCAAAAAGCCGGCCGCGGATACTCGCCCCCGGAGACGCTCGTTACACGCGTACGAACACTCGGTAATAATGCGCCAGGCATTCGCTCTTCCGAATTCGACGTTTTTCCCTCGGCGCCTCCGAAAGCCGATTCTCCCCGAGAATTTACGCGCGCGTTAAACGCGCTTCGATATCTCTCGCCGCGAGCATTAAACGCGCCCAGCATCCGCGCCGACACGAGCGAGAGGAGCTCGCTTCTTCGCGATATCGTCGAAGTGCTTTTAAAGAAAACTGTCGCCAGCGCGAAATGAGATACCGAGGCGAGGCAGAAGGACGACACGGCGATAAAAGGATACGGGCGAATAAAGAGGAAGATCAGCTCGATCTTCGACGACCGTCTCTTCCTCCCCGCGAGCGTATATCTCATGACTGCTAAACAGCCGATGCAGCTGAGGAGCGTCGAGGCCACGTCGGAAACGAGAAGCGCGATTTCGCGGTGCTAATGAAAATGTATCCGACGCGGGGAAGTCGCGGATCTCTCGAGAAAGTCTAGACGATCGGCTCCATCGTCAAGCGACTTTCGAAGGCGCGAGTTCGCCTCGCCTTTCGTCCTTGGACTCTTCCTCTTCAATGCCTCCTCCGCGCTTCTCCTCTCTTTTGATTCGACCTCTCTCGTTCCCTCATCTCTGGTATTACAGAGACCTCGGATGTATCCCGGGCCCCCGAAGGTGGCTCGCTCGCTCTCTCGGTGCGCTTGAGCGAACGAGCGTACCGAGGCAGGCCGTAGCCACCGTCGCTATCTACCATCTGGCATAAATCAACTCAATGCTCGACTCTTAGAAGCTTCACTCTCCCTTAAGCCCATACTGGCTGTCTTCCTTCGCTTTCCTATTCTTTTTCCTCCCGGCCGACGTGTTCGAGGGGAAGCGGCTATCCGGATGATCTACCGATTATTAATTCAACTCGCCTTTCTACCCTCGGTATACGCCGGACACCCTGAATCCTCCTCGCCTTTGACGACCTCGCCGTGGCTCCTACGGTTGCGATTCCGCGGCCCCGCGCGCCGTCCGATTGCATTATCGGCGGACCAATCGCGTATCCGCGATGATAGGCGCGCTACTCGCCTTGTGCGCGGATAAGAAAATCGCGAGTCCCCGGTAAAAAGCCCGTCGATTCGATTCGCTCAAAGACCGGAGATTCAAAACCGAGGTGGGAAGGGGCTGGATGAAGAGGAAGCAGAGAATGAGAGGAGTCACGGTGTTTGCTCGCTGGCGGGTCCGTTGCTGTATACTTTGCGCTCACTGAGATACCTCGATAGCAAAGGCGCACCTTCCACCTTTTTCTCTCCCTCCGGGATTCCCCTCGTCGTCCCGGTCGCGAAGATCCCACGGGCGAGATGAGGACAACGGGCGTAACAAAGAATTTAACTGTATCCACCTCGTCGACGGGAGCGGAACGAAGGCGAGCGTTGCGTGCGCGGCACCGTGCGCTTTATTTTATATATAATATCGAACGCGTGTTCGTCCGGCGGGATATCGGCCTATCGCGGTGCGGGCGGAAAACTAGATCCATCGCGAGCACCGAGGGTGATAAATCTAACGAGCTGCGAGCAGAACTCCCGACGCTAACTGGTATGATTCACGATCGGACGCGAGTATCTCTCAGCTCGTGCGGCGCGTTCGGATGCGGCAGAGTCCTTGCTGATATCGCGGCTCCCTCCTACTCTCGTCCGCGGCTGAGGATTTACGCGAGAACTCTGGTACGAGATGAGGGTGACCGGAGGTCGTTGAGAATGTTGCGAAGGCCGCCGTCCACCAATTAGTTCGGAAATATCTACCCGGGCGAGCTGTCCAATCTGCTGCGAGCGTGTAGCCCGCTATCGGAGGATCAAGTTACTTCTTAGCGTAATTGCGTGAAACTACGATACCCCGTGACGTAGTAGCGCGCGGTCCCGACGAGACGGCGAAGATTGATAACGGATCGCAATAAGGAAACTTGCGTGCGAGAAGGCCGAAAAATTATCACTATTCGTTAGCGAGGCGCGGAATCGTAAAGACTCACCGAAATTCCGTTCACGTCGCTTTAATTTTCCAGTCGTCGAAATTCCGTACGATAATAATCTGTAGATTTGTATCAACGCTTAAATAAAAATAAAAAATAAATATATATCAGAGACGTACAAAAGGTTATTTAACCCATCCCTCGCGTCGCTACGTACAAAACGCGCTTTACCGCAAGCGGACGGGGCAACAAAAAGGCTTTCCGCATCCGCGGAGCTCGGCCGTCGACGATGGGGGCCATAGTGGTTGAGGATTGGTAACGAGAGGCAAAGTAAAAATCACGCGCGAGTAAATCAGTCGCCTGTCGTTTGCATCCTTCGGCACGTCGCCGGGGTCGAGGCTCGGGGCCAACGGCCGTCGTTAGAGAGCCGCGATCGGCCGGGGCCGGTGGCAGCGGAATTTAAGCGGGTTTTTGCTTGGAACGGGGCCCTGTCAATGCAAATGATTGGTGCGCGCGAAAATGGAACAAGACACCGCGAGACAAGAGGAGTCCCTTCCTCTCTCGCCGCCACCTCGGTCACCATTTGTTATACGAGCCTTGTACGAAACATGACGACGGCAATGATGCATGGCGGAGATATTGGGCCGAACCAAAATATCTCGCACTTGAGGGAAGCGTGTGTGCGTGCGTGCGTGCGAGACGTTCCGCTATCGATGGGACCGAGGGACTATCGAACCATGCGATATCTGGTCGGACGGCCGGCCGATGTTCAAAATACTGGATACATATCGAGGGCCGGATAGACATTACGTGTGAACGTCTGAGCGAACTCGTGTTTCGTCAGGAATTTTACGCGTGTCGATGTAGGTAATTAAAAACGACCCACGCCTAAAAAAGTTATCTAGCGCGATTTAAATTTTTATACCGAAGGGTTGAGGGATTGAATTTTCGCGAAATCGTCAAAACCTCGAGCGATCCCGGTTCTCCCGAGACTGTGGCGCTATCCCGACGGCAGTTATAAAGGTTCTGCAAAATCGCCGGCGAGATGGCTCGGGAAATGGTTCAACCGTACCGCGTATCTCGGAATCGGTATATATTCGACTTTGTCGCGGCGCGTTACACGCAAGGTTGCCTTCGCTCTACCCTGGTACACCGGGGTGTAAGCTGGCGGCACGCCAGAATCAGAAAGAATCCCTCTCCCCTATTAAAAACCGGGAATGTCCTCTTACGTCTTTCCCATCCCTTCAAAGGGAATTCTACGCTCGTTTCCGCGGCGGCACATTCCAGGAGCAGAAAATAGAGAAGCAGTGCCATACGACAGCGAACTTGCGAAATTGTTCATTGAAAGTTCTTTACGAGCCTCGATCCAAGTCAGTTATCAGAATTTTCTAAGTATTTCAAATGGGCCTTTTTTCCACCAGAAAGTCAAACTAAAATAAAATAAAATAAATGACTTTTTATATTTTATTCAACAAATATATATATATTTTTTTTAATAATAATTTAATATTAATTTATACTTTTTTAAATAAAAATATATAAAAAATTAGTCTAAATTAAAAAAAAATTTGACGATTGTACATTACGAGTGGAAATGACTCTCGAGTTTCACGAGAGGCGACATATGTGTTTCTCGGTGCGCAAAATATAAGAGCCGGGCGTAAAAAGAGCACGATTGTCACAATCCTTTCTCGTTTGTTCTTTATGCTCGCGCGGCCGGTTCTACTCTCTTATCGTAATAAACGACGAATAGTGCGCGGGAATCGCCGTTTAAGCGCGTCGCGCTTCTTATATGATTTCTGAGATGGCGACCGTCCAAATTCATTAATCGTAATGCCCCAGACGCCAAGAAGTAACACACTTTCGCGGAATTCTCTTCCGGTAATAACTGCCGCCGGAACGTTTTTCAAATTCCGTTCTATTTCGTGAGTGCAAGTCCGCCCGGAGCTCTTGAATATTACGCGACGTCGGGATAATAACGTTTCGCGCGAAGCTCCGTGCGGCAAAGCCTCGCAATTTGCCCCCCCTTCGATTATAGATCTCATTCGACGGCGCTTTACTATAAGCCCTGGACTTTTATAGAATCCCCGTGTTTCGCTTGCACAAGCCCCGTGCATTGTAAAACGGAGCGCAGCTCTCGTAAAAGCCGGCGCTCGTTCGGGATCCTAATTAATAGATAAAACGGAAAAATCAATAAAAGTTATAACTTTTATCATCGCATAAAGCTCCCGGCGCGCTGAAACGCGTGCGATTGCCGCGGGAATGAACTGCAATGGCTAATTTCGACGCGTATGTAATACCGCTCGAATGGCGACGGAAGTGATGCGCGTCCCGCGAGCATAACGCGCGAGAGTTGTGGCGTGGAAGGCCGTCGTGATTTCCGGAAATGTGCGGAAGAACGTCAGAAGTGGCTTTCGGTATAATATACGGCTCTTCAATTTCGCGCGACCCGGCACCGCTGTACCGGATCAGAGTAAAATATGCAAGCGGCCGGGGCCGTAAAGCCCCGGCCTTAAAGTGACAGTCATAAAAGGCGGCGCTTTATGCAGAAGTCGAGATAAAAGATTTCATCTCCGCCGCGTAAGACAGACAGTCTCCAGAGTATTAAATGCAAAAAAACACCGCGTCTACGACTGTTCTGGAGAAATAGAAGCGTTTTCCCTTAAATACGCTCGTAGAGAGACTAAGCTTGAAGATCTCGGGACGAAGAGCGGGTCCGCGATCAATCTCGCCGGTATCCAACGTCGTAGCGAACAAATATCTTTCAAAGTGACGCAATGCACGAAATTTTAACGGCGGCGATTCTTCGACGTGGCTTTGATCTTAATTTCCAGGCGTGCTTGTAGCAAAGTAGAGATAAATGATATCGCTTGTACCGTAATATCGTATTATCCCGGATCCCTCGCGCGGACAGGCGAGTCTTTCGCGGCGCGTTTTAAAACAATTGCCCTCAGCGAGAAAGAGAGTGAGAGATAAAGAGAGAGACAGAGAGAGAAAACGAGAGAGTCGTTTCGCAAGCGGAATACGCGGCTATCGGGCGCGCGGGTCGATAGGCCCGGACTCGTACGGGGTTTACTCGGTCGAGGGCGTCGATACCGATTAAATTAAACACGCCGAAAGCTCCGTAGCGACGGACGGGTTAAATATGAAAGGAGAGGTCTTACCGAGAGGAACGGATGAGAAATAATGAGCACGCCCGGCGTAAGTATACCCTCGGTGAAGGTGCAAACAGACGAAAAAAAACGCCGGCCGCCCGGCCGCAAAACGAGAACCATCCCGCTGGATATCTGGGATGGACTCCTGTCAGTTCGCACGTCCGCGAGGGCCCGGAGTACCTCCTTCTTTCCTCCCTTCGCCTCGCCTCGCCCCGCGTCGTCTCCTCGCCAGCTCGCGCGCCGGCACTCCAACGCCCGTCTTTTTATTTGATAAGAGAATCCTCCTCGAGGCAATTTTCACGGTCTCCGTGGCCGCACGAACCATCGCTTTCGTCTTAAACGAAATAATGATACCGGCAATAACACGATGAAGTTCTTCCTCCGCGAACGAGCCTGGCGCACGCTTTTTTATGACTCCGCGTCCCGCCGTTCCTTATCCGTCTCCGATGATATCGTTCTGCGCGCTATCGCGAAATTTCCGCGGCCGCGGCCGCGGACGCGCGAAGCAGCCGTGGGCAGCGGGCATTAATTACAGTTTCCTCTAGGCGGCGATTTTTTATTCGCGGCGTTTAATGATCGCGATAGCGTCGTGAAAGTGACTAATCACCGCGGCTACCACGGCCCTCGACGAGCATTCAGAGTTTCGACGTCGATTGATAGCGAACGATCGCCCCGCGATTCGCGCCCGCGAGTCGCTTTTTTTCGGCACACAAAGAACGGGGGTAGCGCGGCACCGCGCCGCGCATAAAGATGCACCGCAGCTGACTTTGAATGATTCCGGCCCCGTTCTTTCGGTAATTTGAGGCGTCTAAGGCGTCCCCATTATCAGCGACGATTATGATGGAGAGATACCGCGTTTGCACCTGCTGCGCCGACGCTCCCGTCTGTCCATGGGGAGTTCGCGCGAACGCGGTAGGGAACATATCGCGCGCCTTTATACGAAGGGCGAAGCCGGCCGACGAGAGATGAGCTGTGGAATATTTATGATCATTCTAGGCGCGGGGGACAATGGTGCCCTCATTGAACCCCACGCGGGCGGGCGGCTGTGTCGGAGACGCGCGGCAGCCGCGGCGGAAACGAAGGATCCTCGTCGAGCACCAGGAGATGAAGTATTTTAATGATTAACACCCGAAGGATACCGGCTTGATCCACTTTTACGGCGCACTTTGCTCGCTCCCGCGAAAACCCTTTTTCCCGTGAAACTCTACGGAATTTAGAGTGAATTTTTTAGCTCGTCGTGGAAACTTATTATTCCTACGAGGACAATGCCCCGCGTATTCCGTCATTAAACGAGAATTTTATAAAATTTTTAACGCAAATTTATTTATATAGTATATCAATATTTTTAATATGCATTAATTAATAATTAGATGTAAATCCGTAACGCGCGCCGCGCTTGTACATCTCTTTACAATTTAATCGAGGAAAAAACTTCCATTCGATATTTTACGAATTAAAATGCTAATCTCCGTAATGTATTCCGCATTTTTCTTTTTTTTTTTTATTTTTTTTTTTATTGCATATCTCAATGTAATATGTAAATTATTCTATTTGCTCTGCGCCCGCATTCTTCCGCATACCTTCGGTTTGGACCGAAAATATTATCTCTAGAAAGTAATCTTTCGACCGGCTAAACACATCGCGAAAAAACTATAGCGCGCACTCGCGCCGCACCGACATTTCCCTCTGGCATTTTTATGCCTGTAAAATGTAGACGAGCTCGTAGATAAAACTTCTTGAGGGCGAGGCGGCGTTCGGGGAAGTGGCAAATGATATAAACTTCGCCGAAAAGTTAAAATGTGCGCGCGAGCATTTCCAAACAGGCACTTTCGCGTTATGGGGGAAGATAGTATTATCTAAAGTAGAAAAATAATGCGGCATAATCACGGCGAAAATGCAGCGGCGTGCTACGAAGACCTGATGTAAGAATTTTAATGCGTAAACACGGAGCCGAATAAAGCGCGCTTGTTAAACTTACATTTTTACACTTCCGCGTTGTTTTTAAGTATCGAAATCGTTATTAATTTAAAACAAACGCGATAAATTGAGGTAATTTTTCTCGAGAAGGAATTTTTCTCCCTCCCCCCCTCTCTGTAAACTCGCCTTTTGTGCTTCCAGGCCGGCGTTATTCTCTTAACTTAGCTCGTAACACGCCTCCGCAGAGTTCAACGAATTGCGAGACATTTCCTATCGTAAAAATATCCCGCGGGAGCTCGTACGTACCGTTGACGAAGGCGAGGTCCCGGTGCAACGTGCCGGCAGTTAGGGTACACTTCCTGTATAAGAATACCGTGCGCTTTTGCCGCTTAAGCGCCGCGCTACTCACGGATGCTGCGCGGTCCGGGCAAGATCTATCTCCCATCCAGCGCGCGTCTGTCGCTCGTAAAACCAGCTTCGCGAATATGACCCATCGCCGAGATATCACCTACGTTCAGCAGCAAGCCCCGCGTTTCTCCTAGAGAATATTCTTTTCCGCGCCCGGCAATAATGATCTCGCGAAAGCTTTACGATATCGCGGCCCCGCGTTTGATCGTCTCGCCATTTCTATCTGCATTCTACGCACGGCTGGCGATACGATCGTCGGAGAGAGACCGCAGATGCCCGACTCGGAGTCGCATCGGCGAGGTGCACTTTCGGGCGTACAGCTGCCTTCTCGCAGCTGTTGCAATTTCGAGATACCGATGACGAATCGGCGCTCGCGTCGAGATCGATTTTCCCGTCGGAGTTGCTGGTTTTATTTTATTTCTTTTAATTGCGCGAGCGAGCCGCATCTTGATCGGCGCCGACGGGCGGCACCTCGGCCGAAACGCATTCCCCGAATTTATTGGCGAGATTAACGAGCGGTCGTAATTAATTGCGAAAACATTAAGCTCACGGTTAAGCTCTTTAACTTAGGTTTGGAGTCTGCCGTCGTCAGCTCAGCGTATCAAAATTATCCGCTCCCCCTCGCGCCCCGATTGCACAGAGGCAACTTGACAAACGAGCGCGACGACAGGCTTAACATTTGCCGTGCAATCGTTTGCGACTAAATGGTATTTGTTTAATTTGCCCCGCCGGCCGTCCGTGTGGTGACCGTACATTTAATACCACTTTGAAGCGTATCGAGCCACGGCGGGATCTTCCGTCTCCTAGCCTCTTTAAACATCATTAACAATCACCCAAGATCTATCAAACAGCACGGAAATTAGTGTGCATAGCGCGGGCAACGGCATCAACTCGCCGGGCTCCGACAAATGTCGGCGATTCCACGACACGTCCGCGCTTTGCCGCGCGCACATCCGCTCCGTGTATGTACCATCCGGACGAAGTGACATGCCCGGTTGCAGCGGGTAATCGTGTTCGCGCGTACCTGGATCCTTATTTGTCCCCGCGACGTACCCGATTTGCGCGATCCGAGACGCCAAAGCTAATTGATGCTCTGGATGCGATAATTGCGCATTAGCATGCGAAGCACGTCTTCGGCTTCATTTTAAATCACTTTACGTTTATTTCTAAAATGTAATTAATTGTATATATATATATATATATAAAATGTATTAAATACTGTCACATAAATCTTGCAACTAAAAAAAATATCAAAATTTAATTATATGACCCACTTGGTATATTATACATCGATTTGATAAATGGGAATCGGTTTCAGCGTAAGCTTACGAAAGCTGCAATTACATATTACCGAGGAATTCGAAAGCCAAAATGCAGGTGGATTAAGTTATCCTAACGTCGTTCTATATTGACGTGGCCCGACACGTTGATGCATACGCGCAATTTCCGAGCAGTCGAATGCATACGGCAAACTCCGCGAGTAAGTGTGTCGTAAGTACGGCTGAATGAGATATCTCGGGGTGCATTAATTTGCCAGGATCGAATCGACTTCGGAGCTTCCGTGAGCGGCTCGCCTCTCCCGTGAATGATATCTTACACCTGATCAAACGTTGTTGCGCAGCGGTACTCGAAATGCGATCGCGGCGCGGCACACGCGATCTCATTACGTCCGTACGACTCGAGGGCTTTGTGGCGGCAATAAATACTTGAAAGGCAGCCGGATCGCGACGCTAAAGGTCCCGCGTCCGATCGAGTGACGATTCAAGGGAATGCTCCACGATCACGATGATCCGCGGTGGACCGAGTAACGCTCCTCTCGTGAAGCCGAATGGCGCGCGCACGTGAACGAGTCCCGCGTGAATAACGGCGTGGGTGATTGACTTACGTAAGATTCCACGCCGAGAAGCTGCAACGCCGAGCGCACGAATGTCGCGTAAAATATTTATATATATAAAATATTTCGCGTAGGCCAATATTTATACAACGTGAATAAATTATTATTATTTATCTATTTTTTTTTTATCTAAATCTGGACCGGAAAATATTCGTCGGAACTGAAACAGATTGCGAAGTGTATACACTTGTGTCTTACATCAACCGCGCGTTATTTGCCGCGAGATACGTTCTGTTGACATGGAAATATGACGTTACGAGCCAGACGTTACAAGCATACTTTTGCTAACTCGAACAACTGCCTGGAATACATTTTTCAGAAGGTGTTTCCGTTCGGAACGGTGCACATCTCGGCAGACTGTAGGGAAAGTTCCCCGCCAACTCCAGCGGATGTTCCTGCAGAATAACGCCGACGTATTGCACCGAAGGCAACGTTTGCGTTACGCTACCAGTCGGTTGTACTTCTCCACGAAAAAAAAAGAAGAAAAAAAGAAAAGAAAAACAAAAAAAAAAGAAACGTAATTGCCCAACTCGCGGCACTTTATGGATGCCTTTACAGGCGGCTGTATGACAGGCGGGGCATTTCGTTGCGCAACATATAATTTTTTCGCTTTTATCGGCGTCTCGCACAACGGCGCGTCGCGTTTTACGAGTAATTACGGTTTAATTACGTTAGAGAAATACCGCGAAAACTCCTTGCCCGAACCGCCTGCCTTGAAATTTCCACCGGTCAGTTTCGGGACGAGTTGCGCGAGCAATGATAACCGCGTAATCCGATGGGAGAAATGAAAATTTCGTGGGGAGAAAAGTCGAGGGGCAAACGTAACTACTACGAATGCCCCGGGTCGTGCGTTTTCTCACGTGTCCGGCGTGCATATACGCGCCGCGGCGTTCGACCGTGTGGAGAGGCACACGGAGGAACGAGAAGAAGAGACGGGCGAGAGGAGAGAATGCCACGGTATCGGAGGCGCGAATGGAAACGAAACAGCCGACGGAGGAAGCACCGAGCGATGGTGTGAGAACCGAGCCTCGTGGTGATTTCCATAGTTATTCCGAGATAACCGGCGGAGGAACCCTCGTGGCTCCGACTCGCTCCTTCGTCGGGCATCCTATCATTTCGCGCTGCGAGCCCGAGTACACCCTCGCCGAGTACATTCGCTGCGAAATCTCGCGACGATACGTACGTACGAGCTAATGATTTTTATTTTATTTGATTTTTATTTTTATTTATTTTATTTTATTTCTTTTTACGAAGACTTAGCAATTTTCTTATTCCTTATTTCCATAAATTAGCGTGATTTCCCCGAGACATTTTAAATACCGTAAACGGAGAAAGCGGACAAATATTTTATCTACCGATAACGGCGATGTGCCATTTTCGCGTTCGTATTGGATCCGAAAATAATCGCGTGTTTTAATATAATGTAACCGCTCGAACGGGCGTTTGATACGATACGGGCGAACTGTTATTCCGCCATATAATGACACTTGATGACTCGCCCGGTATCGCTCCAAAAGGAAAGACTCCTCGGAAACGCGCGGGTTCGACGACCCCTAAACGTGCCCTGAAATTGCGCGCTGGCGAGCCTGGAGCCTTTCGGAGGGCAAGGGCGATCGCGCGGCCCCCTCCCGAAAGGGAGAAGTACGGGGGCGAGGGGGCGCGGGATCCGGGTCCTAGCGGGCCCTCGTCGTCCATCACGTATAAACGATTTGAACGTAGCGAGTGTCAGCTCGTAAATATTATAATTATGACATCAAATATGGCGAGATCTTTACACCGTGTAACGAGGCTCGCTCGGGAGACCGGAATACGGTTAATGGCCCGGCCGGACAACTGTAGTCCGCTGTGGCGATTACGGGGGGCCGGGCTTCGTTTTCGCGCCGGGCCAACAGATCTCCCGGTCGTGCGGATTGGAATGTTTTGTCCGACCGATTTGTCCCGTTTGAAGGAATTAAGCCAGCCAGCGACGATCAATAATTTGGCGGCACCTCGGCGGCGCGAGACCGCGGGGAAAACGCGACGGCGGGCCCCCGCCAATTTGCGTGACCCGGTTATTTTCAATGAAGCCCCCGCGCACTCGACATAATCGCGCGTCTAAGGTGTCCCTAAAGTGCCAGCTTGCGGCGACGACGACGACCGAGTCCGCTGTCCGCCAAGTATTCGAACGCCGCGACTTCATTATTGCCATCACGTGGCGAAATGATTTTACGGCACGGTGATTCGCGTCGTTTTACGAGAATCTGGTTTAATCGCAAAATCGCCACGCGCTGGACGCGTAAAAAGTAGACGCTCATACGCTCGAGCGTTTCTAACTTGTGTAACACGAGCTTCTACCTATCGCTCGGAGCTACTTCGAAGCGCGCACGTGTACGCAGAGTTATTCGCGTGATGACACTAAATTATCGTACATTATCGCGGCAGAAAATATCGATAACGAGAGTTTCGACGTACAAATGGTACAATTTTGTTTCTGACTACGAGTGAAAGCATAATGTAAATCGCACTTTTACGTTACACCTAAACTAAATGATCGTCGCTTAACCTTGTTCTATAATTTTTTCAAATTACAAATTAATAACGATAAATACGCTGTTCGTTTGCGTCGTTGTTGAATATTTGATTATGCATCTTCTATTGATTTTCGCAATGATATTTCGCAGTTTGATTGCCGCAATCAGACGCGGATATCAACCCGCGGGTAATAAAATGTTTAAGCCGAAACTTCGCCGCCAAAACTAATTTGCCGCGCTCGTATTTGTTTCCGGGTTAGACGACCGTTCGGGCGCGGCTCGCGGGGAAACTAATAAAACAGATACAGATAGGACGAGCGAAACAACACCGCGAATTCGGCGGCGGACCGCGAATTTGCGGGCGATGTCACGGCGTGGGAGAATCTGCAAAATCTATCATGGAAATGTAATTATCAAGTTTGATTGGATAATCTCTGGAGAAATCAGTCGTGCATCGGACATCGCTCTTGTATCTAAACTTGCGGACGAAACCGAAGTAAGCGCGATTGCGTCGACGGCGATACGGAACATCGGTTAAATAAAACCGAGAACGAGGACAATTTATGAGTTTTGGCCTTTCCATTCCCGCAGACACTTCGAAGAACTATTTTTAATCGTCAACGCACTTCTAAAAACCGACGACGGTAATGAGTACTCGCGGCGTTCGGCGATTCTAACAAGCAATGAAAATAATTAACGAGGCACGACTCGTTCTGAACAATTAGCATTGGAAAATAACGCGGATTACCACCATCGGGATTGTTCGAGATTTAAATAAGCGTGAAATAGATTTACATTATCGATTCTGTTTGTGTTTCATTAGAGAATCCGGAAATCCATCGGGCTCTTGAAAAGATAATAACGTCGAGTAAATTTTAAAATGTTGAATAATTTAATTTATTTTTATTTAATTTAATTTAAAATATTATATTAAATATAATACAAATTTTTTATACGAGACACGTGAGAAATTTAATTAGACACGTTTGACGGCAATTCAATAAAAAAAAATCCCTGATTTTCGACATACTTTCGTGTGCTACATAATTCGTATCCGAACGCGGTCTTTCAGATTTTTCAGATTTTTTTTTTTTTTAACCCCTCTGAAAATTCCAGGGCGCTCCGTTTCGAGAGCTGCCTCATGGACTAAAGATAATACGGGCGCTCCTCCGAAAAATCCATAAAAGTTTACTTACGAAAAAGTCCCCGACACTTTTCGCGCCCGGAGGCTGCGCCCACGTTCCTTCGATCGGGGCCCGCACGGGTACGCGTCTCGTTCTTATCTCGATTATAGTCGAATGGAGTTCACTCGGGGGCCGAAATGCTCCCCGAAGTATTTCATTATCGAGATCGTACCTCGGTGGATAATAAAATTGGAAGGTACTCTCCCCAGAGTCGGGAGTGCCGAGTCGCGTGCGCGCGCGCGCAAATAAGCGAGTGCCGTCGCATTATACGGCGTCGCGAATAGGATTGAAATATCGAGGATACGTTTGCGATGGCAAATAACGTATGTGCGAGGGGGAGGGGCGTCGGGTGGGAACGAAAGACCAGGGTGAGCGACGATCCGTGAGGGAAGGCCGAGGAAGGCCAGATATCGAGGTGCGGAATGAAAAGAGAGCAACGCGCGCGCGTATATTTGTACACCGAGCAAGATCGAGAAAGGAGGGCTTCTTTAAGAAGATCGAAGCGGGAAGAAAAGAGGGGCAAAAAAGAAGTAACGGAGATGAAGGTGACCGTAGGAATAAGGAGGATCCAGGTGGGCCAGGTATGGCGAACGGAGGTGCCGTACGGCCCACGCAAACCGGCCCCCGGGTCCGCTCGCTACATCTCTTTCCGTCCTTCCCTCAGCTACGACCATCTACCATCTTCGAGAGCCTGTAATACCCTCGCGTTTACGACTAAGCGTCACCGACACGAGCGCACGAGGACACACGCATGAAGACCGAGAGAGAAAGAGAGCGAGAGAGTGTGTGTGCATGTGCACAACCGCCTGCAGACGCATCTGCTTCGATCATATTCCCTCCTCGAGAATTATTGGCTCTGCCGTGTATAAGGTGTTCCCTCGCGTTTCGCTGGGTCCGCGCGCGATAATATTCCGCGATACGGGGCCCTCGAATATAACGCGAGCGAGATTTTACAGCAGATTTTACGCGACGAGAGCAGGACTCCGTCCTTTCTCTCGCGAACCGGTCGTTACGCTAAGCAGATCGAGCTCGCGGCGCGAAACCAAAGTGTCGTGAAGCGTTGAAGGGTCCCGCACTTCCGCGGGAGGGAAAGGTGACTTTTTACATTTTCTCCTCACGTGGCACTAATGTGGAGCTCGACTGTCGACCGTGGAATGATTGTCGCACGTATTCGCGGCAGGGTCCCGCTGGGAAATTCGTGGGATTAGGATTTGGCACGCGTCGAAATCCGATGTACGTTCTCTGCCAACATCCGTAACCCGCTCGGACGCGTATCACGGATTCATTTGTAACATCTCCTCGGACGTCTCTGCGACGTTACGTGTCAGATAAACTTCGGCGTGGGCTGTGAATATTCTTCTCGGCCGAAAAACATTTGTTTTCCCTTAAATATTGCTTATTAAAAATTGTAATAATTTTTAAATCACGATATTTTTTTTTATTTCGAGCAACGATTCCACTTATTCGCCTATTACTTCTTCGTTTTCACGCGAGCTTGACGTATTTCCTGCGGAAACCGCGAGTACGGCACTTAATATTTCGTCGCGCGAAACGGGAGAGACCGTTAATTTCTCGAGATAGATAGCTCTCGCTCGATCGATCGGGCGAGCTCGTATTCTGTCTGGAACGGCTCAATAAACGCATGGAACTCGACGATTGACTACGGAAATAGCAAGATAACGGCGTGAACGAGAGGGAACGGATGAGGAAGTGCGCTTGATGTAACCAGGAAAGCCAGCATTTCGGAATTTATTACATACATCAGACGCATTCGAGTTTACTACCAAGCGCATCACTTGAGATGCACATCCTCTCGAAAAGTTGCAGCGTTTCTCTATTATTCTCTCTTCCATCTCCTTTCATTATTATTCGGAGGGTCAATTTTTAAATGCATAAAAGAAACGACTGTTCTCTTCGGCACCGTCGCCGAACTCTGAAATATTATCGCGTTGCTTCATAAACGGCTATGTATTTATTGCATTTTTTTAAAGTCGTGTGAATTTTTCATATATATATATTTTTTTTTACCGATGTAGCCAAATACTTTTCCGGCTGCGTTTCTAAATTTACACGCGAGAAACAAATAAATTCCATCGCAGTAATCTCCATCGTTTCTCCGAGCCAATTTTCGATTTGAAAAATTTATAACATCCAATGATAAAACCAATATTGCCGTACCATCAAATAATATTTGCTCGTTCGCGACGCGCTCGGACGTGTATCTGCCTCCGGGATCGCCGACGATTGAAATTGCACGCGTATCTGCCGAATTTATGCCACTTTTGGATCGCGGTCCTCGTCTCGGGCACTCTTTTACTGCGTCTTATTTACGTCCGGCGGTACTCGCGCTTCTTTATCGCGTTTCAGCAGTTACTTTGTACGCGCGAACGCGGGCTAATCGATTCCCGTCGCCGAGTCGTCTCTCAGCGTCGCCGAACAGCTGAGGGGGCGACGGGGAGTATTTATGGGTACCCCGAACGAGCGTCGTCGCCGGGACCAGCTGAATGCCACCCAGGAGATGGTCCGGGGATGAAACCAATTTTCGACGGTGTCTATATAAATCAGATCTTGTTTCGCGCAGGTATCGTCAGGGCCCTCGACGAGTTCCCTCCATCAGACGCATGTCCGGGTCCCCCGCCCTTTAAAACCGAGGTCGACGAGGGGGTCGATATTTATTAGACGGTTTCTAATGAAACATTTTAAATGCATGGAGCCCACGGAGCCGTCCCGCGACTGCGCCTCGCTCTGTTTTTGCCGACCCTCGCGCAATCTCCATCTGCTTCCGATCGTGACTCCCGGCCGCGTTATCTCCCGCACGTTTGACATTAAAACGCTATGAATCGTGGTACCCTTCGCCTTGCCCCGTGCCGCGTACGCACGGTCCGACCGTAACTCCTCGCGCAAGGAGCACTGAGGGAGCATTCGGGTGTCATTGAGGGTCGAATTTATGCCGGGCCACGTGATAAAGTTAAAATTTCATCTGCGGGACTGAGAAATTGATTTTAAACAGCGTCGGGGGAGCGACCAATGACCGTAACTCAGCTAGCTGCGTCTCGCTCGCGTCGATCGTTGTCGTCGAGATCCTCTTCGCGGCACGTCGAGGCGCTGAAAGTAGGCGAGGTGCGAGTTCGCCGGTATCGCGGTCGTCTAAATCGGCGCGGATTAACGCGCCGTTAGCGGTAGTTTAACATCGCCGGGAAAACGACGCGGAATCCAACCGGATTTCGAAAGAGAGAGCACCGCGGCGACATTTAAATCGGCCCTCTGTTCATTCGGTTGTACAACGTCACCTCGACTTTACAAGTGAAGAAGCACGGCGGAAAAGGTGGGAGGGTAAACGGAGAAAACGGAGGCGAGTCTTGCGAGCGAAGGGCATTTTTCTCGCGGCAAGAAGCGAAACTCGTTACTCGTCGCTGTTTCGCAAAAAGCGGATCGTCGAAGAGGAAAGGAAAACGTCGGAAACGCGAGATGTCGGCCGCGAAGAGACGGTATCAGCCGCGAGTGGAATTGTCGCGAATCTTGAATAGCCGGCCGAGTGCCCTCTTGACAAATTTGCTCGTTGGTTTGATATTCCGCGAAAGTAGATACGCTCACCGATAAATTAAGCTGTCTAGTAATCGTGATTGATCGTTTTTAAAGCCGTAAACGACCGGGCGATGAGGCCGGATACTTTGTTATTACTCCATGTGACCATTATCGTTTCCATTTTTGTTCGCCGTCCGTATTCAAATTAAAAAGCGCTTTGATACGAGGCGAGCTGTAAATTCGTCGCGCGATAATTCCGTGGCCGATAAGTACGCACGCGAAATCGTCCGGCCGATATAAAATTGCGCAGTCATCGACTTTAACGATGTCGTTTCGCGCAATAAGACGGCTAATCCTGTAAACTGGTCGATGCTGTGTAAAAAGGGGAATGCGGAGATTAGCGGGACGACCGAGGATTACTTCGAATAGGCTTAATCCGGAGAAGGTAAAACGTTTTGGGTAATTGACCGGCGGTCGACGAATGCAACTGAAAAGAGAGAGAGAGAGAGAGAGAGAGAGAGAGAGAGAGAGAAAGAGAGAAAAAAAAGAGAGTCACAGAAAACTGCAGATTCACTGAATCTTAAACTTGCTGTAAAAGTTTTTATTATGTTTCTCTCAAGCGACGAGCCTTTAATTCGCAGTCCGTGGAATTTAATATTTTAAGGACATCATTTCCCTTCAGGGAGCATTACTTATGATAATATTTACGGTAATTATGTAAGAGCCTCCTACGCTAAGTCCGCATTATTTCTGCTAAATTTTATTTTACAAAAAAAAAAAGTATTGTTATTATTGTTACTGCATGTCGAGTTAATCTCGCGTACCAGAAACTTCATCGTTCGTGATACTCTAACGTGACGAAACGGTCACCGCGACGTAATCGCTAATTTCCTTTAAAGCAGGGATATTTCACCCGGAAAGCATTTACGCTCCCGTGCCCTCGTGGAAACTTGTAAGAGAAAGAGTAGTACGTATAAGTCGCGAGTAGACAGGAGCTAGTGGTCCCCCGGCGACATCTTCTTCCCGACTGTTTCCACCTGAAACCTAAAACTAATGGCGTCTTCCACTTTGGTACCTCGGTAAGTAACTAAGTGTGTAACTAATCACGCGCGCAGCGCGTTCACCATGTCGCCCTCCTTCCCCTTTCATTCCGGCAACGGGAGCCATTCCGCTGCGGCTTTTCGTGCGCCTGTGTGCGGACGTGGAGCAAGAGACTCGTCGTTCGATTAATCTCCGCTAATACTTACCCGCTACTTCGGCACACCTCTCCACCCTTTTGGTCGCCGGCCACGCCGCCTCGGTCCCTGCCACCGCCGAGAGGTAATTTAACCCCCGACGCTCCCCTCCCCCCCCTATCTCCCCCGCGCCACGGACGCTCGATCTATCGGTTACTAATGCCTACCCGCCACCGTCTGGGATTGGCAATCATTTTCATGAGTTCATTCCCGATGCGGGATTCGAGAAGCCAATGAGCCGGGGATTGCTCCTAGCCCACCTGCGCGACCGCGCGCGAGCTCGTTCGCCGCCTCTGCGTGTGCGGGAGTCCGAGATGGATGATCGATACGAGCTCGCGGTGTAATTGGATGATATCATTTGCCGCGGCCGATATATTTATTTATGAGGCATCACGTTTTTTTGTTTTCTCCCCCGGCCCGCGATTCGATTCTCTTCCCGGCCGCGCTATCGCGATCGAAATTTTTCAGCCGGCCCTACCACTCGAGCTTACATTGTTCAAGTCGGGATTTTTCTGCGCTTTTACAGCGTGTTCGACGTTGCGCGATACGTGTCCGCGTGTATTTTGAAGTTTCGCTCGGCATTGATTTAGGGGCTCTTTCGAGGAACCAGGTAGCTCCGAGTTTGAGTTATGTAGCAACTTACGATGTAGCACGGCACACTTGAGTTATTTAAAAAAAAAAAAAAGAGAGAAAAAGAAAAAAGAAAGAGAAGAAACGAGAAGTGCGATAATACTTTGCAGTCGCCGAAGCTGCGACTTTAGAAAGAGAAATCCCGCGGTTTATATCCCTCGTCGTAAAGTCCGAGCAAAGTTGCCCGCAGTTTTCTAAGTACAATTTTTCGAGCTTTGCATCTCTGATTTCGAGCCGCCGGTTGCGTATAATATCGCGATTTATCGCAAATAGTATCTCTAAATTACGTAATAAAAGAATATGAAGTGCATGAAATAGAAAAATTACCCACGTTGAACTAATAGAATTACGACCGCGTAATATTAAAATATCAAATTAATTTTTAATTTCCACGTCCGATATTATCTAAAAAAAAAAAAAAAAAAAGAGAGAGAGCGGAAAAATATTATATCCGTTTGCGCAATATGCCGCAGTGCCATTTTACCACGTGCGTTAAGAGCCCTGGCTACTGGTCGCAATGATATTAATAGATACGTTTAATTAGTAGCTCGTGAGGTTTAATTAACGACCGGTGACGAGGTCGCGCGGCCAACGTCCGTAACAGAGAAAAGCCGACGAGCGCTGTGTGCATATGCAGCCGAGGCGACGCGAACCGACTGCACGGTTTACGCGTCACATCGCGGAACGCAGAAATAGCGGCTTCGAGACGAGAGAAAGAGAACGTGCGGAGACACACGGGGCACAATGTAACACGCGGCGGTGCGCGCATTCTGGCGATTGTTTGCACTGCAATTTCACCGTGAACCCGTTCTTCCGCCACGCAGCGCAGCCCACGGGCGCCTGTTATTCCCGAATTCAGAGAACGAGCCGGGCTAAGCGAGCCGCCGCAACACCTGCGCGTTTGTTTCCCGGGAAACACGTGCCGCGATAATTGACACCGTGCCCACCTCGACGGGGCCACGAGAATCAATTCGACGACGAACACTCTCTCGCCCGGTGAGTAGAGGCGCGAAGACGCGGAGGAACCGGCGGTGGGAAGCTTTCCTGCCGCTGTCAAACGACGACGGTGGAAAACAGGGTGGATCGCTAATAGCCGAGGGTGCGTACTTCCGAGTTGGATCGATGAACGAGTCTAGAAGGCAACCCGACTTCTTGCCTCGTAATCGTGTATTATCGCTGCTTAATTTTTTTCTTTTTTTTCTTTTGCTACATCGCACGAAACGCACGAGCGTGTTTAAACGACGCTCACCCTGCTCGCTCTTCGAGGCATCGCTTGCGTAGCACGGACGATATCGGGAACGCCGATAAGAACTGGTGATTGGTATAATTCGATAAATCGGCCCTCTCGGTGGAATCCGCGATAAATCCCAGAGTGGATAAGCGTCGCGACGAAAGAACAGCGCGAGAAGGTAATTGACAAGAGACATCGTTGAGACGGAAATTCGCGATAATGGGCGTCGATGGGAGAGAAGCGGAGAAACGGCAGATTTTTTTTTTTTTTTTATCGAGCGTCGTACCCGCGCCGAGGTGCTTTAACTTGTTAGCAGTTAGCAATAACATTCGTTATTTTTATCATATCGCCGCGCCCGCTCGCCTCGCGGCCTTTATTCGACCGGGAACACGTTTTGGTACTCGGGTCTTAAGATACCCCGAGATAGCGCCGCACCGGTGCTTAGACTTCTTATATCGCGCCCGCGATATCGCCCGTCCCGCGCGGATGCGAGGGGGACGAGGAAGGGATACGCGAATCTACTCGGGTTAGCGGAACAAAATTCAATCCGAGAGGGCGAGGTTCTCGGTGGTTTCGCTTTACCCCCTTCGAAATTTATCCATTCAATAATCGGCTCCTCGCGCGTCAGGCAACTGGACGTCGCGCGGGAAGGCCGGGCCTATATCTTCTCGCCGTTTAATATATTTATCTCCGATCTCCCCGAGTCGCCTAACGACGAGCAGACCCGTGGGGATAATTACTCATGAGAAATAAGCGCACGGACGCACGCACGGGGCATACCGATGTCTGGCCGGATTAATTACGCGCTTTTTTTTTTTTACCCTCCTTTTCTCTCTTACCGTCCGATACGCTTCCCGTTCCCCTCGGCGGTAGATCACGCGACGCCGACTTATCCTCGCGCTCTTCGCACGAGCGAGATGAAAAACAAGGAGATGACACTTTCGTGGTGCCAATGAACGAAAGAAAGAAAGAAAGAGCGAGTGAGACGGAGAGAAAAACCGCGTTTCGTTGTTTTTTTCTTTTTTTTTTTTCGGGCCCTCTCGCAGGAAGGAAGCCCTTGTAGGACGAGATTCACGTGTGTTGACGCGCGGGAAACGGGGTGTCGACGTTATCGCCGTGCTGACAACCGCTCAATTATAATTGAGCGCGCCGGTGACCTTTATTTTTCGAATTTATTCAAATACGCGCGATAAAGCGGCGTTTCTTCGAGGTCGAGAAGGGCCCGGGCCGTGCACGTCGCCGGAACGTTTAATGGGACAACCTGTTAATACACGACATATGTTACTCACACGACTTAGCGTTTCATATACATAACCAGTTGTGTCGCCCTTTCGGTTTGTCTCCCGCTCGGATTACGCGCATCCCACTTCGACAAGTCAAACGAGCATTCGTGTCGAAACATAACGCGAATATAACGCGAATCAATGTTCCGAGCCCGTGAATTATTTCAAGCGAGCGTGGCGCTCTTTCTTGTTAACGCGACGTTATAATATTATCCCCCGCGATAAATACAATTTAAATAAAAATGTAAAGCGCACCGCGGCGCTTATGCCTGAATTACGGGATTCCAGATTAGCCCGCGGTAAGTGGATAATTTATTCCGAAATTCTAATTGCTTCCCATCGTGTCACGAATTTTAATTGCGAGCCCGGCTCCTTCAACGATTGCCAATTGCTTCCTACAGCGTTGTAAATCATCCAGATATAATCGCGCGGTATATTATATGAGTGATATTGCTATATCGTCTCCGTGTTACGTATATATAAATTTTACGTATTGTTATTACCCGAAATGGCAGCCGTAAATTCCGCCTCACTCAATAAACCAGCAGTTACGCACGAGGCGCGCGTAAGTAAATCCAGACACGCAATTATGACGAAATTGATAACGTGTCTCCGGAATGTAGACAAAAGTAAGTAATATTTCGACATTATTTAACCTACCTGCGGTATTGTATTCATTCATTTTTAAATTTACGGTCTAAAATAATAGATTATACTGGCTATAAATTAATTTTTAATTTACCTATAAGTCATTTTTCGCTGAAAAAAAAAATATATATATACAAAAAATTAAGAGTTATAACACGCCTAATTAAATTCTTTCAACTCGAATTATTCCGTGATGATGTCAAGGGTCATAATCGAGTAGACAGATCGACGATATACGCACCCTATAAATGCAAAGAGGTATGCTCTTACGTTTCTGTATCACGCACGTCGTCACGTAAATTTGATTCTTGATTGTCGGAATATAATCTACGCGAAATGACTGTGTCAGCTGGCCACCTGCCGTCAGATCTCTCTTTACCGTGGGCTTCATCGATAAACACGCTGGGCCCTAGACGTTTACCGACGTTGCGCAAAAAGCTCTGCTAATTTGCCTATTACAGCTTTATCGCCTCGCGTTATACGACACTATTATTATACCATCTTCCTACGACGATACTCGATTTACTGCCGCGCGCTCAGCCTCGCCCGTCGGGCTCCCATTAACAATAGATTTCCCTGCAGACATTTCCGCGAGCGATTTCCACCGCAACCCCGCGCGCTGTCCGGTATTCGAATATTACGAGGACTCGACGCATCGCGATGCATATTATAGGTATAATAGTAACACCGAATGGCGGTGCGACACGAGCCGATCGATATGCGCTCTGATAGCAACATCCTTAATCAGAAAATGTATTTTATGCTGTTTCGTATTTCCGCTCATTTATCGCGAATGTGATTTTTAATCGCGACTAAAACTTATTTATTATTCCTCTAAAAGATTTATTGAGAAAAAAATATTATTCATTAAATAGTTATTAAATATTTATTTATTTCAAGATAGTTTTAGATTTTGATAAAGTGTCTT
Organism: Cardiocondyla obscurior; assembly: GCF_019399895.1. NCBI lineage: Eukaryota > Metazoa > Arthropoda > Insecta > Hymenoptera > Formicidae > Cardiocondyla > Cardiocondyla obscurior. Next base: position 2,071,451 of record NC_091880.1, on the reverse strand, counting down.
TAAAAAAAGAAAGTTGTTTAAAATAAAATTAATTTTTTTTTTTTTTCTTTTTCTTTTTTATATAATTTAGCTGGACATTCTCTACGATATTCGTTTCAGAAAAGTTTGCACGTGGTGACGGGTTTTGCGGTAGATCAATCGTGCGTAAATCGTATCGCATCTAGCGATCGTTAGCACCTATGTACCTAGGCTACGTGCGCACGTGTTGCCGCGGCACCGCGAGGAGCGCACGGCGGCCTCGCTTTAATGCAAGTCGTAGGTATCGGGAGGCGCGATCAAAATGCACGTGCCGATGGCCACGGCGCGTCTATAAGTCATTAGAGAATCAAGCTCAGCGTGCACGCGCGCGGCAGGAAAAATCCAAACATTATTGCCCGACGGGGGATGCCGGCGCGTTGAAAGATAGCACACTCGCATAAACGCGGAACATGCGAGAGCGCGAACGGCCGAGAATGCGCGAAAAACTTATTACGTTTAACGCTCTCCATCATCCGCGCGTGTTTGCGAATTCCAGCGCGATACATTGAGAAAGATGGGTACAGTTACTTTTAAATCTAAACCTTTTACATCTGTAACGGCGAATGGAGTTCAGTCAATTATATTTTTAATTAATTAAATATTATGAATATGTGTATAATTATAATCGAGCCCAAGAATAACTGCGTTAGTGCGATTAGGTTAATTTGCCGTAATTCTAAACATCAGCGCGTAAAAAAAAAAGAGCTGGATTCCTTAACTTCTTCCTCGATTGCATCACGGTGCTCCCATCTCGGGCGATCGCCGTCGTCAATCTCGCGTGACCTCCGCGGCAAAATCAATGCCGCGCAACGGCGCGTTTCTACCTACGGCAGGAATTTAAACTTCTATTCGTTCAGGATTCGATTTCAACTTGGCTCGTATAAATCCTCCGCTAAGTGGAAGACGGCGATCTTACTTAAGGAGATGAGATCGCAACGGCGGTACGTGTATTCGAAAAGTTCCCCGCGAGCTCGCGTACTTCCCTGTCTTTTTCCTCCTCCTACCTCTTGTTTAATCGATGAAACACGCGTCGCCCTCCCCCTTCGCTCCCCCCTTGGCATTTTCTTTTTCCCCGTTGCCAGATAAAGAATCGGTTTCCAACGACAATCTCGGCCCTTATCGGAGCGGCGGTCCGAGGCGCGGTGCATCGATGCCGTTAAGCTCGTTCCGCAAAAAGGGTGTCCCAAAGGAAGTGCATCTCGCGCCGATAAAATGGCCATTCTACACTCGAGCGAGTGCACTCGTCTTCTCCCGGCGCGTTCTCTCCGTTTCGGTCTGGAGGGCCATTTATCGAGGAAAATCCTTTCAGCGTCTTCTTTGACGTTACGGCCGCCCTTCTTCTATCACTGTTCAAGACGCGGGCCGATCTCGTGCCCTCCCCCCCTCCTGTGCGTTCTACTGTTCAGAGACTGTCACGGGATATCCGCTGACTGCGCGATCGAATCTCACGAAGTGATATGACTACTTCTCGCAAAGCGGGAGACTCGCGTGACCGTCGCGTGACTCGCGGAAAGGCTTTCCGTTCTATAAAACTTGTAGTTCTTTCTCTCCTCTCTTTTTTCTCCATTAATCAAATAATGAATAAATCACGAGTTAAAGTATATAACGAGTAAAAGGTATATAAAGTAATCTTGTAATTAAAAAGCAATTTGCAGAAATTAATTTTGTCAATTTTTGTAAGTCGTTAAAAGTTTGAAATAAAAGCGACGTGTACATACGTACTTGCGCGGAGCGTACGATTTACGCGCGGACAAGAAAAAAAAAAAAAAAAAAGAGAGAAAGACATCATGCAAACTCTTCGCAAGAGGTACACTGGTGCTTAACCGGATTATTTTAACTATTAAAATCAATCGACGCGAAGGAGCAGAGGCGGGACTGTCAACCGAGCTATAATTTAACTTCACTCCAATTTCCCGGACGCCGTATACAACTGTCGCGGTAACCAACGCGGAATTGCAGGGCGCGCAAAACGGGGGACGGGGGGGGAGGGAGGCTTGTATCAATTTGTAGTTTGTTCAACGTCTCGCGCTCTTTCCTCGCGTCTTGGCAGCCCCGGCTCTCTGACAAACGCGCGCGGAAGTTCGTCGGAGCGAGTCCGGTGTAAGTAAGCAAACGGGCGACTAAATAAAGGGGTGGTTAAGCTCGCTTCTCCCCGACGGTAGGGAAAGGCGAGTCTCCGAGCTGGCTGCGAGGGCGGCGGAGCCAGCCAGACAGAAATTGATGTTAGGCGTTTGCATTTATTATTAATACGCTCGCCTGGCTGTCACCGAGTTCGAGCCTGTCAGCGTCTCTCGACCTCCCTCTTCTCCTGTCGGCGGGTATTTCGCATCGCCCGGCGCGCGCGGGAGAGCGTCCTGTCTCTTTTTGCTCCACGGATTGTCAATTTCCCTCCCCCCGAACTTCGGCATTGATCGGCCGACTCGTCTCCTTAATTATTTAAACGCCGCCGCCCGGAGATTGTCCGACGGTCTTCGTCGCCCGCGAACGTTGCCTCGACGTCGATCAACCTGTCGTCGTTAAAATCGCTCGAGGCCGCGAAGTATTTACACGGCCAGCGTTAAGGATGGTTTCGGCCACGTGCGAAGGCTATAAAATCCGCGCTTGGCAAATTTTATTCCGCGTGGGAGGGTGGCACCCGTTTATCGTCCAGACCGGCGAAGTGTGACGGAAAGGGACAATGAGCGCGCCGGTGTCGTCCCTTGGATATTCGCGCCGCCACGTCGATTACTCCGTGCCAATATTTATGGACAAATTTCACGGGGGCGGCATTACCGTTCACGAGGGGACGAGGGGGCGCCTGTTAGTTTTGACTATCGTTCCGGCCGCGCTCACCTGGCTCCGCGTGTTTACTGAAATAATAGCTGAACAGCGCGCGGGCGTTTCTGAAATTCGATAATTCCTATCCCTGGGAGCTTCCCCGCGCAAACACGAGGCGGGGTGTCCCCCGCGTGTCACTGAGCTGCGAGCGGAGCGGCATATGGCAGTCCCGGCAGCCCTTATAAAAAATAAACGGAGGATGAACGAAAGGGACGGAGGTTACAATGTCGATTCGAATGTCGATCTAATCGCGCTAATGCGCGCGGGTCTGCATTATACAGCGGCCGAGGGACTTCCGCGTGTACCTTCGCGTCGAGAAAGGAAGACGCGCATCCAGCGTTCCGACACCTCGGCCCGTCTGGCATAAATCAAATATCTCCTTGACCGCGCCGGCGTCTCCGTGATTTGACCCCCGTTTATATATATTCGACTTCTCGCTCCGTTTCCCGTTCGACCGATTCGATTAGGACCGCGCTGAAGTGAACGCCGGAAAGAAATATTTGGTTTACCCGGTGCGCGTCGATACGACGTCGGCCCCGCTGAATATTCTGTCCGGCCGGAAGCGGTGCGCTCGAGATAAAAGATACGGCACGCATCGGCGTACACGCATGATAATGCGTTTACTTTTGTATGTAACAAAGCGCGTACGCGCGGCGACTGGCCTCCGCATTTATTTCCTTCGATCAGCTCTGATAAATCGCCGGTGGAAAAAAAAAGAAAAAGAAAAAACGCATGGAAGTTCGCAGAGTATCGATTCTCGCTATTTTTACGAGCACTCGTCCGAGAGCGCTCTTATACAAACCCAGGCGGACTCTCGCGGATGAGACGCCGTCCCGCGAGAGCGAGACGTTCGGATAATAAAAGATAACGTAGAGGGGAAACGGGTATCTCGGTTTTACGCGAAAGATCTGCCGGATGGCGTCTGCTATCTCCGCCAAGTGATTTGACAAACAGCCTAATGGAAACAAAAGAAACGGGCGCGTGCGGCAGTCACGAGATATCGAGTCTCCGCGAACAAATTGCGTTTACGAGTCGAAGTTTCCATCCCGGGCTCCTGTTTTCCCGTTCGCGTCAACGGCGACGTGGCTGCGTTTGACATTTTCATTCCGCGCCTTACCCGGAGGATCCGTTTGAAATATCGTTTATGCGCGCCGGTATCCGGCGCCGGATTAACGACTGCGGCAGGTCGTTAAGCCCGCGCGCCGTAAAGCGCCGATATTAGATGAAGATCGAATCGGCCGTTCGCCACGCACGATCGATTTATGTGAACATCCGCGTGTCCTCCTTCGCCGGTTCCGCCGCATCATTTCGCTTTGTCTTACGTCGCATTTGCGAGCACACGGAACATAAACGTCACAACCGGTGTAATAAATTTTTGATTTTTTTGATTTTTTCTTTTCCTCAGTAGCGCATGCAGCAACGTGCGCCGGCATATCTTAACGGAAACATCACGCTAGCGGTTTATTTTCGACGAAAAAAATATTGATGGACTGCCGAAGTGTGCAACAGTCGAGAAAACGGTAAAATATTGCGCGTCCGAAGAATAAAACATAATCCGCATATTGTTATCCCTGCGTTTCGCAATTTGGAATTTGCCGCGGGGTTAGTCGTGCGAGTTCGACGAGCCGAAAGCGGGTGTCAATGGAAATACAAGCGTCTAGACGAAGGCGCGAAATGGCGTGAGGACTTCGCTCGAGGCCCAGGATCTCTCCTTACGCCTCGTTAAACACCTTGTTCCGCGCTCCCAAATGTAGATACGTACGTGCATAATATTCTGAAGTTACGCGAGCGGAGCTCCGTCGCAGCATATTTTAATGGTCCATTCGCGGCTGCACTCAGACGTGTAAAAAGAATTTGATTTCCATCTAACGAGAGAACGTGGATACTCGAAGCTGAATAGTTGGAATAATTATAGCGAGGAGCGACGCAAATAATAAAATTAATATGATTCAACGTCATATGCAGTTTTTTCAAATAAAATTAATATTAAGTCTTCAAATCACGTCTTCAAATTAATTAAAAAAAAACACGATATTAATTTTTCTGAACTTATTCATATTAATCAAATCTTTCCGTGTATAAAAAAAAATTTTAATTACGCTCGATTATTACTCAAAATAAATTATTAAAATGTTGGAAGTGATGATTAAAATTATTACATCGTTTTTTATATTTTACACGTGCGCATGTACACCTGCCGATACGTGTTTCTGGCCGCAAATGTTCGCTCTTACGAACTTCGTGACCTGTCATGACCTAATGAGATGCGTGTCACGCGTGCCGTCGGCGTGCAAGTGTGTCGGTGCATCACGGCGTCGAGGAAACGCAGCAGATCCGGTGTACGTACGTCCCAAGAGACTCGCGCAAGGAACGTACACGTACATTGGGAGAAAACAGTTACTTCTGAGCCCAACTATAATTTTATAATATTCCTAACGATAAATATGATCGATTCAATTATACGTACAAACGGAATCAATCGCATTTATCGTTGGAAATATAAAATTACAGTCGAGTCGCATCCAAAAGTGGCTGTATCTTCCTCTCAGGGTACAAAGTTATTTATTAAGAACTGCATTAAAAAGAAAAAAAAAAAAATTACTATTGTCGTTTCCGTGTAATATTTTTTCCATCGTGGTGCGTTTTCTCTTTCGCAACAATGCCAGTCAGGGCTCGGTTTGCAAACTGCGATACGTCAGTCGCGGCGGAGAATTTCGTGCGGACGGACGGCTTATCGCGACGCGACAATGCGAGATCTCGTCGCGGAAGTGTATGAATTTAATCAAGAGATTAGATCCAGCCTTTCCCAGGGTACGGCATGCCGCGGGACGCCTCGGCGCGAATGAGTTATGGCATTCTGCGGTGCTATCGATGCTGTTAGCGCGGTTAACCTGCCGGTTGTTAGCGATGATACACGCCACATTCAATGTATGCCTCCGCGGCCGAGGCACCGATACTATATTATACGATTGGATCTACGGGGAAACGAGTTCGTCCTGAGAAAAATTATCGGCGCGCGGCCATTTTTCGCATATCGAAACGACTTTATCATTGGTGAGCGCATACTCCCGCGAGTAATGGAATGCCCGATCGAACGTTTAATGAAATATCTCGAATGCGACGCGAGTGCGGCACCGACGCCGGCACAAATCGCTGTGAAAGTCAATCTTGAGGATGACACAAAACGAATATTATATATATCCATTCACCGTTACGGTATTAAATATCGAGATTAAGTCATTAATTAAATTTCCTACTGTGATTTTGGTTTTTCTATCTCGCGACGAATATTCGCCAATGCTTGAACTTACGTCTGATAATTTGCGTGTTTGACATACTTTGCACTGAAATACATTGTTTCTCGCGGCTAGAAACGGTATAAAGATACTTCGGCGGTAAATAGAAAGCGGAGAAAGTTGCGATCGAGTTACAACGAGAAGCTGATAATTCTATGACTTATGCAACAAATTAATCGGTACAGATGCTTGTATATTTATCTACACTCTGTTTGATTATTTTCTATGACACATTAATATTATATGAAGTTCGGTATTTGACGTCCCGCTTCGTATTAACCTCTTATTCTTGACGCGATAAAGCTATTGTTAATAATTTAACCAACATTGGTTTCATTAAAAATAAAAATTAAAATTTAATACCTTCTTTCTCTCGTACAAAGCTCGATAAAAAGAAAATCCACAGAGTGCCTTTCGTGTCGATATACGGTCAATGAACGTTATTAATATACCGACGTAAAAAAAAATATTTTACACATCGAGAACGAACCAAATTGTGAACTAACTCAAGCGCGCGACAGAAATTGGTGACTCCAGCTATGTCTCGGTCGTAACCCATCACTATTATTCGTTTTCAGCGTTCGCTACAAGGGGGCAGCATCGCCTTGATAAAAAGGTGATAGCCTGCGACGAGCGGAAAGGAGTGGGAGTAGCCGTGTAGCGCAGATGCGTGCCAACGATCGAGCGTGCAACATCTCGTGGCAGTTGGTGTCTCTCGCGGATCGAACCTGAGAAACCCTACGTGGAAGCTGTTGGCGATCCGAGAACGTCCGGCCGAGGCCTCGCTCCCTGGGGACGCGTCGTGCGACCGGTCCATTCTGATACGAGTCGCCTTGTCGACCTGGTGAGTGTATTGATCGGCCAGCTGCGCCGACTCTCGGCCATCTTAGTACCGAAACGCCGCTGGTGGACGTGTGCCGCACGTAAAACTAGCTGAATGAGTCGCCTCTGGGTGTGAATGATCGCGTATCCTCGAACCGGCGTCGAACCCGCCGTGCAAGCTCGTGAAAAGTATGAATTTACGTACGCATAAAAAAAAGTATGCTAATGGACTAATTCAGACTAAATAGCTCCGTTATGCAGACAAATAAAGTTTCCGTTTCGCTGTCGGAGCACGTGTTCGAGACTGATTGTTTTTTAAAATTAATTAAAATTTTTGTATATTGCTAGGTATTGAATATTAGTGTATTAAAATTTAATTGGCATTTAAATTGATAGTCTTTTCAATTTTATTATTTTTATTTTCCATGTTGTTGTATTTGATACCGAGCAATTAAAAAATAATAGTATATAAAATAGATAATTAATGATATTTAAATTGTTAGCTTAGTTATTTAATTATCAGGAGAGCGCGTTAAGAAAATGTTGCTAATACGCGCGTTTCATACTTTTTTCATTGCAGAAAAACGGTCAATAACACTCGATTAATATTAACCGCAATAATACACAACCTACCACGACTTCCGTGCCCGTAACAATGCCGTTTACGGCAGACGCGGCGGCGTCTCAGATACAGGAGCGTCTGAAAAACATCTACAACCTCGTGCACGAGATCGAAAGCCAGCGCGTCCGGTCGGAGCATAACCTGAACAACATCATGAAGACGCACGAGAAAGTCACGCCGGACGACAAGGTCTCTCCTTATTACCAGCAAAAACTTAAGAACCTGTACAACGCCGCGGTGTCCGACACCCAGCAGGAGGAAGATATCCTGCGCAAGGCGCTCAGCAAGATCAACGAGATACGCACGATACGGAACGAGAGGCGCATACAGGCGCGCCAGGCCGGTAACAAGGAGACCATCAGGCGCGGCGCGTTGATGAAGATGCTGCTGAGCACCGCGCAGACCCTACCGCTGTACGTAGGGAAAACCCCAGGGGCCAAGCCGCCACCTTTGTGCGGCGCGATCCCCGCCGAGCCCACGTACATCGCGAAGACCGGCGACATGGTCGCCGCCCTGGTGAAGGGCAACGAGGAGGGCGAGAACTGGATCCTCGCGGAGGTCGTGCAATTCAACCCGGCGACGAACAAGTACGAGGTCGACGACATCGACGAGGAGCAGAAGGACCGGCACACGCTGTCACGGAGGCGAGTGGTGCCGCTGCCGCTAATGAGAGCTAACCCTGAGACCGACCCGCACGCACTGTTCTCGAAAGGTTCGACGGTGATGGCGCTCTACCCGCAAACCACTTGCTTCTACAAAGCAGTCGTGCAGCGTCTACCTGCCACCGCCACGGAAGAGTACCTGATCCTGTTCGAGGACGCCGCTTACACGACCGGCTACTCGCCGCCGCTGAACGTGGCGCAGCGTTACGTAATTTCCATCAAAGAGAGCAAAAAGAATAAGAGCCAGTGTTAGTACTAATACTTTCCAAATTACTTCCGATTAACGATTATGCTAATTAGTCTAATTATTAATGAAATAAAAAATTCTTTGGACGCTTAGTTTTCCAATCGATGTAAAGCTTGAGGTAACTACTTTTTATTCTCGATTAACGAAAAGCAAGTGCACCGCGAAAACGACTCTGACAACGTGCCACGGCGACGGCTCTCTATTTCCATAATTTAATATTTTAATATATATTATATTTATATGCATACGTATTTGCAACGCTGACTAATCCCATAAATTCCATTACAGACACCAGGAAGAGACAATATATAAGAAAGACATATTTCTAACAAAGGTACACTCCTCGTTCGCCCACGTTATCTTGCATAATTACATGATCCTTTTGCGTTTGACTTCTGATACTGTCATAAAACACTACAATAAAATACTATAATAAATAAAATATCTGACTCGCTTCAACATTCCTTGTATCCTTCTAATTAAATTATAATTAAAATTACATTTATAAATCAATAAATTGCAATATACTTTGTATTACGGGGTCACGATAATTTAAACGCACGATAAATTACAAAAAAAAAAAAAAAAGAGGGAGGGAAAAAATTAAAGAAAACCTTTCTCACAGCATCAGTAACGATCCGCGAAGTGTCCATTAAAATCGCGCGACTCGTCTCGTAATTAATTCCAAGTCGTAACCGAGAAAAACGAGCACGTACCGATAGTTGGAGTTCTATTTCCGCGGTACGGTCGTCGGGGATAATCGACGTTATAATACGGGATGATAATAACGGCGGCCTGGTGAACCTCGACCAACCTTCCGCGCGGACTCGGTCCTTCGTGCAATTTCTTATGCGGAATAAATCTTTTCGCTCGCATCCGTCACGAACCAAACCTGAGGCGGAGACCGAGCGGTGGAGGAGACGGAGGGAAAGATAGGGAGCGCGGAAAACGGGTGAGAGCCGCGAGAGTGGATTGAAAAAGGCCGGGCCGCCGAAGGAGGGAGGACCGCGCAATAATTGATTCCATAATCGGCGGCTGCCGCCAGACATCAAAGCGACTCGCTACACCGAGCCGAACCCCCAGCAGACCGGCTCAGCTAGCCAATCCTCATTCATTATTTAACTTAACTACCCCCCACCCCCTCCCCTCCCTCCCAACCCCCGCGGAATCGCAAAAAAAGTACTTTGATTTGGTGCTGCGCGTTGCGGACACGCTGTTTTCATCATTTTCCTCGAAATTAATCCTGAAAATTTTTCATTGATTTCTGAACCGCCGTGTTCGCGACGGGCGGGGGCTTTAATTGAAACGGGAGGCTGAATCTGTCGCGCGAATGAAATATTGTGCGTGATAATTAAAGAACAGAGAAAGTACGCGTGTTTTTGAATAGCTTTTGAAGTGTGTTCATTATAAAGGAAATGTTGAATCGCGCACGGAAGCGGTTTTTATTTTTATATGAAAAATTAAAATACGCGTACCTTCTACTTTCTTGATTCCGAATAAATGCAGAATATTCTTTTAAATATTAATTTTTATCGCAACTTTATTTCGGGCTTTGTCCGATAAAATGTAGACGCTCTTTTGAAGAAATAATATCTCGTACGTAGAATATGCATTAAAATACGAATAAAAGTAACGAATAGATTCGCATAAAAAGTCATATAAAGTTCGGCGCAAACAGATCGCCTAAAGTGGGCTTAAGATAGAGTTATTACTCGGCATATATCAGGTGAACTTTCCATTATCTTCCGCACGACTCTCATAATAATAGAAATTATCTAGTCCGCGTGTAATGGCTTTTATATGCTCTCCTGCGAAAGTTGTAACGACCGATTGTATCTAGTCTGCGGGTTAGTTTCCCTAACCGCGTTGGAGTTCACCACCGAGGCCCCAGGGTCGGCTCGGGGTCGCATGAATTTAGCAAAACGCGCGCGACCCCCGAACCTTTTGCACGTACTCGCGCGGGCTCGTAATCGAAATCGCATGCACGTCGGCCCGTCTGGCATTTCCGGCGGTCATTAGTCGCACTCGATCGTCCGATATCTTTCCATTTTCAGATAGCAAAGCACCGGCGTGTCGGCAGAAGCCATTCTCAGTTCTGGAATTAATTCAACCGGCGATTAGCTTCCGCGTTGGGAGGGGGGTGGGAGCCGAGATCCCGGCTGAACCAGCTTTCGTGCGTTCGATCGTAAATGCCCGTGACTGTGTGCTCGCGCGTGTGTTCGAAGGTGGGTTCGTTTCGCGTACCGCTGACTGACTACGTCCGAACCGCGTGCGGCCGTATTCGTAACGGCGGGCCCTAATACAAGTGGACTAGTAGCATGCGAGCAACCGGAAGCCAGAGCGAACTTGCGCCCGAGCACGCGAGCCGTACTTTTCACCCTTGGTCTCCGTCGCCGCGACCGCCTACGACTCGCCGCGGAGTTCCCTTCGTTCATTCGTTCCACGTCTCAGTTATCTGAGTAATACCTCTCCTCCGACTTCGCCCCTCCGCCCTTCGTCTCGTCTATTTCGCTCGCGCCCCGTCTCGCTTTCTCCCTGCATCCCTGCTGACCTTCTTCCTCACCCCTTTTCTCTTTTTCTCCTCGCCGATCGGGCCAGGTTCACTTAACCCTCCGGTAATGGCGCGCTGTATTTTTCTTCGGCGCTCGTAATTACGGCCGCGCACTCGCGAGCATATTTTATTTCGTTCCAGATCGATCGGCTCCGACGCTGGTATCTGTCACTGCCCTTCCCCGCCCCGCCTCTCTCTCGCCCTTTTCCCTTACCACGCGCCCTCGTCCCTCGCCGAAGACTTCGCCGAACGTCACCCTCCGGCAACCATTAGTCTTTCTTTCGATAAATTGGCGGGCCAGAGTGATCGTGAGATGTCACCTCGACGCCCTCACCTGTCCGTAACACGCATCTGTTAGTAGTTGCCGCGCGCCACGGGCCCGGCTTTGTTCGCGCCTGATTGGAAACCGTCATCGATAATGATTCGGTAAGAATCGCATATGCCGGTTTCACACGGCTGTCGACCGCCGCGCTTGTAACGCGGGCCTTGAGTTATTTCCGCGCACGCGATTCTAGACAATCGCACGGGATATTTTATCGATTCCGGCCGTCCGTCACATTTTTCGCGGCAAGCCCATAATTTATGCCCTCGACTATGAAAAGCCTTCGAAAAGATAAACTACGGCTAGCCCATTGAGACCTCGCAGGGCTCCGTTTAAGTAGTATTCCGGAGTTCATTGAATTATTGATACCCGAGAGTAAATTGAAAATCGATAAGCGATCCGGTGTAATTTAACTTCGCGGCCGTTTCCGGAAACGAAAGGGGGAAGGGGGAGCAAGAGAAAGAAGAGGGGGCACGCAAGAGAGAATACGAAACTTGCGGATTACAGAACTCCTCGTATGCCGGGCTCTGGATTTTCATTTTTTAATTAATACGCCGTGCACAATGGTATCCGGGAGGAACGATCGATGGGGCCGGCTAACGAGCTGCCAACCTCTAATCCAACTTTACCTCGAAAACTGTCGGAACTCTTATACGACGTGGTAATGAGTTCTGGCCGTTCGACGAAAGAAAAGTCACGATGTTAATAGCTTTCGCCTTTGAGTCTCCGAGAGAAAAAAAAAAAAAAAAAAGAAAAAATCGCGCCGCGGGGCGGAATCTCGTACGAAATACGCTCCGCGGATCGCGCCTAGCCACGTCCAAGTCAGAGAGATAAAGCTCTCGAAGCAGCTCCGATTCGATTCGAGACCTATTGGATTTCGCGAAACATAATTTCTTCTTCGAGAGCCGCGACTCAATGTTCCGCGTGGCGTGCTCACCTCATCGATACCGCGAGACACGTTATACGAAATGAGAGCGAATTACGACGCGCCATTGCAGTTGAAGCTGGTGTGCCACGTAGTTTTAAAGTACCGCGTCAAGTCCCTCTCGAGGCACCCTCGCGAGTCGAACGCGATCGTATCGCGAGGGAAATCACATCGTCACGAAAGTCGCGCGCGGAATAAAGCTCTCTTGATGTAATTGCGAACGATTTCGGAATTCGGAGGTACAATTCAGCTTGCCGCAACAACAGTTTCAAAATAAATGCTTTCGCACCGCGAATGAAGCTAAGTTCGCATAACTTGAAATAAAAGAAAAAAAAAGGAAAAAAAAGAAAAAAAAAAATTTTAATACGCAGACGCAGTTGTTGACAACTTAATAATGCGAAAATTTCTTTAGATTCTCTCGTTAAAGACACGCCCGACTTTGCCCCGGACAAGACATTACAGCGGCTCTGTGCGTAATGACGCGTGCTGAAATTACCAATTCAAATGCCGGCGCGCGGGGTACAGACTAAAGAGGCCGGCAACATTATCCAGCTGTCAATGCCAGAAATGGGAGTTTTCTTCTGTGCGTCGGCGATTTGTTACGTTTTTCGTCAACCAAACGCATTAGGAAGCGAAGGGGAGAGACTGGTGCATTAACCGCAACGGATTCCCGCTTACATATTTCAACGGGGCATTTGTCTCTTGCGAGCCCCGGCGTTTCGACGGCCCCGATAGTGACGTTTTCGCTCGCGAGTCTGCAGATAGGTACAGGAGAGTCGAATAATTCACCGGCGGGCGGCTCCTCGTTAATTAATTGCGCTCGCCAATAAAGGCGGGGCGGTTTAAAACTTCCTTCATAATTCAGAGCCGTAATCGGTTATCGCGGTCATTACTGCGCGACACGGCGCGATCGCCAGCGGAATCAGCGTTTACAGACGATTCTACAGTGCTCCGTTGATCCGAGGAGGAATTTTAATCTCGCGGAAGTTGCTAATTACAACAGCGCGGACGGAGAGCGTTTTAACAATCGGGAGGTATTTCATTTCCAATTTATTACGAAGTCGCGAATTATGTCCGCTATATAATTCAGAGAAAATAGCGTTTCCAGCTGCAGCAAGTAATATGTATTACCCGGGCTTCTATATTTTACGTTTCAAAGAAGATATCACGGACAATTCTGGCCAATTGCAGGGAAATGAATGAATTACGTCCGCGCAGCAGTTTAAAAGACAAATTTGTTAACGCGAGCTCCCGTCTCTGATGCGCGAAATAATTTCTTTGTCCCGGGGTGTCAGTCGACTCCTAACGGGGCTGTGACTTTCTCGCGGCAAAATCTCGCGTCGACGGAGCGTGATTAAAAACTTATCCGCGCGCGTCGATGTGTCGTCCGCGTATTCTCTCGAGCCGCGAAGGTCGTTAGGGCAGTCGTCCAAAAAGTTATTTCACGTCTCGGAGATTCAGTGGGTCACTGGATACGTCTGGGCGGACGATGATTAATTTCCAGTTCGCAGCGATATTAGTTTTTAATGCACGATCATTGTTGTGGGAATTATAATAATTAGCTCGGAGCCCTACAGCTCGTTTAGTTATACGCGTTTGAGTTCCCAATTGTGTCATCCGCCAGTATATCCTGATTCTGTTCAGCCACGTGAAAACATACTGCTCGCATGCATGCTGCTAGTCCAGCCAGTTCAGGCGATATATTATAGAAATAAATATCTGCCGTATATAATATATTTTGTAACTTTCATATTTCATTAATATATATTAAGTTCTTTTTTCTTTTAATAAAGGATAATTGTTAAAAATTTATACGACTAGATAAAAATAAATTATTTAAAAAAATGTAGTAAAACGTTAAAGCTGTCATTAAAAGACGGTGTTTCTTTAAAAATAAAGAAGTTTTATCGCTCGATAAAATTCAGTGGAGAACGAATTATTATATTCCACTTGAAAGTAAAATGTTCGACTTCTGTCACTCGTAATAACCTGCTCTCAATTCGATTTAACATTTTTTTCATTTTTCTAAACACGTCGATCAATCTCGGTAAAGGCTGGTCGTGTCTAAAAATCGAGTTTAGAAGTCGACGAGGCGAAGTAGGTCGCCGGGGTCCAACGCGGATTGTTGGTTAACGACGGAGATCGCGAACGCAATTGACGCGCCCGTTCTCGCGGGGCTCGTTGGAAGGCAACCGCGGACTAACCGGTGAACCCGACCTAATTGAATTTCGCATACGAGCGCTACGACGATTCGTCATTCCGGCGTCCAATTTGGATAGTCTCGCGCCACTCTCTTTCGGCTGGTACGCTCGCGCGTCAGCCGCCGCGTCTTTCATCTTCGTCCCGTCGACTGTCGGGACACCAACGTCCGTCACATCGGCATGGCGGCAGTCGTTTTGAAATTTTAGAGTGACATACTCACGCACACCTCCACGCGACCGAGCGGGTACAGCTAATTGCACTTACCTGAAACAAGCAAAAAAAACAAGAAAAGGTTAAAAAAAAATTTAAAAAACGAGACACGGGTAGCGTTTGTCAGAACGAGGCCGCGCTTATCGATTGCGGGAGGGGAAAAGAAGGCGCGCGAAATTACACCTCTGCCAAAGAGGTTCCTCGCGAAACGGCGATACGCTCGGAGTGCCGTCGCGGAAATTACAATGTCCGCGGGGTGAGTTCTATTTTTAGGGCGGCACGTCCCCCCCCTCCACCGGGGAGGCATAAGCGGCGGCGTATAAATTACTAGCGAATTTTCGCGTTCCACCCTTGAAGAAATGCTGGAAGGCAGCGCTATTGATTTTATGCTAAATTACTCGTAGTAATAATATACAAACACCTGGGCATTCTGCATAAACTGTAATCGAGCTAAGGGCAAGAAACGTAGCGGAGAAAGCCCGTTGTTTCTCTCCGTATCGGCTATAAGGAAATAAGGGAAGGACAGGCTTCCTACCACTAGAGGCAGCTGCTTAGGTTCTCACATAGATTAACCCAGGTAGTTTCTGTTCTCCTTCGTCTAGGAGACAGACCTCCGGGCTGCCAGGAAGTCGCTCGCAAACTCGATGGCAAATTGTCGAGCGCGCCTTCTCTCTCTCTTTCTCCCTTATCGCGACGCCCCGCTGGCCGTCTCATCCTAGTCTCCCGGCGTTTGTCCTCGCGCGGCTCTCTTTCCCGCCCGCGCGCGGTCCTTCTATCCGCAATGAGTCGTCTTTATCCATCGGGAGCTCGCAAATCACAGGCTGGCGGGCCGCACCGACCAAATTATCCGGGAAATTCCGAGCGCAGAGGCGTATCCGACGCGGTTATACGGTACCTGCGACTCCGCGTTCGAGATAATCCTCGTCGATACACGCCCGACGCCCGATTGCCTTAGGATTCGATGCCTTCTATTCGCGAACGAAGGAGACCGCAATTAAGCCGACAAAGAGGCAGTTGCTATGTACATGTATACATGTATAATAGATATCCTTGCATAAAGATATATTTGTATAAATGTATATGGTATAAATCACCAATAAGTGATAAGCGAAAAATTCTTATCTGCATATATTTTTTTATCGGATTTCTCGTGGAATTTGCAAGTAAATTTCTCTGAGCCCCCTCCCCCTCCCCCTCCACCGTTCATTTTCCATAAACACCTTTGCAGTAGCATTTTAATCAGATTGCCTGTATAATATTTATCGTGCAAACAATTTGAAATTATTTCCCGCCAGTTACAAAACAGGATGTATCGGTGCTGACTTAATTAGAATAATTTGAAATGAATTAGCATACCGTGCTTGAGCGTGGAAATAATGACACATCGTTGCAAAAAGAATAATCGGCATTCTTAAGAAGAAAAATTAATTCCGCGTTCTTTTTTTTTTATTTAAGTGTATTCCGCTGAACTATAAAAGTTAAATTATTCAATTGTAAAAATAGGCGAATATATACTGCACGATTGGGAAAAATTCACCACAATCCAACGCGAGTTAAAACATTTTCATCTTTTATCTCGCGGAAACTCTTAAACGGCCGAGACCGATGAAAGAGCCGTGTTATTCAAGAAAGTTCTCTTACTTTCCCATTGGACTTGCAAATTAAACTGACCTACAACATCTCAAAGTTTTTTTTTTCTTCCTTAAATTAAGAGTTTGTATATAATTTTCCATTTCCATCATTATTGCTCATTAACATTGGGGAGGATTTTTTTTTTTTTTCTTCCGGTGCGCGCCGCCTCTTCAGTCAACGTTCTTGAAGCTTTGAAATTTCAGCTCGTTTTCTCTGATCTACCTTTTAATAAATGATTGCGAACCTCTTTGCTCGTGCAACAAACTTTGCCCGGTGCGGGCAGGGCTTGTAACTTCGTAACTTTTGCGACAGGTATCGAGCAAACTTCCTACGTACATTAATATATACTGTTTATCCCTAATCTTTAACTACTTTCCAGCTTCAAGTCCCGAGAGAAGTGCGGAGGCCGAGATATTCTTCGGTCGGTTTGTTCTTTTTAATCAATGTCGGCGAGTGGACTTTGTACCGCTCGAAAGTATTTTCCTGGCTATCGGACAAAAAAGTAATGCGCAAAAAATGATCTGTATCCACGGGGATAAAAAAAGAAAAGAGGCACAACGAGACATTTATATCTGATTTATCTTTCAATATTTGTTAATCCGTTCAAGCCACTTCTCTTGATCGGATAACGCGATGAGGAATTTGCTTTATTTTCATCTTTGGCGCATCCCCGACAGAAGCGCGATTATATGACATAATGCGAGAGTATCAGCGACCCTACCGACACCATAAATAAATTTTGATCCTTTGTTGTTCCCTCGCGCTACGTAAAGATGCCGAACAGATATTATCCCAGATAGCTTTTAATATTCTGCTCTTGAGCAGTATGGGGAGGAGGAGCCGGCGGCGGAAAATTTGCTTTCAAGGAAGGATTCGCCAGACTATCTTCGCGCAAAAACACTTTTACGGTTATTTTTAATCCATCCGGCGCGCGCATAGAAAATTCATGAAAGCGCGATCCCGCGCCCGGTTCTTACTCGCGGAATACGCCGGCCCGCCGCGTTTTCGCGTTTACACGGCAGGATTATTGTTTACATGAAGGAAGTCGAGCACCGCTCCGCAAGCTGGAGGTTAATGTGAGTGAGCAAGCGGGCAGACATGTTACGTCAATAAGTATGATGGATAGGAAGCGGCGTGCTCTTCCGCGGATTTCAAACGGAACGCTAAAGATTCTTTTGATGCCGGCTGCACTTCTCGTCAAAACTGATTAAACTCCCTCGCAATTTTCAAGAGCCGTATTCGCGACTCGCGTATCACGTTTTCGCATTTCCGTGAAGCAAACTAATATTGAAACAAAAATCACTAAATATCTAGCTTTCCTAGCTCGTTATTAAAGCAATAATAATTGTCTAGTACTTACGAACGTTAGACGTTTCGAGCGTTAAATTTCTGACTCAGTTCTGGACAGTTATGCTAGACAGCCACGAGATAAACCACGGAATCACTCGGTTACCTCTACGCTTCTTGAACGATCGAATCCGTAACTACTTTCGTTAACTAGTAATTCGTTTCAGCACATAATAACAGTATCCACGAAAGCGTGGTGTGTTTTAATCAAACGTGCGAGAAATACATGAATTATTTTGTAATTTATTCGCCCGAGACGCGGCCGAATTATAATCGTTGAATCGAAAGTAATAACATCCAATAACGTGCGGCGGATACGATAATTTGTAATCCGATGCCGAACGGAACCGATAATACGACCGGACGGCAATTAAAAGCGATGACTCCTTCGGATCGTTATTTTAAAATTGCAGACAACGAAGCCGAGCGCTCTAGTTCAATTTACAAATGTTCATAACTTTTTTTTTTTTCTTTTACCACGATAGATTTTTATTTTATTTTTTTATTTTACTTTTACGGAAAAAAATATGGCTTTTTAATTCTCCTACATTTAAGACTGGTTTATAAAGCCTGTTGAAGAAACGACGAGTTAATTCGCCGCGCCGAGCATGCGGCTATTTTTTCGCGCTGTCGGGTCCAAGCAGCATCACGGAGGTTATTTGTATTAATTAGAGAAACCCGAAATTATAGTTGCGTTTGGACGATCGTTAGGACCCATCGACGCCCACTGAAAGTTTCATCCAAGAGGCATCTGCCCCGGAGACGAGCGCTTTATCACTCGAATGATAATGATTATATTACCTCGCGCTCGTGAATCAAATAATTCTAAAATAATTTATTTCTCTTTCAACTGTCAGGTAAAATAACAATTATTATCCCATAAATAATCTTAACTGTTGATAGATGAAAACTCGTTTGCGAAAGAGGGAGAAATACCGCGGATCTTCGAATATATCACATCGCAAAATCGATTAAAAAGAAAAAAAAAATATAAAATAAAATAAAAAAAAAAGATAAATAAAATAAATAGAAACGATCGTAAAGCGCAGTTGGAGATTACTTTTATGTATTATCCCCGATTTTACTCAAATGGATTGCTTTCGCGTGCATATGCATGCGCCGTACGCACGGGAACGGATAAACGAAATATTTTCTCCGTGTATCTGTTGCAAGTGGCAGATGGTGCCACGATAATATTTTACGCGGGCTGAGATCCAAAAGATGCCAGGTGTTGCTGCGATGTATGTAAATCCGAAGTCACCGTGCAAAATATCAATATACATCCGCGTTTCTGCATTTTGCATCGACCGTGCTGCCACTTAATGGTTTTTTATTCCAAATTGCAACGGGAGTATTTTATAGCAAGCGCGGCATTGTATCTCTACAAATATCTGGGTGTTTATTTATTTATTAATTTTTTTTCTACCGTCTTTTAAATCCGCGTTTCATCGCGTCGAATCTTCTTCTTTTCACTCGGAATACGATTCATGATGATAGCCGGGAAATGATGCACGCTGTCGTGCTATTATCGTCCATTAGCGTATTGTCGACAATTGATGGTTTATGTTGCCATATTGTTGCCGGCCACGTGGCTTTACACAACTACCTTTCACGTTCTCGAACGTCAGGTGCATTATTCTATTATAGTATTTACTTTCCCAATGGAATATTCTATTACTTGTATTCTCCCGTGATATAGGCGCTTTGTTATTTTTCCGGCCTCGCGAAATTAGAGATTGGAAATTACGATCGCGGACTTCCCGGCAGCGTAAAATAATTATCGCAAATTTAAATAAACTGTGCCGTTAATATTATTTTACACCATCATATCGCCGTCCACAAACGAATGACAATCGTTTATGAACGTTACTGCAAATATGTTTTGTATCTTCGAGTTTCACGTGCCAATTTCGAATGAGTTTTCTCTCATTTCGTGACGGAACAATAATTTCTAATTGTGCGTCTCTCGCGTCGGTTTATGGGGCGTATTTTAGTGTCGCTTTACGAGATTTTGCAAGGTACGTCTGTCGCTCGCAGTTCGCCCGGTAATCTCGGCCGGAAATGCGAAACCGTCAAAGACAACTTCGACTCGCGCGAGATTCAGCCGATCGATAAAGTTTCATGCATTTCGTTGCCGCAATTTCAGACAACAAGGCAATCGCACGTTGACGCTGACGAGGCGTACCGACTTCTACTCGCGACGCCCGTCGCGCGGAAATCAGACGTTACACGTGTACCGCAATATGCGCGGAATACATACGAAAACGCGTGTTATACAGCTGCACGTCGGGAGGAGAGGGAGGAAACGAGAATCCGTAATGCTCCGCGAAAGATACGCGGTCTTCTACGTGATCCAGGAAGCGAAACGACGGATTATTTCCCTTAGGGCGTCGAAATCGGAAGCACTTTCGTACCGAATGACAGGCAGGTGCGCGTGAGGGATGAATCGAGAGCTGTTCGACGGGATGACCGAAATACGAGGGTTCGGTTTGCAAAAGCGCGACTCCCCCGACGCCAAGTCCCGGACACAGGCATCGCGAAGCTGTCGCACAGCCGCCCCGTCGAAAGCTCGTACTCACTCGGTTCTTCAAGGGGCACCGGAGGAGCTAACTTTTACTTCCCCGCGAAGCCGGATAAGTATGTAGAAAAAAAAAAAAAAAAAGAGTGCGGCGGGTAAACACGGCGTACTTGCGACGCGCGTTACACCGAAGGCAGAGCGCGCGAACAAACACCGAAGTGTGTTTTTGCAATCTGCACGAACGTAGAATAAATATAAAATTTTCGCCGAGCCTCGCCGTTTAAACTTTCGCGAGGGAAGTAGGACTCCCGGTCGAGGAGCCACCTCCGGGATCCGTGTTGTGGAGGAAAACAAGGGCGGGGGGTTTGACGAGATCGGGGAAGATAGCGAACGAAGAAAGGTGGCGGGTGGAAAGTGACGGCGGGATCGGGGCGACTGAGATAAGATCAGATCAGATCGGTCGCGGGCGGCGTTGACGACGGCGATGGTAAACTCGTGGGCTGCGGTAAGCGCAGAATCGTGTCGTGGATAAAGTGGTACCCGTCAGTGTCTGTCAGCAGCCCTTGTCGCAGTTTCTCTCTTCTGCATCCCCCGCCGCGGCGGCCCGCGAACTCGGGGCGTCATTCTCCTCGATTCTCCCGTGTACTTCTCTTCCTGTCGGTGAGCGCGACGTAGCGACCGTCGTAATTCACGAACGCGTATAGTCGAGCGCGTATCGCACGCGAGGAGAACGATCGTGAGTGCCGATGAATCAATCGTCGTCGCCGAACACTCGTCTTCCCTTTTTATTGGTTCATTCGACGCGTAAAAAATAATCCGAAGCTCTCAACTACAAATTTTTGTAAAATAGTATACAAATAAAACTTAAACAATAATATTCTAATTGCGCAATTTTCGTATCTCATAAAAATCAAATCCAAATTGGTTTCTTTTAAATCCTTTGTCGATTTTCCCGATTCGAGCCTCATTCCACGCTCTTCGCACTTCCGAGTATCGCTCCGATCCAAACCGATTTCGAAATTACAATAACTCCGTGCCTCACCGTGTGAACAAGATCGCCGGGGATGGAGATAAAAAGCAGCGGGGAGATAATGGTCCGACAATGAGCGGGCGTATCGGGAGGAAGGGAGAAAGTTAACTTGCTCTTTCGCGCCGTGATGCGATACGAGTCGCTCGATGATGAACAGATACGCGCAACAAACGCGCGCCGAGTCTACGTCGCGTCCCGACCTTGCCCCGTCGCGTATATGTACGTACTACATACGAAGTTAGGAGTCTACACGCATATGTTGGGTAGTACACAGAGTACAATCGCGTATACCGGCGCGTACACTGTTAAAGGATAGCCGAGGAGGCCCTGAGGGCCTGTCGGAGGTGAGAACAGTACATTACCCTCGCTCACGTATGCTTCCCTCGCTCTTCTCCCCTCATTCAATGTTCTCCACATTCTCCACCTTCACCCCGTTCTCGGGGCTCTTCGAAAGCCCATATACTTCTCGCCCCCTCTTTACTCCCTCATTATATTTCCTCCTGCCGGCGTAACTATGGCGATCCTCTTTTTTTTTTTTTTTTTTAAACCCCGTCTAACACCGTCTACCGCGTGTGTGCGCAAACAGCGAGTAGCGGCAGAAAAATTCTACGCACGTGGGCCGGCTGCGTCTAGATTAGATAATTAACGCGGCCCGTAAATTGCGTTTAAAAATATGAATATTTTCGGGGGAGTCTATTTTTTTTGCCCTTTTTTTGACGCGATATATTCTTAATAAGACTTCCATTCGGTAAGAAAATTGTATCAATCGAGCTAAAATACACAATTGGCACGTCAGGCCGATCGGCAGTGACATCATCGCGCGACGTGCGGGCATCAAACGGAAATGCGGCTCGTATTTCACACCATTTAATTTGACATTAATTGGACAGAGTGTGATTAACGAATTATCGCCATATACAATGCCGTAACGTCTGTCAAAAGTGAACGTTACAACTATCGGCGTCAGCTTCGGCAGCGGTCGGAATGTACAAGTTTAACATTAATTATACGTAATTCAATAGACCGTCGATGATTACGACCAGCTGAAAATGTATACCGTGAATACGTAATATCGAGATATACGCTATGAAACACGGGGCGAGAACAATATGGGAACACGCCGCGATATCCGAGTGATGCATTATCTAAAAACACGGCGCCATTGTTCGCCTTCAAAAACGCACGTTTTCGAAATATTGACCCGTGTTTGCCCGGGGACGGGTTAATAAAGGGAACTTCCAGACAAGACGGTTCTTGTAGGAAAAACGAAGGCTCCGCGGAGGTACATCGCGACGTAGGGGCCCGTCATAGTGGATGATGCGAAGTCAACAATGGCGTCCGGCTGTCGGTGATGAGAGGAGAGAAGAGAGATGGTCCATTAGCTCGGCTGTCACTCAACGACCCGACTGGCTAGTACGCATTATGTACACACCCACCCGGATACGTGTCTACAGTACGCGTGACATAAAAGTTGGTATATCGCCGTGACGTTCGAAGAAAAATGTTCCAGGTTCGGATATTGGTCGCCTAATTCCGCGCGAAAAAAAGGAAATTAATCATGATCAACGATGCGATTCGATTTCTGCCATCGGTCATTTATTAAAAGTATATCTATTTATTTTATTTCTTTCATTTTTTTTTATGATATTTGCATTTTTGGATAATTAATATCGCAATTATTGAAGAATTAATTGTCGTGATTATTATAGCATATAGAAGTTGCTTGATTTTGTTTAATTGCAGATACGTTACAATAGAATTGCGGTACGCTGGCATGTGACAGCAATTAAATTAAATTAACAACGTATTCATTCAGAGATTATATCAATGTTATAATTACTTAATTAATTGTATCGTAATTAAAATTGAATCTGCGTAAACAAAATTGTAAAACACACCGGACAAATAATTATGTTAAGAAGATTATTCTGTTTGCCTCGTCTAGTAACGCAATGATAAAATCGAATATTTCTTTCCCACTCAAAATGAAATTAATTAAACAAGGCGTTCTTCGAAACGGGTCCGAAAAAATATTAAACCTTTTCTGTTAATGATAACTTAAACTTTACTCGAAGATACCTTCCAGGAAAACTATCGATATCGCAATTGTATAAAGTACTTTAAATACAGGTGAAAATGCAGATAAGGGCAAAAGGTACATGCCCTAGAAATAAATATTCAATCGCGGAGTAAATTACTCGAGATTATTCGCTTGTACATCTCCACAAAGGAGAAGATCGCGAGGAGCAGAAAAAGTTGTTGATTTAAAAAGTTTGCCGAGCTCTCGCGCCCCGGATGGGGCTCACCGGAAACGTTTTTCCACGAGAGGGGAAGGGAAGGGGGATAGGGGGAAAACTGCGGAAGGAAATAGGAAAATTGAGACGCCGGGGTATCTTTAAAAATCCACTGAAGGCGAGGGCACAGCTGGACACTGATAGCGAAAAAATTTGATCTCGCGGTTACAGCTCGATCTTAAATAAATTTCTTTCAACACGAGATACGTTCTATTTCGCTCAAGTATAATATCGACTACGCGCACTTCATTGACATTACTATAATAGTATTAAGGCCATTAATATTCTATTGGCCCGTAATTAAAACATAATATAATATGCAATCCCCAGCTGTGCACGTGAATTACGAATATTACTGATTTTGTGGATCGGTAAGAAGCGAATTGGAAATTTCGGTACATAATATATAGAATTATTTCGAGTCCAGTGATTTCTAATTAGTGCCCGATGTTAAATATACACCGCGTATTACGTGCGGATTACATAAAGATCGAAGTGAGTTCAGCAAGCGACGAAAAATATTCAGTTCTGGCATTTCGAGGGGGTATAAATGGCAGGCGCGGTCGTTACGCGAAACAGCGATGACACGTAACGAGATCGCCATAATTAATGAGCAGCTTTCTTTTCGCGTGTCCCATTGTTGGCAGCGTGATATACCGTTTCTCCTTTCGTCGCGTGAATAATTCTCGTCCATTTATCGAGCACAATGAAATAAATTTCGCGTCCTCGAAGTGTACATAAAGCTGCGATATTTATCAAAAACAGAACGAGAGGAAACGAGAAGGTGGGTGGGGAGTTGAAAAGTATCTGTATGTGCCCGCGGAGGGAAAAACGAGCGATAGGGAATAAAAGGGAGAGACGGACATCAGCGAGTTCGCGCGAATCTGAAAAACAGCGGCGGTTTTATACCGGCGGAACGAGAAAACGAGAAAAGTATGGAACAGTTGGGAAGAAATAGGGACACAGGCGGAAATTGAGAGTGTAAGCGTAAAAGGAAAATATAGGAGATAACCGTGCGAAGGAAGCGCGCGCGCAAGAGAGCAGCGGGGAAAAAGAGCGGATTCCCGTGAACTGCCGGGATACCTGGTCCTCGGGGTCGTTGTCAAGGGAGTGCTGCCGCTAGATTTCGACTTAACCAAGTAAATCACGCTGAAGCGCGGAAACGAGCGCGGTCAGGACCGCACGGAGAGTTTTGTCCGCCTGGAAATTTTCGATTACACGACGGAGGAACGCTGACGCCGCGGCCGCCGTATCAATCGGGTTTCTTGAAGAAAACGTCGCCCGAATCTCTCCCGCGTCGCCGTAATTCGTCGCGTGAATTTACGTTCCCGATTACGAAATTGCATAATTCGCACGACCTGTCGTGCGCGACGCCGCGAGAGTATCGATTATAATTGTTGGCAATTTTATTTTCGCATTTTTATAAACGTCAGAGATAGTGCTCGCGGTTACACCACACTTTCTTATCGCCGGGAAAAGCGAGCTGCACGCGAGAATGGCAATTATTAGCAAATTGCAGGGTGTTAATACTTTCTGCGTTATATATGTGGGTCACTTTATTTTCGCGGCGGGATCGATGACGGGAACGGTGCTTTTCGCACATTCATACATTGTTCCCTTCAATTTTCAAGCCCTTCCTGCGCCTCCCGCGTATCCCTGTCCAGCCGCACGGCATGGGCGTAATTTCGTGAGTTATTAATAATTAACTCGGAATTACATGCACCTAACCGCTGGATAATGCCCGGCGGTTCGTGATATATCCATCTGGCACGCGACGCGCGATACATCAACTTTTAACCACGATAATCCGCGCCCTTTCTCGCCATTGCTCGCATGTAACGTCCGCATATATGTATGTATCCTTTTCGTTCCCCTTTCGCGAAAGAAGTCGCCCGGGGTGGCACAAGCGCCGCGATAGCGTTCCTAAATTTATTCATCCCCGGTCTGCGAATCGTTCCTCCGCCATTCCAACTCGCCCAGAATCACCCGAGTAATTCAATCTTTCCCGACGTCTAGTGAAGTATACTCGCGATATTTGCTTCTATCTAGAACGACGATCCGCAAGCGATTTACGCGATTAATTTCATGACTCGCGGAAAAAAAACTTGGAGAGCGCAAAGAGGGTCATCGTTCTCGCTTGAAATGTGAACAAATGAAACGTTAGCGACTTCAGGAAAAATCCCGCGGACGTGCCGAGCGCTGTTCGCGAACTTTTCACACGGCAAACAGGGCGCGCTTGATGTATCAAAATAAAAATATCCCCTCGCGAGATGGATTACGTCGTTAGGGCAGCCGCGGAAATTTCGCGATTGCGAAGGTGCACGCTCGCGGAACGCACGTCGCGCGCCGGGCGCGAGGAAAAGTCTCTAACGAGTCCTCGGGTAATCCGGTTAGGTGGCGGTGAGATTTGATTAAGTTTTAACTTCGGCGGAGCGCGGGGTGGCACGGGCGAGCGCGGACATTGGAACGAATTAAGCGAGTTTTACTTAGAAGCTCGCGGAGAGAACGGTCCTTCGGAAAACAAACGCGCTCTCGGGGACCCTTCGCCTTACTAGCCTCTCCGCCCCCCTTAGCGCCCCCCTGCGTTTTTCTCCGCTGTCCGCGCTCGGTTTTTTCCTCCGGCACTTCTCCTTTTTGCCGGTTGCCGACTAGAATCTCTCCGCAAGCATTTTATAGCCGCGGAGGATAAATAAAAATAAGTTTAAAGTTCGTTGTAAGGTCTTCTACGAGTCCACGCCGTTTTCCCCCTTCATCCCTTTGGCCTGCTTCGCCCAGGAGGACCGTATTTCAACGCAGAAATCTTGGCAATCCAAGTGCGCCGGCGGTCTACGGATTTTAGATGAGAGAGATGTATGTTCGGACGCGAGAGGGCACGAAAGCGTTACGCACGTGACTCGCATGATGAACGCTTCCGGGTATCGCAACTTGTATTTTCGCAAATCCACAGAACTCGCCCAAAAATTTATGTTTTTTTTTTATTTTTTTCCTCGCAATGGCGCGTCTTTTCGTCCGCCTAATTGGCCGGCTTGCTTGATAATTGCGCCGTTCGTGATAAACACTACGGCGCCCGCGGTTCGCGCCCATTAATTTCCACGCGGAAACGCGAAGTCGCAAGTGGCGCGTATTAAAAGTACGATCAATTGACGAACGTTCCTGGCGTGGATGTAATCTGCGCACGTCGATTCCGAAGAATGGAAAAGTGCGAGGTCTCGATGCAAATAACTGGGCGAAAGGGGGCAACGCGCGGCGTAATTGTGATGTATGAAGTTAGAAGCAGATGCATGGAGACGGGGTTTGATGGATGAGAGGTCGAGGGCTTCCACTCCGCGAAAGGCGAGAGAGTGAAATGAAATAACTCGGGGAAAACCGATGTAGAAACAGAGAAAGGGAGAGAGAATGACTACGGTCGATGCTTCTCTTTCCGCGTTTGCCGGTATTCGACAAGTTCTCGATTCATCTTTCATGCGTATGTTCATGTGCGAATAAGTGCGGAAGCTTTTATCTGCGCCACTCCGCGAGCACATATTCTGGAAATAAAAACGCTTGTTTCTTTTTTACGCTCGCTTCAGTGCATTTACATATTTACGAGAAACTAAAGACAGTAAATCAATTATTTTTATATTATTTTAACTGAGAAATCTATAGTATAATATTTAATAATAATTCTAACAAATGCGACTTTTACTTTTCATCGCGTTTTACGTCTCAGGCAATTTCGCCTCGATCAAATTATCGATAAGAAGTCGGGCGCGATTACGATCGATCGCGCCGGAACGTGAGGCGGAGATGTAACGAATACTCACGGTGCCTATAAACTCCTATAAAACGGGAGACAAAGAAATATCGAGCACCGTGCGGGATGCGTCGCACGCCGACCTTATCGCGAGATGTTATCAGCCGCGTGCATATGCGATTTAGAAAGATGAGCTATCGTCGCCGCTGTCGTTATCAACGGCGGACAAAATTGACGGTCGACCGCGCCGCGATTTCCTGAGAAACGTGAAATCTCGCGGGGGTCATCGTTCGAATGGACTATGCCCGATGTATCTGTCCGTGCCAAGGCCGTCGGCGTCGCCACGACGAGGGAGGATTGCGACGTAACCGCAGAGCCGTTACACGAGCGTGTCCCCGGAGTACCACTTGCACCAAATTGAAACTGGTCTTTGCATTGGATTAACTCTTTGCACGACTACCGCCGCAACTTCGCGTCGTCGGTCCACCGATATTTTTCCGCGCTTCGTTCCCCTCGTGCCGATGCCCACCGTCGCACCCTTTGTCGTCTCCTCGACGGCGACCTAAACCTTTATCCTCTGGAGATTCCAGCGAGCGAATAAACGAAGCCCGGTCACGTTGACGAGACTTTTATGGAAAAGTGCGTACCACGAGAATTAGCACGGAGCTCTTTTACTTTGTCCGAGAAAAAAAGCACTTTTCTTTGATCCTCCTCGCGGCGCGCAGATTTTTCTCTAATTGAAAATATAGAAATGTTTTTAGTCATAAAGTTTTTTTTTTTAATTTTTTAACATTTTTGTTGGCAAAATTCAGTCCGGTTTTGAAATTTATTAAAAACCGTATCTTTTGTATTATTGTTGCAAGCTTTTAGTTCAAGTCCGGAAGTGACGTCTTCATGTCCGAAATAATTTAGCGCGAGCACAATTAAGATTCCGTTTAGTTAGTGCGGCATTAATCGCGCTTCATCGCCCGACAACCCCGTGCGAATTCCATCCCAAGGGACGCGAGCCCTGAAAATGCCCGAAGAGACCGGGACTCGTGGAATCTGAACGCGGTCGGCCCCAAAACGTTTATCTAATGTCCCTGCCCCTGATTCGTCGATCCTGAGAGTGTGAAATTCCCGGGCGGTAATTCCCCGTGGAACCTCGAATTTCCAAGCTGTAAATTAAACCGCCTCGACCGATCGTGTACCCGTCCGCCCGTCGTCCGGGGCCCTTCGACGACCGTCACTCGAGACTCTCGTGAGAAAATTAAGCGGTGAAAATAAAAGATGAAAAAAAAAGAAGAAAATGGCCTTTAATAAACTCGCGCGATCTCGCGCTTATCGCGAACAGACCAACAGGGCAGGCTCCAGATAATGCGATCTTAATTTTCGAAACTAATCACGCGACACGCGATAATGGTTTCCCCTCGATGTCGCTATAGGCCACCACTCCCTCCCTCCCGCCTCCCGGAAATGCACAAGTTACAGAAGCCGCTTGTCGCGGCGTCCAACTTTCGAAATTTTCCCCGCGTAATACCCGGCACGCCATTAACGTGTACAATGAAACGGAACCGAACGCGACGACATGCGGAACGTATGCATGGCCCAGGGTATCATTTGGCTTGCACCGCTGGAAGCATGTGTCTTCATTAGGCGTCGGGTAGGGGCGGCGCGGCTCCACTGAATCACATCGGGAAACCAACCATCGTGGCCCGAATTAAGCGCTAAATGCGACCCCTGCCCGCGCCCTTCCTCCCCCTCCGGTCGTCCCTTGTACTTCTAGCCCTCTGCACCTACTTTAAACTTCCTGCCCGCGTCGCCTCGCCGGCCGGGCTCGAACGCTGGATGTTTTGCATGCGGAGGCCATGAATGCATTTCGAGACGTTTGAATTCAAAGTATGTAATAGAGATCCCCGGGCCAAATCTCGGGTGTCTTCCGGTTTTTGGGCGATAGATCACCTGGCGCTGCGTGCGACGTAATTTACCGCTCCCGCCGCGATTAAAAGCCTTCTCACCGATCGTTATTTCGCTCATCGAATAACCAAACGACGCTCCCGATACGTGTCTCAATTCGGAATAAGGCTGCCCGGTTACAGCTGTTAAAGCGTTCTGCAAATATGTGAGGGAGACCTTTAAAAGCTAATGTCTTATCGATTCGCTGGGAGAAAAGGCGCGTTCGGCAAAGTGCACTCTAAAGAAACTCATCCGGGATAAACCGAATCATTTGGATACTTGATCTCGAAATAGCGGCGGGAGGTGCATTACGTGCCCCTTGCACCTTTGCGAGGCCACTGAGCGCCCTTTGAGCCGCGGCCAAAAATTTCATTCCCTCCCTTCTCCACGGAACGACTTTTTCGTTCCACGGCTCGTTCGACCAACGGATCGCCGTATTACATATCGGCTCGTACGTTTTTACTCCGGCAAATAAATTATTTGACAAATAATTGCCCCTACAGTGTATTTTATGTCCTAGTACTAAATTTTACGAGCGAGCGGTCCGCCGACCGTTCCACCGCTCGTCGCGGTGTGCTTTTTTTTTTTTTTTCTTTTTTCTTTTTTTTTTAAATTCCATTATACACCACTCCGTCCCGCGTATCCTTGCAGGAGGCTACCGCGGATTTTACGATCGCGAGCGACGCGTGTGCGCGGCGATAATACGCGGAGGTGGGCGAACGCCCGGATTATATAACGCTCATCTCGGTGGCTCGTAACTCGAATTCGAAGGATTAATTGGGGCTGTTACTCGACCGCGTGTCCGCGCGCGACCAGACGGGGCCCCGAATATTCGGCCGGTCCATCTCTCACGCGGAGGCGAGCCGGCTCGCCGAGAAACGCCGTCGTCGTCGTCGTCGTAAATATCGAGCCTTGCGTTTTATAGTAACGCTACACCACTGTCGCGCGTTATATTTTACAACACGCGTCCCCCTGAATATTGCAGAAAATAATTTTTGCAGTCCGGTCGTCGGCCAGAGATAAACTTTTCGGCTCGGCCGTCGCTCAGTGTCTAGAAAACGAGCCGGGAATTTTAACGTGATACTTTTCGTGTAAATACAAAGTTAAAAAAAAAAAAAAATTGCGTATTTAAAGCTTCACACTTTACGACCGGGAAAGTAAGTGTTGAGTAAGAAAATTGAATTCTGAGAGCGATCTGGAGCGATTTATAGAACAACTGTGGCTGTTAATGAACGGTATTAAGTAGAGAAAGCGTACTTTGTGCTAAACTCAACTTATCGCGGCGCGTTGCCAGCCAATATTCACGTAAGCGCGCTTCGTGGACGATTGCGGGAAGCAATTCGTTTTGGGCGTGGTCCACGTCGGCGTTTTTCCCGCTTAAGGAAACGCGATAACCGTTGAAGCTTACGCGAGCAAAGAGCCCGGGCTCCTCTCGCGATGTTTCGCGCGAGAAAAGGGCGGAAAGAGAGAGGAGGCGAAAGGTAGAAGCGCGGAAAGGATGGATCGTAACCGCGCGGCGGGGAATAGATTTAATTCCAAAGTAGATTTACCTTTTCTTGAATGACGGAACGGCGGGCGGGGGAGGGAACGACAACGATAAGCCTTCGACTCGAGTTTTTCACCGTCTCTCGCGATCAGGGGGAGAGGGAGGGGGAGAAGAAAATTTCGCGATCGGAGGCTGCCGGCGAATAAACATCCAGCCCGGTCGCTGATTTCACGAGGCGACGAAGCGGAAACGCGCCGCGCCGTCCTTCCGAAGCCTCCGCCTTCGTTTTCATCAAGCCCTTCCCCGATATCACGCGGATAAAGGAATTCGTCTACCACCCGAGCCGTCTCACGGGCGAAAAGTTTTGCGAAGCGCGAACGAATCTCTCGCCCGACGCTCGAATAATTTCGTGATTCAGGCGGAAACGACACGATTGGTGCTCTCCGCTAGTCGACTAACGTGCTCCGTACCCTCGCCGTTAATTAGCATATTAATGAGCGAAATATGGCGATACACGCCGAGCGCAGCAGAACGATAAGTTCGCTCGGCAACGTAATTATAAAAATAAAGATATTACTTTATTTCCTCGCGCGGTACGAAGGTATTTAATATCAGAAGCTCTCGCTGTCGTTTAAAGAATGTCCGTAACGTATAAAGTATGTATTGCACAAGAAACACAATATACGCGGAGGAAACAAGCTTCAAGGAAGAATTATTAGTGCTCGGAGAGACGTGGGTTAACGGGGAAAACGAGAGTTAAAAATGTGAGGATGGGTAAAGGGACGAGTAAAGAGAGCACTTCTTACGTCAAGCGTGAGACACGAGAAGCGAGCCGCTTTGTCCGGCAACGATTTGACTTTTATTCCTCAATTTAAACTCCCGTTTTATTCATCTTTATCGCTCACTTTCGAGATAGTCGCTAAGAGAACATGCATTCTTGCTCCGCCATAAACAGGAATCGCGATCTTTATTATTCGCTCTCTCTCTTTTCATCTCCATTATATATCAATGCCTCCGTTTAAATATCAGCTTATTAAATTTTCTCTTAGAGAAGACGCTCTTTAACAACCGTTCCGTCCACATTCTACATCTAATTCTTCTGTATTATATTTTTCGTGTAATTTATATTAAAATATTTTATCGCAATCGGAAAGCAATCGTGATCCAAGTGTTACATCCGTGTCACGAATTTCACTCCGCTTGACTGGATTAATTTCCTCGCGAATTTACGAGATGTATTGGAAGAAACGAGTGAAGGAAACGAGCGGAGGAGAATTGAATTCGCGCGGGGGCTGAAATTTAGACATAGAGCGGGAACGAGAGAGAAAACGTGGGAGTGATAGGCGGGAAAGCGCGAAGGGCGGTCGGGGCCAATTAAGTGGGCAGCAAGCCGCTATCTCTCGTGGCCAGCCATGAGACTACCACGCACCTCATTATAACCTACAGGCCACGTTATAATCCTCGTCGCGTTACAGTATCATTCGCAGATCTCGGCCGCCCTCGTTCCCCCGTCCCTGTCCTCACCCAGCGCGGCCGACCGTTCCTCCGGCAGAATGGCTGTTTCGGATCCTATATGGAAGATCCGAAATCGGGGCCGCTAATACGGAACTACATTCCATTAACAACGGGTAATGGTGTTCCTACGCTCGACGAGCTTCGACATGGCGTAGACGCGCCTCCCTGCGAAATCGAAAGTCTCGACCCGAAACGCGGCCGCTGCGTAAAATGGATATTTCGCGAGATAAATTCCTTCCGCGGCAAATTACAGCGCAATATGAATTCCTTACGAGCAACGTTATTTTTTTTTTTTTTTTTTTTTTTTTTGTCAAACAATTTCACTTATTTAATTTGAAAAAATTTGAAAAAAGGTTGTCGATATTAAAAAAAATAATAAAACAGATTTTATGATAATATATATGTCGTGAGAAGAATGAGGGGCATAATAGGGTTCGCCAAGTGAACGTAAAATGTTCTGAAGGATGCCGAAGGGAAACGCGTATAAGCCGTTTCCTTTTCATAAACGTGTCAATGCCGTGCGTATTTTTCTCTTTGTAGAACTTTAATTAAAAATATTAATAATAGTGCTCTTCAGGGGTCGGCGGAAGGAATGCCGGCGACTAAAGGACAACAAACGAGTTACGGCCCGGGTTACAATAGCTGTCGCATGGGAGACCGAACGAACCTATTTCAAATATTGAAGCGCGTTTTTTTTTGTCACGCATGCAGGAGCAATCATAAAAAAGGCTCCGGTTTTCGTCCGTTGTGATAAAGCGATTTAACTTCAGAACGCAGCTTCATTGTTCTTCAAAAATATACAATCACCGTGAGGTATAAACGTGAAACTCATTCAGAGAAAATTAAGCGGAGGAACGTTTTATCAAACTTAAAAAAAAAAAAAAAATACAGTCCGATTTAAAAACGGTATTCAATTATAATTACGAGTTCAGGTTAACAACGATAAAATTAGAAAATATTATTTCATAAATCTTAGGCGATTAATAATATTTTTTTCTATTAAACCGTGATTTCGAGACGTATATTTAATCGGAAACGAAAGAGGAGAGGCAGTGAAGCACGCGGGACGACAAAATAAAATCGCTGGGAAAATATCGCTCGTTACACAATCGATTTTAAACGTCCTCGAAAAACTCCATCTGCATACCGGTCTTATTTTTAGAAATAATTTTTAGAAAATAACGCATATTGATTCGGGCCTGTTTAGATCCGCCTTGAAACAGCTCGGAGTGCAAATGTGGAGGAGTTCGGGGTTGAATGTGACTGTGTTACCTGCGACAGACCGTGTCATATGCAACCGCGGAGGCGGCAGGCGAATGCCCCGCACGTACGCTCCGCCGAGGATTCTCGAGGATCTAAGAACTGAAGGGACTCAAATCTCTTGATCCCTTTGAAATTGGGACGCGCTCTGTTATCAAGCGAGAGACTCGGGATCCCGCGTACCGCACCGAACGAAAGACTCGGCTCAATACTCGGTCACGGTTTTCTTGATGATTCAAGCGAAGGTATCACGCAGAGCTTAGAGTATATTCGTGCCCCGATCCCCATTGCTTGCAACGTGAACGTACCTCAGAAAAATCGCGCAGAGGTATCGATACGCGCTTAGTGAACGAATAATATATTTCTGCCTGCTAATAAAATATATCTGCGCGAACGACGCTGAGAAACAACCATTATCGTGATTTATCAAAAATCGCGAAATATCTTGATACAATGATTATTCAACAAACATTACAGTTACTCGACGTTTTTTTTTTTTTATACTAGGCATTTTAAAGTGCGCGCTTTGCTTGTAGAAACTATTTCTATCAGCTATCGCAATCAATAAATTCAATAGTTGACTTTTTACATTTTACATTTAACTTTTCAATCTTTTATTTGCATTTGTTGCATTATTTACTGCGAGACCGAGTTCATCGAATGAATCGTGCGCAATTCCGAAGATATGAATAGGTCGCTAGATATACGCGGGACAATGGGAATCGGTTAATTGCGTTGGATATCAGAACCAATGCTTCGTCCCGCGCGCTAGAATGAACATACGGATAAACGAGGGACAAAATCGATGACTCCATGGCGATGGTAACCTACATATCGATGACCATCGAATATCGATCGCATATTCTCGCGGTAATGGAGGGTCGAAACGAGTTTGCTAGTAGGCCAATCAACCGGCCGAAAGATAGGTCGAGTGGAAAGTTCAGCTCGTAATTCTTGCTCCGCGTATGCTAATACGCGGTATGCGGATATTTATTCCGCTCGCTTGTTCAAAGTTGGAAAGTGCTTTTACAGCGATCCACCCTTTCCACTTTCGCATTAAGACACTACTTCGTATTATATGTTTTTCAAAGAGATTTTCGTTAAAACTGCTTCCCACTCCTCCCTCCTCTCCCCCTCCCCTCAACCCCTCGGTCAATATTTAATTAACGCTCACCTCTCCCGCGCGGGCGGAATAATCAATGCGCCAGAGAGATGCAATGATTTAATTCCACCTGATAGATATTCAGACTAATCAAACACAATCGATGTATGTACGAACGCTTACACCATCCGTTCGATCAGCAAAAGCAGAAGGGTGGATGACAAAGGGACGGCGAAAGGGGAACTGAAATTCAATGATTAGCTAAATGACGCAGACCGGCCGATCGCGCTATAGTAACGAGCGTTCCAGTAGCCAATTCCTCTCTCTATCTGCCTTTTTTTTTTTCTACCGTTGCCAAAGCTCTATCTCTTTGCCGGGCCTAGAAAGCATACGTCTGCTTGATTCGGGACCGCCTAAATTCTGTTTGCGTGCATCTCGTCCCTATCGCCTATCCGCGCGCGTACCACGCACGCAAATCTAAGCACGGGCACGCCGTCAGTTGTACACATAGATAGCCAATTCGCTCGCAATGATATTCCCGTGTATCGCGCGCTACACGAGGCATCCGCACACAAAATGGAACTACAAAAGATTCCGGTAATCCTTCTCGCGATGCCTTCTCGCTCGTGCGGCCGGGATAACACGGCGAATCGACAATTTGTGTGGTGAATACGTGCACCGAATTCCTACATCTACGCGGAACGGATGCGATATCTGGTTCTGTCTTCGTCAATTTTCTAATTCGTGGTTAAATCGCGCCCGCGCCGCCTATTGATGCCAATTACGCGACGCTTTCCGCGGATTTCCATTACGAAAAAAAATAAATCTAAATCGCCGATGCGCACTCGTATGATCTCTAATTACGCGACACGCGAGTCTCTGAGATTGCGAATGATACATCAATGCTGCGGCTGAAAATAATTTAGGCGCGAATAATAATTTATTCGTATGTCAAATTAAAAAATGTATCGAGAAATCTCGAATAAATATATCAGCGGCGATGTATGATGGAATGTAATGCGAGTTGGTATTCATTGCTCGGCGCACAATGCTCGCGGCATTCTAAAGAAGGAAAGAATGTAGTGGCACTAGCTTAAGAAAAGGCTAATCCGGTATCCGGTTGAATTGGCAAGCCCGGTAAACATCGCTATTTAAAATTTAAATTTACTCGATATCTGGAGTGCCACGCTTTACTTTTCCCCGTCTTACCGCGCCCAGCCGCATCAGCTTTTTCCGTCCTCGCCGCGCGCCATGGCTTTCGACGGATAAGAAAAACATCCCTTGAGTTTGGTTACGTGTCGAGTCTTTATCAGCACTATTCTGCACTACAAATGCAAACTCGTTTCCTGTTTCGATATTCGCGTTCGCTTCCTTCCGCTGTGTTAGTCTTTTTTTTTCTTTTTTTATTATTTTACACCGACGCGGCACTCTTCTTTTTTTCGTTTCTCTAAAATATGAATTAGTCCAAGTCGAAATGTGTTGAAATAATAATCTTTCATATGCGGTGTGTGGATTATGTCGACGTCTATTTTTTATTTTTCCTAACAATATAATTTCGCGATAATAGCGGTGATAAAATGTAAAATAAACTCTGTGACGCTTCGGGAATCTCGTTTTGAGGAGGTATAAAAGTCTCACGGCGGATCGCGTGGCCGTGAATTACAAACAAAAGGGCGAACGGCGAGATATATCTCGCCGTCCACGGCGAAACGAAGTTTCAGAAAGTCCGAAGGCGTACATGCGCGCGTTTATTCGTTGTCGGTGCTTCGATCCGTGCCCGCCGCGTTATCGCTCTTACTTTTATTTTATTTTATTATTTTTTTCTTTTTTTTTTTTCTTGACGCACGGGAGAGAGAGCACGCCGCGCGCCGAGCCCTTTAGCTGCGCGTAAAAAAGGGCATTTTACGAGGTCCCATTCACTACCTTGATGGATTCCGCTACGTAACGGCGAGACGTAGATATATGCGGCGTGGCGACCAGTTATGTTGCTTTGCCATTTCCAATTTGGTTTAGCACGATCGCCGAATGAGATAGAATGTACGTATATCTCGCGGACAAGCCCCTGGCGCGTGAAAAAAAAAAAAAGAAAAAAAAAAATTGGAGATCGAGGTTAAACGATTATTTCCCCGGTGTATTTAATTTCGCGCGTATTCAAGTGCGGGCGGAACACCTGACGGATGTGTGCCGGTCGTATTTCACGGCGATTCAACTAAATAACTGTCAGGTAATTATCGCGATTTCGCGAATACAAGCGATAAACCGGAGTTGAAAATAATGGAATCACGCGGTCCGGTCGTAATGGCCTTTGACATTAAAAAATAATCTTTTGCGAGAGTTATTTATCGCGCGTCCGCGACGCGCGTGAAATCCACCGTTAAACCGTACGACGACGAAACGCATCGCGTCTATAGATCACTTCGGGAGGTTTCAAAGGCTCGTTTCGATGCGAAGAGGGTCCATCGACTCTCCGCAACGGAGTCGTCATTACAACATGCAAAGCGCGCGTGACCCGGGACCCTGATTTTGCGGACAGTTTCATGAAAATGATTTTACAGAATTTTCGCGCCGGCGAGATGTCTCTATCCGCGGAAATTTGCATAGAGCGCGACAGCTGTTCCCATCATTTTATTTTATCGCGCTTTTTCTCCGTCTCTCCCATCCTCCCTCACTTTTTCTGTTAGCTATCTCGTTTGCATGCACGCGAAATCGAAAGTGCCTTTGTAATTTTTCCTTTTTTTTTTTTCTTTTCTTTCACTCTCTGTACTGACGGAGAATTAAATAGTTAAATCACTGTAATTTTTGCGCAAAGTTACATTGCCAAAATTAAGATCGCGATACTTAGTCGGTGAACGTACTTGACGGAATTTTCGGTAAAATAGAATTGTCAGTAGATTACAGCGTCTATATAGCAGTAAATCGCGCGCCGATAATCGAGCCGGGCCTGTCGAGTGGAATTTAATAGAAACACATTGTGTTAGTACGCGCATCGATCGGGCCGTGATCTAAACAAAATCGCGTTAACGCTATCGAGCGCCCGGCGACTCCCCGGAGATACGTGGAAAGTTTGCGCCCGCGTTACAATGTAAACCGTACGGCCACGCGCTGCGGTTAAAGAGTTATTACTCCATTATAATCCGAGCAAGCCCGTCGCCCGTTCGTCATTAGTATTGACGAAATATTGCCCTATGAATGTACCATTAACACCGCCGCCCGCTCGTGCTATAAATACACAAATTGAATCGATTATTTCTGCCGGCCGTCCGGCTCACCGGGCTGGCGAAGTAAATGATGGACTCTAACTCGTGGTAAAACCGATTCAGGCGAGGTGGACCCGGGGGTAAGCTGGGAGCCGCTCGTCTGCAATTCAAATTTCAACCCCTTATGCTTACATCCCACCCCCGGTCCGCTCGTATCTGACCTTCTTCACCGGGCGGGCCGAATTAAATGGACACAGATACGTAAAATCGATACGCTTCAGCCTTTTCGTTCGTTTCCCGTGGAGTACTTCATTGATTTACACGGGAATACGCAACGCCTGAATGCACGGCGTAAATTCGCGTTATCTATTTCATTTAGGATCTCTGTAGGGACCCAAATTACGTCCAATCGTATATTAAGCGTATTATTCGGTTACTCTATACAACGATCAGATTACACTAATTTGCAGATGAAGCTTCGCGTAACGCAGGTTTTAAATTTTAGAATAATTAATTACCGCTGTAACATGTGGCGATCGGTACGAGTTTAACTAAAGATTAATTAGGTTCTTAGCCGTTAATTATTTATTTGCATCGATGCGTTTGTCATTTAAAATAAATATTCTCAGATAAATATTAAAAATATCGGCTGTCGGGTAAAATCTTGATAATAATATTAATCCCGTGATTATCGAGGATATAAATAACGATTAACTTATTAATCAAATCGAATCAAAAGTGGGCCTCGCGATACTGTTAAAATGTATCTCACGTGACAAGATGAGTGATTTATTATTATTAGTTAATAAAACGACACAACGGTTTCGGACGATTAATGTTTCTGCCAGTCGATTAATCCTTCATTTGAAAATTATAAGAGGTCCCGCGGCAGTGTCGACCCGTGAAGAATCGCGGGGTGCATATTTGAGCGAGTGTCAGCCCAAGAGTGGCGTCACCCTCCATTTTTTATTCAGCTCGAAACTTCACGATTCTTTAGGCGTTCCCCGGGGAGCTCAAGGACGATCGAGAGACTCCTGTTCCGGACGTTTTACCTTATCTTCATGCAGGAAAAGAACATCGCGAAGCGGATAAGATCGGCAAAAGTGAAAATAGAACATGCGGCTGCTATCGAACGAAAAAAAAAAAAAGATCAAATATAAACTGCACCGAGAGAAAAATTTTTGTTGACTGAATTTATAATTTTATTATTTTATTCGGCTCTGTTTTATTTCATTGTTTGATTTAAGTATAGTTGTAGTTAAAAAAATCATACAATTATAAGTTAGAAAAATATACAGTTCTTTTTCTTTTTAGTTTAGTCATTAATATGATATTTCTAATTACAAATATAACTAAATGAACTAATAAAATAAAATAACGTGAGCAAATATTAGGTAAATTTTTCTCCCGTAAGTTGTCAATAAAGTTTTTTTTTTTTGTTTTTTTCTTTTGTTCTATTTTCTGACGTGTTAAAGACAAAGCGAGTAGAAAGCCTATCAGAGAGTGTCGACGGGAAGTAACGATCCCGAAAGGTGTGGAGATAATTTTCCCCGCCGTGATTTTACGATTTCAATCGTCGCTCGCGAAAGGTATTCCGGGGAGATTGTCACCGAGAACGAAGTAGTCGCGAAGTTGTTTACCGAGTTTTCGCAGCTCCGCCGCGTCTAAGCACGAAGTTGGTCAGCGCGAGGGGAACAACGGGGAAACTCTGAAAAGAATCAACTGTCCCCGTCTTCCCCGATTTCAAGCGCCATTATTAAACGGCGCGCCTCTCTCAACGGTTCTCAGTTGCTGCTGAAAGTTCCAGGGAGCTCGTGAAAGGAATGGTCGATCGTTTTGCGAAAAGTTCGAGTCGGCAGGGTCTACGTCGGATCGCAGCAAATTCCTACAATATGGGACGCAGATAAAACATTTTGCCAAAGCTTGTTAGCCATCGGTTCTAACGACCCGTCCAAGTATCGGCTGAATTTCATCACGGGGGCATTGCTCAGTTCGAAATTCAATGCATAAATTACGACGGCCGAAGCGACGGGAAAAGTAAAAGCGCTCGGCGCCGCGCCGCGAGAAAGATTGCGAGCATTACGCGAGGACTTCGAGACAGTATCGGTCCGATGCCGTAATACCCCTCCTCGAAACGATCTCCAATAACTCTTGCTCGCCGAGTATTACTGCCGGGACGGACGTTTTCTCTGAATGTAATTCCGTGTCGATATTGAAATGTCGCCGCGACGTTACGTTGATGACGGCCCCCCTTATCCGATCCGATTACGTGGAATTGAATCGCGGTAAACAGTTTCGAATCGCAATCGGTTACCAGCAACTAGGAGCGCGTTTCAAATGTAGTTTCGGCCGATCTCTCGTCGCTCGTTGTTCGCGAGTCGCGTCTCCTTCGCGGCGCGCTGCTCGCGGGAGCTTTATTGGCGGATCGTCGGGTCTAATAAAATGCGTGTGGCATCCGTGCGCTTCCGAGAGAAGATAAACACGGCCGTCCGCGTCGCTTTTACAGCGATCGTTACGGCGAAGAAGCGCCCCGCTAGGAAGACAATGGATCATTATCCTGGCCGATGAGTTTCGGTGGCCGAGTGCGCTCCCCGCTTGACGCGCGGTCTTACGCCTTATTAAGAGCAAACGAACGAGCTCGCCTCGGGAGCTCAATCTTGGCGCGAAACGAGCTCCGTATAATCCGGCAGCGAGGGGACGCGGCCTGCGAGATGGTGGAAAGGAACGGTCGCGGCGAGAGTAACGAGACTGCGATAAACAAAAAGGAGATCGCGATCGCGCCGTAATGATAATCGCAGTCGAAATAACGACGAGGATGATAATGCCCGGACCCTCGAACGCCACGGCGTCACGCATGCGGCGTAAATAATGACATTAATTCGGCACACCGCGGGATACCCGTCCCTCGGCCCTTCGGTGTATTCTGCTAACGTTGTATCCCCGTGGCGCAAAGTTCCTTCCCGTGGGGCGATCCGATCCCATCTCAATATCAATCGATGCAAAATTATCCCATCTAGTAATCCTCAAATTCGCGTCGAGTAATTTACGAGATAAGATTTTAATTACGAGCAGCCCGATTGGATAGGTCAGCCGTTCGTTCGCGCCTCTTTGCGCGAAATAAAGAATTTACGTTATCAGTTTGAATAAAAATTCCCGTGCGTGGCGAACAGCATCGGCGGCGGTGCTCGAATCGGTCAATAACTATTTCATACTTTGGTATTGTGATTCCGCGTGTTGAATTCGAGAGCGCGCGGCGCACCGCCCGTGGCGAGAACGCCGCGAGGTTTCCGACGCGGTTACGTCATAAAAGGACCTTACGCGACGTAGGACCCGGCGTGCTTTTAACACTCGTCCCTGTCAACCGCACTCTCAATTTGTCCATGAATTATTCAGTAAATTAGACGTAACGAATGTTCAACAGTTGATGCGCCCGACACGCGCGCGGCAGGTAATGCCATTAATAAATTCGAATGTACATCACCGCGAAATGGGCGCTCGGTGAATCACCGGCATGCGATTCGCGTCGCGCGATTTATAACTATTTTTGTTGCCAACAATGCACGCATACGCGCGTAACTCCATTCCCGTTGCATTAATAAATCCGCATCTATCGCGGGTGCACGCGAGAAAAAGAACGCGCCGCCGTATTCGAGCGGATCGGCTCTCGCCCATTAGAAATTGAGGATTACAAATTGGGGAGTAGAGTTTAACCAATCGGGACGGCGCGGATTAAAATTAAACTTATCGGATTGATCGGATTCTAATCTTCGTGCGCAATTTGCAATTTCAATCCTCGACGCGTAATTCGATTCGGACTTTGCGAGTGTAAGTAACTTTGAGATGGATTCTGAGAATCTCAATTTGTCATTTCGGTTTCAGACTCAAGAAATCGAGTTTTATTTTGAGACGGAAGAGGAACAAAAAAAAAAAAAAAAAATGGTAATCGCATTTTCGAAATACAGTCTGCACTTGACGTTTCTGTTTTACGTTCAAAATTGTACATTGAAACATTGCGCTCGCTTCAAAGCTGCGGTAATAAAATATATATATATATATATATATATATATATATATATATATATATCGGTAACCAAATAACTTTTACATGACAACGTTCTCCCGTAAACAGAGCCGTGACGCGGTCTATTAAGATAACCGTCGTTGTTTCGCTACCTTTGTAACTTTTTCCCCGGCGAAGCGAGAGACGCCGCCTTAAAGCGCGGATTGCCCCCGGAGAGACGGAGGTAATCTTCATTTAATTAAAGTAAATTTACAGTGTAATGAAATACAGCGATAATAGAATTCGCTCGGAGAAATGCCCCTAAAACCGTTAAGAGAATTCTCCTGGATGCTTGCGCAGGGAAATGAATATACGGAATCAACTGGTGGTATCAGATTGGAAATGATTACCGTTATGAAAATAATCGTCCGCCTCTTATAGCGTCGTGAAGACACCGCGACACTGCATCGCAATATCGCGCTATTATATTGCCATTCAAACGATAAATTAAATACCAAGCGAATTAATGGCATCAAAGCAGCGTTGTGGCTTTGTCGACTTATTGTACCGACAAGGGTGGGTTTTTCATAGCACTGAGAAGAACATTTAGCCTCGACTGTAACCTTACAGTGTTTCTAACAATAAATTTCTAGCAAAAAATTCTTCAATTAT
Organism: Cardiocondyla obscurior; assembly: GCF_019399895.1. Taxonomy (NCBI): domain Eukaryota; kingdom Metazoa; phylum Arthropoda; class Insecta; order Hymenoptera; family Formicidae; genus Cardiocondyla; species Cardiocondyla obscurior. The sequence continues at coordinate 2,029,036 of NC_091880.1, read as the reverse complement.
TTTCACCGTGATGGTTGTATCAACTACATTAATTTAGATATAATTAATAATAATTATTATTATTAACGGTACGAGATATATCTCGAACCAAACGACTATCGCTTCAATTTAATTAATTAAAATATTCAACTCGTTGGTCTTTATTATTTATTGTAACCGATTCGTTAGAAATGTCACAAAATTATAGTCGAGGCTAGAAGCGACTGTATGTGTATTTCTCTCGGAATGTACAAAATTAATGTCGTAATCGCGCGAGCGATCGCGTCCGGAGAAATTTGCGGTTGGCGAGGCTGCGGGCCAAAGTCGCAGCTATTTCGAAATTCGACCGTCGGCAACGATCGGTACCGATGCGGATTCGCAACGTGGAACGACAATATGGGTTTGTAAACGGCGCCGACGCCGATTCACCGGATCGCATACATCGTTGACGGGCAAGGCACAGCCCGGCATCCGTGAATACGTGCACGTGTATCTTCCGCGACGCACACGCGCGTGTGCGCGTGCCATTAATGCGACATGCAGCGAGCCATGGCCTGTGCAAGAGCGCGCGCTACGGGTCGGCATTAATCAATCCGTGCATTGATCAGGCCCACAATGCCCGTACCATTACACGCGTCGCGCACCCTCCCCCGCTCTATATCTGGCAGCATCCCCGTGTATTAAACGCGCCGCCACGGTGTCGACTGTTTTTGCGCGCGCGTACACGCCCGCCACCAGCGTGTCACCTATAATGGAATAATGGACATCCACTGACGTTTGCAATGGCGACAGTTTGCTAGGCGTCCGCGGTGTATTGCGAATTCATTAGCGCCACGAAACCGCGCGAGTCCTTTCGAGCGCGGCACCGCCACTTACATTCTATACCGAGTACTTCTGCTCTTTTTTTTATTCCCCGAGTTTCACTCATATCGCGTGCAAGACGCGCTAAAAAAAGTTACCGCCGATTAATCGATATAAAAGTTGGACGGCGAGGAATTTATTAACCGCTGATAATACGAAGTGTAACGCGTTGAATCGAGTTCGCGACTCTTTAATCGACCAGGCAATTCCGTAGCCGCTCCCGGATGGTAGTCGACCTAGGAAACGTCCGAGGGTTGCAATGGGAAAAGGGATGAAGGGATTACGCGGATACGTTAAGCCTCAAGATACTCCCTTCGCGCCTGGTTATACCAACGTCCACCCACCTGTCCGTCTCGCCGCGATAGGCGACTGACAGAGGGCGAGGAGGGCAACACGAGGATGGATCTCCGGTGAGGATTTTCTACGGGCATGTTTGTCCGATATATCAGCGTGATAGTTCGGGGATGAGAGAGGCGTGCGAGGTGCTCAGAATCTGATCCTCGGTTGGCACTTTCGGCGAAATGTAGGATTAGCCGGTGAATTCCTCGCAACCAGCGCGAATATGTTTCTTACAAACATATATGTATACTCGAGACGAGAAAATAATAAATATAATTACTAATCGTTTTGTTTCTAATCGAGCTGTTTCGCAATAAGAATTAAATAATTAAAAATAAATTTAAATTATTAATTAAGATATTTTTCATAAAAATATAACGTGACATATTTTTTTTTTGTTCGTCCAAACTGTGCTGTAAGAATAAAATAAAAACCGATGCAAGAACGATTCTAAATAACGTTAGTTTTAAGGTAATGGATTTTATAATTAGGCAAAAAATTTTTAATATCGCATTTCTAATAATTAGCCTGAGTAAGCGTATGCTTCTTAATAAATGTCTGGGTCGATAATTTTTGCAGGCGTAACGAAAACTTTGCATTATTAGCGTATTAATAGGTGCGACAAGTTTCGGCAATATTAAACAGATGAAGCGTAACGCTGTAGTTTATTAAATGTATAAACTATAAATTAGTTGAACGTCACTGTACACGTCGGTTAATAGTTTAAACTTCCTCAGGAGACCGTTTCATAATGTTTGTACCTCGGGTGAAATTTACAACTTTTCCGAACTCATTACTCGTGAAAACCACTTTTACGCGGTCGGTCAACTTTTCGTCTGTATCGTGAAATACGTTTTCACGTCATGCCGCTTTAATAGCTTGCCACCAGTTGCAGGAACAAGCCAGCGCGAGCGTCATAAGCTTCCCCGTAGTAACCTTGTTCGTCAGCCAATATGTTCATTTACGTGGACCTCTTACTTAATTAGATGACCGTGTAAACTGCTATTTTAATCCGTTAACGTGCAATATCGTGCACGTTTCCAATTAGAAATGTACGAGCAACGGCCGCGGTCTCCCAAGCTATCGAGAGTGCACCTTCGGGCGCTAATTACTTTACGACCGCGCGCGTGATTCTTCGATAAGAAACTCGCGGGAGAGAATTTGTTTTCGATCAGAGCTGGCGGGCAGAAAACGTTTGTGGGAAATATGACGATTTCACAGTTCGATAAGGCCAGTGCTCAAAAAGAGCACAGTGACGTTCACGCATCGGCGAGGAAATTTGAGTGAGCAAGCCAAGCAAATATCCGGAGGGTCTCAGCAGTGGAGAGGTAAATCGGGTTCAAATCAAGTGGCGGTAAATGCCCCGGGCAGGCTAAGGTAGGATCCGCGAAGACTAGGAAAGGACGCAGATGAAGGCGGAAGGTAAAATAGAAAAGGAAGGCGGTGAGCGCGTCCGCGGGAAGGAGGAAAAGCTGCGAGGGAAGCTAGAGCCTCGTATAAACCCACCTTTTTCTTCGGGTTTTTCCTGGGAGGCCGTCTGGGCGTCTCCTTCGATCATATTTGCATTTTAGTCATGAAATTTGCTCCGGGACCCCGTTATATCCGTTTACCTTACTGACTCTCGCTCGCTCCGCACCGGCGCTCTTATTGCCCGTTTTAAATCGGGCCACCGCCGTTGCTATCGCTGCATCTTATTGACCGACAATATTTTCGATATCTCCCTCGCCGTTGAAAAATTTCGCGACTCCCAGTCAAACATATTCTCCTTCCGGTTACGTCTCATTTTTCACCGACTGGAGAAATACTCCTCAAGTACGTAAATCGAGATATATAACATTCAAATAATTCTCTTTTCTTTTTCGTAAAATAATATTCTCGTCGAAAAGTTATTCTTACGAGCAAATAGCTGGGGGAAGTTCGACATTCGCGGGAGCATCGTGTAAGCAACGTAGATTGAAAAGATCGATCCGTCGACACTTACCCTCCTCGCGGGGTGGGTTCTGATAAAATAATTTGTCGACGCTGGAGTGTATATGTGCGCGTGGATAATAGCTAGGCACCGGGGCGGTGATAGGAGAGCGAAGGGGTGAATGCACAATGGAGGGCCGGTCCCCATTGTGTCGGACGGCCGGCTTCCAGGGACACGCGTCTGATTTTTCGCTTCTGAATAAAATTATGATAATAATGGAGCAGACTTCTCTTGATGCATCGGAATTATCTCTTACCTTCCAGAGATTTTATCTGGCATACAAGATTTTCCTTGAGTTAAAATAAAAGGCGGAAGAGCGAGCGAAAAAAAAAACGGAGGTAAAGAAAATACACAATAAAAAATTAATTTAATTTAGATATGACCCGAGAGGAAATTTATCTAGCTCATCTAATTTTGCAGCTAGTAGTTAGATCGCGCATATTAAATATATTTCTTAACTAGCGAACTAGCTTGGTACTAGCCATAAATTATAAAAAAGAATTAAAAAACAGAAACAAAATCTGTCTAGTATCGGTAGTATAGTTTTTGTCCGGAGTGTACCGTGCATCTAGATAAATGTCTAAACTTTTTTCGCCGCGTACTTTGTTTACTGTTGTTGAGCTGACCTTACGCAACGATCGCTCGACTGCCGAATTCGCCGGACAAGCCGGTTCTTGCCGGCCGCCGCCCGCGCGTCCTCCACCTTGCGAGCTTGGATTCTTGGAACGCGAAGAAGACTGCCGGCCAGATGTCAACACACGCACGTACTCACACTACCGCGACGGTCGACTGCCGAAATCGCCGGACAAGCCGGTTCTTGCCGTCCGCTGCCCGCGCGTCCTCCACCTTTGCGAATTTCGAGCGCAAGGTGCAGCCGATGTAAACACATGCACGTTACTCACAATACCGCGGCGATCGACTGCCGAAGTATCGGGCTAGTAACTCGAGAATAAAAATGAATAATACGTCGATGTGATATGTAAAGAAATATGCGGAGGGCTGTTTCTCTCGTATATTATTTAATGAAGGTAATACGCTTAAATACGTTTGTACGCGTAATTTGTCCGTATGAGAGGAAAATTCCCATTGCAGCGGCTCGCAAAGGGGACACGGTAAAACGAATTATCGCGACGGTAACCGCCACCGTGACGACGGAACGGATCTTTATCCTTTAGCGACGACTTTAGTTTAGTTATCTCCGATTATCTTGTTAGCCTTTCCGCGCAGTTTTCCCCGGAAGCTCTCCTATCGCTGCCCGGTCGGTTTTCGCCAATATCGTTTTTCTCGGTATCGATTACTCGCAGCCAACCACAACGGATTATACGCGATGCAGGAGGCAGAAAGGAGAGAAGACCCGTCCCGTCCGGTAATTACCACCGGTAATTGACCGATCTTAATTATCGCGAAATTTTATTACGGACGGAAAATATAGTTTTAATAAACCGTTGCCCGATGCCCGCCCCGCGGACTCGCCCGGGTTCTGAGGTCGCGGTTAGGCCCTATTGCAGACGCGTAACGGGGTTTAAAGGCCGTTTGTCTAAACGAAAAGGCAGATCGGAAACAATATTGAAAGGGGAATGGGTGCCGCGTCTGATAATAAGGTGTAATTAAAAATGATAATCCCGTGCGCTTCCGCACTTCGTTACTTGGCGCAAATCGTTTCGTAGGAACGGCCGTTTTCGAGGCCCGGATGAATCCTTAACGAGCGTTTTAAGTGCGCCATTAAAGATCCACCGAACGCCGATAATCGTATTCAATCGAGTGCTCGAAAATTGCCTGTTTGCACTTTTAACTTTCAGCGGATACTATCCGAGATTAGTTAGTTTTTCGCGGATACTATTTGCGACTTTATTTCAGACGTGATAAATTAAATATTTATTTTATCCCGACAAAATCTATCCTAATCGCTATGTGGCCTTTATTGTCAATTAACACTGAATAAAATTTTTAAAACGTTCCAAGTATTTAAAAACGATCGGAGCTACTTGGGAGTGATTACGTTAAAATTAAGCACGAATAATTTAACCGAGTATGCTTGAAGCGCAGCGTAAATAATTTTTTCGCATTGGATTCAATGTGATTCGGCCGATTTCGTAAGAGCATAATTACGTTTAATTGGCCGAGGCTAATTAATAAACTGCAGCGCGGGTCTTTTACCTCTGGACCACGGTCGTCAACCGCGATGGAGTAGGTCAAACGAGCGCGCATGTATGCATATAAAATATATACGTACAACGAGAACGGACAAGCAGACGTGGCGCAGAGGGAAAAATTGCGTGTAAGAGAAAGAGGGGAAAGAGAAAGAGAGAAAGAGAGAGAAACGCGGAAATAGAGTATAGTTCACGAGGCTAATAATTATTTGTATTTGAACAATGCCATGCCGTGCAGCTTGATTACTAATGAAATTGTCATTTTCAATGATAGCGCCGTAATGGCGTCCCGGCGTGCCGTGCTTTATATAAACGCGGAATTCGTTTTATTCCGTAGGGCCGAAAGCGCCGTCCACGGGGGAACGATATGCGCAAGGGATTACGGTCAGCCGGGCAAATACGCCGTGCATCATTATTTTCGCTGCCGCGCGCAGTCTCGTCATATTAATCAAGAGTCGGTTACGATGGCACGCGGTTACGAAACTGACGGACGGTCCCTCACGATCGTTATTTCAGGCGCTTCGTTATTCCGTCAAGCGTCCAATCGCTGTCGGATGCTGCGAGACTTTCTCGCCGGACCGCGTACTTAGCTTAATCGGCGAAGGAACAGGTTGAGCTTCCGCTTTTGATTACGCGCGGCCTGTTACGCGATACCTTAAGCGGAATTAAAAATTTAGCCCGATTCGCAAGATCGGTTGAATTCCGACGGAGAGCTTTGCCTTTAACGCGAGGATAGGGTAATCTTGTTAGACGCAAATGGAGGAACAAGGGTTGCACGGAAAATTACGCGCACGGCTGCCGGAATTATAACAAACATTGTTGAATGCGAGGCGCATGTAAGTAATGAGCTTAAAAAGGCGGGTCGGGAAAATAGAAGCGCGCGAAACCGACGGGTCTCGGCTCGGCTCGGGGAATGTTTTAAATATCTGTAATTCCTCGCTCCTTACAACAACGGAGAGCACGACGGTGGATTTGCAAACAGCGCCGACGGTATTAAAAATAGAACGAGACCGTCCGACTGAGGAAAAACCCTTGCTCCGATACAATTATTCCTTACGTAGAACACGAGAACTCATTTTTCCATTCGCAACATTTGCCAGAACACGATGTTTATTGAAAGAGAAGAGAATGTATGTATGCATTTCGCGTAAAATCTGAAGGAAGCGCGTTCATTGCCGACGCACGTATTTCCTATTATTTCGCTACAAGCTTGTATCTTTTACGCGCCGTACATAAGACGGCAGTGGCGGAACAAATTAGATGAGGCCTCCGCAACAGCAGAGGAACAATGAAAGCTTTATGATCGCTATTTTCCGCGAGGATAGACGACAGCGGCGCACACATTAACGAACTTAGTCTGAAAATCGGCTTCGCCGGGCCCTTTAATTCCGTAACCGCATCCTCATTATCTTCGTTAACGCCGTTAATCCGGCTCGCACGTACGTGGCGTTCGTTATTCTCATACGTAGTAAAAATTAAGGCGCAGCAACGAAGGCAATTTACCGTCGACTGCGCGATAGAAAATGGCCCCGAAAGCCCGCGCTCGCCAGAAACTGCGTGCCACGCACTTCCATCCTACCTACACGCCGCTTGCACAGGAGCAACCCGGTAAGGCGCGTTACTTCCAATCCCAATTACTCGTCTAGTGGATAATGGCCGGATAGTTGGCAGTTAGCCGATGCTCGCCATGGCGGCCGATTAATTGAAAGGTAAACTTACCAGTCGACTGTGGCCAGACTTTCAAGAGGGTAGCAGCGGCCCGGCCGGGAGGTCGGCGAGGCCAGCCGGGTGGAGCCGAGAGGAAGATATACACGTCGGAAAAAGAAGGTAGGGTAGAATGGGTAGAAATGAAGAGGGTATAGACCGGGCGGGCGAAGAAGGGTTCTCGCTACGGCGAGCACGTAGGGATGAGGCCGTCTCACGTGAAGAATAGATACTAGTTCGGCAAGACCGGCGGCGGCGTAACACTTACCTGAAAACAGAAGAGAAATGGTTGGTTAGCTAAGCTAATACAAATAGCTGGGGCAAGCCGGAAAAATCGGTCCGGTTAACCGCACTTAACGCTGTAACAACCGTACAATCTCGCCGAGGCTTGTTTCACGTTCGCGCGCACGCGTCGCGGAAAAAAAGCGTTTTCGAAAGCGAGACGCGGAGTGCGCAAAGGGATGCTGCGAGGTGCATTCATTATAAAGCACGTCGCATCGGGGGAAAAATTGAAACATGCGGAGGCATGTTTTTAAATAAATTGCACGCAGCGATGCGTCGAACGAGCGACTAACGAGGCACGTTCCGATAACCTGAGATTTTTTTTTTCCCCTGACAAAAACCATGTGAATGGATAGCAAAAATTTCGAAATACGATGAAACGTTCATCGGTTTGTTTCCCCGAAAAAAATATTTTATATTTATACTAACCATTGACGGCACGAGATCTGTATTGTTTGCGGATTCTTTTTTCGCTTGCCTATCGAAAACATGTAAAGAAACTTTTCAGCGGAAACGGTGTAATCGCATAGAAATGTCCGAGATAATGCCTAGAGCTTTCATTCCACGACCACAGCGTTAGAAAATTTGAAAAATTTGCAATAAATGTATCTCTTTAGTTGGAGCGCTGTTAAATTTCATAATAAAGCTCCCGCATGCGGAAATTGTACGCCGGATTTACTAAAAAGACTAAGCCTTTACTTCGAAACGCCGATAAAACCTTCGGGCGCCGCAGCTGAATAATTTTTCCAATTTAGCGATAAAACTGCTTACGCGGATCATCGCGAGTGAAATAATCAAAGCGAGGAACGTGGAAAAAAAAAAGCGGGAACAAGTAAGCCGACACCAAAGAGGAGAAAAAAAAACCGCGCCGACCGAGAAATTGCGGTGCGAGGGAAGTAACCAGACACCGGAGAGTGCCGCGAAGGCTCTTTACTTATTCGCACCGCAAACCATGCGCTGCCCCTAGTTACACGCTAATTACACGAGTCAAAATTGATGGTTTCGCCACCGAGATGGTAAAACGGTTTTAACTTTACGTCGTCCGGCTCATGCACGATTCTTCCTCGTCCTCGGCGTGCCTCAGTCGCTTCCGCGACTCGCCCGGCGTCGCCTGAAAGCCACCTAATGCCAGATTCAGCGCGCGTCCCGTGCCATCTATCTGCCGGACCGATCGCTAATTAAAGAAAAGCCTGCACGGCGATTAATAGATACTCCGGTTAACCGAGCTCGCTTGTTGCTCCCTCTCCGCCCCACCGACGGCGATGACCATGCACGGCGCGTAATGAAGGGTTACTTCGTTAAAGAGCGTTTGATAACGGCCCTGTAGTGCGAGCGCTGCACTGAAAAACCGGCGCGCGGAAACCGCATTTATTGCGCAATCTCGTTCCAACCGGTGCGCACATCGGTCGGCGTTCTCTTGTAAACCAACCGGCGGAACCAGCTCGGAATTTACTGTTTGGCGAGAGACAGAGATGAGGCAGAGGGAGAGAAAGAGACCCGCGACGATTAATAACAGTTGGAGGGTGAGTTCTGCGCTTGACGTCAAATCGTTCCTTGCCGGACTCGACTACCCCTTCGGTCCGTCAAATTATAAGGCGCGGCGGGAATGACGGTCGGAAATTGACGTAGAAAAGCCTACGAGCTTGAAATCTCCCGAAGGGTCGTTCAATGACGATTCACTGCTTCATCACTGTATTAATTATTACCTCGTCATCTACCTGGCGTTTCCCACAGTCACGGCGAGCTGCTAATCTTCCACGCACAATAGACCGACCCTTTATCAAATTATTCGTGTATTCCGTTACTTCCAATATAATTTATTTGAACGTGACAGCAAATTTTTAATACTTTTTCCTCCCTCTTAAACTCTTTCTTCATCTCCTCCCACGTCTCTCGCTTCCTTTACTTCGGAAGGGAAAAGGGAGCATGTAGGGCGCAGCTCGTTAATTACCGGAGTTTTAATGAGCGGAATTGCACGCTCTCGCGGCACCCTCGCCGTTTCTTGCCGTCTATCCTCACGTGGCGAATTGATATCGCCTATCTCGCGCCGCCACGTGGATCGACGCCGAGATTACAACTTCGCCGACGGTATCGTTCTCGAAACGCGCGATGCGCTTCCGCGACCGCATTGTTAGTCGCGCGTTTACCCGCGCTCGAGGGACCGGGAGGAGAGGGTTGCGAATCGTTATTTTTAATTAACAATCGACGGGAGTTTCGACGCGCCGGAAAATATTATCGGCCTTATTAACAAACGGCAAGCGCCCGGGGTTTTTGGCTCAGCTAACGACGCATTAATTTTAACGAACTGCAGTCGCACAACACGCGATATTATGCCCTCTCGGGTTTTCGCGCGGAGACACCAGAGAGTGACAATTTCCCCGAGCATTCCCAGGATCGTTCCGCCTCGTGTGGAGAGCAGGTGAAAAAGGTTGAGCGTAACGTTCGGCTATATCGCGCTCGCGATTCAAAAACGTCAACGCGTAACTACGAAACAAGCACTGTAATGCCAGAAAATGGTTGCGTATTTCAAAAATATAAATCGTCTAAGTCAGGCAAATTTTTTAAATATCTACTTGCACGGCTCGCGCACGATTTTGATCGGCCTTTATTTTCCGTATCTTTGGCCCGCCTACAATAGTAAAAAAAAAAAAAAAAATTGCGAGCATTTGTTTATACGTATCGGGCTAAAAATTTGATTCGCAGCTTTCGCGCGGCTGTATCGCACAATCAAAATACGCTTCGTTCACTTCTGAAATTATCATTCCATTCGAGCATCGGCAGCGAACTGGTATCGCCCGGCAAAAATATACAATATGCGCGCACACAGTTTTTCGTCGACGGACGATTTTTCGTTCTATTATTTACCGATGGCAGATATTTCCCGGCGCAGACTTCGGTATCTTCGCGCAATCGGACACGCGATAGTCCAGGGTATCGAATACCGGTCGGTGTTATCTCTCGTCGCCGAGTGCGATCTATTTTTGGCGGTTAATGGAGTTTCGAAGCGGCGAGAGGGAGAGGGAGAGAGAGAGAGAGGCCCCGGATTGCACACGCGGAGACGAAAAAGGGTTGCGAGGGAGTAAATGCGTTTCGGCCAATCAACGCTTTGGAGTCCCGATTTTCGCATTTCTTTCCTATTAAATCGCCCCGGAATAGCCTCTCGTCGCCGAGCTCGACCGGTGTCACCGGCCTCCTATTCCCGCGGCCGTGTTGCACACGGCATACCGCGTCCCTGGTAGCGCGAAATTAATCGAGATTCGATCTCATCCGAGGCGACGCAAATTGGAAACTACCCTCAGAAACTAGTTCCGCATAATTTCGACGGGAAAACAAATCTCGGGGCGCGAGAGAAGATCCCCGGCGACCGATATTGTTGACGCCGTAACTCGCTCCCCTCGCAAAATTTCAAGTTTGAGGGAGCTCGGGGGGTTCGATCGGCAGGACAGCGTTAATTTGCAAGTGTCGTCGTCTCTGAAAATAATGCCGCGTATAGTTCGCGGAGCGCCGCGGCCATCGTCGAGTAAGCAGATTACACTCGAGGTATATGATTATCTACTTGTATTGTATTTATACATTTTCCGCGGCAGCGCCGGAATTAGAGGGACGACTGGAGCGCGATTCGCGCGCTCGGGCGAATTCTGTTTAACAATACCGGCGTTACAGCGTTAACACGCGGCGCCGGTGCGGTGCCCGCGCTCGCGTGCGCATGTTACAAGGAAACTAACAGGAATTATTTTCTCTGTCACGGCAAAATGTTGCATGGAAATGCGGTATTTTAATGTTTTTCCACGGCATAAAGGGCCTTTCATGTCACGGAGAAATGAAATTCTAGAATGCGCTCGCGGCACGATGAAAGGCGGCGCGGTGCAATTAAAAGTATTCAGATGAATAAGAGAACGGACCTTCCGTCGCGTTATTTCGCCGAATCATAAAACGCTGATACCACCGACGGCCGTCGTGTGTGACGTTCAATGCCTTGAGATCTCGCGGCTGCGTTTAATTAAGTCGAAATCAAGTCCTTGTTATCAACGCAACGACTGCAGGACGGAGAAACACGTTCGCGGTTAAATAAATCATTAAATGCCATTTTCTTTACATTGCCGGCGTCGTGAAAAAAAAAAAAAACCAGAGAAGCGGGACATTAATTCGCGCGGCTGTCACGGGGTCAACGAACTCCAAGCTGCTGCATGCCGCAGTCATCATCGCCACCGACGCCGTCACCCCTGCCACCGGCATCGCCGTCGTCGCCGTCGTCGTCGTCGAACGAACCGACTTGTATTCATTGAAAACAACCACCAACGCGTACCTGTATATACAGGGGGTGCATACGGACAATGTTCATCCCCGTACGAGGCTCGGGGGCGAGAGCTCGAGTTCATGCGGACGTGAGACGAGGGGCGGCGTGGAGAGGACCGTGTGTGCATGTGCATATGCGAAGAGGGAAAAGAGAATATCTGGAGGGTGTGAAAGAGTGCACGGCCGTGCGAAACGAGACGACGACGACGACGACGCGTCGACAAGGGGTCGGGAAGCAGGCGGGGAAGAAGGAGAGGATGTATAGAACGCGACGTCGCGGGATAGAGAGTAGACGGCGAGCGAGCGAGCAGAAAAACGCGCGTATCCCGATTGTTCTCGGCTGGCGTGCGTGTGTCGCGTCGCGACGACGATCAAACACGATTCAACGCTACACGCTCACGATCGTCATCGATGACGGAGGGAGCGAAAGACGAGTCCTTCCCGCTCTCGAGCGACCTGTAATCGCCGAGGGTCCTTTGACGCGCAGTTCCTGGTCCCTCTAATCCATCGACGTGCGATTTAATTCTTCTACCGCGCTCCGACGGATAGTTGCGGCTCTCTTTGTTGTGGGATAACGCGCCGGTGAGACAATAGCCGTTTTGTTCTTCCTTAACGCGTTCGGTGTTAGCAAAAAGCCGCGAGCGCTGATTGAACGACGCCCATGTCCATCTTTGCGATTAAACTTATCGCCGCGGCGATCGCGGCTTTTGCAAAACGCGGTAGGAGACGCGCGATGCAGGTATAAAACGCGCGTGCTGAAATCGGTTACAGCGAGACACGCGGGCGAAAAGCAATTATCAATAATTGCGCAGCGCAGACGGATAGACGCTAATCGAAACGGGGCGGAAAAATTATTTTTTATCGATTATTCGCAGAAGCCGGGCATTAATGTATGCAAATATTCGACGTTACGGAGACAAATATTTACGCTGGATATGATACATAAACTGCATTATGCACGTTTATCGCATTTATCAAAAGCACGGTGTCTCTACGTAGATTTTGTTGCCCCGGGCGCCCCTCCCCCCGCCCACCCCTCTTCCTACGTAAATGTGTCCGTGGGACGGAGAACCGCGGAGCAGAGTCCACAAAACCAAGCACCGTTCGAGAAGTTTGCATTTCGAGATGTTGGCTCGATTCGGATGCGACCCCAGCCGTCTCGGAGTGCCATGTATTATTTATATCGAAATTAAAATTATTTCATCGATCGTTCGAGTCAAAACGCAATATTTCACCGGGGTATAAAGTAATCGATTAGAATATTGGCAATTTCCATTTCTCCAAAGTAATACGCGAAGTGTACGGTAGCTATCAACTTTATTGCCGGAGGAGAAACTCCGTAAGCGTGCGCGATGAATGCGCGCGCTCCTCGGTAACGAAGCCCGATTTCCAAGTCAAATATCTGTAATGCAATCGACCACCCCGGGAGCGTGTCACTCGCGCGGGTGTATCGACAGTAGTCAGGTCGGGTCGAAAGAGCCACGGAAGTCGGGTCGCCAGCTCGCGAACGTGGACCGCGCGACGATTTTCCGGCGCCTTTCGTTTCCGGAGAAAGCAATTTAACGATTTCTCATTATCCACTTAGTGAGCATCGTTTCTACGAGCGGTTCTTCCTGAACTCGACTAGGCGGTAAGTTCACAGGACGAAACCGAGCCACGGTCCTTCTCGCTTGGCGATATCCGCGGCGACGAGCTGCGGAATTGCAGTTTCGGCTCGTAATCGCTTTACGGAGACGGGGGCTTTTCTTGCGGCTGACACGGCGGAGATACTCGGCCGCGGCGCCACTAAGATAATCCATTTGTTCCCAAGAGCGGAGAAATCTCCCGGCCGCGGCTGAGAAAAATTATATGGGAGCGCTGAAAAATGTCACCGCGCTCGGAAAAGAACTTCCCCCATGTTTATCCCGTTACACTTAAACTTACTTCATCCCGCTTAAGTTCAATTAGATTTCGCGAAAGTTTATAATAACGTTATTATTTAATGGTATTATACTCGTACAACGATACTGTGCAGGCGTGTAACTTTTGCAGCAGCCCGACCGGTCCGGCAAACAAGCGTTTCGCGGAGTTATTTAAAAATGGGAGCCGAGAAGAATTAAAGGGTCTCGGGGGTGAAGTCGTTAATTGCTTCTGCCGGGAGAGCCAATTGAGCAATCGAGGATACCAATCGCGACGCATGAAACAATTTTCCCGTAAGCGTTTATTGATAAGGGGTTTTTTTTGGACTAAAAGAAGAAAGACGACGATACGCGCAACACATGGAAAGAAAGCGCTCGAAAAACCCGTCCAAATATTAATCTCGTTGTTGTTACGTTCCAATACCGCGCAATCTCCGAGTAATGAATTTTTTTTTTTCCCTTGCGCGCACATGTACAGGCTTTTCGAGTTCTCCTTCCAGCGACTTTCCAAAATAACGGCTGTGGTTGCGTCACCGAATATTGGAATGATATGAGCATCGTATTTTTCATATTGCACGGCAATCTATCCCACTCGCCAAAGTACGTGCTCCGCGCTCGTCAAAAGTTTAATTTAGCCGTCAGTAGAGATACCAGCCCGTAAATTAAATATCAATTTTTACTTTCTATCGTTATTTTTCGATGTTTCGAGCCCCCGTCGTTTAGATCCCCTCTGTTCGATATTACAAAGCATTTTACGCGCGGCGCAATGCGATTCGCGGACGCAATAAATATGCAGGGATTTTAATATTTTATCAAACATTTCGTTTCGTCATTATTTATTCCAGGAACGTGATTCGATAAAAATGACGATGCTAATTTTGTATCCTCGTTACGTGCGTATAAATTTGTATTCGCGGTCCACATCCTCCCGGTACTTCGGGTTCATCTCATACGCGCGGCTTATTATACGAGGTTACCGCTCGCAAAAAGTATTCCTTTCAAAGAAATTAAATTGAACTAGTTGCCCGGCGTTCATATTCGTAATAAAAAGCAAGCAATTTGTCCCTGGCGAACGTGAAAACATAATCTTGATGATATATTCCGAATGCAAGATCCTCGAGGTCTGGGTGGATTCGCGCGCGTAAATCGGCGGCATGCCATCTCATTTGCATAATTGAAACCACTCGAAACAATTGGACGTGGATTAACCGAAGCTGAGACGAAGCTCGTAGCGTTTTTTATATCGGTGGTGACTCCGTCTCGTCACCTCGCGGAGAACGACGTGTAGATGAAAATGCTTGGCTTTTCTCCGTCAACATTTGTCCGCCGCGCTCGAAGGAAAACAAAATCAAACTTAAGAATTTTTAGCTGCACGCTATTACCTGCACCTACATGCAAACACGAGGGACAAAATTTTTCCCACCTTTTCGTTCGCTTTCTTTACGAGATAAAATAACACGTCAACAAACTGTAGTTCTTCTTTTTTTTCTTTCTTTTTTAATTCTTCTGAGCTTAATATTTAGAAGAATTAAAATTCAAAGAGTAAGATCAGCCGCGTAACACGGGGAGAATAAATTTACACGCGAGCTCATACGGCCGCGCGGAAAAATGCATAAGAAAAATGGCAAAGAAATGCGACCGTATAATAAAACGACAGAGCGGACGAGAAGACACGTGACGTGTATGCGCGCCTTTGTGTCCGCGTATATGCGTACACAATAAGCTTACGAGGTTTATCGGTGAAGGTGCCAATTTACACGTATTTTATTCCCTCTGCGACAAAAGGTGAGAGCGAAAAGCTGATCGAGAGTAGTGCATACGGCTGGTACACAAAATGATGTGTAAAGGGAAAGGCGGAAAAGACGGAGGCAAAAACAAAGAAAGAAAGAGAGCGATAGACAGTAAGAGCAAGAAACGCGTAATACGAAGCCGGAGTACCGCGGAACTGAGACGGCAAGTGACGCATTGCGTTTCCGTCGACGCGATCGAGAGATATTCGGGAGAGAAAAGCTAGTTATCCGGAGGAAAGGAAGCGAGGAGGGATATGCAGATTTTGCGTGTCGCGGTGCATCCAACGTGCGTTTCGCCGCGGTTGATTTACTCGGTACACGCGAGCGCGAATTGTTTCTGGCGGACGTGCGGTTTTATCGAACGCCGATCGAATATCAAACGACGCGGCGGCCACACTCTGTTCCACGCCGGGCCAGGAAGCCGGTGTTAAAGAGTCCAAACGACGGCCGAACAATCGGCGAACCGTTTGACAGTTTAAAAATGATTTAATGTCGCTACAGTCGGCGTTATAACGCGGAGAGCTTTATCGCTGCCAGGCTTTATCGTTGAGCTTCGCCGAAATAGGTTTTCCAAGCATCATAAAATCATCCAAAATTTTATCTCACATCTCAAACTATCACCACAAATTCCAAATGTGTTTGGCGCTATTTACGAGTGCGAGATGATAAAGCTTTCTATCGAGAGAACTGCAATACACGCATTTTCGTTTGGCCGCTAGACTAAATAATTCTTGTCAAATGTGTATAATAAATTAAAACGTATTTATTATAATATTTTGATGTTTAAAAAGAGGGGGGAGGTGGAAGAATACGCAACCAGTTAACCGCATTTGAAATTCGGACCCAATCTTGAGAAGATCGCCGTATCTCGCGATCAACGTCGTTACGGATAACGCGTGGAAAAACATATAAAGTGCTCCGGGAGCTTCATGGGTAGCGATGAAGTATGTACAAGGCTGCGGGAATCAACGATCGATTCGCCTCGACCATGTCGTTATCATTACTGACTAGGGTGGAGAGTACCGCGAGGAAGAAGAGAACGGTGGATCGTGACCGTATTTACGATGCAGAGGCGCGAAGGGAAGGGCCAGTCGGACGGTGGTACGGGCCGCGAAATAAATCGTTAACGCGCCGATTTCTCCCTGGGAAAATGCCTACGGTGATTCCGAATTCCGCTCACATAATCTGCCGACGGCGGAGGGGTTGCGAAGGGTGTGCGCTCTGTCCCGCACTGTCGCCGAAAGGACGGGGGAGGATGAGTTCTGGCAAGGTGCGACGGCACTTAAAATTACAAGGCGCGTACGAAGCGCCTTCCCTTTCCTATCACGTGTCCACCCGGGCCGTAGGATCCCACATTCGACTGCGGATTTCCATTCCGTATATGAATCCTAAGAAAGCGCCGCTGAACTTTCGAACGATTTTTCCGGAGTTACCCGACTCGTTTATTCGCGCGAAAGTTCTCGCCCTACAACGCAATACGATCGCAACTCGGAAGATTGGAACCCTGCGATTGCCGATGCATCTTTACGAGATCTTGATGAACCTACGAACGAAATGTAAAACTTGATTTGGTCGCGCTGACCGTGTACGTGAGAAGAGGTTTACAAATGCTACTGCGGACCGATCTCGTAATCGCGCGGATTTACGACACCGCGTGTCTTCGTGGCTTGCATTTCGAACACACGTGAGGATTGTCGCGTTCCCGTCGAACGAAGGGAGAACGAAGGGAGGCAGGTTTAGTTTAGATTGAACGACTGCAGAATATCGTTATTCGTTTCATAAAATAACTCCCGATCTTGAATTATTAATATTATTTCAAACGTAACTGAGCATTACAGAGCGTACGCTTCGCGCGCGTCGTTTACTCTTGTTTCTCCTACGGGAAAGAAAACGGTTTTACATTTAATAATTTTCAACAACGAACGACGGCCACGGAATGCCCGCGATCAAGCCGCGTGCGTTTCTTTATCGCCTTATCTCCGGGAAGCGTCGTGGTCCGCGCGCGCGGTCTTCGTATCGTCGCTCACTAGCACGATGCTCAGCTATTGAAATAGGTCAACTAGCACGCGGGCAACCTACTCTCCGCGCTATCCCAACTCTCGTGTCTCGCCAGCGATCGAGCAGCCGGCCGTGTCGCGTGTTTGTTTCGCGCGCGCGGTGCGAGGGCATCGCCCGACTCAGCCGGCCGGCCGGTTGTGACGCAACCTACGACAACAGCGGGACTTACGGCGATCTCGACGGCGTATGTGCTTCGCCTCGCGCAAGATTATTACGTGTATATGTATATCGAACGGATCTTTATACGCGCCGAAAAATAATCGTATTTTTACATTACATTTTTTTTTATCTCAGGAAGAACGAAGGAAAGCCGGGTATTATTTTTATCGAAGTAAAACGACGCTTTTCGAGTCGTCAGCTCGAAGAAATCTCGCGTGAACATTCGAAGAGCCGGCGAGGTGGAGAAAAGCCTTATCTCGAACGAAATTAATTGTTTGATTCGCTGACGCGATTGCGTCGCTTGTTGCGCACGCTCGTCCACCAAGTTGCGACGTTCGTCGTGGTCCCGCTTATCGGCGATCGAGTTTTCTCGTGCGCGCGAGTTTCGCGGATAGTATCAGAGTTTACAAGTTCCTTCGATCAGAACGGCACTATCGAACAGCTTCGGCGGAATGTCAATGCAAGTTACCGATCGTCGTGGCGTCGTCTTTAGCGCAAGGTTCCCGGCGTTTTACGTTTTATCTCGCGATAAATCTCCGCGATGTGTTGGCGCATGCAGCAATCGATCTGCGCTCCCGCAACTGATTACAACGGCGTTGAACGTCCAGACTGAAGTTGAAAAATAGCTGGCTTAAGGCAAAACGTAACCAGCAAAAATATAAGGCGCGATATTAAACAGCCGTTCGTTTCGTTATTCGTTTATCATGCCGGTCGCGCGATCGTGCGATACGCCATTTCCGGATACGTCCCCGGAGTTATTTCCAGAATAAAAATAATATTCGCATAATGTCGTTTCATTTGCGCGGAACGAGAGGCGATATAAAAAGCGGGATATCGCGACGTTATCACCGCGGGTCTACGCGACGCGTTTACGAGCGGCGGGAAGAGGCGTAAGCGCGACGGGGACGGGGCCCGGCCGCATTTTCGAAGGCTCGGGCATTTTAAATCCTGTGACGCATTTATCCGGGCCGAATAAACGAAAACCGTCGGACGAAATCATTCCGACGCGGCGTTAATGAAAATTGTTGCCTCGGAATTGACTGTCCCCATCGCTGACGCGCGCGCGCACGGTCGATTAAGCGTTACTACCCAACGCCGGCTTAATTACGCAATCCACGCACGCTGGAATAATTCGAGAATTCGGCCCCGGTAGTTCGTTAACATCGATCGATCGGCAGTCTTTTAATTTCTGTCGCGGAATAAATTTCACTAGCAAGGTGAATCGCACCGAAAGGGCGATAAACCAATTCGTCTTATTACCTGGCCGGTTGCAATTATAGGGAATGCATCGACGGCTGCCGCTTTGTTTCGCCCGCAGTTTTCCCGCCGAGATTTACGACGGGACAGCGGCAAGATCCCGCGGGCAGTGGCAGCGTGGAAATCCGAAGGAGAGGAGGTCGATGCAGGGCGATAACTTTTTTTCCGTTCCGCTGTTTACGACCAGTAAAACTAAGATCCCCTCCCTTCCCGACTACCAAAAAACCGATAATGTCTTTGTACTCGCCGTCTGTTACTCGTTCGGATGCCATAAAATCGCGGTAATGCTGTAGTCACCTCTCCCTTTCTCCCTCCCTCTCCCCCAGCCGTCTGCGATCACTACTCGTTTCGCCGAGAGAGAAAGACCGTGTAATTGAACGAGACAAAGTGTACAAGCTGTTTAATTACCGGCCGAAATAATCGCGCACAAAGACCGTCAAGAAACTGTACTGGTCCGTTAAATGTAACGATATTTACCGTCTATTTTACATCAAAGTTTAAGCTGCTACATCGTCTTATTGATTAATACGATTAAAAGATATAAATCGCCTTCTAACAATAGCAAAAATAATATTAACGTCGTAATAAATAATATAAATGTCGTAATAGTTGCGTAAAAAAAAAAAAAAAAAAAATTAATAAGAAATCCATTTAACGCAAAACGTGATTGCGAGTATTCACTTACAAACTATCATTAATTTTGTCGCTGGCAATCGGGTTACGGGGCGATTCGTTACGATCGGTCGATACCTGACCTACGAAACAAACCGCTGCATCATTGTCGCCGGCACACTTTCTCGTGCGCGCAATACATGCGGGATTACTTCGATCCGGGTGGGGGAGGCGTGCGTTTCGTGACGGCCTAGAATTTCATGTCACTCCGGGACCGTCGGGTTAACGTATGGCTCGGGAAGTCGCCGCGATAAAGAGCGCGGTCTAACGTAGCGCGGATAAAGGATTACGCCGATTAACGGCTACGGTTAGAAAAGAAGAAAAAAAAAAAAAAAAGAAAACAGAAAAAAAGAATAAAGAGAAATGCACAATTACGCGGCGTTCGAGTCACGAAGACGCGATCTACGATTTACGCTGTAATCACGTTATCGCGAAGCGCGCAGTGCAGGAATCCACGCTGGAAAAAATTTAGAGATGCAATAATGGATTGCTGGAATTAAGATTAGAGCTAAGATTAGAGATGGGAGATGCGAAGATTAGCTTGGCTCGTAAAACACGTGAAAATTTGACAGAATCGAGCGCTCGGCGAAGAAGGTGACTAGATAAGGGGCTGCGGCCTCGGCGATAAAGCCGGCTTTGTTTTATTAAGCGATAATGCACGGGCGGACAATAAATTTTCGGCGGATTAACGGCAGATAAACGGCCCGCTATTATGCACCTACGTACTCGCTATACGTATAAATCGCGCACGTCATGCGGTAAGTATAGCGATAGACGAGTCCGGTCGACGTACGGCGTTCCGCGCGCCCGCTTCGTGCATCAACGTCGGGACGCTATTTGCAGGTCGATTCATGGCGGCTCTTTCGAGATAAGTACCAAAGATCGTGCATAAAGCGCGAGAGAACAGACGGTGGCGGTTGATCGAAAGGAACGAAGAAGAGATTGGCGTAACCTAGCTCATAATTAGACGGTAATAGTTGGCGGATTAGCCGTGCGAGTTTAGTTAGAGTTTATCGTATGCAGCGAGCCTGTTTCTTTCTGCCGCGGCAAGTTCTCCGATTTTCTTTCATCGTTTCTTTCTCCCGTGGCAATTTTCTTCCGTCGGCTGTGGTCTAGCTTTCGACGTACTTAGTAGTTACCGTGTCCAAGAGCGACAAGTTTCGAAGGCTCGCCTCTTCGACCGAGCATGAGACGCTCCGAGTTCTTCCACCGCCTGCCCCCAAGCCACCAGCCAGAGTTCGTTATTCTAACTCCACCGAGCTGGCCCAGTCTCGAGAGAGTAGCGGATACTTACGAGGATTTGCCAAAGTTGGAAGGTCGATGGGCCAAGAAACGGAAACTGATCATGACAAAGTGGACCGAGGGCGGGTTTGCAATTTGCGCAATTCAGAGATTCACGTAATTAATGGCGTGACGGCCGTTGGATTTGCGGTGATTTGTGCGATCTGCTGTTAAAACGCGGTTTCCGACGTCTCAATCACGTTTGACTTAATTATATTTAATTAATTATATATTTAACTAATCACATTCGATCTAATTTAAATAATTAATTTATGCATTATACGTGTATTAATGAGCGCCGAATAAAAAAATATAGTAATTGAATTTCGATCAAAGCTAATTGATGCGCTGGTATACGAGATCAAAAATAACTGAGAATGGTGGATAGAGGCGAACAGAGAGATATAGGGAAGACGATGTGCCATCGAGAAAGGTATGAAGTTTCAATAAACCCCCAGGAGCAGAGATGTCGGAGTCAATTTCAAGGAGTAATTGTGGGTCACGAAACAGGTCAATGGAAAGGCGGGAGTAAGGATGGCGAAGCCTGGGCAATGACACCGATGTAAAGATTGCCTCGATGGCGGTTGCGATAAAAAGCAACACAAGACTGAAGAAATTGGCTGGAGAAGGGAAGAGGGATCCGTTGAAAATAGAGAAAAAAAAAAAAAAAATGGAAAAAGAAAATGTCCGCTCGCAGGACGTGTTCTCCGGGTATCTACCACGATGTGATGGCGCGAGTAGAACCCCGCGCGCCTCACCTTGTTTCAGGAGCGGGAGGCAGGAAAAAGGAATGTAGAACAAATCGAACGAAATTCGAATTTCGCTTGACGACGGAATAAAAGTCAGTCATTCGTTGAGTCTCGCAGTATTTCGATTGCATTCGTTGAAAGTCCGCTTCGTTTCTTTAGTTCACAATTAATATTCCAGTCGCTAAATAAGTCTCGCTTTTGTAATTTTGTACGCACAATTTTTTTTATCTTCTGCGTATGCTAAAATTTAATCATTAATAATCCGATATTTAAATGCTAAATAAAATTTCATTTCTTTGCTACTGTTAGCTTCTTCGTTTTCGCCGTTGTTAAAAGTAAAATCTTTCGCGGTGGAACGTCAGTAAATTTTTATCAAAACGCACTTTTACGAAAATATCATCGGTATAAACGATAGGATTTCTCGGCGAGCGCGCATTCGACATTATTTAATTTAATAATTCGGACGGCAATTGCGGGCGTTCGAAGCTGAAAAAATAATCGTCCAATTTCCAGTCAATTTTATTGCCTGTTTAATCGAATTTTGAAAGCTATTTTGGAATAACACGATTTCAGGCCGCGCACAACGGATTTATCAAATCATCGCGATGTACACCCGATTATAGCCCGATCGCCCCTCGAGTCACGACGGCATTTTTCTTCATCACTTAGAGGTGGGAAAACTTTTCCTCCCCATCTTCCACGGCAAAGTTCTCCCCTCGCGGACCAAAGATTAGAGCTGTGTTTTCACGAGCGACACCCTTCCCGCTCTCACTATCGGAATGACTTGGAACCGATGCACATTTCTCTTTCTCCCCTATAGATTTGTCAGGCCCTTCGAGCCCTTTAGAGACACGCCGCAGTTATCGCGTACACTCGTTAAGAAGAACGACCGTCTTCTATTTGATGATTAAACAGCGATCGTTACGTAATACACGGCTCTTATCTCTGACTTTTTTTTTTCTTTTTTTTTTTTCTCCGAGTTACGTTCCTGTAACTTAACTTTTACGTCGGACATTTCGAAATATGGCATTCCTCGTGTAATATTGTTTAAAATACAATTACGGAGTTAGCGATCGTTTAGCTGATCTGGTATAAAGTAATTTGGTATTCTAGTGCGAGCGCGCGCGCGCGAGCGGGAGAAGTTTGCCTTAAAGTTACAGTCATGATATCTCGCGCCGAGAGTTATAAGTTCGTATTTATTCATTCATTTTGTATACACGCGGCATACATATTCATGCCTTTAAGAAAAGACAGGGGCGACGTAACTTCGCTGAATATTCGTTTGAAGATGAACGTCTAACGTCTGCACCGTAGACGCGCCCGGAAATACGTAAATGTCGAAGCGGCATTACTTTGAAGTAATAATAACTGTGTAACGAATACCTTAAAGTGTAACAGCGTCTCCGGGCTTTTCAGCGGATACGTCACTCGGTATCAATGCCATTTCAATGGGCTATTTAATGAACGTCAGAAAAGCGAGGAAGGCAAACAACTTACAGAATTATATTCCGGAAATGTCGCTCGCATTCAACCTAAAGAATTTCCTCTGCGCGACCGGCTTAACGACGAGTCTCCTCGACGTTCGTACGTCTGTGCAACAATAGCGATCGCGATGATTAAAAATGAATCCGCGGAATCGTCGACATTGAAGAATATCCGTGATTGCCGCAAAAATTGGAAGTATCGCGAGACAATTGCCGTACAGATACGTGATTCCCGAGACGCGGATGTAAGATATCGTATTGAGCTACGCGAATGCAAGAGAGTCTGCGAAGAGCCCCGCGGAGAGCTCCAGCAGGGAGATAGACGGGGGGGGAGGCAAGGGGGTGGATATAGGCGAGCGCCGGCAAACGGCAGTATTAAGTTTATGGGTGCATTGCGGTGGTTCCAGACTCTTGGCTGGCTGGCTCCAAGTATAAGAGATGCTTGGCATGGGAGTCACGCGCCCCGACAATTATTTCACCCTTCCAGCGAGGCCAGCACGTTCTTCCTTCCTCGTCGGCCTCTTGCCTTGTTCCTTATTGGTAGACGTTGCAGTCGCGCTAGAACCCGGTGGAGTGACTCGCTTCCCCTCCTCGCCTCCCCCCCCCCCTAACCGCTTCTCTCGCTTTTCTTTCTCCAACTGCGGAGTCTAACGTTGGCCGACGCCACTAATCTTAGCGCACCTGGTCTTACGTGTATTGCGCGGGCAATCGTCATAATTATTCGATAACTCACGGCAAAACGTAGTTCCGTGGGTTCTGCGGCGTGAAAGTCTCGCGGCGAAATACGGTCACGTTATTACGGGGGGTCAGCGGCTAATTAATTTTTTTATTAGAGTGTGCATCGATGCGTTGACTTGAAACTACTGCTTTTTTAGCTCCGTACGAAGACGAATAAAATTATTAATTCTGTATAAGCGTTAAAAAAAAATTTTTATTTACGATCGATTATTATCACGAAGCGCACGTTTTACGCTTTACGCCTCGCCTTGAAGATTTTAATTGTGCTGCCACGTAGGAATGCACTGTCGTAGATACTGGCTTTCCGTCAACGATAACCAGTGTCGGGAGGGAAGAGTGATAAAAAGCCGTTAAATCACACCCCAGGAATCTAAATTATCTTCCACGAGGAACGCGAACACTTTGGTCACGGTGGTACCCGGGGCCCCGGAATTTATCGAACGCTAACCACCGGGCAACATTCCTACTCGAAAGTATTCCGTAAAACAATTCAGGACGAACGACGTTACCGATGCCCGCGGATACGGTGATCTATTGTCGCGGGATTGACGTAACTATTCAAAATGCCGGGTAACTATGAGCGACATTTTGTCATCTTGTTCGAGAGAGAAAGACGAGAAGAGAAGGAGAGGCAAAGGAACGGACGCTATTTCCACGTCAACGTTTCGCGGTAGCTGCAAATTACTTCGCAAGATTAATGCAAACCGGAAATTACCGTAGTTGTGGAAACTCATTACCAAAAACGCCGTTCAAAAATTGTCCCCCGCATTTTCTTCATGACGTTCCGCCCAATTTCCGCTCCACGCGGTTGCTGCCCAATGCACGTGCGGCCTTTACGTCTGACCTCTTTAAAAAGATTCCTCGTCGCTGAAATTCCCATCGTTACCTTTTCTCTTTTGGAGCCCCTTTGCCTCCCTCTCCCCCTCTTATTGCATCGATTTTCTTTTTTTTTATCAATACGCTCCGTGCGGTACGTGCATGACCGGGGGTCTCTAACCAAGGTTCCTTTCAAGAATACAAACGGGACGGAAATCACGCGGAGAATTATATAAAGGATAAAGACCGGTGCTCCGGTACGAGAGAGATGGCTAAAGAGAAAGAAAGTAGCCGAAAGAAAAAAGCCAGTGACTTCCTCCGTGTACGAAAGCGAACCGTCGTCCCCTAACATTGAGCCAAAGTAAATAACTCTCGATTCTCTCTTTGCGAGTCTCGGGTGCATCGCCGCTTGGCCATCTTGAATCAGCGCCAGTTTATATACAAGGGAGAGAAAACAACTTTGCCGTTTCGCTGCCGACATCAAACCGAAATCAACGTTCGCGAGGGCTCGAGTTCTCTTGGCGATTGACGAGACGAATGCAGAAACGTCGCCGGCGAATCAATAATGTCGCATTTCATTTGAAATTCATCAGATAGCTCCTATCTTATAAACGACAGCTCGGCTAGCGATTCGTTTTCACGAACGAAACAGAGGGAGAGGGTGTGGGGAAAGTTTACCTCGCCGAGCGGAGTTACATAATTTTCATTAAAAAAGATAAATAAACCTTTCGAAACGAGCAGTCAAGTAACAGACGTTTAAAGATACTTCTACTCTTCAATTAGAATCGCTGCAGGAAATAAAAAAAGAAAAAAAAAAAAAAATAGATATACCATCTCGGGAAAATTCGACGGCTCGTTTTCGAGATTGCTACCAATTCTATACTAAGCATGAAGAGCGACGGAGAAAATGCGATGTTTCAGTCGGTTCGCTTTTCTTTTTCGACCGTTCTTTTTTTTTTTTTTTTTTTTTGACCGGCGAGAAAGGCGAGCTGCACAAGAGCGGTTACCACGCGCGGTGGCTACGTTGAAGCGAGAGCCGGGGATGCGGCGGGAGCTGGCAATTATTCAAGTAGAATTATAAAAACAAATAGAGTCGGCTTCTAGACACCGGGGGTTGCAGGGGGTGGCCGGCGAAACCGGGCACGGGGTGTCGGCGTGGGTCTGATTCAGTGCCGGGTTACGCCGGGCTACGTCGGTTCGTTCACATAAATATGAATGCGCTCGCGGCTCTCATTAAGTCTCTCTGCCTTCATTTATTTGCCCTCTCAGCCTCATCGTTCACGATTCTTACTTCCCTTTCGAGGAACCGCGCAACCAACAAGAGCCCCTTTCGTGCATTAAAGCTTTGGATTTCGACGCGATAGTACGGGGCCAAATCATTTAGCCCGCAATTGATTCTTTTACGCGAATTTAATAAACGGTTAAATAGCGACTTCCGACGTAAAGGAAATTAATTAAAAAAAATATTTTTAAACCTATTAAGTTCTACGGCGTAAAAACGCTTCCGCAGAATCTATGCATTACATTCTTAATAGTCGAGGGACTTCTTCGTCATTTAATAATCTGCCACAAAGTAATACTGTGTGTCCACCATTAATCTTCCTTTAGATGCAATTCAAGTCTATCTCGCTGAAATCTACCGACTTTCCGCGCTCTCTTTCTCTCTCCCCCTGCCCGGTGTCCGAGAGCGTTTTCTCTCATCTAATTTCCCCACCCCGATTCCGCCATTATTTCCGCCGAACGAATGCCCGGTCCTATAAACCGCGCTTCTATAAAACCCGTCCGCAGATTCACGACTTCGACTCTCGAGAGCGCTGCGACATAACGGCCAGTGTAAACGAAGTCGCTGGTGGCTTGCGACGGCCCCACATCGCGACGCTATCAAAGTCACATTCGCCAACTCGCTCGCTCGTCGACGCCGTCGTCCCGTTGTCATTCGCGAGTAATGAGAGACGTTTCTCTCCACCAACGACGAAGACCATCCCACTATCCTCGAGAGACGACCGAGCATCCAGCGTTCGAGCGCGCTCTCTACGAGTGTTTTCGGCGGCGAGGATGCCGGGGGTCCTTCACTTTACGAGCCAGGAGGGGGTCCCGACGTTCTTATTAAGGTTTCCGCGCATCGCCGTGATTATTATTTATGCCGTATCCGAAGCAGTCACCGCGCGACTCCCGTCGGCACCTTTTCTCTCCCCGTCGGACTCTACCTCGGCGTGTTCGAACGCCTGCTCTCTTCCACCTCGCTCGGAGAAGCCGCGGTAATCCCCGCCGATAAATCAAGCGACGTAATCTCGCGCCGCCAACAAATTTCACGACGATTGAACGTTTCTCAGGAAGGAGGACGTTCCGCGATATCTCTATGTTCGACGATATATATTTCGCATCCGAGAGTCTCGCGCGTAAAGTCGTCCTCTTCGATAAAATGTACATTACGGATTTATCCCTTTTATCGACCAGCCGAGGAAGCACGTGGCGGGGAAAAATGTAAAGCGCGATACGATATTTTAATACATGCGCGATGTAAAGCGTTGCGTTATTATTATTTTTTTTTTCCCCCAAGAACAGATTGCAATTTTATGTGGATAAAGAAGTTTTATCGCCTTGCGTTTCGAGCGCAGCGAAATACGCATAATGGGATACGACTTACAATTCGAGCGCGATATTTTCGCGTAACGACGTGGACGTGATTTACACATTTCGAGAAACGTTACAAATATACTCGATATATAAAATTCTTGCTTGAAGATCGAGGACATTTTCAGACTGGCCATTTCTTTTCTTCTTTTTCACAAAACGCAACATTTCGAGAGGTTAAGCGGGCTTTCGTGCTCCGCGCCGGGGTACTTTGCGAAGTGTAAGAACTCCCCGCGGAATTAGAGAGAAAAATAAAAACGCAAAGCAGATAAGAAACAAAAATGTGGCGGAAAATTTTCGCGGCGGGCATTACTCGAAGAGAGACGGGGAAAAGGGGGATCGGGTCAACGCCAGAGGGAAAGAGAATGGGAATAGAATCGCGGGGGAGAGCGAGAACCGGAGGAAAAGAAGAGAAAGCGAGAGTGAGCGAGTGGAACAAAAAACCGTGAGGCTGGTGAGAAAGGACTTTTCAAAGGACCTTCGAGCTCAAACGTAGCTTTCATCGGCTTATTGTCCGCTAAACACTGGAGTCGCGCGTCCAGGTAATAAAAGGATTCCTCCCCCTCGCGGAAAAGTTGAATAAAATAGCAAAAAAAAAAAAAAAAAAAAAGAACTGCTTCGGGCCCGGTCGACAAAGGGTGCGCCTCCTCGCGACGGAGGTAGATGGAGGGAAGGGTGGAGGTTCGCGCTGGAAAGCGAAACGAGACGAATCGAGAGAGACGGAGTTGCGGGAGAACACAGACGGAGGGACTCGCGACAGTGAGGGGGGAAAAAAGAAAGAGCGGAAAATGAAGGAAACGAGAATCCGCGGCAAGAAAAGAGAAAGAGATACGGAAGAAGCCGAACGAAATAAAACATCGAGGGGGGTCGCCCTTGCTTTATCGGGCGGTTAATGAAAAATAGCGACACCCTCTCGCCGAGTTCTGTCCCCCGCTGCGCGTCGGATTGCTTGGCTCTTTACGCTTCACCCCTTCAACCCCTCGTCGCTGCTGATCCTCGGCTTTCACTCTCGGCCCCGCGCCCTTTCTCTTACTTTCACTTGCACGCTCCGCGCCCGATTCGCCGCCGTTCTCCTCGCGAGATAGGTTTCGTGTGATTCCATCGCGCGCTCGCTGAAATTCCGTTCGGATTTCACGCTGCGACACGTCATATTACAATATCCCGCCGTGCCGTGAAAATAACTACCCTCACTCACGCGCGACGTCTTCCACTTCCCGCTTGTTCTCTTGCCGGTTTTATTTTTTTTTTTTTTTTCCCTGTCGAGTAATATTAATAGGTTTGTCTGACAAGTCGTAGAAATCAATTGCTCGATACTATAATATTTTTTTATAGTAAAACAAAAAGATTTTTTAACCGTGAAGAAGATAACAGGAAAATCACGTCTTGTAAACGAATCGTTAGAGATCCCCGGTGGCCTATTTTTCGTGCTGTTACTACTACTGTCTTTAGCCTCACCTCGAGTCTCATGGGTCTTCTCTGCACTGACGAGAATCTTTCATCATCTCGCGTCTCAATCATTCCCGCGGCGCGTCTTTCTTTTTCGTTCTTTCTGCTAAATCGACTCTCCAAAACGATTGAAAATAAAATCGCTACAAACCGTTTTCTTGAATTATTTTTCACGATACAGTGCTTCGAAGCAATCGCGACCTGCGAGCTCTAAGTACCGAGCGAAAAAGAAAAAAAAAAAAAAAAAGAACTACCCTCGATAGGAGAATTTAATTCCTGTTTTCGTTTCCTGTTCCCTGTCGATCTTCCTCGGTCAAAATACCAGCTGTTCGTGAATTTCAGAGACGCCGGAATTGTCTTTTTATCTCTTTAAAGTGACACGTGATTACTGGAAGACGAATTTCGGGGACGTGCGTGTCCCCCTGCACGCGCAATTTGCGTGAGAGAATCCGCACGTAAGCCTCGTGCATTTTCCGCGTGATTAAGTGCTAGGTAATTTTTGTCAGGCCCGCGCGAACCGGTTTCGGTCACGTTGCGAGGCAACTATTTGTTCATAATTGCGGTATCATCCGGGCATCCGAAGGTATGCGTGACGTAAGCGTCTGGCTAACGTAATTAGGTATTCGTGCTCTCTTATTAATCCAATCTCGGACTGATGCTAGGGTCAACGCCAGGTTCAAACATTTCTCACATGTAAGAGCAAATTTCGTGTGAGCGTTCGGAAAAAAAAAAAAAAAAAAAAAACATTCTGCTTTACGTGCCGTGGCAAATTTCGTGCAACTTGGGCGAGAAAAGGGTCGCGGCGGTGAAAAGTTTCGAAAAAATGAAAAGAGGAGTAATGGGCGCTTGCGGACGCGCAACAACGTGCGGGCCGCGTCGTAATCGGTGGTTTTCAAGTGGCCGGTAATGAGGGGCATACAGATCGAACGTGTCCGTGCAATTTGAATAAACACGCGGATGTCGAGGCGCCTTGCTGCGAGTCGATTGCATGATCGTTTCCTTGTACCTTAGACGCGGGGCAACTTTGTAATTTGTACACTTCGCAAACTGGTGTTTGCATTGGTGAAAAGTAAGTAGAATCAGCCACTCGCGCGAGAAATAAAAAATGTACTTAGCGAAGAGCCGAAGTTTCTTTTGAATACAAAATTGTACAAGAAAGGATCAAATACGACATAACGATCCTAATTATAAAATAATAAACTAAAATAAGTGTTCTCATTGCGGTAAGTTTTACATTAGCTTTTCCGCGCATTAAGTTTGCTTTCAAGTCTTGGGAATTTTTTTTTTTTTAACAAGCACAATTTTTACAAAGAAGTAAGAGCTCCCGCCGAATAAATTAATAATATTCTAACTGTATCGCATCTACTATTCGCGGTAGATTCGTACGATTACGCACGACGCAAGTCTGCTTATTATTTTTCAATGGAAATGCTCGGCCACTGTAATGATGCACTTGGCGGCGAGGTGCAGCAAAATGGAAATTCGAGGAGCAACAAATCGAGGAAACTACTACGAAGATAATGGACTTGCAAGGGAACGGGGCCGCGCCGTCGGGAAAATAAATCAGGCCGCGGGTCTCTGGTAGGGTTTAGGTACGACGGAAGTAGGGTTCATGATCTATGGACACCTCGCTATTTCCGGCCAAAAATCCATTATATATTACACTTAGTAAGGCGCAGCGACGCGTCCGAAAGTTACGAAAGCCCTAACGTTCTCTCTTAGCCATGTCAGGCATAACTTTAATCGAGTTGTCTCGAACTTACGGCGCCCGTGACGGAAATACGTAAATCAATAAGGAAAGCATTCAACCGCTGAATGCAATCGATACGTAAAAAAAATAGCCGCCTAGAAAGGCGAGGGTTCGGTATTTATAAAAATAAATGCTAATCCAAGTAAACGCTTGTGGACGAGAAGAAAAAAAAATTGAATTTAATATAACAAAGTTATAATAAAATCCATAATCCGAAAAATAAAACTTTTAAAATTCATCCACGGTCCATAATATTTTTTAACATTTCAAAATAATTTCATAGCTTTTATATCTCCACGCGGAATTTTAATTTTATTCCATTCACAAGCGATAACTATCATTTTACCGTCTAATGGAACAGAATAATGCACTTCCCCGAAAAGTTAAAATAAAAGCGGAAAGGCGCGGAGTAAAAATATCTTATAAGGAGAGCGCACTACCGGCATATTGCTTACGAGAGAGTCAGGGGCGATTAAGAAAGTATAAGGGAAGGAGATGGGATAATTTAGTTTACTTCGAGTAATTCGGCTAAGCCACTAATCAGATTCCGGTAATATGCTGATCTAGACGAGCCCCTATAATCTTCAGATGGCCGTCATTTCGCAGATAATAGGATTTATCATGGAAAATTTCTTACTTTACACAACGGCATCCAGAATAAAGATATTATTGTTTACGCTTGATAATTATGCGCGGTGCGGAAAGCGCGGCCGTCAGGGAAGGCGAAGTGCACGGCCGTTAAACGGCTTTTACGTTCGTTAAAAAATCGCACCGCCGCCCAGCGACATTATAATGCTTCGAGAAGAAAAAAAAAAAAAAAACGTCATTTCCAGCAGCACAAAAGTTAATCGCGCCTTTGTCTCGAAATATTTGGCGACGCCATTGTGGGACGTTACGCACAGCCGTGCCCGCCATAAAACGCAACAAAATGAGCATTTTCTTGAGCGCGAAATTTTATTTTGATTGAGTAGGTGCGCGCGGCTTCATTATTTATTGCTTACAATACATGCCGGGTTGTTGCCCCCTCCGCTTTCAATGAAACTTTTAATTAAAGCCTGTAAATTTACGCTCAGCCAGACGTGATTCTGTTAAAATATTATTTTGCAATTTCAGCGCTATCGACCGATTCGACCTCCCGCACGGTATAGATTTGTTGCTAAATGGCAACGTAGATAAGCGTCCGCACTTTTCGACTCCGCGTGTCAGGGATATTTCTGCAAAACGCGTTAAAGTACGTCGCGTGAAGTGGAGTAGCTTAAAATATATTCGATATTAATGCAGCGCGGGCAGAGCGCGAAATTCTGCTTTCATAATGGATAGATGTATGAATGGGCGCGAGAAACCGTGAAAACTGTGTTTTTTCACCGCGTAAACGCGTATCGCTCTGTGGTCATCGCTTCAAAATCAACCCATATTTTTTTTTTTTTTTTTTTTTTACAAAGTTCATAAAGGTTCAACGTCTTTTTTTTCGAATTTCGGTTAAACGTGTGGGAGGATCGCGAGAGTAAGTAAAGCGCAAAAAAAACGCCGTTGTTTAGGACGAACCGAAGATCCGCGCGCTCTGGCCCTTTGTGCACGCCTGTGCGTAACTTCTGTTTGGAATTCACCGGGTGAAGGGCTGTAGCCGGGTTACAAATCTACGTTTAGCCGGAGTCGTCCGACAGCAAATCATCGTTTGACGTTTCATTTCGACGCATCTCCCATCGGTAACAACGGCGCGAGCGATCGTACGCAGGAAGCGCACGACTTTTACCCCGAAGAATGGCTGCGATGTGTGTGCTTTGAAACGCGGGTGAAGTCGCGCGGCAATACAAACAGTTGCCGGTGGCACGCCATTCGTTAAATCCCAACGGCGGGAGAGGGATCGCTTTGCGGAAACGCTTCGTGCAGAAGCTCACTCGAAGTTTCGAGCGCTTATCGGTCCCTCAGATTCGACTCGTTGAGTTTCCTACCCAGCCGTGGCGTCGAATCACCGCTCTCGAAGTAACGTATCAATTCTGACCGAGCGAGGAAACGGAGGGCCGCGCGGATGGGAACGCTTCGCGAAAAGCGAAAGTGCATGTTCCGACGTTGTCAATACCTGGAGCGTGTCTCTTTCAGACTCTATTCACATTTCCGTCGCGTATTTACCCAGTTTCGCGTCATTTTTCGTCCCGGCACAGCGCACGTACACGGCGTTTTCCTTACGCTTTCTCCAACCCGGCGCGAATTTCATAAATTTATTTCATTGCACTTTCGCGCGCGTTTAAATATTTTGTATCTCGATCTCATTACGGCGTCGTTGCGGCCAGTTTTTACGTTTATCCGCGAGCTCGACGTCACCGCGACCGCTCGTGGGAACTATTCACGCTGGATCACGACCTGCCGCACGCTAACACGAAAATATTGCAAATTGGTGCCGTCGCCCTTCGCGGTTTTATCGCGGCGATAAGACCTCGATATCCGCCGAGTGTCCTGTACCTCACCGCGGAGAATGCGAGATTAACGGTCTACGTGGCCATTTTTGAACGGTCCTCATTACCTAGATAAGCCATCGTATCGCTCGCGCGAACGCTATCAGGTAACAGCAATAAATTTCATTTCGAAAATGGAACGTTGGAACGCGAGCAGGTATGGCGAATCAATCGGCGTAGCTTATCGCGATATCTTCGCCATAAAATATCGGGTTGCGCGGGATCAGTGTTTTCATTTCGATCGGCTCGTTTTCGCGCCGTGGAAGCGAGCCTGTTTCGGCGGAATTAGACGTTGAGATTTTTGTATGATACAACGAAGGGCCGCGCGTACATTAATTACCTCGCTGTTGCGCTTCCTGCTCTAATACGTTTCCGCGTGGATTGGATTTTTGACGATCGAAAGGCCGACATCGAAACGCCAATTTGGGGCGGTGGTGCAAACACAGACGGAAAACAAACAAGATAATATCGTTTGGCTTCAAAACGTTTCCGCCGACCTCAGCTGATTCGAGAATATTACGAACGGTGGCCAATGGCCGCCGCTGGCACGAGATTCGATTCGCGTCCGATATAATTGTGAATTCAAGAATTTTCGTTAAATGTCGCGCGCGTATACTCGCCCGGCGTTCCGGTTTCGACTTTCATATTACATGATATGTAAACTGATACTCTTGTTTGCGATAGAGATCGGCATCCATATGCCGAAATCTGTTATTAGCGCTATTATACCAGGCCGCACGGCGATGCCAATCATCAAAATGTGAAATGTGAAATATGATATTTCAATTCCGTTGCCAAATTATCCGCAGTAACTTTATCCTCGCTAAACTAAACCTCGCGGAGCAAAATAATAATTAAAAAAAAAAAAATTATGTAATTAATCTTGTCACCGATATGTCGCGTAAATAAAACGAAACGCAACGAGAACGATTATTCCACTGTCGTGTCTAATAAAAATATTTTACAACTTGCTGAAAGAAAAAGATTTCTAAAATTTCTAAAATATCAGAAGTCTAACAATCTTAATAAGAGTTCAAGGCTTTAATTATACAATAATTGAGATTTCGCAATTCGATATTGATTTTTAACGCGAACTGCTCCGGAATCAGTGGCGGAGTACAAAAGTTACGTATGAATATTTAACAATTGCAAAACTGGGAGAATACGAGGGGCCGCGAGTTCGCCGACTATCGGGGAATTAGCGAAATTAGGTTTCTCTCGTTTCCCGAGGAAAACCAATTAGAGCCATTTGCAGATTTCCGGAGTTCCTAATCCACGTGACCGCCAGTTGGAAACAACGCCGTCGGATGACACAATTTACTCCGTTCCCGTGCTTCAATGTCGATTAGTGACCCGCTTGTCTATTACTCCGTAATGTCACGGTGAGAGCTAAAGGGAATGCCCGTGTGCCGTGTATTTTCTAACGATTGAAAACAGAGCCCGCCACATCCTTGTCGCCGTAACATTTTTCTTGCGAAATTGCGCGAGCTGGATTTCTGCTGGATTTAATCGCGAAGCTTTAGCTAATGTAACGAGCTCGCAGCGCGATTATCTTCTTAACTTAACGAGCAGGCTGGCTGTTAAAGAACGACGACGAACGTCGCGTCTCCTTAAGCTACGTACGTACCTATTCGCGAAGGTTGAACGCGCGTCGGTGGCCGAAGAAATAATCAAAACTCTCGAAGCAGCTGCTCGCACCGCGCACAGACGCGAATTCACCGGTAACTCCAATTTTCCGGCCCGTAATTAGTTGCGAACTTATCAAAGCTCGATAAGTAACTCGGCCGGGCATGTCGTTATTTGTCGGCGGGACCTGCCCGCAGTAACGGAGATAAGTGCGAAAGAACGATTTCACAGCGAAACTTCGAAACGACTTAATTACATGGGCCAACCCTCGGGAAATCGGGGGAGGACAGGGAGGGATAACCGATGTGCGATCTTAATCCGTGCCCGCCGAGCAGACCGCAGACGATCGTGTCTCGGGAAATTGCCGATCAATAGGCGAGGCCGTGTTCTTTCCTCGCGGCCGCCGTACAAGTTTCGCCGACAATTTCGAGACGGTGCCAGCTAAGCAGGGAAAGTTATTTCCGCGTATAAAATTCAAGCTTCGACTCGAGACGGAAGAAAGTGAGTTTTCTAACCGGCGATATTTGTCCTCTGGTGACGCACCAATCGCGTCTAATATGCGACGTTTCGCTTTCTACTTCCTTCACATTTGTCTCGCGACCTGCAACTAAATCTGGAGAAAATCTATCGTGGAAACCCTTTACGATGCCGCATTGTGAAGGATTTTTTTTTTTCGCCTGATAATCGTTAGGATTAAATTTCGACATTGTGAATTTAATCGTCTCACATTGAACTTCGAATCTAATTCCTAATCTAAAAAAGAGGACGATTGGAAATTTTATTCTCATGGACTTACATTCTCCGGCGCGACCGCGACGGATTAACACGGTCAAACGAGACAGATTAAACGCGGGGACAAACTATTCCAATGGGCGAAGGCAAGTGCGAAAAAGGTTAACGCGGGACGTGAGAGAGAGGTTTCGGAAGCCGGATGTACGAAGCGCCGGATTGTTTTACAGTTTGCTTAACTATCTGAAGCATCCTTCGGCCGTTAAGCTGCGCGGCCGCAAGGCAGAGAGAATCTGGTCCCGGTAGATGGAACGCGTTTTCCGCAGACAAGTATAGTCGCGTCCGCAGCGAATTTCGATGGAGCACCGATTGTTTCGCACTTGATTATCCGGAAAACCGCACTGCGGGCCGTCTGGTTCTATACCGGGCGGCGCCATAACTCGCCCTGGCAACGTGCGCCGGAGTCAACTATTCGCATATTGGTTAATTTAACGTGTTGCTCTACTGCTCGCCGAGCCAGGCAATCACCCCCCGCCGCTCTCGCAATTAATTATTTATTTTACCTGGCGCCGATTTAAAGAGTTTCCCGAGTCGTATCGACGCGCGCCGCGCTGCGGTTTCGCAACTTATCCCGTGACTTTCTATAAAATTAATGTAATTATTGGAACGGTAAGTTTTACGGATGCTCGAGGAGATATCGCGTGTCTGTTACTCCTCTTTCTCTAAACGTTTATTTGAACAAAGAGAGATGCATAGCAAACGATTGTACTTGAAACATATGAGAGCAAGATGTATTAAAAAACTTTTACTGAAAACAAAAATTAATTTATTCAGGCTACTTCAGAAACGGTTAATTCTTATCTAAAAAAAGAGACGTAGAAGGTTTAAAGTCTACCGTTTAAAATGTTTACGCGCATCCGTAGTTTATTGTTAAAATTATTACATGCCAAACAGTCCTCTTTTATATGTAAAAAAAAAAAAAAAAGAGTAAATAACGTGGGCGAGGTGCGCGCTCTATAACGTCTAGTAAATTATAAACGGCGAACGCTACGTAAGAGTGTGTGTGGAGCAAGGTGCAGAATTAAAAGGCAAATAAAATGCCTCAGCCAGCCTGACGATACTATTTCGAGAACTCTCCAGACGACGAAGCTCGTCCCCGGGTATTCGTCGCCCCTCGGGGCGACCATTCATTCGGGCCGTTCGATCCAAGACCGTCTCGACAATCATTTTCAATTTATTCGGAGAAAGCTCGCGAAACCTAAAGCAAAGTGCCTCTTCCAACGCCTAGCGCCCGCAACTCGTCTGCCGTCCCCTCGCGGGGCCCTTCTAAATTAAATTCACCATATCAGACACATTTTATTTAATCAGAAGCTCGGCTCGGGCGCCACCCGAGCTTGCTCGAATGCCACCGGCTCGTCTTAAGCGACTTT
The DNA here is from genome assembly GCF_019399895.1 of Cardiocondyla obscurior. Lineage (NCBI taxonomy): Eukaryota > Metazoa > Arthropoda > Insecta > Hymenoptera > Formicidae > Cardiocondyla > Cardiocondyla obscurior. The sequence continues at coordinate 1,992,486 of NC_091880.1, read as the reverse complement.
CAAAGCTATTGCCTGCCTGTTAACCGAAACGAAATCACAGTCGGGATAGGCGCAAACGGGATCCTCGCAAAGGCTCGCCGGTCTTGGCCGTATCGGATGCGCGGAGCCGGAAAAAAAGGTAGGGAAGACGATGAATTAATTTCCGGGGAATCGATTTCATCGGCGCGCAATATTAACATCCGCCGCGATAATAGTAACGACAACTCTAGCAATAATCATAATGACAGTAATAATAACAGAGATGTCCATTAGCAGGTCGCGTCGCTTCTGCATTAATTTGCGGAATAATTGTAAGTATCCCGTTTCAAAATTATAATACCGCATTATAAGCCGATTTATCAATCATTAAAATCAATTTCGTCCGCGCGTTGCCTATTAGCAAATAATTGTTCTGTAATTGAACGCTATGTTTAACTACATTTCATTAATAATTTAATATACGGCCGTATAATATGATATACGTTATATTGATTTTTTATTTAATGCGCGAGAGAGACAAAGCGTGTCATCGGGTTCTTTGTCTTAAACCAATTCGACGGCACGTGCACCGAGCAAGATCGCGGAGCACGACGTTCGTAGCACGGTATCGCGAAACACCGGCGAGGTGCCGCGTAAATTGCGGAAGGGAAACAGATGCGGCTCCCTGGTTTTTAAGCCGCCGTTAATAAAGACCACGGCGCGGCGCGCGGGGTGCACGCGAGGCAAGAGGGAGGGGACGGAGATGCAAGATGATTAAAAATAATCCCGGCCACTTCATCGCTCGCGGCTCGTTGACGAATGATCTTATTAAGAGATTAAATTTAAAAGAGCCACCTCGTTTCCTCATTTCCTAATATTAATACAGCCAGGGATTATGGCGCCCGCGGGGTTGTACACTTTTTATCGGGCCATAATGACGGTAAGTAACGAAGTTAAGTCGAGTCCGCCCTCCGGTCCGCAGTCTCTTTCGCCGTCCGTTCTTTCCCCCCCCTCGCCACACCCTTCTCAGTCTCTATTCCACGTCGCGGGGAAAGAATGCAAAAGAAAAGAATAAAGGGGAGGAAAGTTTCGTATCCGGAGCGGCGGGCGTGGCCGGTAGGAATTTTATTAATACGCCGATTATGTTATTTTGTGATTCTTCCGCCGGTAGCACGCGAGAGAAACGCACTGGCGGTGTTCCAAGGATCTCTCTCGCGGGCGCGGGATTAAATATCAAGAGGGCCGCGCGTATGAAAGAACCCACCGCGCTCTTCCTGGCGAAATATTGTATATCACGAGCAACCGCATCGGCGGCGCCGCTTCAAGATACCCCTTGGAATTCTCGGCAGCTTGGCGGAATCAACGTCTTTGCTAATTAGAAGGCTAACGAGCGATAGAAGACTAAGATCGAAAAGAGGACGGGCGGGGAGTATAAATAGGGGTGCCGAGGAGACGCCGGAGACAGGAGACGGTCGCGCGCAAGCTTTGCTTTCGTGAAAAGGAGGCCGACCAAAGGAACAAAAACCGAACGGTCTTTGAACCGATGTCGATAAGACGCCCGGCATCCACTTAGACGTCGAGATCTGTATCTTCGTATTTAATATTAAGCGTATTCCTTTTGATATTTCTCGACGGCACTGTTTCAACGGGTTACCCAGGGAAACGAGTTACTCGTGGTCGACGCAGTGCGAAAAGGAGCAAGAAAAAAAAAAACCTCCGCCGTCCAAGAACGCTTTGATAAACTCGGTATTTTGCACGGCTAATCACGTAATACAGCTACGGTCTATCTTTCGTTTAATTAAAAATAAAAAAAAATAAAAATGGGGGGAGAAAGCACGGTGATGCTGAAAGCGCTACGTCTCGTGGACGTCCTGATTAAGAGTGATTAATATTCAATTGCTCGCCTTCATTATAAATCGTTGTTTTTAACAGCTGGATATTCGCATGGATAACGTCGTTATCCCCGTGATTCCTCTCGCCAGCGCGCAAACTTTTCTCTTCGCGTTTTATCTATTCATGCCGGCGGTTCGTGCGCGGGAAAAAGGGGGAACCGCCGCTACAAAAGCTGAAAACAATCCGAGGAGGTGATTGATGAGCCGAATCTAATGGGACATATCCGGCGTAACATCGCCGTTAAGATAAAAGCGAGCCTCGGCCCCTCTCCGCGTTCTTACGCATCGCGTTAGTCGGTGATAATTCAAAGAAGCAGTTCGTCTCGCGCCCCCCTCCCTTCAAATAACTATTCATCGCTAGAGTTTCTGCCTCATTACTTTGCGGAGGGTAAAGCGGTCCCCGCGATTTAACGTCACCCGACGGCGGCGATAGGCGTTCCGTCAGGGTTCTACACGCCGAATCGCCACGATACCGCTTTACACGGGCTCTATCCCGGAACAGTTTCGACGTAATTTCGTTTATATCGCGCCGCCGATAAATCGGCGCGGCCTTCGAGTGGTGGAATAAATGCCCGTTCCGCCAAGCCGCCAAGACCCCTCGGCGCGCCATAGAGATTCTCCGACGAAGTTTTACTATCGAGGCGTTATACTTGGAGCGTAAACTGGCTTGCTAGACGGCTGCTATGATAGTGCCCGGTCGTAAACGACTGCTCGAACGCAAGCGAAAGATTTCGCGCGGATGAAAGCATTCCTAAATTTACGGCTGGCCGGTCCGTTTGATATTCGCGGCGAAAGAACCCGCCTGACGAACCTGTTAAGCGAGCCCTTTTTCTGAAAATTTGATTCAAGCGCAATCTCTGAGTAATCTCCCGAAATCAAATTCTCTAAAATAAATTACGGTTAAATTTAATTGGAACGTAAATTTATTCGCCCAATTTAATTAGCAGATTAATCCGCTGGATCGCTACGCCTTTATTTTTAGATTTTTATTCAATTGCCGTTAAACGAGACGTGACTCGGCTTTTGTAATTCTAGAAAGTGGCCTCTCTCTTCTGTCTGGCGAGATTTATCACTCTAAAGCGTTTATAATGCATCTGTTGTAAATGTGCATACGTCAACGGCAGCCGGATGGTCTCCCCTTAAAATGAACGTTTAATTACGCTTCGGAGTAATTGTCACCTCGCAGACGACGTAATGGCGTTCCTCGCGTCGACCGTAGCTGCGCATAAACTCCGAATATTGCTCCGAATTATAGCCGATGCGGTTTCGCCATGTCGGCCCACATGAATAACCCAATGCGCGACCGCAATTTTGAGCGGGACGAACCTAACTATTAAAAACGAGCACGGCGGACGTTATCCCGTCAATAAACCCCGAAGATGCGAGCCAGTTATAGAAACCCGAGCCTTTTTACGGTCTACTCTGGTGGACGACTCGTCAGTGATTTCCCTGAGAACGCGGTGGGACCGTCCGGTGCAGCCAACTATATACCGAAGACACTCAAATGCAAATGTGAAAACTTGAAGCGCCGTATATTTCGCGAAGGCACCGTGCGCACTCCCGAGGCGCCGCGTTAAAAAATGACCGCGATGCCGCGGGATTCGCATCATGTAAACGATTACGGGATACAAATCGCCCTTTACGTCTCATTACGTTCCGGTACGAATCAAGAAACGCCGGTGCTCGATCATGCCCAGCGAGAGACGCCGTTCCCCGCCAACTCGAAGGGCATATCTCGCGTGGAAAACGGTGCACGAGGAAGGTGCGCACGCTGCCCGTATTTGCGTATCGACGTATCGCTAAACACGTTATTCATCTTCGTCAGGTGTACCCCGCGTCGCTGGAGTCCCTCCCCGCGGTGAGGTGAGGTCGACAGGCAGCCATGAACGCGCCCCCGCGGTTATGATATATTGAGGGACATTAAGACGCGCGCGTGCAAGCGGGGGTGTACGGTGACGCACACGCGTGTATCACGGTGGCTATTGTGGTCGTCGATCGACACGTCAGGAAGGGGAGGGAGAGGGGGGAGGTGATCTCCTTCGAATTCGGTCCTTATTACGTTTTATTCCCCTTTTCCACGTCGACGGCGAGAGAAATTAGCCCGGCGACAATACCGGCCAGGTATTACCCGCGTAGCCGACCTTAAAGGCCATCCATCATCCTGGATGCACGCTCGCTCCCCGCGCCGTCTAATATTATCATAATGCCATTCGCACGTCCATTGTGCGACGCGATCAGCGCTCGTGACGAAAACGCCCGCGAGATTCGTGCCCCCTATCGCCGGCACGTCTGACAAATAACGTTGGCGCGCGTGAGAGGGCCGCGATATTTTACACGCGACGAGCTTGCCAGTCGAAAATCCGGCGCGCCGGCTTTACGGAACGTTCCCTCCGTTCGGTAAATCGATAAGCGAGTATTATGCGATGGAATAAAATTGAATCTTCGGGATCGAGTTTATCCCGGCGTCTACATCGCGAGCAGGCAAGATAATCTCTCTCGCAACATTTACGCGACGTCCATGCATAACAAGAGATCGCGCGGGCACATTGTGCAAGACATATGTTATTTCGGTGGCTACGTAATGCTCGCGATATGCTGCTTGTTATATAAATCATCCCGACGTATGACGTAATAATTGAAGCGACGGTGCAATCTTGTTGTAGCAAAGAAATGCAATCTTTATGTCGTAACGGCGAGCACGCGTATTTTACGCGCGTTTTACATTAAATTTGATCGATGCCCGAGTTTATTGGATTGGATCGCGAATTTTTTGGTTTTTTTTTTTTCCTCTCTCTCTCTCTCTCTCTTCTCGCGGAATACTCGTACATTTGTTTCAAAAGAAATTCTCGCGCGCATCAAAATGTAAAACTTGAATATCATTGAAATTTTTCTCGCACCGACATATATTTTCCATTATATTTTACAAATATATACTGCGACTGCTCTAATATTATTTCACGTGTCTCGCGAGTATTCTCGACCGCTTCGAAAGCCTTGGAATCCCGGCGAAATGGGCAATTCAATTTGCGCGACCGTGACAAAGGCGCCGTTGTCTCGCTGCAGCGATCGTAATCAGACGGAAGAATATCGAACGGAGTAAAACGGCTATCAAGGCGAAGCATCAGACAATTTGAGGGAAGGGACGAACATATATCGCGGCGTCGGTCGGGCGCACGCGAAATCGGGAGCGCGCGGCGGATTCTCAAATAAACGGGAACCTCGACAAGAGGCGCTCTTATTGAGAGAACGAGCGAATGCCGCGGCGGGAAGAGATCCGGAAGGAAAACAAGTGGAGTACGCGGCGATATTAGGGTTAAACGGAGGCGAGCGGGGTAAGGGAAAATTGAGAGAAACACCGAGGTTTAATATTTCACGGCGTCCCGAAGTGCGGGTATAAGAAACCCGGAATTTCTGCATCCATAATGAGCCGTCTTGGTACCGCGGATGCTGAGACGAGTTGACGCTTTCCCCGTTCTCGTTCCCAGGCCGCGCGGGACCGTTCAAGCGATAGTTTTCATCCATTTCTCGCCGGTGCCTATCCCGGTAAGTTCGCCCTGGTGTTTTAGACCCGACCCTACCTCGGATATTACGATTCTTCGTGGGACGCACGAACCCTTCGCCGTCCGTCTCTCACGTGAGAAGAGAACGCGAGGAACGGTACGTGCGCGATTCGCAGAGTCGTCGCGAGGGAACGAACCTCACTCGGCCGTGTCACGTTCGATCACCCGAGTCAAGTGGCATAAATGATGATGCATGCGTCGCCAAATGACAGCGTCCCGCTCCGCCGGACGATTATGACCGTCTCCCGTCCCCCCGCCCGCCCACCTACCGCGGTTTCGTACGCCCCGTGATTCCTTTGACCTCCCGCCACGACCCCCAATCTCGAAACGAACCGCAGCAGGCTGCATCGTCGTCGATATGTCGCCGTTGATCGAAGAAGGGAATTCCACGGGGATAAATCGCGGCTATAAATCGCGTGGAACGAATACAGAGTGGAGGCGGAGCAGAGTGATCGAGATGATGCTCCTTTTGGCAAGAGGTCGACGCACGTAAGGAATTTCGTGCCGTGTAATCGACCGACCGATGTGCCGTGTCACTAGGTTGCCTCGCGGAAGAATACCGATCCGGCACTTTGTTTCGTAAACGAAACAAATTTCAAAAAATTTATTTCCATGCTTATTAAGTTTCTTATACGTATAACGGCAATATACGTACATTAAAATAAGATACTTAAACAAAAAAAAAAAAAAAATAGTACTACACATTTTTTTCTTTTAATATAAAAGACTTTCGCTTTCTTTTATTTCATCTTGCGCTCCGCTCGCGACGGGGATGCAATCGGTCAATAGAAACCTTATCAAATATCGCGCTCGCAAGCATTAGCCGGGCCAACAAAGCGGCGCGCCCGACTTCGCATCAACCGAGTAAACATTTGGCGAAAATGAGGAGATTTGCGAAGGAAGAGTGACTGAAAATCGCGGAGAGGGCCTCGAGAGACGCGGCTATCGTTCATTGTCGAAACCTCCAGACCGAGCATACACCATAAGCATATTTCCAGTGGACGGGTTAGGTGGCATAGGTTATCCGGTTGGTCCATTGGTCAGCAGGGGTTACTTGACCACCGGGTAGCTCCCGGCCCCAGTTGCTCGTGTAAAATAGTGGCTGGCCGCGCTCCAACCTCATACGTTAGTTCCGTTCATACGTAACCTACCTGCCAGCCTGCTCCGCACCCTCTCGGCCCCGCGGTGCCTATTCCACCCTCGCGCTCTATCGCACTCGTACGTGCGGAGTTGCCTCCGCGAGTTCGCTATCGCTCGCCCCGATATTGCCGTGTAGAATGGCAAGACCTTTCCCGATCTCGCGGTGAAAATTATCTTTCCTTCTTTTTTTTTTTTTTTTTTTTTTTTGTACACATTACGCACGTAAAAGTTCGCCTTTTAGTAGAACTAACTCGCAACTGAACGATGAAATCAAATGTTGATTTTAGGCAGCCCCGCGTAAATTTTAATTGACTTTAGATGATTCAGTCGTATCGCGGTATACATTTATTTATTCGGCGTGCTTATACATCTCCAGTAATACAATGATAAATATAGATATAATAATTATTAAAATTATATTAATTTATGTATAAAAGATAACTTGTCCCGGGACAAATACGGATTTTAATTGACGCGATGGTAAACTAGAGGGAAAAAAAAGAGAGAGAGAGAGAGAGAGAGGTTCGATTAAATTTGATTTTCTCTCTGCAACATATTCGTCCGTTGTCTGAAAGCTTTATTATTTCGTATCCTTCGTTATTGCACATTGTGCGCTGAATTTATCACGTTCGGGTACACCGCGTCGATTAACGAGAGGTAAATTCGATTGCGCTAAAGTATGCGCGGCGAATATCGAAATTCGGGAAACGAGCGCGCTGTGCGCCCGAACGATTTTTTGGGTTCAATGATTTCGAAGTTTCTGCCGCTGCGCGAGGCGTACTTCAATGCGCAAAGCGTTACCGGCGCTGTATCGTCCGTCGAGTAGTTTCGTTTACAGTCATCGAATGCGCTGCTCCGCGGTACGTGAATATAATGCGAGTGGAGTTACATGGCCGTGCGGCTTCGTGGAAATGTTCTTTCACGCGTTACAATGCGGCGTGTCTGGGCGCGGTGATTGCCACGTTACCGCGCGAGCGATGTTGAATTTTCAAACGAATCGGCCAGATGTTTGCGCATCGGAATTGCCGGTAATCTTGCCAGGAAAATCCAATCAAAATGACTAATTTATTTATTGACCGACGAATCGCGGAACAATGGCGCGATGCCTGGAGATTTTTCGTGGCCGAGCTTTAATTGTTCGAATGGAACGGTGAATTTAATTACGCGGATCTGTTGAAAAAAAAGTTGCGAACAACCCGGTATTGGAACGTAAAACAGTACAATTACGGTGCTATCGTAATTTAAAATAAGTATCCCTTTAAGTTAATAATTTCGAACACTTTTATTTAAACTAGAAGTTGATTTAATTGAGGGTAATTATAATCTATCGCGCCGGCACGGTTACTTCGCGCTGGAAAAACGTCTTCGGCTTGCTCGTTGCATTCGCTTTTTATAATCCTATTGTCGGTCGAGTTATTAAGAGCGCCCTTAGCAAGCTGCCTTTCCGCGCAGACGGTGAAACTTTTGCGGAAGAAATGCAATCGAACGGCCAACTGCAGGGGACACGGCCATTAGAATTCGTTCGGGAGCGCGATGCAGGGAACGATTCGCGTGGGTATATACAGGCACTGACCGACCAACAAAGAGGCAGGAGCCCTGCTCGTGACGTTTATCATATTTTATTGCCTTTGCCGGCAGACCCCATTGTGCGTTCGTCTGTTTTGTTTCCGGTTATAATTTGGTCAGCGCTTCTAACGTGCCACCCTTCCATACATTGTCCCCGAATCGGCAATAAAATCAATGCGCCATCGATTTGCTTCCCGGCTGACATTAATCATGAAAAATTACTGCCGCGTCTTTCCTTCAAATTATTCGCGTTTATTTCATTATATATATTTTTTTCTTTTTCTTCTAAATTTTACAACAAATATCTGCTCACGGAAAATTTCCCGGTCGTGTCGCAAATGTAGCGCGATGTAACAAAGCTTAATAATTTCACGCGTCAAAACGTACGCAAATATTCCCACGATAAAACAGCGTCCCTTACGGCAAGAAAATTGCCGGACAAATTAACGTAACGCAAAGGCCGCTCTGACGTGCGACATGGCATGGGAAAAGCGGCGTGTTGCGGCCGACAATGTATCAAAGAGCGGGCGAAGAACAAAGCCAAGCCAGGAGAGGTCCTCCACGAATGGCAAGGTGCGACCGAATGGAAAACAATCGCGCCGTTCCATTACCCATGCTAATAGCTGGTCAGTCCGCTTAATGCGGCGCTTAAACGATTTTCTTGCGGTGCCTTCGTTTCGCCTTGAAACGCGCTTGCGAACCGTTCGCGACGAGAAGGAAAAAGAAAAAAAAAAAAAAGGGATAAAGGAAAGAGTCGCACAGTTACCGCGGCTATTTTGCATCTTATCGCGGATCGACGCTTCTTTAAATTATTTTTTCGATCAATTCTTTCCCAACGGCAAGATCCATCTTATTATCCGCATTATTACTTCCCTATCGAGTTCCTTTCTTTCCTCGACATAACTGATATAACTATTTTGCCGGTGGCGCAGCTGCTCGAGTTCAATCGTAGTTTTCCGCATTCAATATGCCTTCGTAATGTCACCGGTTAACATTATGGGCACATATTATACTGAATATACTACGAAAATAATTTCGTTAAAGTTTCTTTGGAATATTATTTGCTTGGAAAAAATAAATAAAGTCTAACCGCAATTTTTAATTAATTGAAATTTGTAAAAATTACTAAACGTGTTAATTAATAACAGTATATTTAAAAATTTATGAATCATTAAAAGTTTTTCGTTTCTTAGAATATATTTTATAAATACGTTTATACGTTAATTATATTATTTTCTTCCGTTTGAGTATCGAAACCAGTTGATCTAATCGAGAAATAGCACGGTACATCAATCGGTTACAATCCGTGATACATTACAGATAATATTCAGCGCGATGTTCAAAGTGATATTCGAAATAATATTCACGTTATAAGCTCTCAGCATGTGTAAAAAAGTTGATAAAGGAACGTAAACAAAGTCAAGTGGCCGAGCGTGCTGCATTCCACAGCCACCTAAGTTGAGTACGGCCTGTAAACAGTAGATCGGCTCCGAAAAAATAATTCTAACGTAAGAACCGAATTAACACGCTAACTGATACTGAACTACTTTTATCAGCTTTCGCAATCAATACCTTTCACTCGAAGATCATTTATGCAATCAATAGCTCTGATTACTTGTAATTACTTGTAACGTGGTTATAAGTTCGAAATATCACTCGTTAATTCGTCTCCGTACTCGTTGTAAATTTATTCTGTCCAAATAATTAAACTGAATTAACTATAGGAATTAAGTCGTCGCGAGATTATTAAGAGCACTCGTCGCGTGATATTAACTGCGTTAAGTTAATTATGTCCCGGGTGATTTTTCTTTAAAAGATCGCTATCTATACTCGTAGCATCTATATCGAGAACAATTATTTGCGCACGTTTGTGCTACCGGTTTTACTAGAGGTATTATTGTACTAAAAATTTTATAATCCGCGGATACAGTGGACGACAATAATTTATTCATGGAATCAAATCAACTTTCATAAGAACGCAACGCGCGATTAATATTCATAAGTTAAATAACGCTGACAAAGCTTTAAATAAAGATATGCAAACAAATAATAAAACCAAGTTTCTATATGCGTCACCTGCTATGCAAGAAATATTATAACCAAATATAATATGTTCGCGCGTGTACGATACGCAGACATATACTTTGGTTAAACTCTTCAAAAGGTATACGTGGCACAAAGAAAAGAATTCTTTCCGAATAAAACGTAATTAACGATGTTAGCTTTGCCATTGATTCCCGCAACGTATTCAAATTTTATGATTAAAGAATGAATCTCGTTATTGAACGTTTCCCATCTAAAATTCTGCCATTTATCGGTAGCATCGTTTCGCCCGAAATACATTTTCCAAAAACGAATCGCTGTTTGCGCGAGTTCGTATTCATGTCAGACTATCGTAGAAATTTCCCGGTCAACACGTTCTATGAGCAGTTTCTGTTCTCTTTCATTAACTCACTTCGGGTTCTCGATAAATGACGGCGTTTTCATCGTTTGCCGCTCGTTTTCCTTTCGAGGCTCATCGGTCGCGCGAACGAGAGAGAGAGAGAAGAGGCCAAGGCGCGGATGATGACGACGGCGAGCGCATGCCGTTCGCGATATAACGTCGGACAAAACGAGCGCGGGCCGTCGAGTAGAAACGGGCGAATGTTTTCCCGGTTTGATTAAAATCAGAAATGATTTATTCCCGGGCTACGACCCTTCCCTCCGCGCGGACTCGCGTCCTCCGGCACTAGATTCCTATTTCCATCGAGGGATCCGATTCCGACCTCGATCCTCTCGTCCCGCGACTGAATCTATTACCTGCAGTTTCTAGATCACAGCCCGGGCAGCCCCCCCTCGCGCTCTCCGCCACTTTCGCCCTCTCGCCTTCCATCCGTTTTCGATGCGCCCGTCGTCGAACCGTGGGTCAGTCGTATTTACTGGTCGTTTCGGGTTCGACTCGCCACCCCTCGCTACTACACGACGAATCGTTTCTCCGCGCTTCTCGTTTTTCTCCTTCCGATCGTACCTCTTTTTGCCCTTTTTCTGTTCCGATGCTCCGCGATTTCTCGTTTATACCTGTTGACAGGCTCGTTCGCGATAACGAGCCCGTGGCACAGTTATAGACTTTTCCAATCAAGCTGCCCTAATGCCGGCTCGATGACGTCCGCGTGTATCGGATAGCCCTCACGAATAGTTGATAACGGTTTACTGCTACCGCCTGACAATGCACGGGCCATTCTTGCTCGCGAATTTATTTCGGCTAGTCACCGCGACACTTGTCGTTTAAATCGACCGGTCAATAAACAATATGTTCGGTTAACAGCCACAAAAAATTGCGGATTCCACAAACGCCAGCGATATTTGAGAGCGTTAATTAAACCCGTTTCAAGTTGTCTGCAAATTATTTTCCTCGCCGCGGCAAATAAAAAATAAAAAAAACGTTTCAAACCAAAAAATTGTTTCGCCACTTTAGAGCTCCCGTTGAGACGTCGAGCGTGCCGCGAAAAAAATTCAAAAGATTAATACGACATGCTTTAGTTAATAAGCAGACGAGCCGCCTGCGATGTTACTCTCGTTGCCCGAAGATTACTTCAAACTATCTCGCGCCACTATCGAAAGTTTCTCCCGCTTTTGGTTTATGCAACAGTGCACTCTATCATACGTTATCTCTGCTCTCGTCGTCTTCTCGGTAGGCGAGAGGCTTTTGGCTTCGCGCATGCCTTATTCAACGTTTCGTTGGATATTTATGGAATTTAAATGTTTTTAAATCGATACACCGAGCCGAGCCTTAACGCGACGCGCCGTTCCCGCCCTTTACGGCGAGGATAAGCGTCCTTGTCCTCGATGCATTCGAGCGAGCCGAGTATAAAAGATGATAATGAGCTAATAGCCGGCGCAACAATTGCCGTTATTAACACGGGGCTGCCGTCGGGGTTAAGAAGCCCTGAATAATCGATGCGCAACGTCGCGGCTAAGACGAAGTACCTACTCCACCGCAAGTAATTAGAAAGATTAACTGTGCAATTGCCAAACGAATCATGCGAAAGACGTTCGGCTGAACGTTCCTTTAAACGACCGTTTAAAACGATAATTTAAAGTTGAAAGGGCGACAGCAACGAAGCAGGATATAAAAATACTCGCCGGAAGTAATCGTGAAAATTAACAGAGAGCGAAATGCTCTCGCGACATATTTCCACACGTTGGATTTCGCACGCGGTGTCTCCGCGAGAAGGGGAAGGAGAGGGGAAAAAAAATTCGGATCTTCTCTCATTGTGCGAGCAACGTCTGCGCGAGGTATCCGCACGTTTCCTCTTTCCGCGGAATAAAAGACGGCCCGACGACATTTTCCGCGGGTAGATTCTAGACTCCCCTGGTATCGTAATTCCGGCACTAATCACCGCAGTTTCTTGTAACGTACGTAGTCGACGGGAGTGTCCTTTTTCATCAGCCGGCTATTCTCCGGCGGGAACTTGTGGAATTTTGCCTAATTAGCCGCGCTCGCGACGGCTTCCGGGATAACCGAGCCGTTTTATATCACTTGTGCGGACGAGAAAAAAGAATGGAGTGGCTCCCACCCTCTCGAAACAATGGCTCGCCCGCGGTGTACGTTACCGCGAGTTACAAGTCCGCGTGCTTTAACAAGCCCCGTGTTTAGACCGCTCGGTCAGGGTTAGCCCCCCGTGACCACCATTGAATCGCGCAGTCGTTAATTATTTTTACAAAATCGCCGGACTGTGTTTGCCGTCGAAAAACAAGTTCGCCCATGCCCGGCGATATCGATTAAATTGAAATAAACCGATAAAAAAATATTACATAGCAAGCTTTTTTTTTTTTGCAAATTAAACGGAGTATCAACAGTTCATTGAGTTCAAACTAGACTAGTATCCGAATTAAAAAAAAAATAAAAATAATAAAAATACAACAATACAATTAAGTACTCAAGAAAAGAAACTACAATAATAAAATTATTGTCATGAAACAATATAAAAGTTTTTTTTTTTTTTTTTGGTTTTTAATTGTTAAGTATCTAAATGATCGTAAAAAATCGTAGTAAACGAAATGGATTAGCGCTTAGCGAAGCTTCGTGTGCCTCGTTGCAAATTAAACAATCGTATTAACACCTGTTGATACGTTATCAAACTCACGCGATCCGCATCCGGGTGTATCCGAAAAGCGGCGATGGTTTCGCACTCGTCAGGTTTGCCGTCTGAGGCTCACAATGGATCGAGAAACGACTCGCGGCGGAATTTATTTCCGGTGCACTGCCGCGCGCCAGAGAGCCGACAATTTTTCCATTTTCCCGTAGCAATCAGAGGTCGGGACGCTTACGACATTCGACCTTCGGCTTTTACATCCTTTCAGCTATGCCGGCTCGTTCTACCCGCGCGATTGTCGGTGATTTTGCGAACCCGATTGAGCGTCCATTCTTTCCCCCCCTCCCCCCCGTTCGTCCCGCGCCGCGTCGAGATGTTTCCCCTTTCGCCTGCCTGCTCTCAGCTTCCTTTCTTCACCGTTTCTTTTCAATAGATATTACGCCGGCTGCCGATCGCGAGAACTGAGAAATTCAGAGCGACCCAACAATCCGTGAGATTTTTCTATTCGTTGCCTTCGTGCTTCCGCTGCTCCGAACGAACCCCATTCGCCCTCCTTCTCTCCTCGCATTATATTTCCGCCTGCCGTTCTCTTTACTTATCCCCGCGCGAAAAACAGCGAAGGACAACGGAAGAGACGTCAGCAAGGATACCGTGATCACGTGTCGCGCGGGAAAAAAAAGGGGGCGGGAGGGGGAGAGGCAGGGGAAACAAGGGAAATCATCCTCGCGGTAATCTTTGTATCGAAAGATACGTCAATCGGAAATATCTCCGCCGCCGGATGGCCGATACGAAAACGAGGGTTGATCTCCCCAGAGCGAAGTCTTATTCACGCTTGATTACGCGCAGCCACTCTGGCACAGATATACGGTCCGATAAAAGTACGCCGCTCGCGGCTCGGCGAACGATTTATTAAACTGTCGCGGTCTAATACAGCTTGTCGTACATCGTCGTTTCAATTATTGAAACCCCGACAATGATAGATCAAGTCGACAATGATAGATTGGTGGGATTAAAAGGAAGCAGAAAAATAAGAGACACTCCGCCGTTTAAATAATTGTCGCCGACAATACTATCAACTAGCACAGAAATCCTGTACGCCGCCCTTATTTTATAAGAAACAATATTTAAAATATTTCGTCAAAATAACATTCCTTTCTTTGCTTCGGACGAGTGAAAGTAAAGTTTAGAAAAAAAATTAATTTGCGTTGTATTTTAATTGCGCGACAAGGCGAGCCCGCCTGACGGAAGACGCGTAATGGGAATTCGCAGCGCGAATATTGCCGACAATTGAACATTTAGTGGTGTTGATCGCATATTCTAGATTGCGCCGGTCGATCGATATAATGACCCGATAAATCCCCCGGCGCGTCAACGCATTAGAGCGTATCCATAATGCGCTCGGCGATCTATTGACTCGTGTACGTATAATGGCCTAGCGCGGAGGGTGCTCGCGCGGGTGCATTAATGCCCGAACGTCTTAGGATAATCTACATCAAGACCGGTGATGCAGCTGCAACAGACGTCTGACCTGACCATTGTTTTCGTCTTAGGCAAGCGTGATCGATAATTAATTGCTCCTTCCAGCGTTAAACAGTCCGACCTAACGTTGTGTTTCGCGACGCTCGAGATTACCGGCATCCGACACGGCGCGGATTATACGACCGATAAAATTCGTGCATTAATAACGGAAGCCGGAGGTATGCGCGCGGGTACTCGCGAGCCATTTGCCGACATGTTTATTCGAATGCCGAAGCCGAACCGGGAATAAGCAATAATAAATTTAAATAGGTTCTAAAGTCCGCGTTATGTATGCCAAATATAGGTGCTTTTTCACGCGAGATCGAAATTTTTCCCCGCGATTCTTTGAAACGTAATAAATATGCGCATCCGTGAAATAAAATAAGAAAAAAGACGATTGCTAACCGTAGTTGCGATTTAGTTTAAAGCGCACGTACCAATATGCAGAGGATCTCTCTCACGCGAGCGGCCGCAAACTCGAGCGAGGAACGATGAAAATTAAGAAAATAGATTTGCGCCCGTGAAGTTCATTATCGGACGCCAGTGAGTTTACGCCCTTCTGAATTGGCGACGAGCCACGACGCACGTTTCTTGAATCACCGCCCCGAACTAATTATGATTCCATTCACCCGACTCGCAATACTAATTATCGAAGATAATGAAGAACGAATTAATTAATCGATAAATCGCCGTCGTGTCCGTCGACCCGGCGTTGTTACCGCGACCCAGGGTCCGCAAGCTCGATCGCGATCGGCACTGGACGACCCGGAGGGCAAGTTTTTCACACCCGAGTAATTTCGACTGCTCTTCAAACGGAGCGCCGGTCTCAATACACGTTACGCGACTTTTATTGCTAATGCAATCCGACAGAATTGATCGAGGAACGTCGAGAGTGGACCCGCGGGGTGAAGAAAAGCAGTATCGGTCGTATACATCGCCGGCGAATGCAATACGCGACGAATTAAATCGACCGGGGCGACCGGAGAGAGCGAACGTTAAGGTAGAAGAACTATTCATCACGAGAGGTGGGCGCGGTAAAACGTTCTCGTAGAATCGCGTGCGCGAGGGGGAGAGAAGGGGCGCGGGACGTTGTGTTCGGAGACGCGATCGCAGTTTTATGCAAGGGGCGATCGTTAATCAATCAGCGTCCACGGCGGACCGCAGGGCCGATCCTGGGCCTCTCGCGACCGAAAGAGTGATTCGGAGAAGAGAAAGAGAGGAGGGCGCGACGACGATAAATATACTTTTTGCCCAAGTCCTCGCGGCATCCCGCTGGACGGTCAGTTTCCAAGTAGCGCGCGTCGAGAAAAAAAAACTTCCACCGCGGTTCGGCCTCAATTCTCCTTCCACTCGTGATTTCTTCCCGAGTCCCCCCCCCCTCGTGCGCGTCGAAGGCAAAAGAGGAAAATGTGCGATAAACGCATTCCCGTATTAATTATTAACGTCCGGTCGCGGTGCCGAATAAAAGCGGGAGCTGAGATAATAACGGTATCAAAACGCGGGCAATGTAAATTTTATTTTTGTGTCCGTACCATTTCCATATTCAATGCGTTACAACGCCGACCCTACCCCGCCTGGTTCAACAAATGATTGCGTTGCGCGTCCGTGCCGAACCTTTTCGATCTATCCGAAATTTTGCGCGGATAATTGTATTATCCTCGTGCGGCGACCTATAGCGAGTAAAACGTTCCGTTTAATCGTTGTCAAATGCTAATTACGCCCTCCGATCTCGAGCGTTTCCACAGTGTATTGGATATTCAACAATGAAATTTACAACACGGCCAGCACAGTCTCTTTGTGATTTTTATGTTCCCTACGCCACGAGTATCGTCTTAACGCTCTTAAATAAAACACTGTCCTGGCCAATCTATTTTTTTTTTCTTTTCTTATCTTAAGATCAAATCTGCTAATTAAAAAAAAATTTTCTTAAATTGATAAGCTAAATATTCAAGAAAAAAAATTGAGAATAAATTAGAAAGTGTTTAAGAAAAAAAAGGGAAATTTTTGAAATTGCTTTTTAATTAAAAAATATTTATTGAGGCTATTGTTATCCAATGTTCTACTTGAGAGTTAAGAAGTTACCGTTAATCAATACTACCGAAAAGCGAAACCGCCGCGAGGAGAAAAATCACGGCTGTCTTTTCTCCGAGGGATGTTCATTATTGATACGACTTGCCCTAATCGCACGTCACCCTCAAGCCCTCGCCCTTAGGAGCTTTTCGCTTTAACGACGACGTTAATAATAGCACTCGGCGTTCACGCGACAAAGAACATTCGTTATTGGTATGAAAGTAAATACGAGCCTAATTACTTACTACTGAAGAGTCGTAATCAGCTATCTGTTTACTCACCTGAAACAGAAAGGAGTTTAGAGATTAATTAATGTATTTATCTTTAGCAAAAAATAATTTGTTTAAAAAGTGATTTAAACAATTAAAGGGAATGAAAAATATGGCACATAGAATAAATGCGAGTTCTGGGAATACATTTAAATTGTAGATAATAATTTCTTTTATTTGATTAATAGAAAAAAAAAATTTACATTTAGCAAATTATTTCTAATTTCTGAAAAATTATATAAGATAGCTCGGTGAATATAAAAGGTAATTCACCTTATAGTTGTTTCAATGTCGCCCGATGCCTCTCTGGCCGCCTCCTCCTCTCAGCTTCCGCGTTGTCCAGGCTGCATTCTCTTTCTCTCATCCTCCGTTGTTGCACTTTCACTTAATAATGTCCGTATAATGTAAATGTCCGCGCTCGCGTACAAGCATATAAGCACATACCCTCGCGAACACGGCTAATCAGACTCACGCGTGTATTATTCATCAAAAAAAGTGTACGGTACTTTCGACATCGCACGCCAAATGCAGAATACGCTGTTAGTAAAGATCAAAGATATTCCGGCTTCGCACTATCTAATTAATCGACTCGAGAATTAAACCAATTTCAACCGCGAGATCGAACCGAGGATAAAAACGCGACGATTTACTCACCCAACCGTTCGAGTGCGACAGACGATCAACCGCGACAATCTAAACTCCATGTATACGTCGAGTGAACCAAGGCGAGATGCAGATACGCGTAAAAAAACCCGAAGAAAATGCGTACAATAAAGGACAAATGTAGAGCGTAGTGGCGGCGACGTCGACTGGCGTACGTGAATACGTGTGCGGGACTTTCCTCTACTCGATCCCCTCCCTCGGCCACGGTATGCGTAGTGCGGCGCGTTCCCTTTCCGCCCCCCGCGGCCCGCGCTCCATGGTACGTCTACGTACTCGCCTCGTGGAAAATTCTACGCACATCACGACAAGGTCACGTATCCTAGCCACCGTCGTCGAAGCAAACGCGATACCTGCCTTCAACGTACTCTGGTCTGGTGTTCCTTTCCGCCCCCCGCGACCCGCGCTCCATGGTACATCTACGTACGCGCCTCGTATGATACTACACACATCGCGACAAGGTTACGTACTCTAGCCGTCGTCGCCGAAGTAAACGCAATGCCTGCCTTTAACGTGCACCTGTGTCTGGTGTTCCTTTCCGCCCCCCGCGACCCGCGCTCCATGATACATCTACGTACGCGCCTCGTGTGATACTACGCACATCGCGACAAGGTTACGTACTCTAGCCGCCGTCGCCAGAGCAAACGAAGCACCTGCCTTCAACGTGCGACGGTGTCTGGTGTCCCTTTCCGCCCCCCGCGACCCGCGCTCCATGGTACGTCTACGCACGCGTCTCGTGTGATGCTACGCACATCGCGACAAGGTTACGTACTCTAGCTATCGTCGCCGAAACAAACGCAATGCCTGCCTTTAACGTGCACCAGTGTCTGGTGTCCTTTTCCGCCCCCCGCGACCCGCGCTCCATGGTACGTCTACGTACGCGTCTCGTGTGATACTACGCACATCGCGACAAGGTTACGTACTCTAGCCGCCGTCGCCAGAGCAAACGGAGCACCTGCCTTCAACGTGCACCAGTGTCTGGTGTCCTTTTCCGCCCCCCGCGACCCGCGCTCCATGGTACGTCTACGTACGCGTCTCGTGTGATGCTACGCACATCGCGACAAGGTTACGTACTCTAGCCGCCGTCGCCGGAGCAAACGGAGCACCTGCCTTCAACGTGCGACGGTGTCTAGTGTCCCTTTCCACCCCCCGCGGCCCGCGCTCCATGGTACGTGTACGCACGCGCCTCGTGTGATACTACTCACATCGCGACAAGGTTATTACGTACTCTAGTCGCCGTCGCGTAAACAAGCATTATATCTGCCTTCGCGTTACATCACGTTATATCACCAGCGTACGCCAGTGTCTGGTGTCCTGCTCCGAACAATGCTCGCGTCTTCACCGTCATTTCGCGTATGAAACTAGTCGCGAATGTGCTCGCGGGGCCAGAGGTGTCGCACTTGTCGCCGCGAGTAATTGCCTTCACGATGTATCAGCGGCCCACGCAACGCCACCTGCACCGAGCCGCGCGAACTCCGTCCGCGTCTGGTCACTCCAACTGTTACGAAAGCACTGAGGCGAACGAAATAACGTACGCGGCGACCACTTCCCGCCCTTCCCCCGCAACGAAGTAATGCTCGCTTACGAAACACTTGCACGCTTTACCTCCAAAGTGACCGAGAACGCAGCGCGACTCGTGTCGTCTCAAGCGATTCACATAATGCGGGGCTACGACAAGATCGTGTCCGAGCGTCGCTTTGGCGCCGCGGCGATCCTTCTTCGTTACCTACTCCGTTCGTTCGACGATCGTGGTGACGGCTAACAGCCGGAGCAGCTCACTGCGCGACGATTCTCTCCGATTCGTCTCGGCCCTCCACGCGATCCTCTGCGATTCGGCACCATTTAAACCACAGATTCACTCCGCGAAACCGACGCGCTCACGGAACCGACGCGATGCCCAACCGACTACGAACAAGGCGACACCGCACTGAAGAACGGACGGACGGGCAGGCGGCCAGGCGCACGGACGGACGCACTGCCGACCGCCGTCCGCGGCAATTTCACATGGTACTATCTCTCGAACATGATGGCTGCGAATGTCGTGACTTGCAAAAGACTTGTTTCTCGCGAGGATTGTCGGCGATGCTCCGGTACGAGAAAAGTGCGCGCGTTAAATCGGACTTGGGATTTCTCGTCGATTTAAGGTATTTCCTGCATTCGGCAGAGATGCGACGTTTACAAGTGCTGCGAAAGCCGCAAATCTGACTGGCGTACGCTTCCGAATCCGAACAAAATTAGAAACTGTGCGGCAATCATATTCGCGGTTTGTTCGTTCGTTTGCTGCAAAGCATTTTTGCTGAGTGCAAGCGTTGCCTCTAAATTCAGATCAACCGCCGCGAGTTGTCGTGGGATATTCGCATTACGACAAGCCACGCGCGATCGTCGGTGGAATTTAATGGAAACGCGAGTTGCGTACGATTTTCGTGGCAAATAGCAACGCGATCGATATCGCGTATTCGCGAGTGTATGTTACGTGTCTGCAACAATAGAGGCTGAGAAGCGGAGGCTGCCTGGTCCAGCGGATGCTGCGAGCAAGTGACGACCTGAAAGGCATCGGGCGGCGGAGCAGCTAAATGTAAGTACAATTCATTACTTATAAATAATTCATTAATCGCATGGCCAATCTTCTTTTCCTTTATGCAAACATTTCAGTGATAACAAGCGAACAAAAAGATTTCTATCTAATTTCTTACAAAATTTTGAACGAGACAGAACATTCCTCCGAAAGCTAGAAGTCGGTAAATGCAATACTTAAATTTTTCGCAGCGCGAAACAGAAGCGGGTGGGTATAATACGTTTTATTGTATATTTTAATTGTATATTTTAATTTGAATTAGTTTGCTTGTGCAAACACGCCGGTACGTAAAGCGATGGCGGCGCGATATTCTATCAGAGCGGGCTTAATAGCGTTGATATTAACTAAGCAAACGGCCGAATAGAGCCGTATCAGTCCTGAATGCATGTATGACAGGTGTGCTATACATATACGCACGTTAAAGTTAACGTGGGCGGGAGAATAACGTAATATGTAACTTGATGGGAGGTAAAATGTTTAAGCACAGTCCATTATGCTTAGTAATTATACAAATATTGTTAGTCGCGTGAAATAAACTGATATACAAAGGCTATTGTCGAAGACGTTAACACTTGAACTTTAAACAAAAAAAAAAAAAAAGAAAATGGCAAAAAATCCTTTTTTATATTTTACTATAACAATCGCTGTAAAGTTCGATTGTACAATGAATAATATTAAAATTGTAAAAAGAATACTTTACTTAAAAAAATATTAATAGGTACGTACGTTCTAAGATTCGCAATAAAATAATCGATCGGCATATTTTTCTGAAAGGCACGTGTGACATTTCTATATCGAGAGGGCATAAAAAAAATTTTTCCGGACCACGGTTATTCGAAAGAGCTTTTTGCATATCGCGTCAATAAAATGCCGGATCTCCCCCCCTTTTTTTTTTTTTTCGTTCGATTCAGCAGCGTAAAAGATAAGGACATTTTATTGGAGACTGGTTTCACGTGAGACACGGAATTCGCATCGAAAAGCGAAATGCGAATCGGTTTTTTAACAGACTCGTTGCACTAAACGGGAAACAGCTCATTGACTTTCTTTCACGGCAGGGCGCTATATGCAAGTGACTTTACGATATTCATATCCTTTTAAATCACGCTACGTCAATGGCAGAAATGCAATGTCAAGATGTGATTTAGCTGGTAGCTCGATTTTCACGAAAAACGGTAAATTTTCTTCGGTTTATCGAAAAAATACGAGATATATAATAAATCTCGCGACGGAAGGTGACGGAAATCAAGGGAACCAGTAAATTGTACAAGCTACATGTATATTTTAAAGCTGTATTTCATTTAAATGCTGAACTTTTTAATCTTGTTTCAACCACTATTTAAAAAGCGCACGTTATGTATCATTTTTTAAGCATAGTTGCAAATTATTTTCGTAGCTCCGACTCGTGAATGTATTAAATTACACGGTGAAACATATTTTTAAATGCGACAAAAAAGAAATTTGCCTTTAAAAAAATCGTCGGGAAATAAAAAAAAAATACTCATGATAATTTCGCCGATGTCACGGTGCCTTTAACGAATTAAATAAATAAAATCTTATTTATTCGCGACAAAAATAACCTGCCCTTGTAAGAATCAGAATTTTATCGCGCTTATGGAAATGAACGTGCAACGCTGTAATAATAAGGGCGAGCGGCTTCAATTCCGGGCGGGACAATTTCACTTTGTGTGCCTCTCTGAAATGCGAAATCGACGCGAGGAGCTCCGTGCCGAATGCAAGAGGGAAAGAGAGCGATTTTGCCGCCGCTCGTAAATCGCCGACGGATAATCCTGACGGGACCGTGCCGGTTGCGCGGCAACCATAGCCGCGACTCAAAAATCGCAGGCGGGACGAAAGAACAGATCGGTGAAAAGTGGAGGGTAAATTTATTCATATTTGCTCGCGCGGGAGCTCGGACGGCAATTAGCGTGCTCCTTCCCTTTGCCATCTTCGGTTTCAGCCCGTGATATTATATAAGATATTATATAAAACGGGAGAGAGCGCTTTAATGGTCGCTTATTATTATATTATTTTTCTCCCTTTTGTTATCCTTCGTTTTATTATTCGTCGATAAATTGAAAGTGCCCCTCCGCCCCCTACCCCGGTCCGTTGCACTTTAAGAGACGCGGCGAGCGGAATGGAAAAGAAACTAATTCCGTAATGGCGAATTTGTGTTTCCCTCCTTCATAGTTGCTGCACCGGCTCTCGCAAGGTCGACAATAACGACCGTCGTCCACCTCGAAATACCCATTTAAACACTGCCGCTGCCTTGAAAATCTTGTCCCTCCTCCGCGCGCATTGTCTCGCTTTAATAAGGTATTTTAATTGGCGGTTGTATATTACGTCCGATCCGCTCGCGCGTTCTTTTCGCGACGAGATCGTAGTCTTCGCTGCCCGCTTCCACCCCGCCGAGGAGGAGAGAAAAAGAGCGCGGACGTCTTTAAACTCGACTATCTAACCGTAATGTCTGCTATCGTATACAAACGCCGCGCTGAGAAGACGACACCGCCGGTTTCCTACGCCGGTGACCGCGGGTCAATCGAATACCGGTTGGGTTCTGTGTTTCGAGTGCCTCGCGTCCGATTAATTACACGCCGGTGCTGATTTATCGGGTCGGAAGGGTGCGGGGGGAGGGACCACGATCAAGGTATTTCAGCGATGATTCTTTGCCGCGGTAATTGCCTAGTACCCGATCACTAATTGTTCCCTGCTCGCCAGGTTGTTAGATGAACGATATGAGGATCGTCTGGCTGATGAAAATATTCAAAGGCGTTATCGGGTGGTACTCGAGCGAGCTAATTAAAGTATGTTTTTCCGCGGGAGCACAAGCGCGCGGCACCGCGATAAAAATAATCACGTATTTTTGAAGGAAGGAAAACATGTTGATGACCGTAATAATTTTTTTTTTTTTAATTTTACGGGAAATTAATTTCTCGGAAAACTGATCATTAATATTTTTCGATACCGCGACAGTCCCTTAATTAATATTGCCATTAACCAAATTAAATAATATATATGACTAATATTAAATTTACATACGTCGCAACGTGAAAGGATAAACTTGTCCATCGTCAATAACGTAATAAATGTATCACGCCGTTTCGCGCATCGGCCTAATTAATACTCTCCCGGAAATTATAATTACTAACGGGAAAATCCTATCTCGAAATATCAGCAGGAATGACAGCGGTACGTTTTGGTGACGAATTTCGCCCATCCCTCCGTCGCGATTCTAGTAAATAATGCAGGCTTTGAAAGTAATCCCCGGGGGGGCTGAAACTTTCCAAAATGAAGTTCGAAAGCCACGCCATAGGACTGCGGGCTGTAGGGGCGCATATTTGAGTAGCCATTAACGGCTTTGGCTTCGTTGCTTGTCAGCCGATAAAAGTTCTCGTTGTGTCCCTTTCCGATCGTCCTCTTCGCTCCCTTCGCGCGTAAAAATACTTGATCCTAAAAACTTCAAATAATAGATCTTACCTGCGATTACAAGAGTCTCGATGAAAAATGAAAGGCGATGTAACGCGATACACGACGCTGTAATTGTAGAAAAAAAAAAAAAAAGAAAGAAAGAAAACCCAATTCGCAATGTGCGTGCAGAGTAAGACGGCGTGGATTTAATTTAATTAATATTGCGACTAAAAACATTTATCGAGTAAGCGCATGAAAAGACAAAATTTAATCGACCGCGGAAAAAAAATAATCGCAGCAGCTCTCTCGCTCGGCGCAAGTCGCGAGTGTCCGAGGAGCGTCAACTCCTGGAGCAATATATTATCGCTCGCGACCGTGTCCTTTCGGTAGTCCCGCAGGGAATCGACTGAATATCAATAATTATGAAATATTGGCTGCCTGTCACACGCCAGCCTCTCTCGAGCCCACACACCCGCGCGCCGGTTCCGTTTCGATCCGTCCTCCAGAGCTCGCCCGGGAGTGGCGTGAACGCGTTAAATTATAACAAAGAGGAAAAGAGACGAAGGGCGAAATATAATGGAGGACAGCGGGTCGCGCGCTGTGCATTACCGATCAGCCAGCCCTTAATGGAATGTGACAGGTTTTAACACGCGACCGCATGCCGCCTCCGTACCGCGGCGCATGAATTTTCGCATATCGGATTTGTGCGGTAAACTGGCGAATGCTTTACTAGAGCTTGCAGGGAAAGAAAAAAAAAATATATAAATATACGCTTGCGTATACACGCACGTCTCGCATATCGTTACGCGCATCACGGGCGAAAAATAATGCCGCTGCCGCGGCTCCCTCGCCGCAATATTAAAATAATACCGTACCGGGATATAAACCGAGCGGATATTGTCGTTATTGTAACACCATCGATCTTCTTTTTATACGTGTAACGCCCGCGTCGCATTATCGTAATAATATTCATAAACGGTAGTTTTTCCACATCGAGGACTTTTCCAGTTTTGCTGGACAATCAGCGCGCGATAGTTATAAATCCGATTGTCACGTGCACGGAGGGGAAGGAGGGGAGGAGAAAAAAAACAAACTCTCCGAACTCCGTGGACACTCCGTATATCACATCCTTCGGCTGCAGCGGCGATTATTTCATTTCACGTGCGGGAATGAGAGCCCGATCGTAAATTGTGTTAAACTTTCGCGATTAAAATTCGAATTTCCAGTGATTAAAATCTGGAGCGGGAGCTGGTCCATTATACGTCCGCGCTCGTATCAGCCCGGTATCTTCGTCCCGGATTCAAGCGGGGCGAAACACGTTGTAACTGTCCTTGAATCAACTTTGATTATGACATGGATTAACAACTGCCAGCTATGCCCCCGAGCATTCCGCGGAGTTTACTTAGATTACTATCTCGCGCAATTTCTCCGCCGAATGCGAGAGGATGCTGCGCGGTGCGCACGCGTCTCGCTTTAATCTTCTTCAAAAAGTCACGGATTACATTTCGCATATCAAATTTTATCGCGACAAAGCCCCGCCGAGTGCTCGGCTTTGTCTTTAATATCGGCTAGGACGGCGTAAACGGGAGGAAGTAATAACATCAGCACCCTCGATATCAAGATCGAAGCCGGACAATCGGCAGACTTCGTCGCGATTAATTCCCCGCTTAAAATCGCGAGAAATAAAACAAACGGTCGCGCCCGCCCGTCGCGAGTAGGATATTGGTTTCCGATTTTCTTTTTTTTTTTTTTCTTGGATGCCGGGAATGCGTGCTCGACGAGCGCCGCGCGCGCAAATTGGCTGAAACAAATTAACAGCCTTATCACGCGCTTACGTATTTCTTCGAACGGACCCCGGTAATAACTTACGCCTCGCAATGGAGAACTTCCCGCCGCAGGGATTGCAACAGAAGTGACGCTGATTTACGACGCGGCTAGGTACTTGATACGTTAATTAATTAGCGTCTGATATATTACGTGCTTTTTAAACGTATGACCTAACGTGTGCAAAAATCCAAGTAGAATCAGTAATCGCATCGAGGTAGAAAAAAAATTACTTTTTGCTTGTGGACGATGGTTAATATCACGGCGGTTAAATTTCTGCAATATTTTTCTATTGTAATCTAAAAATTTGCGAGATAGACTGACGTCTTAGAATGCCGAGGGATATCAAATATTGCAAGTCGCGGAAGCCGTTCGATGTCTTAATGCGGCTAGACGATTGGTCAAATTGCGGTTCCACGCGGGTCGGCGACGCGCTGGACACACATGTGGTTGTGCCCCCGTCGGGATAGAGCAAGGGTGCGTTCAAACCACTCACGACGACCCGTCCTCCCGCGCGTCCCCCTTTGAGGGCGCGCGGACGTGCATACGGGCCCGATGAATCATTTCCTCCTTCCGCCTTTCGTCGCCTTCGTCCTTCCTGTCGCCGTATTACGTTCAAACCATGCACGCCATGCGGTCGGGCCGCGATGAAAGCCGCCCCCGGCCGACGGCGACGACGCGAGCAAAACGAGCAAACGCGCGCGGTCACGGTTACCACGACGCCGGCAGATTAACGGGCTCGGACGTCGTAAAAGTGCGATGGTCTCCGTTCATATCGTCCCGCGTGTGAATTAATTCCCACTGCGCCGCCGACGGTTTATCGGGACGACGGAAGCGTAATCGCGCGCGCAATTATCACGGCGAGACGAATTTTTTTCGCCATGCGGATCGATCGCACCTAGACGGATGCTGCGCGTCTGGACCAGTTCGAATATCACTCTCGATTCGTCGCTTTTCATTGCAATCGAGTCTTACGGTCGGCCATCGGCTCTTACTTTTCAATTATCATTATTAAATATTGAGCACTACGGTATTTCATTTTTCATAACTTTGACTCTCGAGTGCACTTCAAACTGTATCTCCTCTCGTATAATTTATGAGATGCTAACCAAACGTATCGTAAAATAACATATTCCTACATATTTACGTCCTAAATTAAAAACCTTTTTCGTGATTTTGAAGAGAAAATTATGCGCTGTTCGTTATCGATTTTTATTTATCATCGTCGCGGACTATGAATCTCCCTGCGTCACAATTTCCTTAATATCCTTTAAGTGCTGTTGACGATCAGACAGAGAGAAAGAGAGAGAAAGAAGGGGAGGGAGAGAAGAACAGACAATTACGACGTATATTGCTCGAGAAGCTGGACGGCCTAATCTTCGCATTAGCCACATCCGCGGTAATGAGAAAACTAAACGTATGTTGACCTCCGTATATGCGACGCGTTAACACACGGCAGTCGCCATAAAAGCAGAGTTACTTGGAACGCTGTGCATGCGGAATTAAGCCATCGTGCAAGCCGAGTTTCATCCTAATGCTCCTTAAATATTTGTCATAAATTTGTGCCGCGGTGTATCATGAGGCAGCGGATTTGCCAAAAAAAAAACAAAAAAAAAACAAAAAAGAAAATAGCGAGCGCGGTAAAAGAGGACCGGCATTCCTATCGTGCGTACGCGACGCGGAAGAAGCTGGAAGGCGGAAACGCGAAGGCCAAAATGGATTTCAGCGGACGCATTGCGCGTGGCACGATGAAAGGAAAATCGCCAAGTGTATAACTGCATTTATTCCGCGCCGTTGTGTTCTACGCATGGCGGTAATCGACCGTGCCGGTCTCATTCTCGCGAAACGACGTTTCACCGCCGGATACTGTACCGGCGAAAGCCCAATCGGTCCGACTCCTTCACTCGCGACCGTCAAACGTCACACGGTTTGATACGCATTCTGCTAGTCGTTAGGTACGAAATTGCGTTACCGTGAATACATTTTTGCTATTTTATAAAAATAAAAGCCACTAGGAAAGTAACTCGTGGAATTATTATTAATTATGCTCGTTCACGTGAAGAATATTATTTTTGCGAAGACCTTTATGTACGCTTGCAGCACAATTTTGTGCAACGAAAATTGATTTTTCAGAAGCCCAGAACAGAATAGACGGAAATAAAAAGAAACCGCAAAATGTCTATACTAAATTTCTGCGCTGCTATCAAAAATATTCTACACGTGCACCGTGCAAAAAAAAAGAAAAAAGACAAAAAAGGGAAATGTAAAAATAACACGTGCGTTTTTTTAGAAACAGAAATGTAATCGTAATGGTAAAAAAAATAAAGTAGGATAAAATATAAAATAAATATTCAAAGTAAATTATTATAATCAATAAGAGCAGCAGGTTTAACGTTAAACATGCCATCAATTTTAACATGTTATAACAGTATTAATTATTAATCACAATTTAAAGTTACAACAACAAAGTTACAATTAACAATAGCAACAGTCCTATCGATTTCAATATGAACGCGGCGCGCTTCGTTAATCACATAATTTTCTAATCTATCCTGATTATAATGCAGACGACCCTAAGCGTGTTATAGAATAATTTAGTTGCCTCCTACGGCCTATTATAAACCGCGTACCTCAATATGTATATCTATATACACGCGCGCGCGCACTACTCAGGATGTATTTCTCGTGAGAACGAGAATACATTACGGCGAACACGACGGGATTTCGTTCAAGATTACGTGTTCGATTAATTGACCTCTGCTAACGAAGGGATTAATATCCGATAAGGCGGTATACAGGAACTATCTCTTTGGACGGAGCTGCTCGGATGAAATCTCGGCGGGTCGCTGAGCGAGACACCGAAAGACCAATTAATTCGCGTTTCGCGGGGAGGTCGATTACTCCTATAAAGACTTTAGGGGCGGGAAAAGCCGACCGTCCTACCCTAATTGGCCAATTTTCGCCGCTTAACATCCAATTTATTACTATCTTCAAGATCTCTCTCGGCCGACGGCGGAGGCGGCGAGAGAGGAGCGAAGCGAAAACCTCTTTCGAGGGTATAATCCGATCATTAAGTCGATAGGTTGTGATGTGGATGAAGAGAGCGGCAGGTAGTTCGGCCGCGGATAAAACGGGGGAGAATGAGAGAGGGAGGGGGGAGGGAGGGCGGCTCTCGGGGCCGCTAATTAAAATTATTTGGCGGGTAATCCATCCCCCCCCTTTCTCCTGTCAACCACGACCGGCCAGAGATTTTTGATACTTGTTCCATAAAGGTTACCATCATCTCCGCAATATTAATCTCCTTCGCGGTGTACCCCTCTAAGACATTGCGATATTAAAAATATTCTCAAACCCGTTAGGATAATGTTATCGATTAAAAAGAAAATTAAAGATGCTAGAAAATCAGAGATATTCCACCGCGATCGATATAAGCGAGTCAGCCTGTACCAGATGGCTGCTGATAGTAATTGTCAATTAAAGGCACGTCGCTGTGACGCTGCGAGCAAAAGTGATTTACTATTAACAGAGTTGGAAAGATACGGTAACAACGATGATACTTGTACAACGGGAGGCAGATGGCGACTAACGAGCACACTAATCCCGATCCCTTGCAATCCTCCCTAAATACCGCACGGTGTAGAAGTTTGATGCTTTCAGCGGGGTTTACACGCTCGATATTTAGCAACGACGGCGGGGTGATCGTTCTTCTATGCAAAAGCGCGGATAATCTTCCTAATTGGGACCTCGGATCATAACAGTCCTTTTAATAGAATCGCTAGTTGCTCGCGCGTCAATTTATATAATGTTGAATTTATTTATATACGTCGAACTGCCACCATTTTCTGCATCCGCAATATAAAGCGAATGCAACTTAACAATTAAAAAAAAAAAAAGAAAGAAAATAAAAAATATAATTGTTACTGTTTATTTTATAATTTCGTTTTGGCGTGCTAGGACTTACATAAATATTAATATTCAGTTTATCGGTGAACCATAACATAAACGTTTAAAAAAAAAAAAAAAAAAAAAAGAGAGATAAAATGAATCGATAGATAACACCGTTTGGCACCTTCGCCAAACATTAATATACCGGTTGGAGCAATGCCATCGGATATACCTAGCGTAACGTCGTGTTGCCTAAAGAAACAGCTTACGCGATCACTCAGCAAATTTGATTCACGCGACGTACGACGCTCGCATCGTCGAAAGTATAGACGATACACGGGCGCCTTATTCGTATTTTGATCGCGAGGTAATTTCTGCGAGTACGTGCGAAGCGAGGCGGCCGCGACGTGCAAGGTATTACCGTATGGTCCGGTAAAGGAATTGGATTTCGCGTAATACTCGGGCTTGCACACACACACACATACGCGCGAGGGAAAATGCCGGCGATAGAGCGAGACGGTTGACGAGACAGGACAGAAGGAGGCGAGGGACGAAGTTGACCTAATCCAATTCGATGCGAGTTCTCGCCCACTTGATATCGCATAACAAGGGTTGGATGGCGGAACAATTTGAATACGGAATAAGATTATCGTTAGGGCAATTAATTAATGCAATCCAAGTATTCGGGTATTTGCCGTGGGCGTGCCGTTGTAAGGATTACTTCGGGGGCTTACAAATTGGCAATCGAAAGGAGCGTATTACGATCGCCGTATAATGTGCGATAAATATAATTTTATTAAGATTAATCGAGCGAACTTTAAACGTCCCCCGTCGAGGAGTCGGAGACAAGTCGAAATTATTACGTTCCCTTATCGGGGAAACTTCTCCTTCCAGTTAATCACAAAATTTACAGTAACCGCGCGTAACGAAGGAATCTGAGAAATTCATTATAAAACGTTTTTAGACGTACCCCCGCGGGCGGAACGAATTGTTTAAGAAAATGTGAAAAGCGTGGAGGGCAATCATCTATCATTGAAACCGGCGCGGGCTTCGTGTAAAATTATGCCATTATGTCGATGGCGCGCCATTTTTTTCGATGAAATCCAATTTACCGAGGGTGCCGGGTTATAATTCATCTTGCGCGACAGTGGCCGTTGTCTCAATTTCTCAAAACAGCAACATCCATCTTCGCGGCGAGGAACTCCTTGTTCGCGCTACGTGTATTCACCTTGCGTGACTAACTCCGCCGCTGCGGTCCAACATAATCGCTCTGGAAGTCGTGAGTAATGTGCAAACTTCCATTAAGTCATTGCGTCATAAGAGCCCCTTCCTCCCCCCTCCCAATCTCCCACGAGTTTCGCGCTGAAGAGCAACGAGGAGTAACGTCTCCTCGTCGAAGTATCGTCGGGAAAAAGTTTCTGTCGCACCGATATTTCCTTAATATCGCTCGTCCGTCCGTCAAACATTTACCGGAAGTTCACCGAAACTCACTGACCTCGATTTCACGAAACTTAATGGAGCACTAGCTCGGCAAAACTGCAGTAAACTTGAGCGCGGCCTTATCTCTCGTGCGCGCGCGGGTGCTATCATAATGTTTATCTTAAACGAATTGCATCGGGGCCATTATAACGTGCTACGTGCGGCCCGAACGCAATCGGTCACGCGAGACGGCTCCGCATATTTGCTCTGTTCATCGACTCAACGCGCCGTATTTAATGTACAAACGTCACAGTTATCACGCGAGAGGTATTACGTGATTGCCGACAAGCTGCAATCACTCCGCTCCTCGAGGAATTCTCATCGCCAAGCCGCCCTTGTTATCTGAAAATATTCGCAACGCGTCGGCCTCATGAAGATATCGGGTAAGTGACGTTAAGAGAAGCCGGGGAATGTCTATTAACACAAGTGCGTGCGCGCACTCGACCGTGAATAACATTAAATTTCCTCCACGAAGATCCCGCTCTACGGCGTTAATAACGCGGTGTCATCGCATTTTACGTAGCCGAGCAAGTGGAAGCGAGCGTGCTTACGCGAAACTTTCCGCTCAGGCGGACGCGCAACAATGATGCAGTCAGTCACGCGGCGGAAGCGGCTGTCATATACACGTCGCCGGTGCATCGTCATCGCGACGCTCCTCCCAGCATCCGCGACGTGCGTTACAAAAGCGAGAGCATCGCCGTATTGTTTCTCAGGCAGCTTACTCGCGAGACACCTTATCTGGGCCTAATCCTCGCGTTCAGAATACTCCCTCATTATCCTTACGTTTATTACCGACTAGCTTGAAAAGTTTCTGATGCAATCGATACGCGCGGAGGAACCGGAAAGAAAAAATCAGGCGGTATTTGCGCGCCGACGACGCTACCACCGGCTTGTTAACATTCTTCACGCTGTAGGCGCGGGCCGCGTCCTTCGACAAGGCCCCGTGGGGCTTATCGGTACGATGTCGCTGCCGCGATTAACTTTGCGAAGGAACGGGACGGCACACGCGAGGACGAAAAAGCGGCTTCAGCTCCGGCATGTATAGATCGCGCATTCGGTTGTATGTTTTCTCGTTCCGGGCCACGACTCTGAAGCGAGGACTTTATCGCGAGCGGGAAATTTATGTTCGCGGCGTACGTTCAGAGAGGTGAGCACATCAAATATGCAACGTGAGTGAGAAATCTATTTTTCTATAGGGCGTCGGAGGCGGTACCGGGGCATTATTTAGTATTACGAGCACCCACCTCACCCCGTAATGACGGTCAAAAGTCAATTTTTAATGCTCACGCGGCGCTATTCTTGCCGCAGCTTCTGTCACTGATAAAAGATGATACGGAAAATTTTCTCCGGCGTGTAGCAGCGGGACGCGAGAATCTATCACGGAGAAAAATGCATTCGCCTCTCGTTGTGACGTTCAGCGTTTTATCCGGTCAAATCTGACGAGCCTCGTCGCGCTACTTAAGCGCGATTTGTCATTTTTGCAATCGAGCAGGCGGCGAGATGCAGCCCTGTTAATGTCCGCCGCGATGAGCGGAACGAAAAATCGATCGATTTCCACGATCGAACGGTTTGAGCGCGGCGGAAACGTCATACCTACGGGCGAGCAGCCATGCAGAGAGCTCTTCGCAACGCGGCACTTGTTCGTCCATAAAACCAATCGTTATTGACAATAACGACCCATTAAAACACCGAAACGCACGGCCGATCGGGCCGTCGTGTCGAGCGCCGATCGCGCCGGCGGACCGCAACGAATCTGTAATGCGCGCGGCGTTATCGGTACACCGAGATGAACTAAAAACTCGTCCATCGATTCTCTTTTTTTTTTTCCCCACCCCCGCACCCCTTCAAACCTTCCGGGTGGCCACAACGAACGGCGCGCGACACCGACTCGTTCGACATGCGAGCGATTTAATTATTTTAAGGGCAAGCGCGAGTGCGTTTAACTTGCCGCATGTGTACGCGATCAGCCGCGCGAGCACGCGCGTTAGAAGCGTCGAAGCGGAACATCAAACTTTGCCGCTGGTAAAAAAAAAAAAAAAAAATTAAAAAAATCCCGCGATTTGTTTCCTACGGTTTTTAAATCCTCGCGCACGAGAGGCGGCTCGCGGAAGCAGAAAACCTGCAGCGACCGCTATACAATTTTATTTTGTTAAGCTGAATTCGCGACAATAACGATTTCCCAATTTTGCATCTTGACTTTTTCGCGAGTGCCGGCATGAAAATTCGTCGCTGCACTTGTTTGCAAATTTATTTGACTTTAACAGGTATATTTTTATTGCAAATAAATTCCGTATTATAAATTATATTTTCTTAACTTTCGTTTATCGATATTACGATTACGAAGCGTGAGTTGCGCTGTTTATCGTGAAGTCTTAAAGCTAACGTTAACGAAAGCACCGAATTCAGGTCCACCCCGGTCGCATTTGCAATCGCCGATGCGATTAGCGACGAGCGACTTAATCACATCGCGATAACTTTTATTGGCACCTTCGTGCGATAAGCACCGATCGATCGGGTCGTTGATATCATGCCAGACAGGTGTACGTCGAGGGAGCCACGCGATGCGACGTGGCCCCTACGTATAGTTTACGAGCGTCGTTACACGTCATGCCGTCTAATCACTACTTCCGCGATATTACGTGTATAGGTTCAGCTAGCCCATTTCCGCCGCTGCGCCGCCATAATTTTTGTCAGACATTGTAACAGCCGGTACGTCGCTAAGAGGGTAATAAAAGTTAGCCCGACACCGTTGTGCGAGCACGGGACGAAAACAAACTTCTGTCGTCTGCGCAAAAAAAAAAAAAAAAAAAAACAGAAAAGAAAAAGAAAAAAAAACAGAAAAATAATTAAACAACCAGTTCAATTTTGATTATTAGTTGATCTTCCCGTAGTTTAAATCCTGCACGCGTGACGTAAGGAACGAGGGGCGTCGCGAACGACGTTGACGAGCTCACTTTTTTATTCGCTAATATCATCCTTCGTCCTGTTTCGAAGTAAATACACGTAAATTCGATCATTCTTGCTCCGTCGCTCGAGGCACGCCTTTGTACGCGGCCCGGACGAAATATCCGATATTATCGAATTATCAACGCTCTCGTTTGTAGCTCAAAATACCAATTTCGTGCCCTTAACGCTTCGAACGCGGATAATTCGCGGCCCCAACGCACCTGCCCCGCCGATAATAATAACTTTTTGCTTATTCTTCCGCTCGCGAGCCGATGCTATCGCGCACCGAGAAAGACGTCTCTCGTATCGCCGATATCTATCCCGTGCGGCGATCGCACGGGTGTGTACGTTACGCGAAATAATTAACTCATATTATCGGATTATCTGAGTTTGCGATCGAAATAGGAATTAGCTCATAATGTTCGTTCCACTCATGCTCGTGCATATGCTACGAGTTAGCTATCCCCGCTTTTAACGCTCTTATGAATACCCTTAATGCCTTCATTCACATTCGCGTTGTTCGCGCTGCTATTATATTTGCAGTCAATATAATTTATACGCTCCGTGCACTTTTTTTGCATCTATTTTTAACTCCTAAACTTATGCGATGACTCAAAAAGTATTACGTTTATTTTGCATAATTTGGTTAAAATAGCTCTCGTTTAAATTCCGGCGTCTGCGTTATTCTTATACTTATTAGTATTGTCATTTGCTTACAGTCTCTTTATATAATTTTTTTTTTTTTTTTTTTTTTTTTACAAAGAAAAAGACATTACACCGTATATACTTATCCCGGAAATCATAATATTTTTAAACGGACGTTCTGCGTGGACTTAATAAATTTCGCGAAACCGTTTCAAGTTCGGGCGCCGCGTGACTGTCGTGCCGGGGCAAATTTATATAGTGCACGCGAAGGATCGTGATATCCGGTTGCCGAAGACGAGACACGCAGGCCAGAAACGGGAGCTGTAACAGGGAAGCGGCGCTCGCCGTGCATCGATACACCGTACGTGCGTGAGGAGCCCCGTCGAAGGGCCCCGAAGGGACGGCCGGCCTGAAATCGAATATGAGGCGCGGAGGCTAAGCCAACCTAAGAAAGCAAACGGTAGTCGTGTATGATGTGCGGAGGGGCTTCGTCTTTCCTCGCCGGCCGCTGTTAAAAGCGAGGCCGTGTTACACGCCTCTCATCGCGCCGAGAATTCGCGAATCCTCTCTTTTCGTTCGAGGCGCAGCCGAAACTCGATCGCGCCGAACGGACCGAGCCTGATTAATCGTCCGCATCGGACCGTTCGAAAACTTACCCCGAGGTCCATCGGGCCGAACTTTAATCGCGTCGAGAATTTTTATTTACGCGAACGACCCACTGAAAAAGCGAATTGAATAAATTGGCGAGGCGCGAGATATTCGGTACGCGTATAGAACACAAACGAATAATGCATGCCGCTGTCGCCACACGTGCTGCGATCGATCGGCGCAACTATCGGAAATATCGCTCGTTGCGTTTTAGCCTGTACGTGTTTGTTTAATTAAAATTATGCAAGTATGATGTGTAATTTATGGAAATTCGCGCAGCGGAATATATAGAATGGGCTCCGTCACTTGGGCGCCATTTGCGGACTCGGGCTACAAAATTAATGAGGCGAAATACGCGAGCACATGACTTTTCCGATACCGCCCCGTGTTTTCGCACAGAATAATTATTTTATAAGATTCCGTGGGGCGAAATAATTATAATGCGAACGTTTGTATTAATATCGCAATCGCATAAATCTAAAAAATGTCCGACGAGAAATTCCCGCGAATTAAGAGGAATATTCGTGAAACGTTGAGCTCGATAGCGTATCACGCGATTTCGTTCAAATAGAACTCAAGCTTTGAAAAGATACTGGACGAATCTTTATAGCATACCGAAGTAAAAAAAACTTTACGTCGTTTTTTCGTAATATCGGAAAAAATAAAAATAAAAAAAACTAAAGCTCACTTAGCAGACTATTGAGGATCACAGTATGTTCACTTATATGTGAATTTGATGTAGCGATATAAAATTCTGCTTTCATACGCTCTGAGAAATTTTTAACCTATTTACTTTCCAGTTATCTTTTCGGCTTTCAGATATTTTATCCCGCTCTCCAACTACTCTAGTCTAGCTACTCTGATAATATAGAAATAACAAAAATTTTCAATCGTAACACTCAGACGCGAGCGATATAGAACGAAAATTCCGGGTCGCGTTTCAATCTACCGCAATCTTTAGATGGTTAAGGGAAAGAACGATCGAAAGGGCTTCCGCCTTTCAATCGCGACCAATCACGGCCGGTGTCTAAGTCGCGATTGTCACTACGCCCGTGCCACGATTTGAAGAAAGAGCTTTCCGCTCCGCCGGTCGGTTTCGTGCGGCCTGCACAAACAGGTGGAAACGAATAAGACGTACACGGCGAGAGAGAGAGAGAGGCCGGTCTTCACTTAAGATAGACCGAAGAAGTAGTTTCACCGTCAGCCCTCCACTTGCGCAATGCACCCTGCAACACGATGCAGGCCTCTGCATACCGCCGCGATTGCCACCCAGCCGCCAGCCAGCCAGTCTAACCACCCCGCCCGTCTAGACACTCTCCTACTCTACTGCACCCTCCGAGCTAGCGTTCTCCCCATATCCTCCGCTGCACTTCTCGCACCACACCTTCAACCCTTTGACGCTGCACCGCGGCCTGAAAGTATTAGTGAGTACGCGCACGGGGCGAGGCTGCATTGTGTAGGGTACGCGCGGGCGTGTGTGCACGCATTACATACGTTTCACCTCGCAGCAGCCGACGGTGCACACACATCAGGCGTCGTCGCATCACGCATCGCAAGTCACACGTACGGCGGAAAGCGAAACGGCGGGACAAGGGGACGCGGACCCCTTCGTAAGGATTCCGTTTGCGAGGAGAGGGTCAAAGTCACCCTTCTTGCGTTCCCTTCGGCAGGCCACGCCTCCCCGACCTACCGCCACAATATCCTCCCTGTCGCCCTCGCGACCGATTTCTCCACCCCACGTCGCCGTGACACTCGGGACACGTCGCGTCTCCGCCAAGTCGATAGTAATTTAATAGGTACTTCTACATTTTGCACCTGATTTTCCGCCCGTGCTGGCTCGGCCGAACTAATCTGCTGTTTTAATTATGTAACGCCGGGAATATTGTCTCTCCGTTAGACGATTCTCGTTCGTTTCCACGCAACGGGATCGATCATAAAAGTGAGATCTTTCGTCGGTCGTAAAATTAAATTATACAAGAGACAACGTTAAATAACGGAATATTAATTAATAATCAATAATCATTTTATATAATTAACTATCTCGCAGTTAATGAGATGCGTGAAGCACAACTGTCATGGGAAAATAAGAAATGTTAATTTGAAACGTCTTATGCTATTGTTAAGCAAAATCGACGAGCCATGAATGCGTAATAGTAATTCATGCAAAGAGATAATGGAAACGTTACGCGCGCACGCTTAGATTATTACATATTCTCTACTAGAACGCTCCGACTGTACTTCGCTCAAGTATGAGCTACGTGTTTGGAATATAACTTACACAATTTCGGCCCCGCTTCTTTCGATACTTCGGGTAGAAATC